>NC_141819.1:15249617-16449617 GCF_982586985.1 Callionymus lyra
CTCAAGGGATACCACAAACACATTTGTTTTCGGGCCTTCGGGTCACCTTAACCCTGAGACAACACAAGGGATACCACAAACACATTTGTTTTTCGGGCCTTCGGGTCACCTTAACCCTGAGACAACTCAAGGGATACCACAAACACATTTGTTTTCGGTCCTCAGGGTCACCTTGACCCCGAGATAACACAACAGATATCATAAACAAATTAGTTTCCGGGCCTCTGGGTCACCTTGACCCTGAGATTACACAAGGGATTCCACAAACACATTTGTTTTCAGGCCTCTGGGTCACCTTGACCCTGAGATAACACAAGGGATTCCGCATGACTCTTGATGAAGTCGTAACTGCTTTAATTTGTTCTGAAACTAAAATATGTCCAAACATCAGCTTTAAAAACTGCTGGAGTCCAGTGAATCCTCTCGTCCTCAGTCATCAAATAAAGAAGAAAAAACGCTGTTAATATTTGCATGTTCATTTAAAATATATACATATATATATATATATATGTATATACACTTTATTGTAATTTAACCATAAAATAACTATAATAACAAATAAAATATAATTTGGAATCCAAAAAATGAAAAGTTTAGAAAGAAAAAAGATACAGTGATATATTATTTTTTTGTTTGTTTTGTTTTTGTTTTTGTTTTGTTTTGGTTTCTTTTGTTTACTCATTTTTAGATGCTCTTATTTCATATAAACATATATATTAAAACAGTGGTGGACCCTTGGAAAGGACAGGAGATGAAGCACCTGATCCTATAGAGCTTTTATTTTGGTCGTATGTTATTACAGAGTCTGCTTGAGAAAGTTGTCCGTGTTCTTTGAGGACACAACATTCCAGCTCAACATTTGGCCTCTACTTTCTTCCGATATTACCATTCTAATTATTGCCGGAATCTGGTTTCCATTCCCAAACAAAGGGGCCGACATGAAGAATAAACATCTTGGCAGGACCTGGCAGGACTCGTCCCAGTCCGTGTCGAGTGGAAATGTTCAGCTGGTAGCATGTGAGGACGTCGGGTTTTCCTTTTTAAAGTCCAGAATTAGAAGCGGATTCACACGCTCTTAATTGGACCTTAATGGTTCTGTGTCTCGGAAAATGTACCACCGAGTCGTACTTTAGATTCTGCATTGACAAGTGGAATCGTTGCCCCCCCACTGGAGCTCCCACAGCAGGACCTTTGAAGTGTCAAGGGCCCCCCACGTGAAGACAGCAGGACTGAAGGTGTAGGGACAGACAGAGGCCAGAGGGGGGTGGGCTGTCATGATGAAAGGGGGTCCTGCTCCAGGTCCAGCTGTTTGGTGTTCCAGCCAGCTCCGAGTAAAGACACAGGATCTAGAAGAGTCAATATTTGTTGCTTTGTGTGTCTGGTCGAGTCCCCGACAGATGCTGTGAACTCTCCAAGGGGCCTGCGAGGTTGCAGCGCCGCCTGTTCGTCATTTTTGTGGTTCTTGGGATTCTTTCTCTGCAGAGCCGTGCAAACCACTCTTTATACAGACTCTTAATGCAGAGTAAACTTGGCCGGCTCGCCAGACTTCCTGTAAGGATCCTTGGAAATAAGTGAGATGTGACTGAGGAGGCGTGTGTGGTCCCACTAAACACCGTTTTTCTAAGTGATCGTCTCCACTTACCAGCATCTGGTGGCTTCCAAAGCTGTTTTCTTAATAACGTGTGGAATTATTAAATCGATGAAACCCTCATACGGATGCATAAATAAACACATATACACTGATTTTTTTCTAATTTCACTTTTCCATCTTTGAAGCAATAGTTTGCCCAAACTTCGCTCACTTTCTACTCACCCTCATGTCGACTAAGGGTTGGGATTATTTTCAGAGTCATCTGTTCCTTTTTAGAGTTATAGACAAAATTGTTAGTTTTATTGTAGCGACTGGAGCTCAGTTGTCTTCGTCTTCATCTTCGTCCAAAAAGATACTTAAAAACATCCAAATACCTCCATACTACTCGTCTGTAACGTCCCTGAAAAGCTTAAATAATGTTGAATATTTTAAGTTTGTTTGTGATTGAAGCTCCAGTTAGTTTATCCTGATTCAAACACATTGTAAATACTTGTTTAAGTTTTTTCGGAAGAATTCCTTGTGTCAAGGCTACAATACAAAAGGGACATTTACTGAGCTCCAGTCGCTACATTAAAATTAACAAACATTTTTGCCTATTAAACTCTAAAAAGGAACAGATTACTCTGAAAATAATCCCATCCCCTAGTCCAAATGAGGGTGAGTAGAAAGTGGGTGAAGTTTGGATGAGCTATCACAGGTGTCAAATATTTTGTATTTAAAGGATCAAAACTACAGATGCACCAAAATTAAAATTTCCGTCTGAAAACCAAAACACAAAAATAACCATACGTTATAATGATTAGTACATTAAGATTAATGGGTATAACTGTGTTTACTTCACTAAAAATAACACATTTCAATTGATGGATCAAAGAATAAATCAGTTACAAAATGTAGCTCTAGTATTTACAACGGTAATGTTTTGTATTGGGGTTTTTTAACTTTGTTTTTTTACATTAAACTGAATCAAAGTTTTCATTTCAAGAACTTTGTGACTCTTCAAAAAACATTTAAATGGATGTCGAACTTAAATTCCTTTCCTCTTATTCTTGCCATCCATAATCTATGTTACTTATCTTATCTTAAACACTGGCATCTTTAGAAGTCAACATAGCAACATGAACCTTGATAAACTTTTATTTTGGTTAGACCATCCGACCGAGTCGATCACACGAGTTTGACACATGTACTATATATTTATATATATATATATATATATATATATATATATATATATATATATATATATATATATATATATATATATATACTATATTATCTACTACTGTACTGTAATCTTTGTATTAAAGAAAATAAAAGATGTATTATTAGCAGCTTTATAATTAGCCTGGATCTTTTTTTGTTCTCACTTATTTATTCATATATATTATTTATAGTTCGACTTAAAATTTGAATAAAACTTGTCGATGGAAGTATTTTTAGAAAACTAAAGGACCTTCAAATTGAATGCTATACATGCTAGCTATGTTAGCTAGCTAGTTGATATGTCTGTAGTCTTTGAGGTGATATTTACAAGCCGGTAAGACAGTCATATCTTTGATTAAATATCCTTTTGAACGGCAAACCTATCATTTGTTAGGACACAAAATAATTTAAATTATTGTGTCTCAAGTAGAGTGAAACTTGAGGTTGAGGGCTGCTAAACAATTATCCATCTGCTCAAATAAAAATGACCTAGTTCACAATAAAAAAGCATTATATTAACATAGATCCAGACTAGTTTATGTACTTTGTGTCTCATTTGATGTACAGTAAAGTTGTCAAAGATCATTCAAAGAAGTAACTTTACATGGTTTGGTCAGTTTTTGTTTGTCTCGTTCAAAACTTTTCAAAAGTTTATTGCCAAATGTTCAATAGGTTTGCAGCAAATAGAAGTGAATTTTCATTGTATAAGAAGATGAAACAGATTCTTTTTAAAAATGTGTTTTTAAATTATGTTTTTCTTGTCTACAGAGATACAATATCCTAACACAAAATCAACTTAAGCTGATGTAAAAAATAATGGAAGCTATTTATTACCATCTTAAAAATGCCTTTTTTTTTATTTAACAAACTTAATGACACATGTTTAAATAACTCTGTTGACAGCCTGAACACTTTAGTGACCAACCTTGTTAAAGAGGTGTTCACGACCGAAGCAGCAACGGTTGCCACTGATTTAAACTAATGTTTAATTGGGTTAAGTTCATTTGGGGGAAACTGTGACTGTGTGTGTACATGTGTGTGTGTAAGCAGGTGTGTGTAGGTGTGTGTGTGTGTGAACCGACTACAATCCGAGAACTAGCCCGAGGAATGCGACTCCCACTGTCAGTTCTCTCTCCAGCCCGTCCATCTTCATTATGACCATTCCCACATACTGGTCATGTGATTTACAGCTAAGGGCCCCAACTCTGGTGATGTAGGGCAAATTCCTGACCGGGATCAGCCAAGTTTCATATACACCACAGGGGTTCGGGGACTCGGGAAGAAGAGAGAGGCGGGTCTGACTGAAAAGGGGTCGAGGAGATGAAGAGATAAAATGGAAACGGCACAGTGAGAGCTGGTGGACGACATAAAAGGGGGAAAGAAAGGAAAACGCTTTCAAGGCTGTCGGACTCTGGTCCTGGAAAGATTGCTTGCTGCAGCCCCCAAATCAGAGACCATGATTGCAGTTTGAAAAATGGAATAGAAAACATTTATAACTTTGTGAAGATGTTGAAGGAAACAAAAGAAGTGTTCGGTTTTTTAAAGCGGCGTCTTTTAATGACGTTGGCTTTAAGTCGTTAATTCATAACTTCCCTCCAGCAGCTCAAGTGCCAACAGACCTCTCTTCTCAGATCCATCCATCTACTCTCTCAAGCCCCTAATCTGCAGACATCCACCTCCTCGCTCAAGCCCTTTGGCGTCCTGTCAGGCAGGAAATGATGTCACTTTCACAGCGCTAATACAGGAAATAAAGACGTTTTTTTTCAGAGAAAACAGTAGGTGACGTGTTTGTGGTAAAGTTAAAACATTGATGCTAACGTGCTATTGTCAAAAAGCAACTATTGTAAAACTCCAACTTAGTCCATGTTTCAAATGTTGAAGTCTTTCTCTCCAAGATGCAGTAAGTCTCTCATCATGACCATGTTTTGAACTTATAACTTTATAAAGTTCTCCTCCGTTTGAAATCTGGGCGAACGAGAGGTTACGAGAGCGGAGTCTATTATGACGTAATAATGGCTTCACTCCTCCTCCAGCCAGCTGTAATCAAGCCCCGCTTTGTTTATACCTCGAGTACCTTGAAGGTGGAGATTGATAACGTGCGGTGACAAACGTCGATGTTTGATCGATCACAGCACAGTGGGCGTGGTTATAGTAAACACTTTTTTTTCCTCCAATCTCTCAATGGGCGGGGCTTAAGATCATTTTCCAATGTAAATATTTCAATGAAAAGATAGTTTTGTACAAAAAGTTGTTG
Source organism: Callionymus lyra (assembly GCF_982586985.1). Classification (NCBI taxonomy): domain Eukaryota; kingdom Metazoa; phylum Chordata; class Actinopteri; order Syngnathiformes; family Callionymidae; genus Callionymus; species Callionymus lyra. Next base: position 15,254,669 of record NC_141819.1, read on the forward strand.
CTATATTGTATTGATTGTACATGATTGTCAACATAGAATACACATTAAACCGAAGACAAGTTTCGTGTATTAAGTAAGTAAGTAATTTATATTAATAGAGCGGTTTTCCCGACCAGGGTCACAAAGCGCCTAAACAATCAAAACAATACTCAATAAAAGTTGTAAGTTAGAAATCTATTACCAAGTTATAAACGTTCAGAGAAAAAATCAGAAAGATGCATCAATCCATCATTTTGAGTGGCATACAAATAGCAGCTAACCTGCTAACTGCAGGGGTAGTAGGGTCCTAAGAGTGGAGGTGGGGGCTTGAGAGAGGAGGGGTCTGTGGCCAGACTGATCGGGAAGTGCCTCGAGAGTTTTGATCAAAACCCTTTTTTACGATTGATGAAGTGACCAGATGAAGATTGAGATGATTCCATCACTTCAGGTAATTACAGATGAAGCATCAAAGCAGCAGCTGGCAACACTCACGGAGGAGAAACGTCCGGCCTGATGCTGGATGTAGACGCTCTCGCGTAAAATTAGACAACCCTGAGTGGACAGGTGTTTGCTGACCTCTAATCACCTCTACTTTTATTTATGTGCGTCTTCATGTTTAACTGGCCTCCAAGAGATGCTCCCAACCCCCCCACATGTCCCAGGCTTTCCCCTGCCGGTCCTACGAGAGACGGTCCCGGCCAAACATGATGCAGTCAGGACGTCCTCGACGGCGGCACGATAATGATAATCATTACCCAAATGATGATGAAAGATGTCTTGCCGTGTGTACCTCCATGATGTCACTGGAACACAATGAGAAGCCGATGTGCGGAGTCACAGCTGTGCGAGCCCGGACCTGTGGAGAGACGCCGGGCAGCTGGGACGGAGGAAGACCCGCGGGGGGGGAATATTCAAAAGAATTATTTTTTAGGAGATCCATACCGGCAAATATGTAAATAAGTAAGTAAGTAAGTAATAAGTAAGTATGTAAGTAAGTAAGTTAGTAAGTACATAAGTACGTAAGTAAGTAAGTAATAAGTAAGTATGTAAGTAAGTAATAAGTAAGTGAGTAGAGTAATAAGTAAGTATGTACGTAAGTAAGTAAGTAAGTAGGTAAGTAAGTAAGTAAGTAAGTAAGTAAGTAAGTAAGTAAGTAAGTAAGTATGTAAGTAAGTAGGTAAATAGGTAAGTAAGTAAGTAAGTACATAAGTACGTAAGTATGTAAGTAAGTAGGTAAGTAGGTAAGTAAGTAAGTAAGTAAGTAAGTACGTAAGTAGGTAAGTAGGTAAATAGGTAAGTAAGTAAGTAAGTACGTAACTACGTAACTACGTAACTAAGTAACTACGTAAGTAAGTAGGTAAGTATGTATGTAGGTAAGTAAGTAAGTAAGTAAGTAAGTAAGTAGGTAAGTAAGTAAGTAAGTAAGTAAGTAAGTAAGTAAGTAAGTAAGTAAGTAAGTAAGTAAGTATGTAAGTAAGTAGGTAAATAGGTAAGTAAGTAAGTAAGTACATAAGTACGTAAGTATGTAAGTAAGTAGGTAAGTAGGTAAGTAAGTAAGTAAGTAAGTAAGTACGTAAGTAGGTAAGTAGGTAAATAGGTAAGTAAGTAAGTAAGTACGTAAGTACGTAACTACGTAACTACGTAACTAAGTAACTACGTAAGTAAGTAGGTAAGTATGTATGTAGGTAAGTAAGTAAGTAAGTAAGTAAGTACGTAAGTAAGTAAGTACGTAAGTAAGTAAGTAAGTAAGTAAATAAGTAATAAGTAAGTATGTAAGTAAGTAATAAGTAGGTATGTATGTAAGTAAGTAAGTAAGTAAGTACGTAAGTAAGTAAGTAGGTAAGTAGGTAAGTAGGTACGTAAGTAAATAAGTAGGTTAAGTATGTGAGTAAGTAATAAGTAAGTATGTAAGTAGTCAGTAGATCATCAAACACAGAGGAAGATCGTTCCAAAGCTTAGGAGCAACAGTCTGGAAGGATTTCTCTCCTCTGGTCCTGAAGCGTGTTCAGGAACCATCAGTAGATTCTGATCCACAGACCTCAGAGCCCGAGCTGGGGTGTAAGTCTGGATCAGATCAGTGATGTAAGGAGGAGTCTGACCATGAATAGATCTGAAAGTAAGAACCAGAATTTTAAAATTGATCCTGAAAGAAACTGGCAGCCAGTGAAGAGTTTTAAGGACCGGAGAAATGTGAGTTCTTCTACTAGAGCAGGTCAGAATTCTCGCTGCAGAGTTTTGTATTAACTGCAGGCGAGACAACTCCTTCTTGTTAAGACACAAGTATAAACTGCTGCAATGGTCTATACGTGAAGACACAAACCCATGGACTACAAGCTCCAGTAATGACTATGAAAGACATTTGGTGGTTCATACTTTACTCCTTCTGGCTTCTATCTATTCAAAGGACGTACCTTTATATAACTTTAACCTTTGACCTGAACCAGGGTGTTTAAACAATAGCTGTAGAAAAACGTGTCGTTTCACTGCTGTACTGTTAGCTGGGAAAAAAGGCTAACGGCTCATAGTAATGATTTTATTGCTCAGTTCACCTGGTTTTGACATCTGGAAGCCCCACAACCATAAAGACCGTGTTTACTCTGAAAAAAAATGAAAGGGGGTCACATTTAAAAATGTACACTGATTTCATCAAGCACAATAACTTTTCATTAGATCTTAAAAAGTTTTATAGTCCTTCAGATGTTTCTTTTATTAATCAATAACGTCCACCTGCAACTCTTATTCTGACAATAACACGTTGTTAAAGTGGAATTACCCAAAATTCCGGCATATTTGAACAGCATCCTACAACTGGGCTCCATTATTGGCCAAACAATGCTAGTCAGTCTGACTCTTAAATACTTCCCCGGTGACCTCCGCACACATGACATAACTTCCAGTGTAGTTTGTCTGTTAATTAAGGTTGTAAACAGGCAGGTGAGAGGAGCTTTGTAGCTCTTCCCACTCTACAATCAAACTTCCCAACTTGAACTTTGATGATGTTGACACGGTCCTGGAGGTGGCAAATGTACCTTTGAGCAAAGCAAACATCGCTGCTGAGTCACACTGTGTGACGGGGGGTTATAGGCTGTTAGCAAACCAACTGTTTCAAGTTTCAATTCAGCAATTAAATTCAAATTCAAAGGTGTTTATTATCATCTGCGTACTCTCGTTTTGATTCAGGACTTCAGTAGAAGCAGCAAACATGTTTAATAATTTAAAAATATTGTTGGTTTTTGCATTTCAGTAAAATACATTTTGGGTTTAACTGCATAAATCAACCACATACAGAACATTTTTGCATGTAAGATCAAAAGAATACTTTGATGTGAGACACATATGACCACTCAAAAAAATATTTTCACACCTTAGGCCTAATTTCTTTTTCCACCCTTTACATTTCCACTAAGGATGTCGGCAGCTAGCTTTGACCCTTGTGTTATCTCAGGGTCAAGATGACCCGAAAATAAATGCATTTCTTTTTTATCCAATGTGTTGTCTCTGGGCCTTCGGGTCACCTTGACCCTGAGAAAACACAAGGGTTGAGTTGAAACATTTTTACTTTACATTACGGTTTCAAAACAAAAAATATAAAACATAAAAAAAGTAAGTAAGTAAGTAAGTCATTTATATTTATATAGCGCTTTTCCAGACCAGGTTCACAAAGCGCTTTAACAATCAAAACAATACTCAATAAAATATATACTTAAAAGGTCAAGATAAGACAGACAACTACACAGTCTGATGGAGCTTCATTAAACACTGTCATTATTTTCAGTGTCCACTAGAGGGCGGTCTCTGCACTATTTTACTTTGTTTTTGTCATTGTTCTAATGATACTTCACATTGTTTTAAAACTGACGGCGCCACCTACTGACCTCTGAACAACATGACACTGTTTCATGAAGCTTCATTAGCCCATCACTAGTATTATGAGTTATTAGTATTGCAGGATTGTACTGTATAATCTCAACAGATGTTGTCTACTGTAATTACCCCCAAAAAGATAAGGATTAATATATGTATATATATAAATATATATATTACTTAAAGTAGACCCCGATGAGAATTCTAATTTATCCCATTTTGATTAAATAACAACTATATTTATTGCATTTTACACAATACATATTTATGTAATTATGCTACTTTTGCCAGTGGGCAGGAATCTATTAAAAAAAGGTCAAATTTAAAGGACATTTATATTATATTTAATACTTTTTATTATTATTCGTGCAGGCCTTTCCTTGATTTTCTGAGACTCTTGTGTTTGTCTCTGTGTTTGAAGTATTGATTTTATTGGGTATTGTTTTAAGCGCTTTGTGACCCTGGTCTTGAAAAGCGCTCTATAAATACTAATTACTTACATATTAAATAAGGATGATTTCCACAATTTTATATTGAAGAGGAATGTCAGCTAGTTTTCATACAAGGAAATGTACTTTGATTTTTATTTATATATTGTGTAGTATCAAGGGATCTGTTTGTGGGACTCTGGTTGGATACATGTTTAGAGTTCTTAGTAAAGAAAGAGTACATGACATTAATCACATACTTTATTCTAATGTTTAATGTGATTAATGTCATGTACTATGTACATGTACTCTGCAGTTGTCTACTCGTGTAAATTGACCGGACAAAGGTTTTAGCTTCTAATGTGACTCCATAGTTATAATCTTTTAGTTGAGGAAAATATTCTCTAACTTATAAATACATAAATATATAACGTGATGTCTCCAGTCAAATATTTCAAGAGAAAATCTACCGTAAAATGAAAAACATATGAACCAAACATTCCATTAAATTCAAAGCCTCAGTGAGAATAAACTCTCTCAGAGATTGAACGAGATCTCACAGTAATGTGTGGCAAACATCACATCGATTTATCCAAAAGAAACAAACTTGAATCCCAACATAAAGTGGATTTAATTACGCCTCGTTTTCAGTCATATGATTTCTGGCGCCCCCTAGCGTAAGAAAGAGTGATCCTCGTGTGGGTTGAACTCGTTCTTCCTCCACAGATGGGAGATTTTCTAATAACCCAAGAGCAACATTTGTACTGTAAACCTTCAGCAGTGTGAGCCCCTGACTGTCGAGACTCGCTGTTGATTTTAGAGCTTAGAGCTGCGGGGTCAACCGGCTCCTCCCTGGGGGTCCCGAGGAGCCCTAATGCCAAACATAACACACTCGAGAATGAGAAACAACACTGTAGTATGCGAGGAATGCTCGTGGAATGAAATGAAGATGAGAAAAGAAGGGGGGGGTGTACATTAGTGTGGGAGCAGATGCAGCTGCAGGGGCGAAGAAAATAGAATTTAATTCATAAATATATTTATGTTCAGAATCATGAAACTTTATGTCCACGTGATCCGGGGCTGCGCCCTACTAGAGGATTCCGAGGGAAAGCTGTGTGTATTTCCTGAGGGGTCTCGAGGAAACGTGACCAGGTTGAAGTCAGATCCTCTGCAGCTCAGCCGGGCTCCGAGCCCCGGAGGCCCCGGGGGCCAAAAGCTTTCCTGCCTGGATCTACAGTCTCTCTGCAGACGAACCAGAACTAAACTCAAACCCACTTGCTTGTCATTTTGTTCTGTGTCGCTAAGTTGTTTTTTTTATTCACTTTTTATTCTTCTCGTGTTGCTTTACATGAAAATATAAATCAACCCTCGAAATCTCAACTTTCAGTTGTAGCTCTTGTCCTACTGAAAGTATTAAAAGAACGCCACCTAGTGGTCACTTGCTAGATGTTCAACTGGGAGCTGATGGTTTGAATACGTTGTCGTTTCAAAATATTTGCTGACGCATGTAAGCAATCCTTTGTTTGTTTAACTATGTTTAAGTTTCTGACCCACAATGACCTTTTCTGACCTACTTTCTGCAATATCTCCTTCTAGGCCTGGCAGTAGTAATTGAAATGTCCCATATTTAGAATTAAATACTGTGACTTTAAAAAGCTAAAGTACATAAGGAAAAACACTTTAATTTGACGGAAAACCCAGTTGTTAACAAAACAAGGAACCAAGTAGAAATAAGGTTTTAAACAAGTGTAACTATATCATGATCTTCAATATAAATAAGGCCAAACATATTACATGAATGCACATCTAATTACAATATATGTTGGGAGACAAAAATGAATATTCAGTAAATGGTGAAGCTAAAGGGGAAAAAAAGGATTACTGTATTTTTAATTATTTTTTTTATTCACTTTCTTTCACACTTATTTTCTACTTTATTTACAACCATCTGCTGATGCATGATTACATGTCATGTACCTCCAGAATGACATCAGCTCTGTGTAAACTTTAATGTGATTTTTCTGGCATATTATCTGCTTTTGTGTATACTTGTATACTTCCTGCACAGTTAACACAACAAAAATTGTGCGAACACGACAAACAAACCAAGTTGAACTCTCCTACCATCCTACATTTATCAAGAGTCGTCATATTGATTGTTCTATGTAGATATCTACAGTCATAATTACATACTGGATAATGTTTCTAGCTACTTTCTTTCTGGAGACTGTTGAGTAATACACCTATGCCAAAAAATAATACAATACTTTAAATGACAGGAAAACTAAAAAACTAAAAAACTAAAAAAAATAGCTAATTTCAGTAACATAAAAACATTTTTGATTAACTATTTGTTTATTTACATATATATACACAAAAAAAACATGTAAATACGATAAGAAACCACCTATTTGGGAAATTTAAAATAGCATCCTAAAAACTAATGAATTTATCTAGAAAAATAATAATAAATATATCAAAAGTAAGCACTGTTAGTGAGCTATCGTCATTAAGTTTTGTAGTTTTAGTTTTATCTCTTTAGACTATCATGACTACCCAACCTTACTGCCTACTTTACATATGAGCATATATCTAGCTTCTCTTCATATCTTCCTACTGCATTACTTCTACTTCAATACCTAAATCACTACCTGTAGACGACAAATCTTTGTTCAGCATCCACAGCACTAAAACAATATCAGGAAATTCCTGTACACAGAACTAGATACTTAAAAACAAACCTTCCAGTTGAAATTCAATCAACCTTTCCTCATTTGTTGACTCACACTTTAGATAAGTCCGACACATTTCCTGGCAAAGGTCGTCTTTTCAAACATTTCCTGTTCTGCTGACAGAAATATGAACGGTCAGACAATTATATTCAACAATGAAACAACATCATTGTCTCGACTGCTCAAGAATGTGACCTTCAACCAGAACATTGTGCTCAAAGACTCACGATAATTACTTAGTTAAACAAGTTCCTTTGACTATAACTATTATCAGATATTTACCTCCTACACACCTTAATCTCTGAGAAGACGATGATGTCAAGAACATATTATTAAACCAGTTTTTGATCAAACTCCAACAACCCTTACCCTAACCTTTACCCTAACCTTTACCCTAACCCTAACTCTAACCCTAACTCTAACTCTAACTCTAACTCTAACTCTAACTCTAACTCTAACTCTAACTCTAACTCTAACTCTGACCTGCTCTAGTAGAAGAACTCACATTTCCCCGATCCTTAAATCTCTTTACTGGCTGCCAGTTTCTTTCAGGATCAACTTTAAAATTCTGGTTCTTACTTTCAGATCTATTCATGGTCAGACTTCTTCTTACATCAGTGATCTGATCCATACTTACACCCCAGCTCGGGCTCTGAGGTCTGTGGATCAGAATCTACTGATGGTTCCTGAACACGGTTCAGGACCAGAGGAGAGAAATCCTTCCAGGCTGTTGCTCCTAAGCTTTGGAACGATCTTCCTGTGTTTGATGATCTACTGACTCCTTCAAGAAACATCTTAAGACATTTTTATTTGTGCTTTTCTTCCTGTGTTTGTCTTATGTGTCTTGATCTTTACTAGTATATATTTAAACTGTGTATTGTTTTTGATTGTTTAAGCACTAAGTGATTGACCCTGGTCTAGAAAGGCGCTTTACAAATAAGTATTACTTATTTACTTACTTACTGATCTAACACTAACACTAATGCTAATGCTAATGCTAATGCTAACCCTAACCCTAACCCTAACCCTAACCTTAACCATAACCATAACCATAACCATAACCATAACCATAACCATAACCCTAACCCTAACCCTAACCCTAACTCTAACCCCACTAATCAGAATCAAATAAAAGAAACCAGTTGTACTCTCTTCTAAAATGAGTTGCACACATCTCAATTATTTAATGTTTATGCAATAATGATGATTATCTTGACACACAACATGTCTTACACAACTGTTTATTGCTGTCTTTTGTGTGTGTGTGTGTGTGTGTGTGTGTGTGACTCTCTCAAGAGTGTTTGCACATGTGCCAGCAGGTGCTTGTTTCTCATGACTGAATCAACACATACTCGCCTTATTCAAGAGGAAATCGTCCGACAGATGTGCGGACGAATAAACACATTATCTCCGGCGTGTGAAAACACAGCTGCTTCACAGAACAAGGTGAACTGTGTCAACGGCAGCGCGGCAGGTTCAATCGTCATTGCATCACATTTACACCTGTCAGCCAGAGCAGGTGTGTGGAGAGAAAACAAAGTCTTTAATCGTCGGCCATTATCTCTTAAAAGCCTATTTTCCTATAATTACAGCAATTGTGAAGTGAGTGAAAACATGAGGATTTTTTTTAATAGCATGGCTTCCACCCCCTCGCCTTCATCACTGTCTGGTAGTTTGCTGAAATATGACATGAAGAGTAAATTATTGAGCCTTGGTTCCTCGTGAATGAAGACATTTATCTTATATACACACTTTTTGATTATTGTCTTGTGAGTTAAAGAAACAGAGATAAAACTGTGTTGGCCGACAACAAAAACAATCACACCAAGTTATTGTAGTTAAAAGAAACCACTAGAATTGTGTCACTTGGACACGTCCTTATTGATGAACCCAGGGTCGTGTTTCGGGTCTTGGATCTTCAGACACCCTCACCTGGGCGACCCAGCCAGGGTTAATCATTCCAGGACTTGTGTCAAGCAGCGCCTCACGCCATGTATCTTATCCCACACCTTGAGGCTTTCTCCGCTGCCTCACTGATGTTCTTAGAGACTTTTCTCTCCTAAGGGACTCGAGTCTCGCTGGTTCTGACCAGAAGATCTTCCTAGTCGATGCATGGTCCTTGCTATTCCAAGCACCTTGCTGGTGCATGTCCACTGTTCTGCAACAGCCTTCCTTCTACACTAACTCTGGTCCAGTGTTGTGTGGCCTTGTTTGTACGACTGCTAAATAGCCCACCAAGGCTTGCCCTTGCATGTCGGATTGTCTCCTTAGTCTTTTACTTTCTTCCAGTTCTGACCACTATGTCTTCTGAAAATACTCCGGTGTCACATGATTTTGTGTACATTAACAACTCCCCTACTCTTTCCAGTTTCAATTCCTCTTATTCCGAAGTTGTTAATAGGGTGTGCTACATCAGAAATGGCCACAGAGGCCTTGGCAGGAGTCCATGCTGATATATCCATACCATGAACTTGACAGGAAGGCCGGCCCGGTCCACTGCTGTTTGGGTTTTTTTTCAGCTCTGAATGCATTGATTATATGCTGCTGATTAGCTTTAAAGATCTTTCCCATGTTCTTCAGAGGCTGGTCTGATGTCAGTTTTTGATTTTTAATTATTTATTGATGATATATTTATTGGATATGTTTTGAATTATTTATTGGATACATTTTGGAATTATTTATTGGATACATTGTGTAATTATTTATTGGATATATTTTGGAATTATTTATTGGACACATTTTGGAATTATTTATTGGAGATGTTTTGAGTTATTTATTGGTTACGTTTTGAAATTATTTATCGGACATATTTTTGATTTGGAATTATTTATCCGATCTGTTTTGGATTTGGAAATATTTCTTGGAATATTTTAGATTTTGATTTATTTAACGATTGTGAATTAAAGATTATTTGCCCACAAAAAAGGAACGCATGACACAGATTTGAACAGTTTTTCCTTCCATTTTGTCAACATTTATTGATGATTAAGTTCTTGCAACAATCTCAATCCTGAGCTACACATGTGTGGAGAAAAACTGTAAACCAACCAAGGACATACAGTCTATTCGAACAGCCTTATTCAACATTTTTATATAGTGCACTTAGATTTCTAACATCACAGGGATGATGACATGGAATTTAAAGCAAAGCCAGTAGTTCTTCAAGTTTTTATTATCTTGTTATCTCTTCCATCCTTACACAGACTACCAACCAACATAACTAGGTTTTGTTTTGCCTCAAGATGCCTCCCGTATAAACTGACTTTTAGGTAAAGTAAGGTAAAGAGATTCCGCTTCAAGTTAACTAGTGAAATACAAACAAGGATTGCGACTTTCCTTTCCGGTGCACTTACAGTGAAAAAATGATTGGTATGTAAAGCTCCGTCATTTGAGCACAGGTTTATATCTTATCACTCAAACCAATGACTGTTGAAAGATATCTGCGTGTTGTAAAACATTTAGCTGCAGGATGTTCTTGAACACCTCATCTGGCTGTTTAACCAACCACATGTGTATCACTTTTCAGATTTTCCTTCATTAATATTTGATGTTGAATCATCTTGCATGTATCGATGCAGGGTCATAAAAGGAAAACATATACAACAAGTCCTGGCACAACAATGGCCATCCATCCATCTATCTTTAACAAATCGGTAGCAGGTTTAACAGCTAAAGCAACAGGTTTAAGATGTTCATCTCCCCAGAAACAACCGCCATCTCCTCTGGGAAAATGAAGAGGCATTCCCAGGAAAATTAGCCGACCTAGTCTTACCAACACATCTCCTGTGAGGAGCCTGAGCTCCTCGCTTAATCTCCAAGGGACAGTCCTGTACCTGAATTGTTTCTTTTGTATCACTAACCAGATTCAATAAAGGCTGTTTCTGAAGATTCTACCTTTCAACAATTTATCTGAGAGCGGTTGCGTAAGAGAGGTATTCTATAATAGTACTTTATGCTAAGTCTATATTGATCAACATGGCAGGTAATAACTCATTTTGTTTAGAATCCTGTTTTCCGGAGAAGGAGTGTCCAAATTCCACACCTCCCTTGACCCGTTCTTGAAGTGACGAGAGAGCAGTTGCTTATTTCAACAAAGATTGTTCAGTTTCTTTCAGCGTTATCTATTATCCTCCATTTATTGAAGATTTCTACAAAAACAAATTCATATTCATACACAATCCCTGTATATTAACGACCATGAAAAAGAAAGACTAGAAATACATAATAATAATAATAATAATAATAATAATAATAATAATAATAATAATAATAATAATAATAATAATAATAATAATAATAATAATAATAATAATACAATTAAGTGTATTTTGACGGACTAATAAATTAAAATGATCTTAAAACCTCATTTGCGGAGGCTATAAAACAAACAAACAAACAATTTTTAGTGAATAAAGCAATTCGGATTTTTTAAAACATACAAAAGTTGCAATTTTTTTGTTTTAAGCCTAACCTTTTTTTTTATTTAAATGTTTATCGGTTTTTATTATTTTTTATTGCTCTATGCTGGCGGAGATGTCGTAGGCTGCTCCATCACTCCGCCCTCGTCAGAGGCAACTTGCGTCGAACGCTCCTCCTCCTCCTCCTCCGCAGTAGTCACTGTGCACTACTGCGCTTCCCACCCTCGGCACCGAAGCATTGACAGGTAACAATCGTTTTTTTGCATGATTTTAAAACCTTTTTTTGCCGCATTTCTCTTGACGCAAAATAGAAGAGTTTGTTTTATCCGCTTAAGTGAGGAGGGAGGTGGGCGGGGCTTCCTCAGATCAACTGCGGCTCCATCACAACAACTGCACCTGACCATCCATAACATTGTGCGGATAAGTTTCATTATTTTGCTTCTTATATTTTCATTTACAGTTTAGTAGGGACCATTAAACGTGAGGATGAATGAGATGAGACTTATGCTTACTTGTTTACATGTTTAAACTCAAGGTGTGTGTGTGTGTGGCATTAATATAAATAAGGCATTAATGTTTGAACAGGTTCAAGGATGGACGCGTTCTTCAACGAGTGGCTGTGGCAGGAGAAGCTGTGGCTTCCTCCTGGAATAGGATGGAAGGACATCGATGGACGCTTCCCTCTGCCCAGAGATCTTCTCTACACTTTCCCCATTGCTTTAGCCTTCATGGCTCTGAGATGTGTTTTCGGCAGGTGAGGGTCACACTGCTGCACCAACGATCAGGTCCATCGTGACTAAACATGATCTCCTGACACGATGGTCTCGTCTCCGAGCCTCAAATCTATTCAAAAAGTTTGATCCAAGCCAGGATTTTAACGCTGCATCACCAAAGCAAATGGAAAATGTTATTTATAAGCATCTTTATTAAGATAGAAGTGGTCGTGTAGGTGCAACGTTTTTATTCCCCGTTGGACTTATTATGTATTTTCTAGGCGAGCATCTAGAGACTTGTTAGAAACAGCTATGATGACGAACAAACAAGGTCAGGAATTCTCTCCAGAAGCACCTGTTTCTTCTCACAGAGCTTTATTCTGAAGGCTCAGTTTAATAGCATTGTATTAGAAATGCTCCAGATGTTTAGATGTTTACATATTCTTTTGCCTATCATAGAGCATATGCAGCATGAAGCTATGATTGATGAAAAGCCAACAAAGAGCCTCGTCATCGCCAACAACCAACCCTCGAGATGATCTTCTAAGCAATGTTAAGCTCAGAAAAAATAGACTTTTGCCTTCAAAGGATAGAAGATCCCTAGAATTCAGAGAATTTTGTGGTTCATAAAAATGTAAAAAATACCTTCTGTTATCTCTTCTTTAAATCTCCAGGTGTTTGTAAAACACGTCACATGGAGCTCCTGGCGAGCCACATTTTTGAAGGCGTCGGTATCGAAATGATCTGGTCGACGCTGATGGAGAAGCCGTTGTTTGTCTGCGGGGTGGACAGGTTTAGAGGACTGCCCCGCCTTGTTTTTGTGTAGCGCCATTAGATATTTATGAGCTGAGCAGAAATTTTAGATGGCGGCAGCAGGTCAACAGGAGCATCTGCACAACTGTGTGTGTGTGTGTTTGTGTGTGTGTAGTCAAGTGTGCTTTATTGACCTCTATGGATTCAAGCTGCTGAAAAGTGTTTCTTTAAATAGTTTCATGGCTTTCTGAGGAGAACCTTCTTGTTGACGCTGATCCCGGCAGGATAATCTCCTCGATACACTTACAAGTCAATGTACACACAAACAAAGTGTCATGAGCTTAACGTCACATGTTCTTTTTGCACATCTTAACACATACGTGCACGAGAGGATCGAGTGTCTCTTGATGGAAGACAAATGTCAGCGTCCACATGGGCAGTGGTTCGACCAGCTGTCGTTTGTTTGTTTACGAGCTGATTCCTGGATCTCTCTGATCATTTCATGTGTTTGAATTTGTAGGAAAATCTTAAATCATCTGTAATCTTGTCTCTTCCCAGGATCGTCGCTCTTCCGTTAGGAAAGATATTAGGAATTAAAGATCGGGTTCGGGTGCGAGCTGCTTCTGTGCCGAAGCTGGAGAACTTCTACAAGCAGAGCAGTCGACAGCCGTCACAAGTTGGTACCTTTATTTTATGAAATATTAACCGGGCCTCGAGTTACTTTATTGGAAACAGATGCTGGGATTATGGAAGATTATCTTTCTGGTGAGGTCATGTGACTGGGACATGTGATTTGATTTTGAGGTGGTGCGGTTGACAGAGATGTCACTTTTTGGCTGGGATTGATTATTGTCTTAATATGTTTTTAACATGTTTCAAATATCTAAATAAAGCCTGTTGTGGTGTAAAAAACAAGACCAAGACAGACTGAAATATTTTGGGGTCGGGAATTAAAAGTGAAAATAGGTGTGTGAACATATTTCATGGTTTTATGAATCAATGTTCCAATTATTTTGTTTGATTCTCTTTCCCTACAGCTGCCAATAATGTGCTTTGTCCCTCAAAATTAAATAATAAATTAAAAGATCTAAAAGATAATTATAAAATATTATCATAAAATAGGAATAATATTTTAATTTATTGCCCATATCCAAAATATTCACATAAATATTAGTTAGCTATATCAAGAATCTTTTTTATAAAATGTTAAATAATGTACGAATGTAATTGTATACATATTGTTATTTTATTTTATTTTATTCTTCTTTTTTACAGTCACTCTGTATAATGTGACCCTTCAGGATATATGTGTGGTTGAACCATTGTCTAGACCTGTTAGTGTGGATGTGAATATTTTCATTGAATTGTTAAAAACATTTTTTTTAATTAATATGATTAAAGTTGTGGTGTTTGAACTACTTTCCTAATCAAACAAATAATATATTTTCTCCTGTCTTTCTCGTCTGTAACATCCCTCTTGTACTGAAGCCTTAACACGAGGAGTTCTTTTGGAAAAACATAAACAAGTCTTTTAACGTTTTAAGTTTTTTTTATTGAACGCTGCTGGGCTAGCTACTGGGATAAATAGTAGGCTATCATCCTACACAGACAGGAAGTACTAGTCCTAGTAAATAGAGGTAAAATGCAGACAGTAGAAAAGAAGGGCTTGCAATATATATATTAAAGAATTTCCTGTCTATGTAGGATGTTAGCTCGCAGCTATTCTAGCAGCATTCTCTAAAAACAAGTAACCTTTACTTTTGTCATTTTCTGGGACTTGTTTTCTTTTGTCAAATGTGGCTCTTCTCTTATGCTTGTTGGACACATAATCTTTTTCCATTAGTTAGATTAGTCAAACTAAAAGAGAGGTTTCTCAGTTTCGAAGTCTATTCAAATATTTGTGTTGCGACTTTGCTTTAATGAGTTGAAACTACAAACCCCACAGGGCCGTAGAAGAACTGGGACTCTTGAAAATGAGGTCAAAGTTCTGAACTGAACTCATCAGTTGTTTTTTCAATTGGTTTCATTTGACTGATTTATTGAAGATTTATATAACAGTATGCTTTAACAACTAATATATCTGTGTGATTATTAACACACACTTGACTGAAAAACATATTCTGTAAAATATATATAAAAATTTCAAAGAAACTGCTCACATATTATTTTGTATTAAATGATGTATTTTATATTTGTGTGTGTTGTCAGAGCCAGTTGTCGAGTCTGGAGAAGCAGTCCGGACTCTCGCAGAGGAAGATCCAAACCTGGTTCAGGCACAGACGCAACCAGGACCGACCCAGTAACACCAAGAAATTCAATGAGGCCTCGTGAGTTTCTTTTTTGAGCCTCATGTATTACAACTAAAAGTGTTTACACTGACGCTCCATTTCTTCTTTGTGTGAACAGGTGGAGGTTTGCGTTCTACCTGGTATCGTTTTCAGCTGGACTCGCCTCCTTAATAAACGTATGTTCGCCTTCGTTTAAAGTGGTTGTACAGATTTTAGCAACATTTATCAACATATGTGATTGAAGGTTAAAGATGTTTAATTGGATTTGTTTTTTTTAACTATATATATATTTTTTGGCCTTTCATGGCCTTATGAAGCTTCATGAAGCAGTGTCATTATTTTCAGAATCCACTAGAGGGCGGTCTCTGCACTATTTTCCTTTTTTTTTAACAACCGAATGTTAAAATGCTGTTTTTCACCTGTTCAACACACCTTTCTGTAAAAAAAATAGACATTTGTCGCTCAAACTATCACGAAAATAAGAGCCGATCAAGACTGCTCAGCTCTGGAGGTGTGGCTTCAGGGGAAGGTCTGAAGAAAGGGGGTTGGACTTTGGAATGTAAAGTGTAGCTTTTTAAAAACGTTAACCTTAATTTGAAGGAGCATATTTATAATTATTGTAATTAGTTATTTAAAAAAAACCTCAAAATGACTTATGAGAATTGTTTAAAATTGTTAGTTTTGGTGTAATGTTGACTTGTTGGGCTCCTGAGCCTGAACTGTAATCTGGCCACAGCACCAGATAATCCTTTACAAAGCTGGACGAACTGGTTCCAACGTTGGAGCTGCCCATGACACAGAATCATAAATGGAGCTCCTGCTCTGTGATAATATGACATCATTCCTTCTATTTTGCAGACATCCTGGTTTTGGGATCAGAGAGAATGTTGGAGAGACTACCCCAACCAGGTAGGTCTGAACGTTGACTCGTAAAATGTTTTTTAAAAAGTTAGCTCTGGAGTTGGAGAAGTTGTGTCGTCCACATCCTCTTTTGAGCAACTGAACTTTATTTTTCCCACATTAGAGACATTGTAGTTGCTTCAGCGGATCACGAGATGAAGATAAAACCTAAAATAATAAAAAAAAAATTGTTGTTTTTTAAAATAATAATAAAATAATAATAAAACAATGATATATATATGAAGAACCTTAAACATTGGAACAAGTTAGTACAAGACCTATTGTAATTACTAGTGTAATAATCTTGTTCTTTCTCTTTATTTCTCTTTGTTCTGTTCTTATTTTATTTTGATTTATTATTATGAAAAATTGCTGTATTTCCTGTGGCTAATTGGAAGAAAAAAAAAATCCCGAAGGAGACCTGCTGAGGGATCAATAAAGTTCTACCTACAAACCTACCTAGTGTCTTGTACTAACTTGTTCCAATGTTTATTATTGCTACAAGTTGGAACAAGTATTTGTTATACAAGATTATTTAAAATGCACACATGACAAAAGTGCAGAAGTGTGTTTATGCCGGGGGGGGGGGGTGTTAGGGATAGTAAAGATAAAGATAGTAAAGATAGTATATAAAATACTATATTTTTTATGAGCTAGCTTGTCAGCATTGACCGGAAGGAGCGTTTGAAAATCTCTCCGTCCTGCAGCGCACCTGAAAGTCTGCATTACTGACTGACGACTGACGGTGACCTCAGGAGGAAGTGGTTTTAAAGCTACTTCCTGTCTATTGTCTTGATGTTGAATGCTTTGGTTTGGATGGAAGTCCAAGCGGTGATTCTTCTCCTTCTTTGGTAACGATTGTACGCGCTGTCAAAGAACGGAAGTGTAACGATTCACTCTCTTTTCTCTCAGCCTGTGGCCCAAACCCACTTCTGGTACTACATGTTGGAGCTGGGATTCTACGTGTCTCTGCTCCTGTCGGTGTCGGTCGACGTCAAGCGTAAAGTACGTCCTTATACACCTGTAGAACACACCTGTAGAACACACCTGTAGAACACACCTGTAGAACACACCTGTGAGCTCATGGACGACTCAACCATCACTTTGCTGCTAACACTCCACGTGCAAATTTCCACTTCAGAACAGATTTCACGCCCGATTATTGGATGGAATGTAATGAAGCTCGGCTGCTCAACAAGTACCAGTTTTAACAGTCAGGGATCGGCCGTTACTTTATGACCACCTATTGTGAAGCTGAAGTAGTGAGTGAGCGACGGGTTCTTGATCCACGAAGAGCAGGAATCTTATTATCTTTTATCTTAAAATGCTGTAACAGACATTGTTCAAGGACGTCAATTTCTGTTTTTCTTCTAGTCAAGGTCTTATAAAACATTGTCTTCTCTTATATCTGATTAATAACAAGTGTCAAACGGCTCAGGGGCCAAACACAGCCCACAAAGTCAGTTGATGTGGCCCGCCATTTTGTTGAAAGTAATGTTTGTTTAAACATAAGTTATGGGACACATACTTGAGATTTTCAACAATTATTAAAGAATGTAAACAAATAAAAAGAAAAAATTTAAAAGGAATTAGGTGATAATTAAGATTAAGGTCGAGAGAATAAAAAGACAATATAAAAATGGTACTTTCTGTTAGTTTGGCGTTTGCGATTGATTTTGACTCCCATATTTTATTGGAAACTAATCTGGCTCAACATTAACTGCTGCTCATTTAGACGTTTTCTTGCCCTGATTTCCTTTAGACTCAATTCAGAATATTATAGAATATTTATTAACATATTTAAAGTGTGAAAACTGAAAATTCTGCTCAACCAAACATTTAAAAAATAAGTTAAATAGATGTAGATTTTTACTTTTCTCTTCTTGTCTCTGATATCTCAGCAACAGTCGCTTCATATCTAGGATCTCATACCAAAAAAATTGTTAAACAAAAACCCACTAGTTATTTTCAATCATGGAAGTTTAATTCTAAGAATAAGAATATCGGTCTCTGTGATCTTGTAGGTCATGACATTCATGTGCAGTTAAAGCTCAGGTCACACATCGTTACTTGGACATGCACTTATTTGAAGTGTACAAGCTCATTTCAACAATAATTCAAACTTTAAAAAATAGTTGACTGTAATAGATTTCTATTTTAAAATTCAAGTCATAGATTACAGGAGTTAAATGTCAGATATAATTCAAATTGGATTCAACATTTAAACATTAGTTGAGATCGAGTCGAAAACCACAGATTCCTCTCTGTACCTTCAATGTTTCCACAGACCCACAGAGACCCACAGAAACACACCTGGTGTACCGACTGTTCTGTTCTGTTCTGTTCTGTGTGTATTTTAGGATTTCAAAGAGCAGGTGATTCATCACATCGCCACCATCGTCCTCATCGGCTTCTCCTACTGCGCTAACTTCGTGAGAGTCGGGACCCTCGTCATGCTGGTGCACGACTCCTCGGACTTCGTGCTCGAGGTACAGAAACTAAACTGCGTGAATCTTTCCACGTCTAACGAACCCAAACATCGTCACGTGAGACTTGGATTGCATGAATATCTATGACTTAAAAGGATGATCAGTAGTAGAATATTTGTATAATAAATATTATCTGTATTTTTCTCCATGTGTGCTTTTTACATTGTTTATCCTGAAATTACAACTAGACTTATATACTTTGATACTCTTATCAAAATCATTTACAAGGTATACTTAACAAATATGTACATGTACATATGAAAAACTATTTACATTGACAAACATGCATAGGCGTATTAAGGTAAGAAGTACCACAGGACACACAGTGTCACATAAACAGGAGTCCATACAGTTCTTAAAAAGCTTTTTATGGGCTTGTTTAGGAACATTTTATCCGGTTTTTTTATACTTAATTTCTGTTTTATATTTTTGTAGTTTTAATCTTTATAGCTATAATTACCTCCCCCAAGGAGGCCATAGGGTCGGCACAAACGTATGTATCTCTGCTTTATAATTCCAACCTCCTAAGGGAGATGCAGGTAAATGGTCAAGGTACTGATGGTTCTAAAATACCATCTGGATCCTGTAGACTCCTGCGGAGTAGAGCTTACATTTAGCGAAATAGTTCTGGAACGCGACTGCCCTTGATGCCTTTTGAAAAGGTAACATAAAAATACAGATAAAGCAAGTGCAGGATGGAATTACAATAGAAAAATCAATCTGGATTGGGACGGGTTGCCTGTAGATGTTTTCTAGTCAGTAGTCAGTCAGACTATTAAAAGGAAACAGAGAAAATATTGAGTCCAATTCGTTGGTCTGTTCCCCGTAAAAGTCATTTTCAAAGCAGAACTGGAAAAACTAGTTTGAGGATGTTTTCAACTTTTGCACTTTCTCTTTTTGTTGAACATTACATTACTGTTCTTTCTTTTGAAATGAATGAATCATGAAGTTTAAAATAACAAATAACAATCAATATTACATTTTTGCACATTCAAAACAAGATAGATGGGTTTTTTAAGACATTGCAAAAATGTCTTTTTTTCCAAAGTTAAATACACTGTTTTGTCTTCAGATGAGAATGTTGTTTGCTTTGGCGTGGTGTAACGTGACTGTAAAATGCTTTTGTCTGTTGACCCTGACGTGACACGACAACTTCATTGTCTTCGGTGTGTTTGTGTGTTTTACGCCAACCCAGGACTCATCGATAACACGTCACTGTCACTGGAAGAAATGTGGCTTCAGTTAGAGTCAGATAGAAATCTCTTAAAAAAACAAAACAAATACTGCTAAACTAGGGTTAAAAGGTAAACACATACTTAAGAGAGCGGAGAGTACTTTACAAAAAGGAGCTTAAAGTAAAGTAGACTTTAAGCTCCTTTAATATGTATTAAATATATATTTTTTATCCAAATTTAAAGTATTGACATTTTCAATGAACAAAATAAGCTTACATTTTGGTAAGTATTTCTTATGTAATATTTAATACAACTGTTTTGATTCTCGTCAAAATTGGACATGTTTTGTTGCTTTTTTTAATGGGTGTCTTATGCTCCCTTAAAATAACAAAAACAGCCGGAATTCTTGAGAGAAAACTCCTTTATTTACTGTGTAATAAAATAGAATCCCTTTATTGTCATTATTGCAGTACTGCACCGTTGGGCACCAAACAATACAATAAAAAACAAACATTAAGAAAAATTACAAAGTAAATGAACTATAAATGATTAATCAAATACATCTACAAAATGAATACACTAATAAATAAATACAAAAAAAGATTTTAAAAAAACAATAGAAATAGAAATTAATTATAACCAACATATTAGTGATGAAGCTTCATGAAGCAGTGTCATGTTGTTTAGAGGTCAGTAGGTGGCACCATCAGTTTAGAAATGATGTGATGTTTCATTAGAAAAGTTGTTCAAAACATAGGGAAATAGCGCAGAGACCGCCATCTAGTGGACAATAGAAAATAATGACAATGCTTCATGAAGCTTCATTAGACCTTCACTAGTCAAATTCCCAGCGAAAATTTTGTTTTGTTTTTTTACCATTGTGCACATTTTAAAGACATTGTTGTGTTATATGTTTGTTTTATTTAAACAAAATTGCACATGATTACATTTTTATAGGGGTTTGTGAAGTGGCTTTGAAATCTATAAAACCAGCAGACAAACACAAAGACAGACCTTCTATTTACTGTTTAGAGATACGAGAGAGGGGCAAGATATTGGCGATACTTTCTAGACTTCATCGCGCAACTCTTTTCTATGGTTGGACGAAACCTGAATAATCATAGGGAACTCATAGTAGCATCATACACACATCGTACGAAGATCAAAAGATTGTATAAACTTAACTCAGAGTGGTTTTACTCTCAGGTTCACAGGCCCAACGATTAAAAAATAAATGTATAGCATATTATTAACATCATATTCTCTTTCAGGTGGGAAAGATGCTACACTACGCCGGCTGGACCACAGTTTGTGACTCCATCTTTGTCGTCTTCGCTGTCCTCTTCCTGGTGACGCGTCTGGTGGTGTTTCCTGGACGGTGAGACAGTTTGCTTTTGATATTATCTGGAGGACAGTAGAGACAGAAATATGTCTGTTATTATTTTTCAAGAGTGATGAATAAAAAACAAGTGAGGTGCTGGTTGAAGCTTCATAAAACAGTTTCATGTTGTTTCGAGGTCAGTAGGTGGCGCCATTAGTTTAAAAATGATGAGATGTTTCATTAAAACAAAGGGGAAATAGTGCCGCCACCTAGTGGGTTCTGAAGATAATGACACTGCTTCATGAAGCTTCATTAGACCATCACTATAAAACAAAACTACAAAAATGCAATCAAACATAAAAAAAAATATCACTTGGTTCAGTGGTTGAAACATTCATTTATTTATTCACCAAAAATGTCAAATTAACAAAAAAAAAATACATTAACCACAGGACACAGTGTCACATAAACACGAGTCCATACATTTCTTAAGAAGCCTTGTATGAGCTTGTTTAGGAACATTTTATTCGTTTTTTTTAATACTTAATTTCTGTTTTATATTTTTGTAGTTTTAATCTTTATTGCTATAATTACCTCCCCCAAGGAGGTAATAGGGTCGGCACAAACGTATGTATCTCACTGCTTTATAACTCAAACCTCTTTAGGGGGATGAAGGTAAATGGTCAAGGTACTGATGGTTCTAATCTTTTTTCACCAAAAATGTCAAATTAACAAAAAAAAATACATTAAAAAATAATACAAATAATTTAAAAAATGAATTAAAAAAAAAAAGGGAAATAAATATCAGATACACTAAACACTTTAAATTATAGCTTGCAGGTGGTTACATTTAAAGTTGACACAACATCTGCATTTTGTGTGTATTATGGGATGGAATTAACAAAAAATATTTCAAACAACATTTCCTGAGACTCATTCTTTACAAATGACAATAAGGCAGTATTGAGCAGGACTGACATCTAGAGGCCAGACAGGTAAATGCATCTAATTCTAGTCATGTTGGACGTTTCTGGAACTCCTGATGTGTTATCAGTTTTATCTTGCCCTTTAAAGTATATACTTTATTGAGTATTGTTTTGATTGTTTAAGCGCTTTGTGACCCTGGTCTGGAAAAGCGCTATATAAATAAAAATGACTTACTTACTTACTTACTTACTTACGTGAGAGTTTATTACGCAACATTAACCGATCCAGTGTCTTTGTTCTCTCAGGCTCATCCATGCGACGCTGGTGCTGTCTCTGGAATTCTTCCAGCCCTTCTTTGGATATTACTTCTTCAACGCTCTCCTGCTGGTGCTGCAGGCGCTGCACATCTTCTGGGCTTATCTCATCCTGAAAATGGCCTTCAAGTTTATCTTCATCGGGAAGGTGAGTCTCTGACCAAAAACTGGGCGACACACGTCAAATACACGACTCGTCCACCAGGTGGGGCCTGATGAGCGCAGCGACGTGGACAGCGAGGAGGAGGAGGAGGAGGAGGAAGAGGAGGCGGATGATGAAGAGGACGACGGCACCTGGGAGCGCAGGAAGGGAACCGTCAACTCTCCGCTGGCGTCGCTGGCCGACAGCTGCGTCCTGAACCACCTGACCAAGCAGAGGAACATGAACAGTCGACAACCTAAAGCCAGATAGTGGTGAGACGTGTCGTCTCCTCTCAGACCCTCAGTCATTAAAACTCTCGTTTTTCTGATGCGATTTTTTTTGGTTCATCGTCGCGGTCCGTGAATGGTTTCAGACGACAACATGGAGGCACCAACGATTGTACATGTAGTGTGATCAATAGTCAACATCTGTTGTGGTGTAGAAAAATACATATGATAGTTTGAACACCTGTACATTGAATTGACAAAGCCTTGCCACCGTGTGCTTTATAGAATGACACTAGTTTTATACGTTTAATAACCTTCTTTTTTTCTTTATTACGCATTTACTTTAATTTGCAGTGCAGTGTTGTAGAGGTCACCTGAAGGTCATACGCTCAGCCGATTGTTCCCTGTTGTGTGTGAGTCCTCCACGTTATTTTATTTTGTATTTATTTCTATTATTCGTTACTATTCCCTAAGTATTGTTATTATTTATTACCCCTCAAATAGATTTATCTGTATCTAAAAATAGATTTTAAGGAAAGGTACTTTTAGGTGGGCTTTCAAATACATTTGAAATAAATAATACATGATAATTTTAGCATGATCAGCTTGATTTTATACTTTTCTCTCTTTTATTTTTTGTTTAATGGCCCCTCACAACAGTGACTGTATATATTGTGGCCCCTGAGGAAATGTAATTGTCCACAACTGACATAATGATTTGTTTAATATAGTTATTAAATAGATTAAAATAAGGAAGTCTTAAGTTATGATATAATACGATAATATACAGTATAATACTTAATTTCCCCAACAAATATTTTTACCACCGCTCGTGTGCTTTTTGATAAAAACTTTTTTTTTTCCAACAACATGGTCATGTCGCTCTGCAGCAAAGATCTGGATCAAAATAATGCTGATTTTACCACAGATTTCATAGAGAAGATGTGAAGCACAAATATGTTTACTGTGTTAAAGTGAAGTGCTTCCTTGTTGTTTCACATGTTGCCGTTTTGTTGGAGTTCATCATCTCACACGTGTGATGTTGGAAATATTGTTTCTCCAACTGCTTCTCATCAGACAAGTCGTAGAAATCCACTGATTTTTTTATTTAGATTTTATAGCGTTTGTAAATTTGCAGGCGGATTCAACCTTACTAGGCCTTAACACATCTGTGATCCTCTTTGTTTCCATGTGTTTGTTTGTTACTTCCGTCTTAAAACAAGGCAATGAATGATTCAATCTCTCCTGGCACTTTTGAATAAATGTCCTTTTGTCTTCTTTCTCTGAGGCTTCAGTCGTTTGAACAGAAAGTAGAGCACAGTCGAGCTGCAGTTACAGAGTCTGTGGTGGTCGTTTCTTTCAATTGCTCGTTCATTTATTGATAAAAGATGGGTTTTTTTTATGGAAATGATGTGAAAATATAGCTTCTGTACAGCCCACATTTATAAAACATACAGTTTTATTTCATTTTATGAATGTATGAATCTTAATTGACCTCAATAACAATTGAAAACTTGTATTTTTCAGCTGGTTTACAACTTATGATGAACCGTCAATCTGTCCAGGGTGTCCTCCGCCTCTGGCCCAATGCAGCTGTGATGATAAAAAAAATAAAATGGAATTTGAAGAAGAAAACAAATTTCCTCAGTGTTCCTACAAACAGTGATCAGGTGAACGTCCTCATGGTGACGCATCCTCGGAGGGGGACGGGACACGGTATAGCATCGTCCACCTCGATGCAAGTGTCTATGTACGGATCCAGCAGCACCATGTTCGGAGAGACCTTCTTGGTCTTGGTTTCACACAGCAGGTATATCTGTCCGCGGACGGTGGTGCAGCCGCAGAAGAACTTCTTCTCCAGCGCCTCCTCCCGCAGCTGCGTCCACTCGTCCGTCTCCACGTCGAAGCGTAGAGCGTGGCCTCCGAAGAGGTAGAGGGCGCCGTTCAGCTCCGTCGCCACCTGGTCGTACCTGGAGGAGACATTGGAATCAGCAGCTTTTAAAGCAGATGTTTGAGTTGCTCACCGTGGAAGTGGAGAGAAGGAAACGACATCCCACTGATTCTCCTTCACATGAAACCGTTGAATTCCTCCATAGACTTCCCCGTTCTCGTCCAGACCACAAGCGACGTAGATGCTGGACTCCAAGGTCGTGGTCGCCGCCCTCTCCACCGCCCTGACCATGGGGCTGACCTCCTCCCATCCTTCTTCTGATCCGACCAGCAGCCTCTCCACATCAGGCACCAGACCTTCCTCCATGCTGCCTCCCATCACGTACAGGTGAGAGCCCAGACCTACGGAGCAGTGACTGTGTCTGGACTTCATCAAGGCCGGTCCGTCCACCCAACGCTGGCTCCTGCAGTCGTAGCGTCTGACCCAGTCCACGCTGGACCACAGCACGTCACGGAAGTATCCTCCTGTCACCACCACGTCGTCCCCTGAGTGAAGACAGAGTCCATTCAAAGAACAAATAATACCAAACTAACTGTCAATTGAATGGTTAGAAAATTCATCATTGCAAATGTAAATCTTCACTTTTCTGTTGCCATGAACATTTACAATCTCCACAGGTGGAATAAGCACCAAAACTATTTATAAAACTTAACATTTTACAACCAAATGTATTAATGAAAGTGTCCCAGATAAAAAAATAATTAAAATTAAACATTTTTAATATTCCTCCCCAGAGAAGTCACATGTTCTCGCCATTGCAAATGATTATATGTGTTAGGCAGGAAAGTTACAACAAAAAGAAAGAAACAATAAAAGAGAATAAATCGCTTTTTTTGAAGCATACTAGGTACGAATTTATCACCACTTAATACATGTTTATTTAATCAGGCCTGTAACAACAATTATATATTTTATACAATATAGAAATGTCAACCTAGTACTCTTAAACCATAAATGAAACACGTTGCAGACCTAAAACATGTATTTACCAAGCTGTCCATGAGTGGTTCTTTTTCTTCTTTGCACCTGAAGTTTTAAGACATTTCTGTATCATCTTTGATACAATAATCTCTGATCCTCAGTTTAGCTGACGGATTCGTCTGTCACAATATCAACCTTATCATAATGTTTGTTTGTTTACTATAGGCAGCACTTTTAATGAATGTTTTACTAATTCAATGAAAGCCTAGAGTTTGAAATCCACTTTCTAAGCATGTCTCTTAACAGATGCAATGGAGGTCCTTATATACACACCACAATATTATGTTGAAGCACAGGTACTATTGCATGTTACTCTGATATTCTCCATAGTACTACAGAGCTTGTAGAGTAATGCCACAGGGCATTGTGAAGTAATACCACAAAGCCCTCAGAGTCATACTACAAAGCTTGCGAAGTAATACCTCGAAGCTTGCAGAGAAATACCAAGGAGCCTCAAAGAGTAATACCACAAAGCTTGCGAAGTAATACGACAAAGCTTGTGAAGTAACACAACAAATCTTGTGAAGTAATACCACAAAGCTTGTGAAGTAATACAACAAAGCTTGCACAGTTATACAAAAAAGCTTGTGAAGTAATACCTCAAAGCTTGCAGAGAAATACCAAGGAGCCTCAAAGAGTAATACCACAAAGCCTGCGAAGTAATACAACAAAGCTTGCAACGTCATACCACAAAGCTTGTGAAGTAATACAACAAAGCTTGCGAAGTAATACCACAAAGCTTGCGAAGTAATACACAAAGCTTGCGAAGTAATACAGCAAAGCTTGCAAAGTCATACCACAAAGCTTGTGAAGTAATACAACAAAGCTTGTGAAGTAATACAACAAAGCTTGTGAAGTAATACAACAAAGCTTGTGAAGTAAAACAACAAAGCTTGTGAAGTAATACAACAAAGCTTGCGAAGTAATACCACAAAGCTTGTGAAGTAATACAACAAAGCTTGTGAAGTAATACAACAAAGCTTGCGAAGTAATACCACAAAGCTTGTGAAGTAATACAACAAAGCTTGTGAAGTAATACAACAAAGTTTGCAAAGTAATACAACAAAGCTTGCGAAGTAATACAAAAAAGCTTGCGAAGTAATACAACAAAGTTTGCAAAGTAATACAACAAAGCTTGCGAAGTAATACAACAAAGCTTGTGAAGTAATACAACAAAGCTTACGAAGTAATACAACAAAGCTTGTGAAGTAATACAACAAAGCTTGCGAAGTAATACAACAAAGCTTGTGAAGTAATACAACAAAGCTTGCAAAGTAATACAACAAAGCTTACGCAGTTATACAAAAAAGCTTGTGAAGTAATACAACAAAGCTTGCGCAGTTATACAACAAAGCTTGCAAAGTAATACAACAAAGCTCGCGAAGTAATACAAAAAAGCTTGTTAAGTAATACCACAAGGTTTGTGAAGTAATACCACAGAGCTGGTGGAGTAATACCACAGATTTTCAAGGACTATAAAAATTGGATCAAGGTCAATAATAAAAAGAAAAATATCTGTGTTGTCTTCTATTGTGAGCCAACACTTCGACCACCTTTACTGAATTCACAGGAGTTTGAGATCGGCCGTTGTTATCTGTAACCATGACAACTATTACCTACTGCTGCGACTGAGAACTGTGTGAGGTTCTTCCTCTCCAGAGGAGCACAGCTCTGCCATCGGCCGCTGTGAGGGTGAAACTGGAAGAGCGACTGTTGCTCCTGGTCGTGAGGTCCACCCAACACATAGAGAGTCTCTTTGGCCTTGGTCCTCAGCATGGACCTTCCCATGGACCAGGTGGTTGGGAAATGTTGGTTCAGCATGAGGATGAGTTTGGCCTGAGGGTCCGAGCTGTTCATTCTGGTCAACAGTCTGGTGATGAAGGGCAGAGACAGACACTCCGGCCTCACCAGCTCCACCAGCTCCAGAAAGTGCTCCTCTCGTTTGGGGTCGAAGGACACCCAGCGGAGGATGGCGTCGACGGCCTGGTCGTCCTTCTGTATGGCCAAGTCGTCGTGGGCGAGGAGGTGGGCCACGGTCTCCTTGGGCAGCAGCAGGAAGTCCTCGTCGGTGACCACGGCAGGGAAGTGCGTGAGGACGACGTGACGAGCGGCGCCGTAGAGTCGAAGGCAGCCCAGCTGCCAGGCGTACGCCATCATCGCCAGACAGTTGCTCAGGTGCAGCTCCCGCTCCAGGAACTTGCAGCACATCAGTCGCGCTCGCTCCATCTGCAGGAAGTCCGCCGTCTCCAGAATCTCCTGAACATTTTCTCGTGTCAAAGTGATCCTGGAGGTCCTGCAGTGGTCCATCAACACCCTGAACCACTTCCGCTTCAGGTCTTTGAGCTCTATGCGTCTCTGGTTTCTCTCCGCTCCACCTCCGAAGAACATGGCCATGAAGTAGGGACTGTGAAGAGCCAGGTGGCGACGGTTGACGAAAAAAGACTCTCCCTCCACCTCCAGGACCACATCAGGGATCACATCCGGCTCGGGGTCTATCGGTTTCTGCTTGAGGTGCATCTCATCAGGGGTGGTTTTCAAGCTTACAGAGCCACACTCGTCGTCTGCTCTGAAGGCCATTGCACTGAAGCTCCTCTCACTGCTACACAACATGACAACTGTTGATATTATTAGACTGACCCCCCAGAGTCACCGCCAGCTCCAGCAAGAAGACATGAATCTGCCTGTTGAGAAAGTTCAGCGGCCCCTCGTGATAAACTCGTATTTACCAATTATACAAGAAATTCTTCCATGTAAGAATAACTTAAATGGTGACAGGATTTTTTTTTTTTACTGTTCTTGATTAAAGCAATTAAAAACATTATATCGGAGTATATTTATATTCTGAAAGATTAAGTAAGTAAGTAAGTAAGTAATATTTATTTAATTATTTTCCAGACCAGGGTCACAAAGCGCTTAAACAATATAACAATACTAAATAAAAGATATACTTTAAAGGTCAAGATAATACTGAGAACAACACAGGAGTTCGAGAAAATCAAGGAAAAGCCTTAACACAAGTTAAATTCTAGAGCGTGTGTGTTGGAGATGTTTAGGTAAATATAGGCATGCATATATAATGGTGTGAGCGGATGTAGTGTGTATGTATAAAAGAAAGACTTTGTGAAGTAAAGTATTCAAGAAACGGTATGGATGCATGTAAATGTAATGTAGAACAAAATTACAAAATACATTTCATCACAAAGTAATCTTTATAAAAGCGCAATAATTAATCTCTGTGTTTTTCATGTGCAGTTTCCATACTTTTATACTTGTTTATTTGTTTATTTTGGTAGAACTAAATCTTGTCCACATGTATGTTGTGAATGAGTTTGTGAGTCCTCGCTGAACCGATTCAATGTACACAACCGGAATTTCATTCAAAAAAAAGCAAAGAATTTTTTTAATTTAAGGCTATTACGGTTCGCCACCTGTGGGAGGCAGTAAAGTGCTGCAGAGCGCCTTGTCTGTGTCTGTAAGAATAGTAGAAGAAGAAACATGGCGGTGAGTTCGTGTGTTTAACGCGTTCATTCTAAACCAATACTTAGAATATGTTTTGATATTTTCATTTAGTAAACTATAAGAAGAATCATGGTTGTGCATGAAAGCTTTTGTATTCGTTAAAACCGATAACAAAGCTTTGTATTCATGTAGCAAGTGATTAGCAACACCATGCTAACTAGCTAAGTGTGGTGCTGCCTTCATGGCTTAGTAAACATTTGACCATTTTTTCTTATTTTCAGGATAAAGAGAAGAAGAAGAAGGAAAGTATCTTCGACTTGTCTAAGTACATCGACAAGCCGATTCGGGTGAAATTTCAAGGAGGACGAGAAGGTTTGTTTGTTTGTTAATCGTGGTTTTTACTGTCAACTAAACTTGTGTTGCTGATGTTTCAGCCAGTGGAGTTCTGAAGGGGTTCGACCCTCTTCTCAACCTGGTGCTGGACGGAACCATCGAATATATGCGAGGTTGGTGCAGCTTTGTGTGTTTCACCTGCTTGTTATTTTTGTATCGTTTCATCTTGTCAAATGTGGTTTCAAATTCTAACCATGATTTGTCTCGTGGTCTAAGTCTAGATAAGCATCTTCTCAACTTGAATTCATGTAAAATGATTTTCTCCAGTCACTTCTAACGCTTCCCATCTTTCTTTAGATCCTGATGACCAGCTGAAGCTCACAGAAGACACCAGGCAGCTGGGGCTGGTGGTCTGCAGAGGGACGTCGGTGGTCCTCATCTGTCCTCAGGACGGCATGGAGGCGATACCCAATCCTTTTATACAGCAGCAGGATGGCTAATAATCCAGGCTCCAGACTCCTCTTCTTGTTTTTTAATTTTTATTAGGTGAATTTTCTTTCAGGCAACATTGGACACGTGAAAGCACTTCTGTTTCTTGGTGTTCCGAATATTTTTCATTTTGAAATGGCTCACAATATTGTTAAAGTCGGTTTTGTTTTACCTCGTCTGTCAACATTTTACTATGTTTTGTTTGTTTTAATAAGGAAATAAAATTGAAAATGTGATTTATTTCATGCATTTATTTGTGCGACGCAGAATAACATGTTATAGCCACAAACATGGGATGTTACAGAATAAAAAACAATAAATAAGATACAGTAAGACAAAAAAAATAAGCAATAGTAAAACAGAACCGAGCACCAAATCTTAAAGATTATCCGACCAGGTCTCAATTTGTGTTTAAACCTTTGGACTGAGGGAGGTTTTCAACTTGCTTAAGTCAAATTTGTGCTTATGTAGACTTTTACAAGAATGAAATGAGGATTAAAACATTATTTTGAGCTGTCCTATGAACAATATAAGCAATTAAAGAAGTAACATCACCAACAGTGATACAAATAATTCCACTAATAATAATTAGAATAAAGTAACAATATGATTTCACTTTGCTTCCAGAAAGTCACAATACAATTAAAAATATTTGTCATACAAAATAAAGTGTCAAAAGAGCATCTTATTTAGATGAATCACCATTTTTAGGAAACACAGTTAAATACATTTAAACTAGTAAATGTGTTTTAATTGATACTTTGTAATTAAACCAAATTGAGTAAATAGGATTAAATCTTTAAGTAGCTTAATCTATTTACATTTTTGGATCTCCTTTTTTACACTAAAAAAAACAAAATTCATTATTGTTTTTTTAATTTTTTTAATTCAAATCCTTTTTATCCAAACGTTGATGTCCAGTCAGTGGCTCCGCCTCTGCTCTTTCTGGACCGAACCTCCACCATTGTTCTTCCACCTCATAAGAGAAAAGATTTTAATCTCTAAATAGACAATCCAAACTCAAACACACACACGCGGGTGTGACCGCGCACGCCCCAATAATCCAGGTTCGTCAGGAGACACCGAGTCCACATCCCAGAGCCCACTGAGGAAGGTGATCCGCGCGCGGCCAGCAGAGCCACGCCCCCTCGACAGGTGAACAAGTAGACGCTCGGACTCGCTTCTCGTGCGTGTGTCGACGAAGGTCCAGATCTTCTCGTACCTGCGAGATGTTGTGAAGACAGTTGAGGACCAGAGGGAGGTGAGTGAGTTCATGGACTATAAAGACTACATTGTGTCGCCGGCAGCTCGTGCTTTTTCACACTCGGTGTATTTTCACTACTGTTTCATGTTTGATAGTTTCTTCTCGATAGTTAATGTCGTGGCTTTTTTAAAATAATAAATAAAATAATGCTTTAAAGCTGACCTTTTAGACACACTTTTATTTTCAATTTAACTCGTTTTGGAACTTTTTCCTTCCTTTACTTTCTTTTTATGGGTATTGATATTTTTCATTCTGCTTTTACAGGATAAAAAAATAAATCATTATATATACCGTTAAATATATAATTCAATTCAATTCAATTCATATATTGAATATTAATATAATGTTTTATTTTGTAGCATTTTCACCCTTTTTTTATTTCATGATTTTTTTTATTTTAAATTGTAAAATATTTGAAATATGCAACATTTTTCTTATGAATTTTAAAACAAAATTAACTTAAAAAATAATTAAATAATGCAATATTTTAGGATGTTATTTTATTTATTTTTCCTATCATATTAAATATGTATAAATCTCTTTCTTCTTTTAGTTTGACGGCTCCATATAAGTCACAGACTTTAATGTGGCCCCTGAGGAAATTTACATTTATCATTTTTCCTCGTCATCGCCAGCTTTCACTGAGATGTTTCTGGAACATTGTGCACCGTAAAAAATGTTAATTAATCTTCATTTTTTCAACATATGACTAAACATTTCAGATAAAAGTCTGGACGAAGTGTCTTCACTTGTGTAGACCCCAAACGAAACGTGTTGTGCTCTCCAGGTTTGGATCTCATGGAGTGACGGTGGAGACTCTGGAATAACAGTTGTGAGATAGTGAGTGTTATTCCGACATGGATGTGAAGAAGGATGGAGTAGAAGGAGGAAGAGGGTGGTGGTCCTCATCACATCCGGCCTGTCAGAGGGGTGTCATCCTGGCCGTCCTCGGCCTCTTCCTGGCTGCGGGGGTCTTTGTGGGTCTTCTCATTGGTGAGTTCTTCTGTGTAAGTTCTCGTGATGTTATGGTCAAACCCGTGTCCTCCGCCAGCGTACTCGGTGCAGGAGGAGAGAAGCTACATGGAGACGGTGCAGCTGAAGGGTCTGAGCTTCGACTCGAGTCTGCAGGAAGAGAACTCGGGCTTCTCTGTGGTTCTCTCCTCGGTGCTGAGGTCAAAGGTCAATGTCCTTCAAAGCTCCTCCCTTTATGTCATCAATTAATCCCTTACCCCCTCCAGATGAAAACCATCTTCGCCGCCTCATCGGTTTCTCACCACTACCGTGACTGCAACATCGTGGCGTTGGGGTGAGTCGAGTCGAGGTCGTCGTCGAGTCAAGGTCGTCGTGGACTCTCGGGGTCCTGACCTGTCGTCGCTCCACAGCAACGGCGACGGTGACGTGATGGCGACGTTCCGACTGGTCTTCGCCGTCTCCAAGTTCCAGCAGTATTCCGACAGTTACGTTCAGGACGTGTTGAGGGCGGGTCTGCACTCGGTCATGCAAGGGAGGCCGCTGCAGGTGCCCGAGTTCGGAGAGATCAACGCCATCGTCTTGCTGGGTAGTAGCACATGTCACTTTACCGTCCAATCAGGAAGGTCCTAGAACACCATGTGTGAATCCACGTCTTCTTCTCAGGCACCAGCGGGAAGTCCTTCTATGCTATAGGTGATGATGCCACTGGTGAGTCTCTTCTCATTCAACATTCTTTTAAACTGGAAACACACATTTTGAATAAAATCTCATTATTGAAACACGTATGACCCCAAACCTCAGCCATGAATCTTTATTGATATTTGTGTGAGTGCTGAAGGTCACACGACTGAGGTCCACTTTTGCTCTTCTGTCTTCCAAATTTTATCAGATTTTAACCGTTCAAACTTTTATCAATTCGGCTCATACACAAAATGCGGGCTATGTTCTAG
Organism: Callionymus lyra; assembly: GCF_982586985.1. Taxonomy (NCBI): domain Eukaryota; kingdom Metazoa; phylum Chordata; class Actinopteri; order Syngnathiformes; family Callionymidae; genus Callionymus; species Callionymus lyra. Next base: position 15,287,738 of record NC_141819.1, read on the forward strand.
CTTTCTTTTATCTCTTCCACACTTTCTTCTATTCCTCTTTTTCTACCCTTTTTCACCATTCACTTGAATGACAAAAATCTTCAACTCATATTTCAACTCCTTCCACTTTGACCTTCATGTACTCACACCTAGAAACTTTATTTAACTTTAAAACACTTTTGTAATTGTACTACTACTTCTACTTTTACTACTAATTACACTTGTACTTTAACTGCTAATTTTACTACTAATCCTACTACAGCTTTTACTAATTAAACTACTTCTTCTACTCCCACTACTACTTCTACTACTAGTTCTACTAATTCTACTACTACTTATTCTACTCCCACTACTACTAATTCTACTACTTCTTCTACTATTCTACTAATTACTCTACTAGTTCTACTACTAATTCTACTACCTCTACTCTCACTACTACTACTTATTCTACTCCCGCTACAAATTCTGCTGCTACTACTGTTTTAGTTATACTACTACTACTTCTACATCTACTACAATATCTACCTTTTCATCATTTCATCTGTTTCCACACATTTTTACTTTGAATACTACAGATTCAGCAGATTCAGCATTCACACTGCATTTTCTTCGGGAAATGCACATTTTCTAGTTATACTTGTTATTATGATCAAAAAGCAGGTTTATTCATTGTCAACAATCATTCCATTTAATAAAGAAATAAAGGGACATTTCTTTATATAATAAAATGTCCTTTATGTAATAATTGTGAACTGAGATTATTGTAGACTTACTACTAAATCAGAGATTTACAGACTTTACATTGTAATCTTCAAACTATACAAACATTTTACAGCGTGGTAAAATTCACCTCTGAATGCTAGCGCTAGCACTGCTAATGACAAGCTAAGCTAGCAAGTAGTCCTGTTTCACATTTTCTCTACTTACAATAACAGTTGAAGAAATACATTTATCATAAAACGTTTTTTATTAAAGTTATTTATTATGTATTACAGTGTGACAAAGCAGAACAATAAAAAAAACAATTTTCTTATTTCCTTCCCAAATAACTAATTAAGTACTATCCATCTGTCCTATCTGTATTACCCAGTGGGTCACCTTGACCCAGAGACACACAAGGGTTAAAATTCTGTAGGAACGTCTGCTTGAGACCTTGGCTCCTGCAGTGATTTAAGTGACATCATCTGATGTCCTTGGTGTCTCTTAAAGAAACGGTGTATCTGTAATAACCGGGACATGTAATTGTAAAAACTTCCGACAGACGTAGGAATCATTATGAATTTTGTTTTTATTTTAAAATAACATGGTTTAGTAGTAAAAGGATACATTTAAATTCATTAAACATATTTTCGGGGAAAAAACGAAAATTTGAAACAATTTTTATGTTTTGTTTCAATAACTCTTTACCCAACATGGACAGATCAGATATTAAAATGTAAAAACATCAAGAAATAAAAAGAGAATAATTGACATTTATAGATTTTTATTCAATCGAACCGTTCTTATTTGATCTCCACTAGAAAACATGGGGTCAAATACAACATGGCTACTGTTGTTTTTAGATTTGAATCCAAAAACTGTTCTTTCTGTCTTGCCGTCTTCCTCTGCTCCATCAAGGCTTTGCATCAAAGTGTCCAGAAAACACCTTTACCTGTGACAACGGTGAGTGCGTCACTAAAATCAACCCGGAATGTGACTTTATTCCCGACTGCGCCGACGGCTCGGATGAAGCCCGATGCGGTGAGTGACCTTAAACCAACCCTTTTGTTTCCGAACCGACCTTGAGTTTGTCTTTACGTTTTTTTTTTGTTCTCCTCAGAGTGTGGCGCTCGCCCTGCGATGGGCAACCGGGTGGTGGGCGGGGAGGACGCCCAACAGGGCGAGCTGCCCTGGCAGGTCAGCCTGAGGCTTCACGGACGCCACACGTGCGGCGCCTCCATCATCGGTCCACGCTGGCTGGTCAGTGCGGCTCACTGCTTCGAACGGTAGGAGGACGAGGCGCGGACTCAAATGAAAGCAAAGGTCATCGGTGACTCCTCCACAGGGACACCGACCCGAGGGAGTGGAGCGCTCTGGTCGGAGCCAGTCGCGTGAACGGCCAGGAGTCCGAGGCCAGGATCCTCAACATCAAAACGCTGGTGGTGTCCCCGCACTACGACCCCAGGACCACCGACAACGACGTGGCCGTCCTGGAGTTGGAGTCACCGCTGACCTTCGGCCTCTACGTCCAGCCGGTCTGCATGCCGGCCCGGAGTCACGTGTTCTCGCCCGGACAGAGGTGCCTGGTGTCGGGGTGGGGGGCTCTGAACATGTACAGCGGTGAGTCCCGAACAATCTCTTGTTATGATACGACAATCATATGTGGAATAAAATCCTCTGATTCTCTCTTTCCGGGTCGCCAGCGGTCGTGCCCCCCAGGCTGCAGAAGGCTGTGGTGAAGGTCATCGACTCCCAGGTCTGCAACGTCTCCGCTGTGTACAGAGGACTGGTCACTCCCAACATGATGTGCGCCGGATTCCTGCAGGGCAGGGTTGACTCCTGCCAGGTCAGTGTGCAGGGCCACTTTAGAAATGTGCTTTTTGCTTTCATGTTGGTGATTTCTTGTTGTGTTTCCGTTATTTTCAACATGAATTTCAAAATTAACCCTTTTAATTCTACAATAATATAAAGATAACTTGTGTTTAGTTACATTTCTTAGCTTAAGAATTGATAAAAATGTGCTATAAGTGAGCACTTTTGTTGTTGTTTTTTTAATTATCTGTATCAAGGTGACGCGGAAACAAATGTGTTTGTGGTATCCCTTGTGTTGTCTCTTGGTCAATATGAACGACCTCCCTGGCGTCCATAAATACATATGCAGTGGTGGAGGACATTCACCTTGACCCAGAGACAGAAGGGATACCACAAACACATTCGTTTTCTGGCCTTCGGGTCACATTGACCCTGGGATAACACAAGGGTTAAAACTCTAGATCAGTGCCTACAAAAAAACTGAATGGTTGAATTTAATATAAATAGTTTTAAATTATTTTATTTAAATATTGTTGTTTTTATAAAGCGTTACATTATTATTATTATTATTATATATAATGGTATTGAATAGATTATGTATTAAATGGTTGAATTTGTTTTTGGTTTATTAAAAAAAAAAAAGTACACATTTATTAAGTAAGTAAGTAAGTAATTTTTATTTGTATAGCGCTTTTCCAGACCAGGGTCACAAAGAGCTTAAACAATCAAAACAAGATGATCTTATTCCAAAAATTAAAAAATAAAATGTCTGAATACATCGTTTTTAATTAGTAGCCTTTTAAATTAAATCTAAACTGTAGTTTTTGGTATAATAGTGACCAGACTCATCAATCGAGCACTGAGTCACTAAGAGTTTGAAAAAACGTTTCACAATTAAAAAGTTCAATTCAATCATTCTGTTGACATTGATCTTTTATACACAACAGTGGGTTTTATTGGGGAAAAACAAAATATGAAACTGGATTTTTACTTCACAACATGTAAAAGGACTCAAACAAAAAAGGAAGATTTCAACTATTTTATTTACTTACTATAATTAAAAATATATATGTATACAAACAAACATACAAATATTTGATATTTTTATGATCTTCATGGTTAAGCGTAAACTTGTGACATTTATTTAACCTGTGTTGTAGGACTGAGCAACATGATTTTTATTTCTCATTCTTTTTTTTAACTGGATGATAAACAAAACATTTTTTTTTAATGTGTTGTACTGTGTTTTATGTGAATCAATTTTCTGTATAATCTGCTGAGCAGGTCTTGGCGCAGGTGAATCTGCTCTGGGTTTTATTACCGTAATGACAGTTATATGAGCACAAATGTCCTTTTTTTCTGCTTTTTTGTATGAACCTTTAAATAGTTCCGGTAGTTTTAAAAAGCACTTTTTAAAGGTTAGAATAGTGAAAGATTGTGTTATGTCTTGACACAGGGCGACTCTGGGGGGCCTCTGGTGTGTGAAGGGGCCCCTGGAAGGTTCTTTCTGGCCGGTGTGGTGAGCTGGGGTGTCGGCTGCGCTCAGGTCAACAAGCCGGGGGTTTATTCCCGGGTCACCAATCTCCGCAGCTGGATATTGAGCCGCACGTCTGACGGATCGTTGGACGAACCTCGACCCACGGCTCAGTCTCCGGGCGTGATGTTGGATCTCCCACAGGAGCCCGAACCACCTCTGACTCCCTTCACCCCTCCAGCGTTGAACTGCAGCGGCAGCTTCCAATGCGGGGGACACTCCTGCGTCGGCAAACTGAACCCCGAGTGCGACGGCGTCCCCGACTGTCCCGACCGGGCGGACGAGCGGAACTGTGGTAGGTTTGCATTCGCTCAACGTCCAGGTGTTCGAGTTAATCCCTCTGAGCTTCAGTTACGCTTCAGACTGCGGCGCTCGCCCGGCGCTGGGCGCCCAGCGGATCGTGGGCGGGGTCGCGGCCCGCCGGGGGGAGTGGCCGTGGATCGGCAGCCTCCAGTACCAGAGGCTTCACCGATGCGGCGCTACCCTCATCCACGGCAGGTGGCTGCTGACCGCGGCGCACTGCTTCAAAAGGTGCGGTCCGATCATAAACCTGAAACAAAAAACATCTCCTCACCTTTGACCTCCTTGCCCTCAGTGACCCCAGCCCGACCCACTGGACCGTGAGCCTCGGGTCGGTGCTGCGCTCGGGGGTGGGAGCTCTGGTGGTCCCCGTCCAGAGGATCGTCATCCATCCCGACTTCAACGGAACCAGCATGAATCACGACGTGGCTCTGTTGGAGCTGCCGGTCCCGGCCCCCATGTCCTACACCGTCCAGTCCGTGTGCCTCCCCTCGCCCGTGCATCTCTTCCTGGAGGACGCCGAGTGCTACATCACTGGCTGGGGCTCCATGAGGGAAGGAGGTGAGAGAGAAAATGAACAACAGGAAGATTTATGGGATGTTTTAGTCAGCTCTGGAATATACTTCTTTCATAACAGCAATGGGGCGTAACCTGATCGTCTCTTTTAATAAAGTATTTGCGTTAATAACCCTGAATGTAAAATATAAATAATAATATATACTAAAAAGATCAAGATAACGTAGAGAAAAACAGCCTAGAAATGTTTCAAATTAACAAATTTAAACTGTTAATCTAGTTTATATTCATGTTTTTATATGTTTTTTTCTGATCCGGGAGAGAAAAATCATGGACTCTAGTTCATTTAGATATGATTTGAACCCTGAATGTAAAATATAAACATTTACAGCAGAGCTCGTCTGCACTAATTTAAATGTAAGTATGTGATCCATGTCAGTAAGTAAGTGATTTATATTTATATAGCGCTTTACTAGACCAGGGTCACAAAGCACTTAAACAATCAAAGAAATACTCTAAAAATATATACTAAAAAGATGAAGATAACATCCCAGAAAATCAGGGAAAAGCCTAGAAAGGTTTCAAATTAACGAATATAAACTGTTAATCCAGTGTACATTCATGTTTTTATGTCTTTTTCTGATCACAGAGAGAAAAATCATGGATACTAGTTAATTTAAATATTTGAATGTTAAATGTAAATAAGGGTGTGGAAAGGGACGAACAAGTCCATGATTAATTCTACGTAGATTGGGATGTAGAAAGGAAAAGTGCTTTTATTTGTGCGTACCTGCAGATTCCTACATCTGAATATTTTTCTCCTCAGGCTCTCTGACCAACCTGCTGCAGAAAGCTGCCGTCAGCATCATCGACCAGCCCGACTGCCAGCTGTCGTACAGGAACGTTCTGACTCCCAACATGATGTGTGCCGGGGCCATGGAGGGAGGACGAGACACCTGCCTGGTAAGACTCTTTTCATGAGTCTCCACGAGAAGATGTTTATTTTCTATAACCATATACAGTCAGTCTCACCCGCTCCCTGTAAGCTCCTTATGTAATGAATCCCAGCAGCATTCCCGTCTCGGTCACAGCTCCAGGCATCCCAGTGACATTCTCATCGTGACCACTTGAAAAAAGCTTCATTTGAACGAGTCTTGCTTCTCTTCCTACAGGGAGACTCGGGGGGTCCCTTGACCTGTCGTCACCCCTCCGGCCAGTGGTTCATCGCCGGGGTCACCAGCTGGGGACACGGCTGTGGACGGATCGGCTTCCCGGGCGTTTACACTCGAGTGACTTCCGTGAGGAGATGGATCTCCACGTACTTGCCTTTCTGAGAGGATTCTAACCGTGGATGGAGCTTTTGTGCGTGAACTTCTTGAAGACCGCGGGCGAACTCGTGCAGCCGGTCAAGGTGCTTCCGTTTTCTAAGTCTAGCTGAGACTGCACAGATGACTCCTCAGTTTCCCAATGGATGTTTGACTTTTATTATGGGATGTATTTATTTTATTTATTTGATCTTAAAAGCTGATGTTGGGTGTATGTTGTTTGAGACTGTTAGAGCCACAATAAGGGAAGCAATTATTTTCAATTTTATATTCCCTTTTTTCTGATGGATCTACCTTTTAGTAAGATAAGAAAACACTTAAGTTCATTCCTCCATGACACTAATGATCATTACAAATGTAAAATGCATGACTTCAGACCAGCAAACCCGTTATGGAAGCGGCCAAAATGTTAGTTAGGGTCCCAACCATATGTGGATAAAGTACTTTATTTTGAAAAGAAGAAAATATTTTCTTTAAAGTAATATCAACCCGTGTCACTTGACAAGTCAAGACCTTTCTTTTCGGTGCATGACCAGGTTTTTTATTTGGATTTAACACACAAAAAGAATAAAAAGATGAGCCAGCAAATTAGCAAAAATGTGTAAAACCAAAGATCTTGTTTCATAGAAATCAGTGCAGAGTTTCCACTGACACAGCAATTTGGTTGGATGCCTCTTTCATGGACCTTAAATTGATTATCATTTTTCATTTGCAAAAACTTGAAGGTTTCATTTAAAAAGAACATTAAACTAGTCAGTGGTGAAAGATAAAAGAAATAAAAGAAAATACATCCGCTCTAGTTTTAAACATATGAATTTCTAAATTTTACAAAATAGTTTTAATAAATGCTTTTGACAACCCATTCATTTAATTTGATCAATTTCAATGAAATACCTTCACTCTTTCTAAATAGGGCGGAAAGAAATTGAAATTTTGCTGATACGGGAATAACATTTTCTATTCAAATTATTTTTCACAATACTTAATAACATGTCTTTCAACATGAAGTTAAACTACAATGGAAATGGTTTAAATCCAACAGGGAAGATTTATGGATCAAAAATGTGTCCAACTCAATCAGGAATAAGTGTATAACTGTATAACTAACTTGACTCTGAAGCCTCTGTTTAACCAGCATGCAATTTTGTCCAATCCATTTTAAACCGTTAAGCATTTCTGATCTTGTGGCTTTTTAACGTTCCAACTGTGTGTTAATACTTGTGTATTTTGGGTGTCGGATGAAAATGGTTAAAAGAAATAAATACTTTTCAGACTCAAGTCATGATCAGTCGGTTTTACTGGTACGTTTCAAACACACAACGCTCACTTCTCTCTCAACATCTTACGAACTGCTCACACAAGGCAGAGGAAGGTCCAGGGGTCCGGCTCCCACACAAGCGGAGCACTGTGGCGCGCCGCAGATAGAATGACGCCTTGAAAAACAGCGGAGACAGAACCGGTTTGTTCCCAGGCCCGCTTTGATTTATTTAGGCTTGTGTGTGTGTCGCGGGAGGAAAAACCGGAAGACCCGCCGAATGTTCTGATCGATTCTTGACCGAGAAAGTGTTTAGTTCAATTGTGTCTGGTCATCTATGAACATCCAATAATTAAAATAATCTCACTCAAAGGCAGCGACATCAGACTAGGTGAGCTGTGATCTTTTGAACAGGAAGTGACAAACATTACATTTATTTGAAGACCATTGTGTCTTCAAATGGAAGATTTATTTTAATGCACTTCAATGTCTGAGATTATCTGGATTATTTAGTCATACATTTATAAACATAAAAAAAACACAATTTTATAAACACTCCCAGAGAGAAGAATATAACAGATCAATCTTGAACCCACATCTGTTCCTGTGTGAGGTATGATAACGTCAGCTCGAGACTGTGCAGGCGCCTCCACACGCCTCTCTCCGACAGTGGACTTGGCTCATTGAGCGACAGAGTGGCCGGATACGGTGGTGGATGTTTACATGCCGGATCTTTCCCTCTGTAATCTGGACCTATATGTGCGTTTAACAATGTGCCAGCAGTCGACGTATCGGTCCATACACATGGCGATGCATTTCTATGTAGAGGGAGGGGGAAAAAAAGTTATTAACAAGGTTTATTAAAATGATTTAAATATATTTCAGTCTTCAATTGTGACAACACTGTTCCTAGTAAACATGCCTATTACTTTTTATTCATTCAGGCTTTTCCTTGATTTTCTGGAACTCCTGTGTTGTTCTCAGTGTTATCGTGACCTTTAAAGTTTATACTTTATTGAATATTGTTTTGATTGTTAAAGCGCTTTGTGACCCTGGTCTGGAAAAGCACTATATAAATACAAATTACTTACTATTAATGTCACAATACGTTTGAAAGTAGTTTACTTTATTACATTTTCAATTGCCAATTCTTTAGTTTTCTTGCATTCTTTGCAACATAATATATAATCGATAGAAAGCCAATGACTTCTACTATACATTATAGGTAAAAACCATTCATTTCCCACATACCTGGTCAGAGTTATCCAGTGATGATCCAGGTTTAACTATACACTTCTTGAAGCACTTGTCTGTCATTCTCTGGAACACAAACAAATTGTGTTAAAACAACCACACACACAAACTTTGACACACAACTGTGTCTCTTGTGACCCGGTGAGATGTGTTAGCTTAGCTCTCCATTGAAGTTACCTGCAGCAGCTCCTCAGCGTTAGCCATCGCGATCTGGACCTGAATCTGCTCAATGATCTTCTCTTTGTCCATTTTACCAGCCGAGGCTCCAGGGGGGAAGTCAGAGGTACTGAACCCGTCCATTGTCGCTAATATCTGAAAAAAAACGAACGACCCCCGGGATACCTGTGTGTATTTACACGTGTGGAGCTCAGTGAATTAGCTTAGCTCACTGTGGTGTCCGATGCCCTTGAACGCGCCGGAAGTTGCGTCATTTCCGGCGCAAACGTTGAGTCTCTGCAAATCGAATTTGTTCGTGGTTTGTTTTATAAATAATAACAGCTGTTGTGATTCAGACAATAATAAGTTGATTCCTCATAAAATCGCATACAAATAATTGTTATATTTTAATCATTTGATTCAATCAGAATTTAATTGATTCATAGTTGGCGTCATATCCTATACTTTTTATTTTATTATATTTAATGTCAACCACTCATGACGCGGCTCGCATTAAACCAAATATTTGTTATGACGGAAGACAATGTACATATTTTTACATATTTTTTAGATAATAAAATCGGCTGCGGTAGGACATTTAATTGAATTAAAGAAGACGTTGCCGTAGGATGTATGTAATCCGCTAGATGGCGCTAGAATCCAGCAAATAGTTCTGCTCCGGCCTTAACTAGTACAGTATTTGTTCACTGTAGGTAAAAGTTCAACATAACCCAAGACAATGTAGAGAGAGATAGTAATCGACCACTCTTTTTAGCCAATGAACAAAAAATAATGGTCAGAAAATGTATATCTGTATATGTAAATATGTAAATGTATATCATAATGTAATAAAAGTATTTTAATGATGGAATAAACATAAACAAATTCCCGAAGGAGACCTCCAGAGGGATCAATAAAGTTATATCTATCTATCCATCTATCCATCCATCCATCCATCCATCTATCCATCCATCCATCCATCCATCCATCCATCCATCCATCCATCCATCCATCCATCCATCCATCCATCCATCCATCCATCCATCCATCCATCCATCCATCCATCCATCCCTCCCTCCCTCCCTTTCTCCCTCCCTCCCTCCCTCCCTCCATCCATCCATCCATCCATCCATCCATCCATCCATCCATCCATCCATCCATCCATCCATCCATCCATCTATCTATCTATCTATCTATCTATCTATCTATCTATCTATCTATCTATCTATCTATCTATCTATCTATCTATCTATCTATCTATCTATCTATCTATCTATCTATCTATCTATCTATCTATCTATCTATCTATCTATCTATCTATCTATCTATCTATCTGTCTGTCTATTGTGTTTGTTGGGTAAATTAGTTAATTTATGTATACACACTTCAAGGGGACAAATACTTTTCATAAATATTAGTATTTGTACATAAGCAACCAAAGAGGGTCCCATCTTTAAATCCATTCATGAAGTAACACAATGTTGCTGATGTTGGACCCGACAAGTGGTTTTCATTGACATCTACAGAATAAAAGGCTTCATCCATTCATCATTCAAAATAAGATCATTAGGCGGCTGTTTTTCCACCAGTCGTCGGTGCTGCCGCTGTTGTTTTTACCCTTGAGTTGTGGGGGCGTCGGGACCCCTTCCTGATGCAGCAGACATGATGACCTCATTGAAAAGACCACCTGCCTTGAGAAGAGAAACAGTTAGTTACAGTGCATCTGCGGGCAACAATAGAGCGACGGTTACTGTCCTCATAAACAGCCCGTCGATGGGGGGCTGCAGGCGGTCTGGGGGGTTATTGAGCAATAATTAGTGGAGTAATTAATGGGCGGCAACACGACGCTGAACTCACACATATGTAAGTGCACTTTGGCTAGGAGCCACCGGGCCTTAAAGGAGGGGGTTCTCCGGGGCTACTGCGGCAAAAATGAGTTAAACCAAAGATTGCAATCTTGAGTTCATTAATATAATCTTCTTAAGGTCCTAATCTCATTATAACACACTTGTACGTATGAAAGCATTGGAGCTCAGCAGCTTCCCACATACAGACCAGCACCATCCAGATGTAGACTCACACACTCGGCTGACAGGTTGAGAGACTCCAGATATGGCTCCTTTTTTTAAAAAATCTTCAAAAGCAGCTGATAAGTGACGGCGTGAAAGGAAGGGAAACCTGAGCAGCAGTGGGGCTTGACGTGGGGGGAGTTCGACGCCTTGAGGCGCGCTACATTTTTATTCCCTTTTTGGGAAACACAATATTTTCCTGTTCTGTGTTCTGACATGCTGCAGGTGCAAGACTAAATATGGTTCTGTTCAGAACGGTGAAGGTCAAGCAGAAGATAGAAGGGGATCAGTGAGTAATCCACCAAAGACGTGTATGGAAAAAGAGAATCATATCAAGTTGTGTAGTTTTACTAGTCATACCTGTTGTTTTTACTCTCAATGTGGATAAAATATAATGTAAACTTGAGGTGCAGGAAGGCAGCATCCCTCTCAGACTAACGTGTTCAATCATACGTGTCTAAGTTTGGAAGGTCAAGTATGTTGGTCATGGTTTTTTGACTTCATGGATCGAGTGTGATGATCAATTGTTGTTCATCGTGACAAAAGTATAACATGTTTTATTTCTTGACAAAGCAGTCCCTAACATTCCACACATGAACACGTGCTTTGACAGAACCTGACTGATTCTCTGACTGGAACATTCTGCATGAATTCCTGTGAAGGTCGTTCGCAAATCCACCTTAAAAATGCCAAGAATTCAGCCTCTGAAACGATCTCATGCTCCTAAAATCGACTTTAACCCGCTATCATATGATCATAAGACGGCGAGTTATGCGGAGAAGAATGAGAGGAATTTGGTTTCCATTAAAGAACATGTCTGAGCAACTTAATCAAAGCACAGCAGAAGCCTTGTGTCAGTCCACCTTATATAACAATAATACCTTCTTTAATCTCGTATAATCTATCATTAAAAAACATAAAAGTTTATATTTTCCCTCATCAGAATGTAGTAACCACCTTGAATCTATAACAAGGGCCATTAGAAAAAACGTAAAGTAGTTTTTTAAATTTGAAAATTACAAAGACATAAAGACTGATTTAGGTCAAGCGCAAGTAGGAAATCTTTAGGGGTGTGTATTATCATGTTGCAATATTGTAGGAACAACGACATATTTAAAGTATTATCCGAGTACTTGACTGTAAACAGACCGCATAAATCGTGACAAAGTCATAACTGCTGTCATTTGTTTTGAAACCAAAATGTCCAAACATCAGCTTTAAAATCTGATGGAGTCGACTGTATCCTCTCATCCTCAGTCATCGATGGGATCTATCGGGATTCCATTTTTCACAAACACTCCAAGATAAAATGTATTGAAATTGAAACAATAAAATAACTATGACATATAATTTGAAAGCAATCGATACATTGATGTTGAATATCTCGTTGTTGTATTGATCTCACCGCCCCAGAAATCATTTGTAAATCCATCCATACAAAAGAATATAAACTGAGACAATGTTATTATTAAATATGGATTGATTTTGTCATTTGTAATATTTAATATTAGGAGCAAACCATTTATTTTTTAAAAGAGGAATGAATGTGTAAAGCTAGACGTTAGCACTGTTCTCTGTGTAAGAGGCTGATAAAACATACAAAATAATGAATCTGATGAATCTGATACTAAATACATATAATAATTTATGTTTATGGAAAAGCGGTTGTATTTAAGTTTCCAATTGTAGGAAAATATATGTAGTTAATGTGTAGTATCAAAAAGGGGGAGGGGCCAAAACGCGGAGGTGGAGTCCGGAGGAGGAGTCTAGCGAAACGGCTACTCCGACTCGTCTCTCCTCGCATGCAGACTGCGTGGCTCCAGCGGGGAAAACTTTCTCCTTTTACCCGTCAATTCTAAGAGGAACCGAACTCGAACCTCGACACAAATGGCCCTGAGGTTACTGTGCACCACCGGACACTGTTCTATTTCGACCGTGTGGAGCGGATAGTGTGACTTTAAACTTTCCAAGTTGGAGCTGAAGGATCCGGATCCGCGTCGTTCCTTTGAAAGGTAAGAACCAGGTCCAGAGTCTGTGGAAGGAGAAGATGTTTTTCATTTTTTTCAAGTCGCCATCGAGTGTTTGGTTTGGCTTATGGAGTGCATGTTGTTGCTGTCTAAAACTTTTTTAATTTACGACACAAAACCAATTGGATTTCACGCTGACTTCCCCCAACGGAAGTTCCTGTCCTGCAGATCTATGGCTGGTTTAAACACCTTTTCCCTGGTGCTCAGATCCTATGATAGTCTGGCATTTATGAGTTACAAATAAGTCGTTTTTTCATTATTTTAATACGTGTAATTGACGTTGAACTCAAACTTAAAATGGCTAATTCTTGTAAATTTGAAAAAAACTTTATTTAAAAAACAGGAAGAAGGAGACACTACTTGTAAACAAAGTCATGTTTGCAGCTTTTTATTAAAAAAAAACAAAAAATAGTTGTGTATGTCCTAAATTCATATTCAGATAATATGTACATGTATTGATTAATATTTAGCATTTTATTTATTTATTGGTTGAGTCTGTTCATTCTCTTGTAAGTGACACTGTTGACTAACACTATTACCACTGGATTGATGTTCAGTATTTATTGAACAAATTTACTTTTTTCTACCTTCTTTTTAATCTTAAAAAAACACCCAGTGAGAACAAGATCAAGAGAGGCAGCAGCACACAGTGTAGTTGAAATATAAACAGGAAGGCAACAACTACAAAACAAACAAGAGTCGTCATCGCAGTAACAACTGAAGAACATAAGACACATGGTTCAGTGGATTTTCTGTCGCCTGTCTTTGAAGATGGAGCGTGAATCTCATAGTTGAATAAAAGCTGGAATTCACACTATATTCCTCTTCTTTAATATTTTATCTTCATCTTGCATCATGTTGCTCCGGAGATTTAAAGACTGTCATGGCTGTAACAAAGGATCAGTTGAGAGTGTTTCATGTGTTGCTCGGTTGTTGCATAATTCCACCCAACAGGAGTGGTTCTGAGGTGCCAGTGCTTCCTCCGACCAGAAAGCTTTAGCCTTCGGCACCTTCGCAAGAGCCAGCGAGCCAGACAAGCAAAAGCCTGGCACAGATTTATTGGCTCCTAAAGGTGACTCACATCCCTGAAATGTTTATAGGGGCTCAGCCATGTCAGGCCGGCCGACACCCAGGTGTTTCTTTCTCGCCTGTCGGGAATGGCAGACGCTTATGTGCAGTTGTTGCTGTTCGTTCGCCGTGGAAAGACTCGCTGACACTGGTGATTTATCGTGGCAGTTATCGGTGTACACGGATGCCTCAGTGCAGTGGAGGTCCTTATCTGACCGTCTTTCATCTCCTGAAGTCTGAAGTTCATTTATGCTGGAATCCAGTAATGACTGTTATAAACATTCTTTTTTAATGTTCTTGACACAACTTCTGTTTGTTTGATCTTGGGCACGTGTGAGGCGTTTATTATCATGTTCTTGTGTAAAGACACTCATAAATGCTTTACTTATCAACAACTATCAGTGGACCAGTGTGGTGTCCTTGTTAAGCCATCTAAGTAAGGTAAGGTAAAACTTTATAGTGTCATCACTTCCACTTCCGGTGAGCCTTCGATCGGCTTGCTTGAACGTGAGCTCTAGCAATATTTGCAAAAAAACAGTCGTTTTAACGACTACTTGTCCGGATATTATGCTCATATCACGAAAGATATGTCTGAAGCATCTCTGATCCTCTTTTCGACATCAGAGAGTCGATGGAGGACTTCAATCGCGACAGTTGCCAACGTCCTGCGAGTCTGTTTCCTCCTCCGCTTCTCATCGACATTGACTCTGTGGAATATCATTTGATCTCTCGGGTACTGGGCGATTTCAACAAGCGATTGAATCGGTCTAGAGTACAGGTCAGGATGAGACGCGCACTCGCGATCGCGGGGAAGAACTTTGACCAGAAACTGTTTCCTTCAACTGAGAAAAATCTCTAAACTTAGGAAAATGTTGTCGGAACATGATCTGGAGCTTGTAATCCATGCGTTTGTGTCTTCTCGCCTGGACTATTGTAACAGTTTATTTTCATCTCTTAACAAGAAGGATCTGTCTCGCCTGCAGTTGATTCAGAACTCTGCAGCGAGAATTCTGACCTGCCTTTGTAGAAGAACTCACATTTCTCTGATCCTTAAAACTCTCTACTGGCTGCCAGTTTCTTTCAGGATCAACTTTAAAATTCTGGTTCTTACTTTCAGATCTATTCATGGTCAGACTCCTCCTTACATCAGTGATCTGATCCAGCCTTACACCCCAGCTCGGGCTCTGAGGTCTGTGGATCAGAATCTACTGATGGTTCCTGAACACGGTTCAGGACCAGAGGAGAGAAATCCTTCCAGACTGTTGCTCCTAAGCTTTGGAACGATCTTCCTCTCTCTTTGCGCTTGATGGATCTACTGACTCCTTCAAGAAACATCTTAAGACGTTTTTATTTGTTCAGGCTTTTCCTTGATTTTCTGGAACTCCTGTTATGTTATCAGTTTTATCTTGACCTTTAAAATATATACTTTATTGAATATTGTTTTGATTGTTCAAGCTCTTTGTGACCCTGGTCTAGAAAAGCGCTATACAAATAAAAATTACTTACTTACTTACTTACTTAAGTTTACTACGGAGAAATAACAAGGTTGTTGGCGTGACTTGTTTTTAAATAGATTTAGATGTGTTTTTTTTACAGGACTCGTTAACTTGGAAGGGATTATTTTTTCGGTTCTCTTTTGTAGTTGCATCTGAATTTAGGAAGGTGGTCCAGGATTTGTCATTGAACGCTGCCGTTCTCGGGACCAACTGTGTTCAGAATTTGTGTGATTATGCAGACAAAATGTTTTGTTATTGCTAATTCAACAATGTAAGATCACCACTACAGGATATTAAATACATACGTTTGTGTGATGATAGATCAGAGTAGTTGCAACAGTATAAAATGAAAACATGAAGGATCTCCAGCCACGCTGCCAAAGTCTGCATTTTATTTTGTTTTAACGAGGAAAAGGTCTCTTGTTTTGTTGGTTTTCTCTTCCTGGAAGCTTCATAAAGACTCCTCAGTACTTCAGCCAAGCTGGTAGAAACTATGTCCGGTTGGATCAGCAAGGCAAGGTTGCTTAGTGCAGAGCATTGTTAAAAGAAGAGCTGAACAGTTCTACCATGTGAGTCACAACTGTTAAAAACTCAAGAAAGCAACAGAGCAAATGTGTTGTGAGTTCGATCCCCATACCGGGGGTTTATCTAGGCTTATGAGCCAATGATTCTTGAATCATGGAAACATTTTTTTTAGGTTGTATTGTATCCTCTGTTTTATGAAGTCCAAAATTTAATGAAATGATCTCCGTAGCAGATGAATGAGCTGTTTCATTCTTTGCTAGTTTTACTTGTTTCAGTTGTCGGAGAAATTTGAGCTGCATTTAGAAGCAACAAGTATTTAACATGTTCAGAACTATCAGAAATTAGGCTTCAAAAGCGATCATATCTTTCCACCTCACACTTAATTACACGTGCTGTCTCTCAAATCGGATACTACTCTTAGTATACTAGAAGTTAGTATGCATCAGTTTAGTGTACGTACTAACTAGTACGCACATTCTCCACTGATAGTATGTCACTAATCAAACACTGCTGCTACACACTAACCGGAAATCGCATGACAGCTTCTTCTACTACTATTTAAAAATGTTGCAACCAGCTGTTTGAACGCTATCGCCACCTGCTGGCAGCACGTTTTGCAAGTTTGGAAAAAGAAATAAAGAAAAAATATGAGAATCGAAATACTCGCGAGATATTTAAGCTGATATCAGCACCGAAGACGTGTCATCCTTCTACTGCTGCTGAAAATACACCTGTAAGTATATGCATATATATGCATTTATATATGCATATATATGCATTTATATATGCATATATATGCATTTATATATGCATATATATGCATTTATATATGACGTAACTTCCGTTTAAAACGTCATTAAGATGGCGGCCGTTTAGTGTGGTTAGTGTCCATCGAACCATGCTCAGTTTTGTGGGCGTGTTAGTACGCCAATTTAGTGTGTATGGCGCACTAAATTTCGCATACTAAGAATTGAGACGCACTTACACACTAAAAATACTAACTTTGAGTATGCTAGTATGCGATTTGAGACACAGCAATGGTGAATCTTTTTCTGACGGACTTCTTCTGACTTCCAGGCCGAGTCAAGATGTCGGTCAGCAACCACGAAAATCGAAAGTCCCGCACCAGCTCCGGCTCAATGAACATCCACCTGTACCACAAGACGTCTCACGCCGACAGCCTGTTGACGCAGCTCAACCTGTTACGGAAACGTAAAGTCTTCACGGACGTGGTGCTGAAGGCCGGCAACCGGGCCTTCCCCTGCCACCGGGCGGTGCTGGCCTCGTGCAGTAGATACTTTGAAGCCATGTTCAACGGCGGCCTGAGGGAGAGTCGGGACGCCGAGGTCAACTTCCACGACTCTCTCCATCCGGAGGTTCTGGAGCTCCTGCTGGACTACGCCTACTCCGCCAGAGTCCTCATCAACGAGGAGAACGCGGAGTCGCTGCTGGAAGCCGGCGACATGCTTCAGTTCCACGACATCCGAGACGCCGCCTCCGAGTTCCTGGAGAAGAACCTTCATCAGTCCAACTGCCTGGGGATGATGTTGCTATCCGACGCTCACCAGTGTCAGCGGCTGTACGAGCTGTCGTGGCGGATGTGTTTAGCCAACTTCGCCACCCTGTACCGGACAGAGGACTTCCTGAACCTCCCGAAAGACAAAGTCAAGGAGCTGATTCTCAGCGAGGAGCTGGAGGTGGAGGACGAGAGTCTGGTGTACGAGGCCGTCATCGACTGGGTCAAGGCGGACATGGAGCAGCGGCACGGCGAGCTGCCGGAGCTGCTGAGGTGCGTCCGCCTGGCGCTCCTCCCGGAGACGTACCTGCTCAAGAACGTGGCCTCGGAGGAGCTGGTGATGTGTCACAAGGTGGGCCGCGAAATCGTGGAGGACGCCGTGAGCTGCAAGATGAAGATCCTGCAGAACGACGGCATCGTGACGGGGTTCTGCGCGAGGCCGAGGAAGGTCAGCCAAGCCCTGTTGCTGCTGGGCGGGCAGACCTTCATGTGCGACAAGATCTACATGATCGACAACAACACCAAGGAGATCATCCCCAAAACGGACATCCCCAGCCCGAGGAAGGAATGTAGTGCGTGTGCCATCGGCTGCAAGGTGAGTCTATCATGTTGTGATGTTTCCTTTTGTGTTATTTGTTCAGGCTTTTCCTTGATTTTCTGGAACTCCTGTTGTGTTCTCAGTTTTATCTTGATCTTTAAAGTATATATTTTATTGAATATTGTTTTGATTGTTTAAGTGCTTTGTGACCCTGGTCTGGAAAAGCGCTATACAAATAAAATTACTTACTTACTTATATATTTCATGAGCTTCTTTAAGGCTCGATAGTCTTCAAATATTAACCTTAATTACGTGTTGTTTTTTTTTACTGTAACAGTGAGAAACTGGATGCTTTAATTGATATTGTAGCTGGGTGATACAAGGGCTTTTACAATATTCAAACTATAACAAACCTATAATTTCAAATACCAATTATAGAGTTTTTTTTAAGATGGGTTAATGTTCTGAATTAAATCTAAAATGGGATGCATCTTGTCTGTAGTAGGGATAAATAAATAAATCGGATCTATTAAAAGTAATGCCTAACATAATTAATATAAATAGGGATTTATATCTGAGGAGAGATAATATTGTTTGCAGGACAATTGCATGATTAAAAAGCCTTGTAAAAGGCCGCCAGTATTCGTTTTATGGCACCAGTTTCATAAAGTGACCGTTGCACTAAATGAAAGTGCATTGAAATCTAGATAAAAAACAATTGATATCATCACCTACTGAGGTAAAAGTTTTTACTATCTCTTGCATTTTGGCTCCTTGAGAGTATGTTTGAGTGTGCGTCTCAAAGTGCTCACGTTAATGTTTATTCTCCAGGTGTACGTAACCGGCGGTCGGGGTTCCGAGAACGGCGCCTCGAAAGACGTCTGGGTCTACGACACGTTACACGACGAGTGGTCCAAAGCATCCCCCATGTTGGTCGCCCGCTTCGGACACGGTTCCGCGGAGCTGGACCACATGCTGTACGTGGTCGGCGGGCACACCTCTCTCGCGGGGTCCTTCCCGGCATCCCCCTCCGTGTCCCTCAAACAAGTGGAGCAGTACGACCCCCAGACCAACAAGTGGACCCTCGTGGCGCCGCTCCGAGAAGGCGTGAGCAACGCCGCGGTCGTGGGAGCTAAAAACAAACTCTTCGCCTTCGGCGGCACCAGCGTAAACAGAGACAAGTACCCGAAGGTCCAGTGCTTCGACCCGTGCCAGAACCGTTGGTCGGTGCCGGCGGCGTGTCCGCAGCTGTGGCGCTACACCGCCGCCGCCGTGGTGGGCAACAACGTGGTGGTGATAGGGGGCGACACGGAGTTCTCGGCCAGCTCGGCGTACAAGTTCAACAGCGAGACGTACCAGTGGTCCAAGTTCGGCGACGTGACGGCCAAGCGGATCAGCTGTCACGCCGTGGCGTCGGGGAACAGACTCTACGTGGTGGGCGGTTATTTCGGGGCGCAGCGGTGTAAAACGCTCGACTGTTACGATCCGTCGTCGGACTCTTGGGACAGCGTGACCAGCGTTCCGTACTCGCTCATCCCCACAGCCTTCGTCAGCACATGGAAGTACCTCTCAGCCTAGAGACCGCCTGTGGTGAGTAACTTTATACTTGTTTATAGTCAGTGATGGCTTTGATTGATCAAGCTCACCTCCTCCAATAAGACACTGGGCGATAAGCTTCGGTGGAAACCGGACGAGTTATAAACCCACCTCTGTTTTCTCCGTTGCTACTAGTTACGGTTACACATTACCCAGGTGTTGAGTGTTAAATAAACATGGTGGAGTCTTGGTTTAAAGAGCAGTCGGAATGTCAGCAGAGCAGCGTAATTACAGAGCTGTCAGTGACGGGATCATGCAGGAGAGG
This sequence comes from Callionymus lyra, assembly GCF_982586985.1. Lineage (NCBI taxonomy): Eukaryota > Metazoa > Chordata > Actinopteri > Syngnathiformes > Callionymidae > Callionymus > Callionymus lyra. Next base: position 15,307,668 of record NC_141819.1, read on the forward strand.
CCGGTACCGGGTTCACACTCGCCCCACCTGGGTCGCCCCGAGAGTCCTGCTGATGGGCTGCGACGAGTCTGTATCGGGAAAATATATTTAAATAAATATTTAATGAGATAAATACTGTAGACTCCTCCTGCTCTCAGTTGGCAAAAATAAGTATCTTTCACTCGTTTTAACTTGTTTACTAGTTATTATTTGGTTATCATGTTGGAGAGATAAGAGACTTGACGGATCAAGAGGCAAATGCGATTGTTATGTTGGAGAAAATTAGTTTTGATGGTATGAAAGAAACAAATCTTTCGATAAAAACTATTAAATTGAATTTTCTTATCAAAATGAATCTCTAGTTGCTGTGGATTACGTTTGTTGAATGGAGAATTATTTTTATTTTTATATATAAATACATTTTTATTCTCATGTACAGACTTAAAAAATAAAAGGGAACAATAAAAGTACCCTTTTAATGTCCAGAATGTTTTTAGAGCTAGAGGTTCTGGTTGATGGTTCAGAGCCCCCTGCCTGAGGGAGCAGGGTTTTTTTTAATGTCCGGGGGTCAGAGGTCAGCAGCAGGGGATTAGTCATGCATTTAAAATTAGCTTGAGAAAAATTATTGGGGGGTAAATATAACATTAGAGTTTTCTGATGTGTGAAAGAGATCATTTTAAAATTAACCTGAAATTAATAATAATATGATATTTTGTTATTTAACTGAGATACAATTGATGCTAAACTGGCATAAAATAAACAATATTTTTCCTCATATACATATTTCAGTTTATGACAAAAAATACTATTTTAGCATCAATTGAAAACACTTTGTAAGAAGCCCTTCTTTAGTTTTATTGTTTTGTTTTTACGACTTAATATCAATTTCAGAGAGAAAGCAATATTCTCTTTTATTAGCTACCGTTAAAGCAACTTTCTCCGGCTTCTTTTCAAGTGGAAACGATCTCTAACACGGATAAGCATAAAGTTTATGTAGCTAGTACCTCGTGTCGCGGGATCTCAAGTTACCTTTCAGGTCGGCGCACGGGCGGGAAATACACGAAACATGACTCAGCTTTCAACGGCGCTCACATGTTCAAGTGACTCATTTGCTCTTTTCACACCCATTATGTTCATTTATCGAAACTAATTATATCCAAACCCAGGCTGGACGTCGTCGTGAATAGAAAGACGGGGGGGGGGGGGGTTAGTTTCTTACGACTTCCTGGCTCGGATTGGAGTCCGGCATCGGGTCTCCAAAGTATTTTTCGATGTCGCCGTGAGCTGTGAGAGCGAATGTTGAGCGGAAGTAAGTGAGAAGCTGAGAGCTTATGTGTGACATGTGGCTACAGTAAACAGCTCGGTTCGCTGTAACTGGGAGCTTAGCATTGCTAGGCTGCAGCCGTGGACCACTGTCTCCATGGTAGCCTCGGGTTTTTTTTCTCTTTTTTTTGGGGGGTGGGGGGGACACAGTGGAGACAGACAGGCTGGCTATGAAAGATCAAGGCTCCGTATCCGAATGAATGCGCTCAGTTACTGCAGCGACTGCCTTCAAGTTTAATTACAGCGGCGCTGGAAAAAAAAAAAAAAAAAAAAAGCTCACATTTCCAAAAGCCTCACATGTTTAGCTAGTTTTTAAAAAGGGACAGACGACAAACGAACGGGCACCTTCTAGGAGGTGACGTATGGTAAGAGGAGGCCTGGCAGGCCAGACTGTCGTCGGACTAAAAATACTTTGCCGTCAACTCTTGGGCCGAGGTCAGAGCGAAAAAGAATTGTGTGTGCGAAGTCGCTTTTATGTTTACGATTCTGCTGAAAAACCACCAGTCAGCTGTTGAAGTCTTCACTCCGGTTATATGCAGTCGTGAAAACCACCAGTTCTGCACACGCGCTCGCAGCACCACGCGCTCGTGGACGTGCACGCTTCCAGGCACATTGCTGGCATTGCTGCCCCTTTAAAAAAGACAGCGATCCTGACTCTAATTCTGGAAGAATGAAGGTGTGGCCCTGCATTCCTATTAGTCTACAATAGTTGTTTTGTTGTCGCTTGTTATTTGGTCTATGAAGACCAGGCATGTCCAAAGTAGGGGCCATTTGTGGCCCTTGAGCAGATTTAATGCGGCCGCAGTCGTCGTTATAGACTATGTTAATTAACCAGGAAATTTTAAATATTTATTATTGTAAAAATACATTTTTACATCTCACAAAAGCACTTTATGACAAAGCCAAAGGAAAACACCAGAAAGTGTAGCTCTATCTGATCAAAGATACATGTGCTTTTATTTTGAAGTTTTTAACTTATTGGTGACAATGTTCACCTTTGTAAAGAAATAAAAATTTGTTAAAAGATAAAATATGTTTTTGTTGTTCTGTATGTTGATGGTTGGCTGGTTGATGGTTATTACTCCAGTTAAAACTGTAAGACTATATTTATGCTACTTAAACACATGTAGGTTCTAAACAAATAGTTTAATATGGTAGATGCTGTTGAAGTCCTTTATAATTACATTTCATAAAAATATTTAAACAAAAACATTTTATTGATGCTCTGAGTATTGACAAATGACATGAACAATCAGTTAATATGTACAATAAAATAATGAGCTAAATCAAAAAGTCACGTAAAAGAGGTTGGAATTACATAACATGTTAATATTTTTATATATTAAGTCATTTTTAACTATTTAAAACATTTTTAAAAAGCTTTTTGAAGAGAGAAACCAGCACATTTTTGTTTAAAGTGTAACTAATGCAATGATACATTTTATTTCAAAAAATGTTTTCAATTTGCTTTGACTTTGCAAATGAAAAAAAGGTGGGACAAAACTAAATGATCTAAAAGTACAAAATAATGGGAAATATTTCTGATCAATATCACTGAAATCTCAAATGTACCCCATGTGGTAAAGGTGTGATCGTCATTATATAGACGTCACAAGGGACAGTCAAAGACCCCTGGCTGCACTTTGACCCGGTTTAATAAATGAGAAAAGTGCAAATTGATTTAGTTAATAAGGAAGTTAGAGTGTGTAATACTGTACTTTAGCGATGGTCTTACTGATACATTTGGAACGCTGGTTGGTTCAAACCGTCGCCCAGGTGGCCCCTGAAATAACTGCTCCGAGCGACGGAGCCCTTTGTTTCCCGGGGCCCCTCCCTCCTCATCATCCTGTCTAAAGACTGTACAAATGAAGGCTCACACAAGGTAGGCTTGGCTCTCTGTGATAGGGTACACCTGGAGGGGTCAGAGGGCGTGCTCTCGGGGGTCCCTCTGTGTCCCCTGACAGCTGCTGTCAAACAGGGGAAAGGTTGGGATCAGGGAGGCGGAGCACCGGAGTCACTCAATACTGATGTTTTATTAATGTCTGGCCGTGAGGGCCACCGGGAACTGAAAGAGCCTTTTATTTTGGCATCTGTGGCCGACACACACACACACACACACACACACACACACACACACACACACACACACACACACACACACACACACACACACACACACACACACACACACACACACACACACACACACACACACACACTTTCTCCTCGACACAGTTAGAGGTAGCACGTGTACTCACAAGGTCCCCAGAGTAATCAATCCGCCACATTACCGCCTCTGGCACGACCGCCCTCATCTGCATAATCCTAATGGGCTTTTTATTGGACTCCTCTCGGATCCGCGACTTCCAAAAAAAAAAAAAAAAAAAAGGAGGAAGGGAAGGAGATGCTTGAAATGGCTGAATAATCGCCCAGACTAATTTGATTACATCCCGTCGGAGCGACGAGCTGTCGTACAGTTACAGAGGCCCGCCTCAGAGCGGCAGCTGGGCCGGCACCGAAGGCCCGGGTAATTCATCCAAATGACATAATGTTGAAGTGGCGCTTAAAGTGGCATCACGCCCCGCCGACAGAGACGCCTTTTGTTTCCAGCGGGATGTTGACGCGAGGACTCATCGGCAGGCGTCTCATTAGAAGCGCCGAAGACGCCGGACAAACAATGCGAAGCTCACGCAGATGATTCACCGGCCGGTCAATACCACGGAATTCCTGTCGGGTTATTAAGAAGGTTGACTCGGGGCCCCGGTGCCGATTGGTGCTCCGTGGGGAGCAGATGCGTTTCACAATAGAGCTCATAAAATGGAAATTAATGTCGCTGTTTTTTTTTTTTTCTCATTTCAAAATGATGGATGGACTTGAACAACGACATGATCAGATTAGAACAAATCATGTTAATCGCAACACGGCGAAATAAAGTGGCACAAAAGCGTCTGATAATCCATTTATTGTCAGGAATGTGGTTTTTATGATATTACCGACGTGGTGTTTAAAGCATAATTCAATTGGAAAAAAAGAAAGTCCAACCCTTTTTCTTCAGACTTTCCCCTAAAGCAACACTCCAAGACCTAGCCTAAGCTGGTGGCTGTTTGTTACATTAATATGTTTAGCAGGAAATATATGTGTTTTTTTATTTATATCTATCAGTAAACTAGATTACTTGCTGCACTTTAAGAAACATCTTAAGACGTTTCTATTTGTTCAGGCTTTTCCTTGATTTTCTGGAACTCCTGTTGTGTTATCAGTTTTATCTTGCCCTTTAAAGTATATACTTTATTGAATATTGTTTTGATTGTTTAAGCGCTTTGTGACCCTGGTCTGGAAAAGCGCTATATAAATAAAAAATATTTACTTACTTACTTACTTTTCTTTAAATTGGTTCGAAGTCATTTCTGAAGAACGTCTGATTTCACTAATACTGAGACAGTAGAAAGGGGCGGAGCTAATCCAAGTTAAATTTTTTCAATTTGTCTAAAAGAGACATCATTTAAAATAGTTTGGCCTTTGAAGAGTTATTTATAATTGTGTTTAAAGTACATTTCAAGATCCCCTTCCCTTCTCCAAAACATGTTTCATTATTACATTTTGAACTCAAGTCATACCGACTACGTTCGAAGGGTTAAATCTGCAACAGAAACTCCCCTCAAACCTCTGCACGCTGCCGAAGATAAAAACAGGATTTTCCGACCACCGTCTTGGACAGGTGGCCGGATAATGACAGGGAAGACACATGGACACGTTCACACTCATGAGAAACGACCGCAGAAACTTCTCCTAAGTGCTCGGTGGAAGCGAGCCTCGCACATGTTCGAAACCCTGCCGCAGCAGCTCCACCGCACCGGCGTGCGCGCCATGTTTGCTTTTTAATGGCGAAATTAATTTTTCCACATCCACGGCTGGATCGCGCCGGCTCACTTTTCATGAGCGAGACATGAAACCCAAGCGTTTATTATGAATGAAGCAAGCGATTCATCCATTATGTATCGCACACGGGCGTGTTTCTGCCGGAGCTCTGGGGGATCAGATCTGTGGCTCTTCTGAGATGTGTCGACTCCAAACTGCAGCGATGGAAACTTCCATCAAATATGTTCAGCTTTTCTGAAGTATGATTGAGAGCAGACCTTCTTACCAGCCCCTGTCTGCACCACTATATACTGTAGGTGTTCTTCAGTAGTATATAGGTGTCAATTGCAGCCCACCAAGTCATTTTATATGGACCATAACATAGATGGATAGATAGTGCTAACAAGAGAACAAAATGCAAGTATAACGACACTAAATCAAAGCAAATAAGGCAAAGAAAAGGATGCAAAGGAAAAAGGATACAAAGATTAACATAGAATAGAATCATCTTTTCACTCCACTCCTGCCCCCAAACTCGGAATTATACAGTCTAATATCACGAGGAATGAATGAGTCCCTGAGTCTATTAGTGTTGCCTCTTGGGAGGAGCATTCGTTCACTACATCTGCTTCTCTGGAGTGCACAAATTATTATAATATTAAAGCTTTCAATAACTATCGAACTGCAGTTTCACGCTAAACTAGAAACTAGAAAACTGACGATGAATGTTAATTTCAGGTTTCAGTGTCATGACGTTCAATAAGCTGTTTTTGTCCAGAATCACCGGAGAAAGATTCATTTTTGGTATTTACTTTCTAGTTTTTCAGCCTCTGACATTTAGATGTCTTGTTTTGAGAAATAAACTATATGCTTAAAATAAGCCAATATAAGTAAAGTTTAAATTCTGTTGGCCTCTTGTTTGTGACGCCAATGGTTTAGTGATTGTAAAGTTCTTTCGGATAATGTTTTAAAGTGTTACTGTTTTCCATATTACAAAGAAAACGATTTTTAAGTGTCACTGATCAAAATGCTTTGGTAGCATTTAGTATCGAAACGTGCTTCGTCCTTTGGTGCAAAGTTTGGATACCCATGGTTGATTAAAACTTGAAAATGTGGATTTTTATGAAGAAAAACTGAAAACTAAAAAGTCAGTGAACATCAGATTCTTTTATTCACTTGTTGGCAGGTGCAAAGGAAATGATTTATTTATTTCTGCTTCAAGAAAAGGGCTTAAAGTAGAGCTGTACCGATGCTGAAACATTTTCAAGATTGTATAAAGTATAAGAACTTATTTAAATGAAATGGTATTGAAAAAAAGTATCGCTCTGTAACTGCTATCGGAGTATCGGAAACATTATCAGATTATTTAATCGATTACAAGCCCTAATAAGTAGATATTAGTTAGATAAAGGAAATATTTTGTTGGTTCTCTTTCTGGATACAGATAATAGTCCTATCCATGGTGTAGAATAAGAAGTAGATTCCCGATATTAGAGATAATGAATAAATAGTATAGTATAGTTTGCATCATAAAGCTTTTAAAACATGATATTTTGTTACATGATTTCACCTCCTGATACTATAATATCTCAGTAGATTTGGTCTTCTTTGTTCAGCTTCCATGTTTTCACTGTTTTGATTTCAATGATTAATATAATATATCGAGTCTAATATAGACGCGCCAGGCAAGACTGTCAAAACTTCATCTCCATAGTCATTAAAAAACATGCGAAATATTTTCCATGAGGGAAATAATTAGAATAAAATGGGAACTTCAAAGTGTGATTCTTTGTGTTCGTTCCATCGGAATTTGGCTGCGAGGCAGAGAGCTCTTCTGAAATGCATTCATTTTTCTATTTCTGGACGAGTCTGCTGAAAACATCACGCTGACTTCTCCAAATCCATCATAATGTCCATCCACCTAAACTCCTGCTGTTTGTCCAGCGATACTGAGATGGTTCAGCAGAAGTCGGGCAGATATTCCAGGCTCGGTGGAAGCTTCTGTTGTTTTATTGGAGATGTCCTCCAAACAAACCCTGCAGGAGCGCCGATGTCATCACTTCCCCGCTTTTTACAGCCTCGTTCTTACACACTCAGATGCAGTTTTCCCTCCAAAATATGCAAATCAGAGGTAAAAATGTTCTGGAGAACTGCAGATATTTCATCACCACAGTTGCTATGGTAATGAGGCTTCCCAGGAGACGGACTAGTGTTGGGGGTTAACCTGGGAGTTTCATCCGCAACAGAAGTGGTGGGTTGATCCTGGGATTTGGTTTATTCGCTCAATTATGGTTCTAAGAATGGGGATCAATTTTTAAGAGCTTTTTTAAGAAGCTACAGTCTCCACAAACGAGTCCAATTCATAGGTTTTTAGGAATTCCAGTTGAATGACCAGAAATCAGATCTGGTTTAAATCAAACATTTTTCTTGTACAAGTAAGAAGGTAGAAACAGTTTACATGTCTTCCTGAATTCTTTCTGGAGCACAGAGCTGTTAGTTCGCTGTTATATCTCTGTTTCACAAGCCGTTCATTATTATACTCCAAAGGTTTCCAAGCTTGGATGAGTTGTTAATGTGGCGTTTACTCGTTTATAGACTGGTTCCTTTTACAAAAAACAATTCTGATCCTCCCATTCCTCCAGTGATAAAAACACCAGCAGTGATTATAATAGTATATTTGTTAAAGTAAATTTGATGAAAATACTTTCAGGACTTTCCCATCACTTCTTTCTTCAGGTGGTACAAACATACCCAAGACTGTACGGCTCAAGGACAAATTTGAGCCATAAAAAAAATGCTTTCTGCTACCAAGGGCTAATTTACACAATCAAAATTGGAGACAGTTGATAGTCCTTCTTATAACTATTTATACAAGCTTTGTTTTGAACTTAAAATCCTTATTGTTTTTTCATAATCTCACCTGTATTTTATTGAAAATAGTGAGTCCATTCATCATTATTGAACATGCCATTTACGATTCTCATCCCCTGCTGAGATGCCGTTTGGCTGCTTCCCCGCCAACGATGCCAACATCATAGCGAGAGCAGACAGAAACAGGATTAGCTCTCGCACCACGAGGAAGGAACAGTTAAGGCCCAATGACACCCATGTCCACTGGAGGAATGTTGAGCCCACGTCCAACATTTTCATACCACAGAACGTTACCAGGATAAATCCGTGAAAATGTTTCTGGATCCAGGCCGTGATCCAGATTGCTATTTTTCTGACCACTACTTGGTTTTCTTTTTATTAAGTTACACACTTTAGAAAGCAGCAAAACATAATGGTTTTTTCCTAAAATGTCGTCAAGCAAAAAGCTTTTCCATTGCTGGACAAAACGCTTTGTTGGTTTCTATTCTTAAATCATGTTGTTTTTTTTTGTTTTATTTTAACAATTTCTAAAGTCCATGCTCGGACAGATAATCTGCGGTGAAGTCCACATTCTTGTGAGAATGTTCAGCCACTCTGAGGTCAAAGTCTTAATCTCTGTCTTGTCTCTCTCTGCAGAAGCTCCTGAGAAGAAGAGGAACAACATGGAGGAGGATGAAGAAGAAGAAGAAGAAGAGTGCCTGAAACACTTGGAGACTGTAAATGTGTACAGAAGCCGTTGATTCTCGAGTGACCCTCTCACGCGGCCCCCCGGAGCCGGACTCGTCGCCACGCCGCTCCCCTCGCCATCGTGACCCTCAAACTTTCTCCAGATAAAATAAGCTTCACGGTTGGACTCTAAACGCACCGACCATCTTAAAATAGTGCGTCAGGTGTCGTGCAGTGACTGAACGAGAGACGGTCCGTGTGCCAAAGGTTTGTGGAAGGAGGGAAAACTTTTTGGGGGAAGTGTATCAATTGCTGCACAAAAAAAAATGATCTTCCCTTGTGTATTTTTGGAGTTTGGATTCGGGCTTCCCTCAATTTCGGTGAGCTAAATCCGTCTCTTCCTCCTCAAACCAAAACACAATGTTCGGACTAAAGAAGGTGTTTGTTTTTCTGTTGAAGCTCTTTTTTGTTGTTGTTGTCGTCGTGTCTCAGGGTTTTGTACAGTTGTGACTATTCTGTGATGTACATTTTATTTTATACATTTTTTTTTCCATTTTGTCTTAAGTATAATTGCTGTTGAATACTGACATTCTCCACTGAAAGAAACCAAGTGTGCCCATGATCGACGCCGCGCTCATTCATGTCCTTAAGTAGAAGTCTTACTCGTGTAAAATCTTCTGAAGTCTTTGATTTTGCACAATTTGTACCAAGAGTGATCCGAGATCTTAAAAGCTAGTGTGAATAAATCGAAGCCTTTTTGTAGCAGAACTAATACTCGAATCATTTCTCTTCGTTGTCTAGTGTAGAAGTCTTAACCCCTTTTGCATATTTGTTCAACTCTTTCTGTCTTTTACTCCAATAAATATTCCTGTCCAAACATCAACTTGTTGTTTTGCTCGCTCGTCTTTGGAATGACAGGAATTTCAGGAGCCGTGTCATTGAAACCGTCGGGCAGGTACTGCTGACCCACCTCTGGAGCGTTTTCCTTTTATTTCCCATGGGGGTGTCGGTCCATCCAAGCGTCGCTCCAGCTGTGCCCTCCGGCCCGACATGGGTCGCGGCGCCTCATCGACGGCTCAGACGGGCGTTGGGTGAGAAGAAGTCAGTTTGGCACGTCTCGGCGCCCAAGAATGTTCCGCCTGCAGCTGCTGAGAAATGTTTACGGCGGTTCGGTAATTGGCGACTGCTAAACAAACATGGAATTAAGCCTTGAGTGACGACGATAGCTTCTTTGAAATTCTGTCGCACCGACCTTGAGGCGGAAGCTGTGAACGCCGAGACGACGTCATCCTTCAACTTGCAGCGGGTTTTTTTTTTTTTTTGGACCTCAGACATGTATTTGTATTCTTCTCCAGGGAGAAGCAAGAATCTATATTAAGTTCTCTAGAGGCTTGTTTTAGCATTAGGCGTTTCTGCGGTTCATGTTTTTCTGTCCTAAAGTGCAAACGTATCTTTTCTTTCCCATCTTTATATGAATTTCATTCAATATTTGACAAAACTGATGAGAGAAAACAGATGATCATCATTTGAAACATGTGTTTCTGATGTTCTCTTTGTTTAATTCAGTCAACGATAGGGATTTATGTCATTTGGACCACAGAAATAGTCTTGATCGGATGAGTTCTTCAGCAGAGTTTTGATTTATTTTCCCCTTTTTCTGCAGAGAACCATGGTGTCTGAGTTAAAGAAGCTGATCCTCAGATCTGTTGAGTTCGATTCTATCCTAAATTCCGGTGCTTATGAAGCTTCATGAAACAGTGTCATGTTGTTTAGAGGTCAGTAGGTGGCGCCATCAGTTAAAAAATGATGTGATGTTTCATTGGAACAGTTGTTCAAAACAAAAGAAAATGGTGCAGAGACCGCCATCTAGTGGACTCTGAATATAACGACACTGTTTCATGAAGCTGCGTCAGAACATCAATACTGAATTCTGTCCATATAAATTAAAACTGAGTCGGACAACAGTTAAACTGACGCTGTCTCATGATACATTCACCACTAAATCTTTTCTAAATTTTATCATTGAACTAAGAAAATAGTTATAATTAAAAATCTTATATTTCTGCTTATCCTTTTGTCAGTCCAATTTAATTCTAAATATATTTTTATTCAGTAAAGAACAAACATCTGTTTTCCATGGTTACAATTAAATTAAATTGTATATAAATTGTCCAGTCATTACTAAGAAGCCTTGGAAAGTACCAGACTTCTGCTGAGACTGGAAGCGAAAGGAAAGACAGGGAAAGATGAGCGAAGAAACTTTGAGTCATCCATGACTAGATATATGTAATACAAAGTTGTAGCTGAAGACTTTCATCTGGCTTCATTTATAAATACAATAGGTTGTCCTCAGCATAGGAGGAACATTTGTTGCTTACTTTATAACTTGTAACTTAAATTATTGATTTAGCTGATACTTATTTACTACTTATACATATATATACCATACAATTTCATATATTAAGCACTTATACAACTTGTTAAGTTCAAAAGTGATTAAAACAACAACAACAAAATACTCAAAGAGTAATAATAATGTCCTGTACAATAACACAACTAAGAACATGTAATACCATGAGATGAGACTCTAAAATTAAGGAAGAAGAAAGTAAAATCTACAATGATGGTTGTTATATAGTATTAAAATCACATGAGTTTTAAAAGTGATGTTAATTCACACTTCAATTGAAATCAATTAGCCCTAAATGAAATATAACAAATATTTTCATTAAAAAAAAAGGATTTTGATCATATTTTTACGTTCATGTTTGATGCATGAATAACTAAAAGAAAACAAACCCATTTTTAAATAAGTTTAAAGATAAATACATGTTTAATATAGAAATATATAATCAAACGTTTTGGGCATTTAAAGGTAAACTCATGTGACACTCCAACTCTCCTGATGTTTCAAATATTAAAGTCTTCCTCTCCAAGATGCAGTAAGTCTCTCATCATGACCATTTTTTGAACTTATTACTTAAATTTATAAAGTTCTCCCCCGTCTGAAATCTGGGCGAACGAGAGGTTACGAGAGCAGAGTCCATTATCACATAATAATGGCTTCACTCCTCCTCCACCCAGCTGTAATCACACCCCACTTTGTTTGTACAACAAGTCCCTTGGAGGTGGAGACTTCTGGGATTAATGACGCGCGGTAATGAACCTTTGTGTTTGACCAATCACAGCAGAGTGGGCGTGGTCATGGTAAAAAAAAAGTCATCTCCAGAAAATCAATTCGTTTGAAGGCGTATTTACTGTCTACTGCTAACAGACAAAAGTCATAGAAAAATATTCTATTATAAGAATCAAAGGTAAAAGAATCTCTTGTCTCTTGCAGTTGTTATAAATACCCGCCGGCGCTCGCCCACTCATCTGCCTCGTGCACGAGTTCAATAAACGTCCCGCAAAGTTTCCTAAAACAAACACTTGAGCGGCGTCACACTGCAGCATTGTTGGCCCCGCAGACTTCAGAGCGCTCCGGTAATTGGAAACAAGAGTCGGCACCGACGGTCCCTCCATGACATCAGCTCGGCTCGCTGGGGCATGCGGTCCCGCCAGAAACTCCATCAAAGCTCCATTTATGCATCTCCACATACATCAGAGCGGCGTGTAAAAAAGATGAATCGCCGGTCCGCGGCGGAGGCCGGACAGTCGACGGATCCTTTTGTCATGCAAAACCCTCGGTGAATTCAAACGACACAATTAAAGCTCGGCCAATAAATACTGGTTTGGAAGTCCGACGGAGACAAAAGAACCTCTGATGCCGCCAAAACTCTAAATAGCGGAGGGTGGTGGGGTGGGTTGGGGTGGGGTGGGTTCAAACTGCCACATCAATCTGGTCATGTGGGTGCTCATGTGTGCGTCTGCATGTGTGTGTGTTAAGCGTCATGTGTGTGCAGGAGGAGGTGCAGTTGTGGCTTCTTATTAACGCACAAAAAAAGGGGGAGCATTGATGCGGAACCTTTCCATGCCGGCGTGTGTCTGTTTGGCCTGAGACCCCCAGCTGCGGCTCCGGACAAAGACCCCCTCGCCGTCCCCTGGGGGTCCAGCAAGACCCCCACTCCCCCCACCAACCCACAAACCCAGCGGGCTCAACAACACACACCATCGATCTGCTCTTCTCAGGAAAAGCAAATCTGTCTGATCTGAGCTGAACCCAGACGACACATCAACAACATGTTTACTGAGGTGAACCCCCAAATCCAACCACGCGCCCCACGATCAAGACCCCAAGACCTGCCGAGACAAACTCCAGTGATTTTAAGGAACCTTCAGATGAAGGATGACCCGTTGATGTCTCCAATAGTTTGGGGAAATCTGTTAAGATGAGCGAAAGAAAAAAGACGTAAAGTTTCCTCAAACTCTCCATAACTGGATCTGGATCAAGTGACTTCTCTCTGTTGGGGTGAGCAGCAGATCTACCTTGAGTCCCTCACAGACGACCAAACTCCTCACAAAGTCTCTTAGACCAGTCGTCCCTTAATCCTCGGTCGTGGTCTGGGAGACATTCGCACGGTGGTGCTGTGCTAATCACGATCGCCTCACAGCTAGAAGGTTGTCGGTTTGATTCCCGGTCGAGAGAGAGCAAACGAGTTTGTATGTTCTCTTTGTGTTGCGTGGGTTTACTCTGGACACTCCGGTTTCCTCCCACATTCCAAAAAACATACAGAGGATGATTACGAACTCTGAGAAATTGTCCGTAGGTATGAGTGTGTGTGAATAGTTGTGTGTCTTTGTGAGTCCTACAACAGACTGGCCTCCTGTCCAGGGTGTCCCCCGCCTCTCGCCGAAGAAACCAGGACAGACTCAGGCCCCCCCGCAACCTCAATAAGGAATAAAGCGGTAAAGAAAGTGTACGAATTAATCAGTTTGATTGATTATTTTTGCCTGGAAGGTGTTTTATTTTGAAAAAACACCAGATTTTCTCTGCAATAACAGTAGCAGCATGTGACTCTTCACTAGTGAAAATGAATAAAACACATACTATTTAGAAACAAAACTTCTGTTTCATAGTACTCATTTTATATAAATAATGCTGAGTCTCTCAGAGCTAGAGACACACATACACAACACCATCGTTTTCAAAATACAAAGCGTTTATTGTCATAGGTACTACGTACCATGAAATTCTTCCTTTGTACCCCCAACAAAAGTGCACAATATAAACATATATATATACTGTATATACATACATATATAAATAAACATACATTTGAAAGAATAAAATCTAAAAACAGAGCAACAAAAGTACAAGTAGTGCATGAGGTAGATGTGGTTTAACTGTTGATCGTTGAAAAAAATTAAAAAGTTTGGCGACCCCTGTATTAGACCGTTTCCTCAAACACATATTTTTCCTATTGGATCACTTTTTTGAAGAAAGTTAGACTAAAGGAAAAAACAACTGAATATGTAAATGTCAGGCTTGTAAATACGCTACAGCTAAGATTTGTTTCTGATACAGGGGCGTCATAGCTCAGATGGTAGAGTGGTTGCCTGCAGTCCAAAAGGACTGGTTCAAGGTTCAATCCCAGCTCCAGACAAGCTTGTGTCGTTGTGTTCCTGAGCAAGACACTTCACCCTGATGGTAGACTTGGCGCTTGTGTGCAGCCTTCTCCCATCAGTATGTGTGAATGGCTGTCAAAGCGCTTTGTGACCCTGGTCTAGAAAGGCGCTATATAAATAGAGATTATTATTATTATTATATAATCTGATAGGGTTAATTTTCCAAAATATTATTTTCCAATATTTTTTTATATTCACTTCTATTTTTTAGGGGCAATGAATTGTCACATAAATGACTAAAGCAGAGGACAAAAGTCCTGAAATATAAACCATTTTGTTGTGACTACTTCAATGGATTGGATATATATATATATATATATATATATATATATATATATATATATATATATATATATTCCTCAGCTCACTGTAACGTCTCCCCTTTCATGATTGTTCCATGGTTTATATTTCAAAAAAGTGTGTGTAAAATAAAATGTTTCCATTCTTTTAAAATTAAAATGAACGTCTTCTGTAGCTAAAAGAACATTAAATTCTTGTGAGATCCCAAGGAGGACTGAGGACAAGAGGATACACTTGACTCTAGCAGCTTTTTAAAGCTGATCTCTTAACATATTTTGGTTTCTAACCAAATGAAAGCAGTTACGACTTCGTCAAGAGTCATGTGGTCTGTAAATTCAGCAACACCAGAGTCAAGTACTCGACAATACTACAAATATATACTTGTTACTACAGTGTCACGATATATCGCATTGTTGGACCTGTATCGTGATATGTATCGTATCACCAGATTCTTGCCACCTCGCACCTACTAGTGAATAACAGCAGTAAATAGCTTCTTTTTTTTAAAATTATTTCTACAAGTTCTTTGTGGGTTGTTGAGAATCACTTAAAATAAACAACAAAAGTTAAGAGACTTGCTGAGAATATTTTTCTTTCAAACATATTTATAAACCTTGCTTTCTGTTTAGAAAGAAAGACTATCAAGGTTATGATTCATCATCAACAACTGCTCTACGGATGCGTCAAACTCGTAGAGAATCTGTGTTTGTGTGGATTTAAATATTCCCACAAATCTTAAAAATAGCTGACGATCCCAAAACTGACTTGGCTGGAAGACGAAGAAGAAGAAGAAAAAAAAAGTGTGTGTCAAAAAGCTGTGTGAGCAAACCTCGGTCCAGCGTTCCTTCTCACTCTGCTTGACTTCAAACACACGGTTCCAGTCCGGGCACCACAGTTTACTGGCAGCGACGCCGAGACCAGGACTGGGCCGAGGCTCTGTTGTGGATGTGCATGCGGCAAGTAAATGAGGAGTAAACAGAGTGGAGACAGACAGACAGTCTGCCAGAGAGAGAGACGGCTTAACCACCGAAGCGAGTGCAGGGATTGTCTCGTCTCCGTGTGTCGTACTTTAATTATGATTTAATACGATGCTGTTTATAGCTCTTATAATGTGGGGACACCAGAGCAGTTACACACAATTAGTCCACGGACTTCTCAGAAGTGTACACAACGGTTGTGGCTTCGTCTACAACTTGTTACAGATGTGTGTGTAACCATGAGCGTAAACATCTTATTGCGTCTCACCGTCTCGTCATCTTGTCTAATCGGTTGTTAAGTTTGTGACTGTTGTGTGCGACTGTTGAAAAACATACCTCTGCCAAGGAGATCGTGTCTCCCTTACTCAGCGGAAAAGTCAACTTGTTAGTTTAGCCGTTTTCCTGTTTTGTTAGCATGCTACCGAGCTTAGCTGGCGACCCTAAAACAATGTGCAAGAAATATCACATGATGTTGAATTAATTTAGCTTTTTTTGCTGGTTCACAGTAGATCACAGTGACAGCAACATGTATATTGTATCAAAATATTTATATACACAAAATAAAGAAAGTAAACTAAGAATAAAAACATAAAACACGGTAGAAGAAAAATGAGTATTTTCTTTTATTTCCTACCTGGAAAATTATTCTTCAGTTTTCTAGCAAAATTCCACAGATCTATAAAAAGATACAAAAAGATAGCAACACATAACATACATCCCGTCTTGTATTAACTTTACTTATACAATATGACAAAATGAAGTATAATTAATGCATATAGTAGGCAGATATCCGTTATTTTATGTTATTTTATTTTATTTTATTTTTATTCTATTTTTATTTATTTTATTTTAATATGTATATCTGCTTAGCATATGTAGTATCTATTATTAATTATACTTTATTTTTTATACTTTAATTTAAATTAATGAATTTTATTTTATTTTATTTTATTTTATTTTATTTTATTTTATTTTATTTTATTTTATTTTATTATGGATATCTGCTTAGCATATGTAGTATCTAAAATGAATTATACTTTATTTTTTATACCTTTATTGTATTTTATTTTATTTTATTATGGACATCTGCTTAGCATATGTAGTATCTATAATTAATTATACTTTATTTTTTATACTTTTATTTTGTTTATTTTATTTTATTTATCTTTCCAAACATAAATACCTTATATTAATTTAATTTTTATATAAATTGCAATTAAATTATAATATAAAAATTAATTATATATCAATTCCTCAAAACCTTTACAGTTATTGTAGCAAAAATACGTAAATAAAACTCTGGCGCAGGAACATATTGAAAAGTTGTGTGTGTGTGTTGGTTAACCGTGTGTCCTCACACAGGCGTAAACAAAAGTGTCCTCGACTGACTTTAATGACCTTTTGTCCTTGAAGTGAGCAAATGGTGGCTTAACAGGTGATAAGAAGAATGTGCGTCTAGAACATGTGATCGTGTCGAGTTGTGTTGCCGTCTGTGGCAGCACGAGGTGGTCAGTGAACGCACCACGCATCCATTGAAGGACTAGAAAATGAGTCCAAATATCTTGATTATAAAAACTGAAAACATGGAGTTTTCAAGGACTACAAGGTCCTCCTAAAAACTTCATGTTTGTCCGTACACAGTGAATAAAGAAAACTTTATTGAATGTGCCGAACATCTGCAGCGGGGGCGTGGAGGGGTGTGTGTTTTTCTGCTGACTAAGCGAAAACAGTTCAAGGGGATTTGAGGTCCAGTTTGAGCTCCGGCGGAACCGAGAGCTTGTGCGCTTTTGAGGGTCCGTGAATGTGATGATGAGCCACATTCTCCAGATGCTTCCAATCTTCTTTGTTTCCATCCATTCTTGTCCACGGAGGCGGCCGTTGGAAATATGCAGCTCCCACCAGAAGCCATTGTGATGCTTTCCATGGAGAGGATAAAAGAAGCTGATGAGCAGCTCTGTGGGCAGATCACACACCAGCATTCCACACGAGCCGTAGATTCATGTGGCAGAAGATCCCATTGTTGCTCAGTGGTTTGATTGTTGCTCCTCAGAACACACACGGTTTCTTCTTCCTTTGTATTTTCTATTAATCTATTAATCTTCCTTTTAATTCTCTATTAATCCTCCTTTTCTCATCAATACCACACATTCACCACTAAAGCAGAAACTGTGGACGTGATATGAACCGCAGACACACACACATTCACACACACACACACCTTTACACACACTTATACACGCACACATTCATTCACAACACACACCTATACATACACACACACACACTCACTCATAGCACACTCACTCACACACAAAACACACACTCACACAGACAGACACACACTCACACACACACATAAGCACCTATACACACATACAATCACACACCTACACTCACACACACACACACACACTCACTCACTTACACACCTATATGAACACACTCACACACCTATAGACACATACTCACAACATACACCTATACACACACACACACTCACTCAGAGCACACTCACTCACACACAAAACACACACTCACACACAGACACACACTGAGGGATCAATAAAGTTTTACCTTATCTTACCTTACACCTATATACACACACACACTCACATACACGCATAATGACCTATACACACATACAATCACACACCTACACTCACACACACACACACACACTCACTCACTTACACACCTATATGAACACACTCACACACCTATAGACACATACTCACAACATACACCTATACACACACCTATACATACAAACACACACTCACAGCACATTAACTCACACACAAAACACACACTCACACACACACACACACCTATATACACACACACTCACACACACACACATTAGCACCTATACACACCTACACTCTCACACACTTACACACCTATATGCACACACTCACACACCTATAGACACACACACAAACACTCACTCGCACATACCCACAAACACTCACACTCATACAGACGTACACACACACCTATACACACAAACAGACACACAGACACAAGCACACCTACACAGATACACACAAGCACACACATGCACACAGACACATGCACACAGACACACACCCAATCACACATACTAAAACACACACACATACTAAATACACAGACACGCACATACAAAAAAAGACACACACAAGCACAAACACAGGCACACACATATGAACACACAAACTTATACACACACAAAAATGCGCACACACTTGCACATGTATACACAAACAAGCACACACACATATATATACAAGCCATGCTAATACTCAGACACACACAAACACATACATGAAGGCACAAACACAAACACAAAGAGACACACAAACACCATATGCCACTCAATCAAACAAACTTCAGAAGCATCATCTCTGATCTGAAGTGTGTGCAGCAGATGTCGCACGCGTACACACGCGCACACACGCGCACACGCTCACAGTCTCACACACACAGACGCACACAGACAGCAGAGTTGTGTGTCTGTCGTGCTCGGCTGACCGTGTCAGATGAGATGTGGCACGAGGATGAAGAACACAATGGTGAGTTCCTCGATATGTCTGCAGCATCTGTGTGACGTGTGTCGTCCTCAACACACACACACACACACACACACAAGAAACTAATGAAGCCAACACAACACACACTCATGCGTACACACACACACACACAAAGAAAAACTGCCGAGACAGCACTTTTGTCTGGTTCAAACCAAACCTACAGGCAACAGATGGACACACACTTCTCTTCAACACACTCAGTGAGACATTCCTGCGCCAGAGTGAAGAAGTACACAACAAGAAAGAGAGAACAGAGTGTGTTATTAGTGTGTGTTTCTGCTGCGAGTCGTCCTCGATGAAGGTGATGGATGGACGGCAGCGAGGAGGAATAATCACATGGAAATGAGAGACGAGTTTGTTTTTATTCAAACGTCCTCGTTTGTTTGCTCTGGAAACAGGTTTTCATTCAGTGTTGCTTGTGTCGCTTGTTACTCAGAGGAGGAGCTGTCACTCAATCCTTTGATGGTTCGTCAACTGTCACTCACTCCTTTGATGGGTCGTCAACTGTCACTCAATCCTTTGATGAGTTGTCAACTGTCACTTGACTTTCATAACAGTGTGACGCCACCGTCGCTCAAAGCATTCGTCAATCAGACACTTATTTATCTAGCTCAATAATGAGGCCACACGACCGCTATGGTCGGTTTGAAATTATTGTTTGCAAATGTGAGGAAACACTGGAAGAATTACGAGTCGATGAAACGAGAGAAAGATCTTGTTGTTAACGGAGATAATAACATTTAAAATACATGATATATGTAAATAAAAAACATTTTATAATGTGTATAAATGTATATAATATGCATTTTGTTTTTCTCATTTGACTAGAAAATGAATGGATGGATGGATGGATGGATGGATGGATGGATGGATGGATGGATGGACGATACCATATCTAGTAACAAGTATATATTTGTAGTATTGTCGAGTACTTGACTCTTGATGCAGAATTTTCAGACCACATGACTCTTGATGAAGTCGTAACTCATTTCATTTGTTTTCAAACCAAAATATGGCCAAACATCGGCTTTAAAAGCTGACCGAGTCCAGTGTATCCTCTTCACCGGGATCTCAGAGGATTTCATTTTTCCTTTTGCTGCAGAGGCCGTGATGACTGCTGCCATCTAGTGGCCCGGATTTAAATTGCAATGTTAAAATGAACAAATGCTGTGAATATTTGATAATTGTAAATTTAAAAAAATTGAATTATTTTATTTTAGACACACAAAAATACAATGTGATTTACAAGGTAAAAAAATGATTTGTTTAAAAAAAAGTTTACAGTGCAATCTCACGTGCAAACACATGAAAAAAAGAAAGAAAAGGAAACAGAAAGGTCAAATAATGTGTTGATTTAAGTGAATCTTAAATAGATCAAACATCAAGGTTAGTCACTGCACATCATCAATCCCCGAAGTCTCCACCTTCAAGGACAAGCGGGGTGCGATTACATCTGGCTGAAGGAGGAGTGAAGCCATTATTAGGTCATAATGGACTCTCGTAACCTCTCGTTCGCTGAGATTTCAGACGGGGGAGAACTTTATAAAGTAATAAGTTAAAAACATGGTCATGATGAGAGACTTGATCTTGGAGAGGAAGACTTCAACATTTGAAACATCAGAGTAAGTCAGTAGAGTTGAGGTAATGTTAGTTCACCTTTAAGTGACCTCTGACCTCTAGAGGTCAGATAAAAATCTTGACCTAGATGCAGTAGAATATTGGGGGAGAGGAGATCAAGAACAACACATGTGACTCCTCTAGCTCTTCGTGTTGCACCAGCAGCCCCCCCCCCACTCTTTATCTCTCTGTTCTTCCTCCATCAGCATCCATCATCCCTCCATCATCCCTCCATCATCCGTCCAATGGCTGCAGCTCCTGTGGGCGTCTCGGTTTCATCTCCTAAATCAGAGAAGTTTCATCCCCAGTAGAGTGGGAGATGAAAGAGGAAGTGGAGCTCAGAGCCGCGTTTAGTTCCGTCTCATCAGGAAAGTGACACAAGAAAAAAAACATCTGCAGTGAAGAAGAAGAAGAAACACGATGGACTGAAAGTGCAGAACCTCAGGCCACAGTCGTGGATGAAGCAGCTCCTCAGAGGAGGAGACTGTGAGAGGTTCGAGTCGATGTGATGGACAACTGTTTCCTCAGGCCTTTCACTTTCCACCTCAGATCTGCCAGATTCTATCAAGGCTGGTTTTTCTCCCACAGAACCCAGAAACAAAGCTGCTCTTGGTTCTCTCCGGAGAAACTCAGCAACACAAATTGCCTAAATCTCCACATTCTGTGTTTTCCAGCCGAGCGGCCAGGAAGCTATTTGTCTTGGCACACAACAGGCGTTTGAGTTTAGGTAACAAGAGTGTGTGTGTGTGTGTGTGTGTGTGTGTGAGGGAAGTTCTTTCCACTTCTGTAAAAAGTGCCACAGAGACCTCCCACGCTGCACAATGTCCTGGAAGACAGATGGAAGGTTCTGGAAGCAGCAGCTGCTGAAAACATCTCACAGTCACTTCATCGTGCCGACATGATTGAAGCGACTGAGGAGCTCGTCTGAGACACGCGTGTGTGTGTGTGTGTGTGTGTGTGTGTGTGTGTGTGTGTGTGTGTGTGTGTGTGTCACACGCGTGTAACTCATTGATCTGATGTACGATCGACTCGTCATGTCTGGACCGTCACTCAAGCTGCTGTGAGCGTTAAACCACCGCAATATTCAAGTTATTACAATATTTTTGGTAGGTTTTAAAGAAATGATACAGAATTTTGTCTTTTATTATTGAGTCTTTATTAATTAAATTAAAAATATTTTGAATATTGTGGCTGTTTAAATAATGATTATAAATTTAATTACGGGGTTTCAAATGTAATTACAAAAAGGCCAAAATATTTTAATATTCAAGGTTATGTTTCAAACAACAGGATAAATGTCTGATCGTGACTTTGAATTTCGATTTATTATGACTTCTAACTATGTTTGACTTTCACCAAAGACGCTTCTGAGCTTCACAGATGCTATTTTTTAACATATTTAATATAATATACATGTTAAAAAAGTAAAAAAAATTGTTTTCCCTCATTTTTAGGGTTATTTTTTATTATATATATATATATATAAAAAATGAAAGTCTTTTTTATTACTTATTTGCTCAATTTAATTCAATTTTGTTAGTGTTTTTGGATTTTATTATGATTATTATTGTGTAGGTTTTATTAAATTTAAATGTATTTTCGTTTTTATTTCATTTTAAACGCCTGTATTTGGGTAACGAGACAGAAATATTGCTGCAAAAATACACAAACCATAATTTTTGTTGAGGTCTGTTTAAGAGCAAAGTTCCCTCGTGTATCAAAAATGTTTGATACACGATGTTTGATATTTTTCTTTCACTCCTTCTACACGAGTCTTGAAGACGTTCATCGATGCGACAGGAACTCTCGTCCAGAGCGATGGACGACGACTAAACGTGTTATTAACTGCGATAATAATCGTCTCCAGCGCAGAGAAACGACATAAACTCTATCGGCGAAGGCATCGGCACCTTCACGCGTTCTCACGTTTTCCTGGCTCTTTTTTTTTTCCCCTCCCGTGAACACATCACTTCCTCCGTTGATGCATGATGGGAGATGAGTGGAGCCGGTTTAGGAGGAACAATGTCCTCCTTTCATCCGCCAGCCAGACGGCGAGATATCAGCGAACACACTCCAGAGAAGCGCTTTGATATGAATCTCTATCAGTTTCCAGCCGGAGAAAGAGAACACAGTTGAGTCGGCGAGTCTCGTACACTCGGATCTTTGTCCGGGTTCGGCTCAACATTCCTGCACGGCCGACACCAGGATCTGTGTGGGAACACGCCGGCTTTCATCTCACCTGTCGTCGGCACCTGCCGGTCAAAACTCACGTTGACACCCAAGAAATAAACTGTTGGAAAAGAAAAAAAAACTTTCCGGACCAACCGCGTCTTTAAACCGGAGCTAACATGTCATCACCGTTTGGTCCTCTGCTGCAACCGCTACGACCAGTCAGGTAAATAGTTTGGCTTTCAGGTCAGTGTGCAGAGTGAATAAAGTCATATCTTTTCTTACCTTATCTTTAATCCTGAACACGGTCATTTAAACATTGTACAAACTATGGCTGAGTGAAAACACTTTGCAGCTAAATGTTAAGAACCAAGAACTGGTTATTGCTGATGATAAAGTTCCAGGGTTGAGTCAGTACTTGGGTGACTTAGGTCAGTCTTTCAAACTGAGCCTGAGAAACCTGGGTGTTTTCTGTTTGAGAGAAAAATCTTTAAACTTACGAAAATTATGTCACTACAGGATCGGAGCTTATAATCCATGCGTTTGTGTCTTCTTGTTTAGACTATTGTAACAGTTTATTTTCAAGTCTTAACAAGAAGGATCTGTCTCGCCTGCAGTTGATACAAAACTCTGCAGCGAGAATTCTGAGCTGCTCTAGTAGAAGAACTCACATTTCTCCGATCCTTAAAACTCTTCACTGGCTGCCAGTTTCTTTCAGGATCCATTTTAAAATTCTGGTTCTTACTTTCAGATCTATTCATGGTCAGACTCCTCCTTACATCAGTGATCTGATCCAGCCTTAGACCCCAGCTCGGGCTCTGAGGTCTGTGGATCAGAATCTACTGATGGTTCCTGAACACGGTTCAGGACTAGAGGAGAGAAATCCTTCCAGACTGTTGCTCCTAAGCTTTGGAACGATCTTCCTCTGTCTCTGTGTTTGATGATCTACTGACTCCTTCAAGAAACATCTTAAGACACTTTTATTCATGCTTTTTTCATGACTGTCAGGGACTCATGCGATTGTCTTATGTTGACTTTACCTTTTAGAGTTTTTTAATTTGTATGTATTTTAAACTGTGTATTGCTTTTGATTTTTCAAGTGCTTTGTGACTCTGGTCTAGAAAGGCGCTTTACAAATAACTATCACTTACTTTTTAACTACTCTAGATGTTTTTAACTTATCGTTCACTTGATCTTTTTCTTATTATATTTTTCAATATAACAAGAAAAAATGTTCACATGCACAGAGATGGTTGTGGTTCCGGGACAGATTTGTGCGACAACAAGACACAGAAGCGATGACAACACAACCGTTAACGCTCGAAGAGCAACACAAACAAGTCACATTATTGTCCGACTTGTTGGACCGAGTTTCTGTTTCAGATCCAACTTGGGGCCCGGTTGGGTTCGATTCCAGAACCGTTTATAGTTGGTCATGTTGACCCGGGGCAGGACAAGAAGAAGAAAGCAGGGATGATGGACAGAGTGAGGAGGAGGAGGAGGAGGAAGAGGAGGAGGAGGAGGAAGAGGCGACACAGCGACGCTGCTGGAGTCAGTAATGACAGTGGAGGACGACGACAGGAAGCCATGAGTGTGAAGATCTTCCACCTGAACATTAACCTGGAGACGGATCATGGAGCTGCAGGGATTATTGTCAAGATGGAGGGAAATTATACGTCAACAGAGACCAGTTTCTCATCTGATGCTGGAATGTTGATCCCAAACTTTTGGAAGTTCAGAGGGAACTGGAAGAGCAGGTCAAAACACAGCATGTTGATTATTTTCAGCTTCGGGAGTAACAGTATAAATCAAAAATGAGCCGTTAAAGGCCAAAAAATAGATTATATTAAATGTTTTTTCCATTTGTCTCAAGATTGTTTGGATTAAATCTAATGTGTTCCCTGGATGTGTCAGTATTTTAGAGTTGAGGTGAAGGAAGTGTCTGCGAACAGTGGTGGATACTTTGTTCCATATGTAAAAAGTACATTTTGTGGAAAATACCTGGGAATTGAATCCATAAAAAAATGCAGGTGAACAGATAAAACGAAAATACATTAAAATTAAAAAATGAATATGAATAAATATTAAACAGAAATAGAAAGCATGACCTCTTTAAAATTGTAACCTTTAGTAATGATTTGATGAAGCTTCATGAAACGGTGTCATTATTTTCAGAGTCCACTAGATGGCGTCTCTGCACTTTTTTCCCTTTGTTTCGAACAACTAATGAAACGTCATTTTTAAACGGATGGCGCCACCTACTGACCTCTAAACAACATGACACCGTTTCATGAAGCTTCATCAGACCATCACTAGTTAACTTTTTACATGTTTAGCAACACGTTCAAAACTCACCAACTTTTTTAATCTTTATTCTTACTTAATAAAACCCTGGGTGTTATTTCTCGGTCAAATGTGTTTGTGGTATCCCTTGTGTCGTCTCTGGGTCAAGGTGAACGACCAGCTAAAACACATTTGTTTCAGGCCGCCGGGTCACCTTGACCCTCATATAACACAAGGGCTAAGTAGGAAAGAAGCATCAGGTAAATAAGTAATTAAAGTAACAAGTTATAAAGTAAGTGACAATTTATTTTCTGCTATGCTGATGACACCCAGGGTTTAAAGGGTTAAAAGGCATTTTGAAATAAATAAATAATAAAAACTTTTGATAAAAGTGGTTTTCTTTGACCAAATATGTTCAATCATTAGACAAAACATGTTGCTCATGACAAAACGACGCACAGAAACGACAGATTTTTAGACTTTTATTCCTAAACGCAGCAGTGTGTCGGCAGTTTTTCTAACATGTCGCAGTGAAACAAATAAAAAGGTACAAAAATCACTTTGCTACGAACTTCAGTAGACAGCTGCTGGTCAATAGACATTCATCTTCTCCTTCAAGTATGCGACTATCCAAAGTGACTAGTGTGGCGGAGGATATTTACAAGGTCACGGGTCCGAGGTCACGGACCGGAGAAACGACAGGAAGTGACGACAACATCGACACGACAATCACACACCGGACCCGACCGTCCGGGCAGAAGCTGAAAATATGACGATGTTTCGGACTTTCAACGAAGAGTTGACGCGGTTTAAAGTGGCCGAGAATATACAACATCCGACTTAAGAAAAAACAAATATAAGACATTTTCTTCGATAGGCTTCAGTAGGAACCGTCACTGAACAGCGTTGACGTTTACACGAGCGAGTCAAAGTAACTTTTGTGAATCAAGTGGAATCAAGACCAGAAAAATAATTAAACTAAACGTTTATTTCAAAGAAATACAACTTTTTTCCTTCAGTATTTAAACTGTAGTTAAACAGCAAGCTTCACTTTTACTTGAATTGTGGTTCATTATTATTTAAATAAAATTGAATCTTACTCTTATTTTTACATTTTACATGAAAACTTGTGACACAAACTCAAATGTTTCGACCTGCCGGTCGTTGTTGTAGGTCAAAGGTTACGGACACTAAAGTGCTGACGGACGAGTTTGACGCATGAACTGTAACTTGAAAAATAAGTTAATCATCCAAATCTTTCATAAGACCGAGTCGTCAAACACCTGGAATTACATTGAAGCCGTTTTAAAAAACCCGAAAAGGTCAGACGTGCTGGTGGGTCCGAGGAGCTCGCCCAACATGTGCTTATTTTCCGAAGGACCTTGGCAGAGGTGGCGCCGCCTGTGGTTCTTGGAGAAGGTTCTGCAGACCTCCGTCACAGGAAGCAGCTTTTAACAGTGTGGTCGCGACCGACCTGTCTGTTTCAGAGGAGACTCCCCTTGCCTTGGCCGGGACCCCCGGGGGTGAACCTGGAGGAACATGTGGAGGAGGAACGAGGCGACACCTCTGAGCACGATAATGAAATGTTTGTTTCCATCTTGATGGACGTGAACTTCTCTCCTGTTCTTTAACGACTTCATCTTGTTTCCAGCGGGAGTTAAGACGCTCTAATGCGTCGGTCGTGGAGGTGATTACACACGAGCACAACAACACCGTGAAGATCGCACTCCTTCCAAAAACCTCCTAATCAGGTTAATTGAAGCTCAATTGACCTTGTTTTCCTGCCCAGATCGGACAGATTAGCTCGTTCATCCGTAACAGCGGCTCTAATCTTATTTATCGACTCAAACGTCTCAGTGTTTCTGGCAGCTGCGGAGGTCGGCCATGAATGAAACCCGCTCGCGAGATAACGAGAGACGTGGTTCTCGTAGTTTCGCCGAAACGAAGTCCGGACCCTCTGCCAAGATCCACCTCAAGACACGCGCTCGGGGGAATTGACGAGCGGCTATTTTTAGCGCGACTTCTGCAACGTCAAGATTCACTTTTTTGCAGCCGT
Source organism: Callionymus lyra (assembly GCF_982586985.1). Lineage (NCBI taxonomy): Eukaryota > Metazoa > Chordata > Actinopteri > Syngnathiformes > Callionymidae > Callionymus > Callionymus lyra. Next base: position 15,334,904 of record NC_141819.1, read on the forward strand.
CGAAGGATCAGACCCGAGCAAACGATTCCAAAGATACAGGTACACACTCGTACCCGTGTGTATCACTGACACACACACACACACACCAGACGTGAGAGAAGATGAAACAATATGTACATGATTTACATATCATACAGGAAGTCCACACGCCGGGGTTAAGACTCTGATGCGAGAATAGAGGAGATCAGTCTCAGGGATTTAAGACTAAAATAATCAAACGTCTTTAACGTAATAAATAAAACGCAGACTCAGCAACTTGACGCGACCAAGAACTGAACAGAAAAGTCGATCCAACTTCTCGGCTGCGACCAGAAGAAAAGTTCGACACTAGTCGACTTCATTAATTTGTCCAGCGTCGAAACCGTTTTTCCTAAATTATGGGATGGTGACCTCCCGCCAACGCTCCTGACGTGACGCTAGTTTACGTCCTTGATCGTCATCGAGCTGTCAATCATTGGTCGAGCGGGTGGATCACGGGCGTTATTCACAGTGTGCAAACGATCATCAAGTGTTTTCATCAGTTAAGACTTTTTTTTTTTAATAAAAACTACCGCTTCACTAACCAGAACCTTCTAGGGATGAAGTCCAAGTCTCTCTGACCCGGTCCACATCTTTGGATGGTTTCACTTCCTGTCGTGGGTTCAACGCCGTTAGAAGAAGATGACGTCCTCCTTGTTGAGGTCGTCGGCGTCCATCTTGTACGGCGGCGTCAGGCTATGCACGTTGAGCTGCACGAAGGCGTTCGGGGCGCAGACCTGCGCCGGCGGCGGCGGGTGAGGCTGGGGGGGAGCCACGGGGGGCTTCTGGGCGCTGGGTTGATGGGAGGAGCCGAACGGAGAGTCGGCCGCCGCCGTCTCCGGAGGACTCGGCTGATCTGCGCGAGATAAAACGTGTTTAGTCTGAGGCGAAGCCGAGAGATTATGGAGAGAATCGTGAGCCAACAGCTGTTTACAGAGGGAGCGACCAGGCGGAGAGGAATGTTCAGGTGAGGCCAGGTGTGAAACAATGTCATGGATCGGTCCACAAAGACAGGTGAGACTGGATTGTCTTGAGGAGGCAGATGTGTGTGTGTGTGTGTGTGTGTGTGTGTGTGTGTGTGTGTGTGTGTGTGTGTGTGTGTGTGTGTGTGTGTGTGTGTGTGTGTGTGTGTGTGTGTGTGTGTGTGTGTGTGTGTGTGTGTGTGTGTGTGTGTGTGTGTGTGTGTGTGTGTGTGTGTGTGTGTGTGTGTGTGTGTGTGTGTGTGTGTGTGTGTGTGTGTGTGTGTGTGTGTGTGTGTGTGTGTGTGTGTGTGTGTGCACCTGCTGGGTGATGGAGGGGGGGAGGCAGCGAGGTGGACGGCGGGAGCTGCTGGTGGGGGCTGATGGAGCGTTTGGCCTTTAGGTTGACGTCGTCTCGCGCAGACAGCTTCAGAGGCAGAAGCTGCTTCATGTCCACAGAGGCTGCAGGAGACCAGAGACCAAAGACGAACACGTGAACAAGAGCAGTCGTGCATATGATTTACATCTTTAGCTCATGAAAATAAACCGTCATGCTACGACATGTTAGCAAGAGATGTAAGACATCTTCAGTGCATTACTAGCAACACAATTCAAGCAACAGCTGCTGTAAAGAAGCCTTAATGTGTTGATTTAAGTGTGTCTTAAATAGATGTTGGACTCTATTGTATCATCAGTGTCTGTTTGTACAAAACTCTCTTTTCATTCAAATATTTACATTAGAAAATTATCTTAAGCCCCGCCCACTGAAAAAAACTTTGTTTTTCTGGAGATTACATCTTGTTTACCATAACCACACCCACTCTGCTGTGATTGGTCAAACATCAAGGTTCGTCACCACACGTCATCAATCCATGAAGTCTCCACCTCCAAAGGAATTGTTGCATAAACAAAGCAGGGTGTGATTACAGCTGGCTGGAGGAGGAGTGAAGCCATTATTACGTCATAATGGACTCCGCTCTCGTAACCTCTCGTTCGCCAAGATTTCACTCGAACTTTATAAAGTAATAAGTTTAAAACATTATAAGTAAGTAAGTAAGTAATTTTTATTTGTATAGCTTTTCTAGACCAGGTTCACAAAGCACTTAAACAATAAAACAATATTCAATAAAGTATATGGTCAGGATGAGAGACTTATTGCATCTTGGAGAGGAAGACTTCAACTCTCCAGACTTGCATCTTTTAAAAGATGGAGTTTGACATAAGTTTCCCCTTAACTTGCTCAAGTTATTTTGATAAATCGTCGCGAGAATGATAAAACACAGAGACGGGTCAAACCTCTGCCAATCAAATCTATAAAACTATGTCCATGATCACAGAATATTGTTGTCCAACTGCAAAAACTTGGATCCTGGAAGGAGAATCAAACTTGTGCTCTTAGTCAAGTAGCATTTCCATTTTTTTCTCAAAGCTCTAACGATTAAAACATGTTTCCAATAAACCATGACTGCACAACTTTTCACCACAGACACAAGGATTTATTTAAGCGATTCGTTTTCATGCTGAGTTTTAATAAGTTTAAAAAAAACATTTCGTGAGCAGAATCACTCGGAAACCATTTAAACCATACCAATAAATCCTTCAAAACATTCCCAAATCCACAATCAAACTTTCCAAACTCTGTGAATCATGTACTCGCCTTGTAAATGTATACTTTTCTTTGCGTTTAGTGTACTTTTGTAATGCAGAAAGACTTATCGAAATTAAAAACTCTTTATTTTGCATTTTAGATCCTGTATGACGATAAAGACTCTTGAATCTTGAATTAACTCAATGGGACTTAATCTGGAAAAGTCATGGAAATACTTAAATGTCGTTTACAAAACAACAAGAGAGAAAAGACCAAGAAAAAGACCCTCCTTGGCAGAGGTAACTATTATTTGTAATTTTCTTATACTAAAGGAAACCAAAGCTCAACTAATATTTCAAAGCTGCTCGATACCAGTTCTTTACAATAAGAAAAAATAAACGACCTCAACATGTTTTACTATTCAAACGTCTCTTCTTGGTCGTTTGTGCAGTTGTTGGTAACTTCACTTTCAGATAATGAGTCTAATTTCCACCTATTTTTAGTGCCTCTTGTGCTCATTCTAATGAGTTGCACTGTCAGACGGAGGACGGCAGTTCATGAACTCGTCCCACTTAACTGCGAGAAGTTATCGAGCCGGAGAACGTCGAACCACTCTCAGACCCAGGATCAGTTCTCACCGGTGCTGTCCGTCCGGTGCGATGCTTTGCCGCTCTTGCCCGTCTTGCCTTTGCCGCTGCTGAAGGCGGCCAGCTTGGTGGGGATCTGCTGCTGCACGCCCAGCAGCTTGTGCTGCTGGTTGGTGGTGCTGAAGAGATGGAGCGGCACCTCCGTCTTCAGCGGCAGCGTGGACGAACCCGCCTCTCGCCTCGCCGTCACCTCGGGCCGCTCGGCGTAGTCGGCCGGCGCCACCGACAAGCTGGTGCGCACCATGGGCTTCTGTGGAAGGTCGGAGGCGCCGGAGCTGGTGACCCCCGACGAGCCGAGCAGGTCCCCGTTCAAACTCCCCGACATAGGAGCCACCTGAGGAGGAAAGATTTGTCGTACAGTTTACTTCACGTGTGCTTTTGAAAAACATCCTGAATCGCTCCCAGTGTTCTCGAGAGCAGCTCTTGATGTGGTGCCATCCCAGAAAAACACAATCTTAAGAGGAGCTATTTATGGCCCGGAGAGGGAATCGGAAACATATGCCGCTCTCTCTGCTGCCAGCAAACAATATTGTACACATTCAACAACTTTAGGAAGTTAATCCCCCGTCTGTCCGCGAGCACACAGAGGTGCGGCCCGAACCACAGCGTCTGTCAGACGAGCGGGTTCTCATGACGACACCGGCCTCAGACACGATGAGCATGAGAGCAAATATCACAGGTGAGCGATGGATCAGGTTTATTTATAGTCGATGAATAATGTGTTCTTGTGACACAACTTTAAATATAATCTTCATGTGATTTTAAGACTCACCGTCAAGAGACGATTTCCAAACGAGTTACACAATATTTGTCCTCTGCTGGTCGTGGGAAAGTATCTCAATAACATCAATTTTGTAATATAATATAGATTATTGTAAGAATACTTTATTTTGAATGAAAATATACGGCGTCATTTTACAGTTTTGTTAGTATTGGTGGACTATTAATACAGTATATAAAAAAGAGTAAACAAAAAAGTCAATAAATAAATAACAAATTAAATATATATTAAGAAATGCAATTTTAATTGAACGATGGGATGAATTACAAATCCGATGAAGTGTAAGTTGAACTGGAAACCATGTCCATTTTTCAGTGACTAAGGTTTTTTTCTAAGAAAAAGAAAGCTTCGATTTTTTGTCCTTGTAGTCGAAAAAAAGATTCATGAATTGACTACAGAGTTCATAATGTAGTCTTTAGCGCACGCGTGTCAAACCTAAATTCCAAATCTTTTAGCAGACAAAAAGGTACGAGTCGGATTTTGATATCGTCTTTCGGTTCATGGAGCCTCAATGTTCAAATTTGCTCTTTGTTCGTTCCTCCTTCATTAAACAGCCCATATATTCCGGTCGAAAGTGTTTATTATCATATCCGTTTCTTATCTTATCTTAAAGACCGGCATCTATATAGGTCAACTAAATGAATATAAAATTGGACTTTGAGCCCACACGTTTTAGGGAATGGTCCTGACGCACAGGTGGTTATAAATATGTAACTTTAATAACTAAACTTAATTCTAAAAAAATTAATATTTGAGGTTTTTTTTTTTCTCTTCCTAAGCGAAAGCTTGTTGATCACACAGAACAGAATGACTTGCAGGTTCACTGTCCAAGAGATGGAAGCTCCACTGAGTGACTACCATGAAACTGAAAAAAAGAAAAAACTTCACTAAAACATCTTTAAGGCTCAAATACTCGAACATTAAACAGTCTGTGAAAACGTCCACTTCCTTCCGTGATGTCTGTGTTTACAAGACGCCAGGTCTGCAGACGTCGAGCGTGTGTGTGTGTGTGTGTGTGTGTGTGTGTGTGAAGTCTGCAGCTTTACCAGAATAATCATAATAAACCCACCGAGCAAGACAGGAGGATCTAAGGACAAGCTGAGGAGAAACCATCTTCTTCTCTACGTCCCTGCTAATCATTTTCTCCTCCTCCTGCCTCACAGATGTTCTATTGTTCTCCTGCAATGTGATCTTCGGCGAGCAGAACAACGGCAGGTATCGGGGGGTGGTGTTTGGGGGGGCAGCTCGGCAGAGAGCAAACATCTCCCACTGACAGCACATAAACAATTAGCCGCGGCGGTTACCCAGAAGCCTCTGATAATAACAGGGTGGGAGCAGCTAATTATACAGCCGGTGTCTCTCATCCTGAAAGCTCCCTGGATACTCCCATATCATCGGAGCAGAACAATGGCCGACTTTATACACACTCACTGCTGCCAGAGCGAAAGACAGACTTGTCGTGAATAATGTCACACACCCTTAATCTCTATGGTTTACAGAGATTTACAACCTGTAACCTACTTAGTTCTAAATTAATGTCAATTTATTACAGAGTTTTACAAAGTTGACGAGGGACACCAGCGAGGACAGAGGAGGAGATGAGAAGTCAAGGACGATTGACTTTGCTTTGAAAAACAAACATTGTGGTAATAACTTGTTTATTATGCATTATAAAATATCTTTGGATTTTAAACCCAACAGCCGCAGACATGACAAACTTTTGGCCTCGAAATACTTCAAATCCTTGTGCATTTCTTAGGATCTAGTTGGGATTTGGTAGAGGACACGACCGGATCCAGGTTCCAACCCTGCACCCCCACACCGTTATAGCTAGGTGGTTATTTTAGAGATATTATTATTATTCAGTTGCAGCTGCAGTAGCAGACTCGCACTCTACACAACAGTTTGCAGATCATCGACCACAACTTTAAATCCGCCACAGGATGTTTGACGCTCTTGTAATAACTTGGACATGTATAAACAAGAAGATGAATGTGAGACGGAGACAGACAAACATTGAGATGGAAGTTCGGATTAAAGAAAAAGGACTTTTGCGATCAAGGATAAGAGTACAATTGTTGGAAATAAATAAACGGATGAGACCAGCTTCGATGAAATAAAACATTCCAGCTCATGTGAGGAAGAGATCGACTTTTGTACCAACATCTTTAAGTTTTGTACGTGTTTGATCTTTTTCTTTTTTTATTGCCAGTTGCGTAATGTGTACAACCTATGTGTACATGTATTTTTAATGCAATGTTGCAGCTTTACCAAAAGCAGTACTCATGGCTACAGTTCAAAGAGAGAGAGAGAGAGTCATTCATAATTTATTTATTATTTCTGCTATTGATTCTTGCTTGAGCTCTAACCGGAATGAATTATGTATCGTTCTACTTTCAGAAAGAAAGCTGGATCTACCTTCATATTTCATGATAAGGTTGCTCTTATTCACCTCTAGAATATTATAGTTACAGAAGTCGTATATCAAATTTAGATGGAGGATTAGTTTGAAGCAGGTTCTTCAAGAGGAAACATTTAATCAAATCATTTCCACTTTCACCTGCATCATTGTCACAAAAAAATGTACAACTTAATCCTAGTTGTTCAGGTAGTAACTTCTGACACGCACTAAAGGAACTTCTCCACCCGTGAGCAGAATTCTTTCAAACTGGATTTAGCTTCGGGCTTTTTTGAGAAAAGGCTCTGAACTTCAAAGACTGCATGTTGAAGTGGAGGACTGAGCTTTAAACCTACAAACTGTTCCTCATTATTTCCATCTTTTAAGATTTACTGCGGGGACTTTCTCTTCTCATCACGCTCTTAAATCAGGCTGTTTACGTCCACGAGCTCGACGCGGCACATGTGTTCGCGAGGTTACGGAGCGTCGACACCGACTGTGTTTTCCGGCGTCTCGGCCAGAAACAATCCTACACACTTCTTATCAAGGGTGCCAGAGACGATCAGAAGAGATAACGCATGAAAGAGGTTCCTCTAGGAGTGGAAACACGCCACGACACGCTCTGAACTTCACTGGCATGCTCCGACACACCAGCGTGCACACAGGCACCACTTCTTTTACGACCACTAATTATAACTTTACGGGTTTGCTGATGAGTCTTAATGTCGGGAGGTTGTGATTAAATGTCTGTTGATATCGCTTTGGCCCAGAGCCTGGAACGAAACCTTGTGTCACAGCTGATGTGCAGGACGTTTGATGTCGTTTATTTCCTTCGGCAGGAAAACACATCAAAGGCTGCTTGTAAATTCTCCTCACATGGTGTATCCTTGTTTAAGCGCTGTGTAAAAACACAAAATCCGGATCTTTAAATCTCTCCAGGTTCACGCCAGGCCTCGCAGACCAGGCAGCAAACAAAGAAAAAGCAGAGTAATCGTATTATTTGTTTTATATCATCGCTCATCTAAAGACCTGCCATTAGGAGCTTTCCAGCCTGACTCATGAAAATGTGATTGGGTCAATTTAACTCCAGGCTACATCTTCTTTTGTGGTTTTCCAAGAGTTTCCTTACAGGAGTTTTAGATACAACTGCAAAAAGGTCCTACTTCTTGTTTTCATGGTGCAATAATGCGTGTCAGATGTTTGTGCTGGTGTGCGCCAGAGTTCACTGTAAGATCGTAATATCCATCGTGTCCAGGCTTAATCCATTTCTGATCAAGTGTGTACACCCCATCTTCTGAATCCCTTCTGAAAGAGCTCAAAGGCTTTAGACAAAGTATGAGGGAAAATGTGCAGCCAGCTAGTTGAATAATCAATTCAATAAAAACATTCAGCTAAACTTATTATAAAAACAGAAAAAAATGTTTAATTTGGTGATTAAGACACGTTTTAATTGCTGAGAATAATAGCAGTGTAAAGGATAAATAGTTATACAAATATATTTCCCACCTCAGAAATATATTCCTAATATATTTTATTCTGAACAGGCATTTATTTTTAGCATGACAGCTGCTGCCATTGGCTAGCTAAGCTAGCCATAGGTTTTAAAAATGTTTTAAATAATAAAGTTACTTACTTTTAACAGTTTTAACATTTAGTTTCTGTTGCTTACATCATGTCAAAATGACAGAGAGATTAACCATTACCTATATGCAGTTTTCTCTTTTATTATTATTATTTTTTTAATTAAGATTTCACAGTGTCATCACCATACAAAAAAACAATTAAAGTAATAAATATAGGCAAGTGATTGCGCAACACCCTGTGAGATACGATACATTCACGTGTTGTCCGGTTTGCTTCACGTTGTCATGTGAAGTGCACTGGTGACCTTTCCCCACTCCTGACTCTATATCACATGACAACGACCCTGAAGCCCCTGCCAGGATAAGTGCAAGAGAAGCCATTCATCAGCTGACATCAAGAAGCAGCCGTTTACCAGGACAAGTCACAACCTGTGAGACACAACTGTCAGAAACTAGGCTGGAGTCTGGAATGCAGGAAACAGACGGCAGCCTGTCAAACGTGGAAAGATGCTTCCACAGAGAGAGAACACGGGAGAGAGACTCAAATACTAGAGAAAGGAAGATATCCAACTTTGATCAGAGATGATGCACAGGACTGCTGTGTCAGTAGCTAAACCCTAAGACCAATTAAATAAAACTGAATTTACACTGAATGAAAGCGATCCTTTTCAGCTACAGCGACTCAATACGGATCACCGCTTCTTTCGAATGTAGAACACCGTGTTCTCTCCTCCACCCCCACCACAGCGTCTCCCACCTTATCTGAACCTGTCGCTTGGGAAAACAACTTGACCAAACGGGACTGATGACACAAAACAATAAAGACTTCGCTGCAGCCCCTCGACAAGTCTGTGAGCATCCAGCATAAAATTACTGTCACCCCTGTGAAAGCTCCAGTAAAAGGCAAGAACAATGAAGCATTGTTCTGCAAAGATGAGGAGGAAGGATGCAAGCAAGGACACACAGGGAGAAGAGAGAAGAAGAAAGAAAAAAAAACTGAAAGATGGCTCACGGTTTCGGGGGCATTCCAGGGAGGGGTTGTACTGTAGATAGTGTAGTTCTTTCACTTTTGTTGATCGTTGTGAAATCAGTTTGAAAATCAATTTCTAGCACTTGAATACATATGTACTAAAATAACAAGTGCCAAAGTGAAGTTTGAGGATGAGGTCCAACAATAATTAAAGAAGCATGAGATACAGAAGAAATTTAAGAAAATAAATTGGAAAGCCCCTTCTTCACTGATTCATCTCTGGGTTCTCCCTACACTGGTGCTCGACTCATCCCTTTCTCATAGTTTCTTTGTCTTTTCATTTCAACCTTTATTACATATTCTTCACATATACCATAACGGTATAAACCCACCCTCAGGGTTCCTGATAACAGTAAAAACAATATGGTCAGAGAAGGTTCTTAAATATTTATCAGTCACTATGAGGACTTGCAACGTGACTGCAGAAAGATTTATATTACTATTGTGAAAAAAAATGGTATAAATATATCAGAAATAAAACGATAAACAAAACAATGTCATCGATGCAATCTGAAACCATAACACAAAACTAACCCCAGGCTAGTGATGTGAATATTCTGCTTGAGTCTTTATGATCAAGACAGTTGTTTATCTTGATACCTTGATTAAGTGGTTCCCAAACTTGCCTTGCCCCCCTGGTGGCACATAAAAATGGCTTTTCGCACATTTAAAAACTAGTTCCAGCAAAAATACTTTGAATTTTAGACGATTAAACGTTTGGTTTCAGAGAAGTACTATTAACTATGTTTGTGCTGGGTTCAAAGAAACATTTAAAAGAAATCACCGTTAATTTACTTTTCAAACACAAAGACAATTGTGTCTTCAAAGGGACACGTTTTCATCTTGCTCAGCAGTCCATGCTAAATCCAGCAAATTCTTCTCCAGATTTGTGTCCACAAACATGTCACACCCTTGTTACTGAGCCACTTACGGAACCACAGCTTTCATCTAAATTGTTACAAGTGCCAGTGCCGGACCAAAACAGAGATCTTTTACTGTAAATATTTCAGTCTTTACCTCAATTGTTTTCCTTTTGATCTTCTTTTGGTATTCAAGTCGTTCTTTCTCTTTCTCCACAGCTCTAGTGGACTCCCTCAGCCTCTCCAGGTCCTGCTGGTAGGTCTCCCTCTGCCGCTCTAGTTCCTCTCTCTCCTCTGCCAGACGCTCCTGGATGAACAAAGATACAGAATTTCGTTGGATCGTTTACACGACTTTGATCCAACAACAAACCCACCTCCAGCTTCCTGCACTCGTCCTCTCGTTGTTTGAGTCTAGACTCGGTGGCGTCCACCTGTTGCCGATGGCGTTCCCGGTCCTTCTCCCACCGCTGCTGGTCCTGGCGATGCTGGGACTGGAGCTTGTGGAAGCTGGCGAGCTCCTCTCTCTGCAGCGCCAAGGTCCGCTGTTTCTCCTGCTCCAGGAGCACGTTGCCTCGGTGGCGTCCAGGCAGAGTGGCCCGGTCGGTCAGCGTGACCCGCTGAAGCTCGATTTGACTGTCCTGCTGTGATACGATTGCCTAAAAATATACATATGATTAGGTGTTAAAATAACAGTCAAACATGGCCCATAGCTAGACATCTTAATTTTTAAGGCCCGAAAATATTCTAAATATTCTAAACCTTATTATTATTTAATTTTTACAACACATATTTTGCATTAGCATTTCCTTAAATCATGTACCTGCAAACTATACAGCCTCTGGGACAGCATCAACACTCTGTCAAAAAACTGAAAGACAGAAAAAAAAAAGGTGACAACATTAAATATCAACAGCTGCAGTCGACACACAAAACAACATTTGCTCAATATTCAGTGGTTGTGCCACGTCGGAGTGGCCCGTCTCACCTCGGCCTCAGGAAACGAGTTGGACCAGATGCGGTTCCATCTGTCAGGAGAGGTGCAGCTTTCATCCACCTGGGAACAAAATCAAAGTCTATCAGAATGAAGTTAGACATTCATTAGTGGCAGCTGCTCATTAATGAAGACTGCTCAGACTCAAGGTAAATATTGCATTAATAAACCTGGATAATCCTAAAACTTTAGTTGATGTTTTTTCTTTGTTTAAGATTGAGGCCAATTCTCTAAAAACATCTGACAGAAAGTAAATAAAATGAAATTCAGAAGAACATGCAGCAAGTGACGACCCCGAACTTTACTCTTCCATCATTTTTATCCTGTTGGGAAGTTCCACATAAACACAGAGAAGATCCATGTGTGTCAAGAGTAATGCATGTTTCTCTATAAATTAACTTTTAAATATCAGTGCAATAAAAAAAAACACAACTGTTTCCGAATGCAGAAAATTGTTTTGTATGGCAGGTGCATGCATGATGGACAAAATCTGGTAAAAAAAAAAATGCAGCTGCAGTAATGAGTTCACTGAGAGGGTATGAGAGAGTGTTGTTGGAGAATGTTCAGTTATAAAAAATAATAAAAGTATTGGAAGTAAGTTGGAAAAGGTTTGATATAAGAAAATATGTAAAATACAAACCGTTATTACACAAAAGGAACAGAGAATCTCTCTTAACAATTCCACAGTGGAAAATTAAAAGTAAAATAGGTGAACTGAATATATTTACTGCAGGGAAATGGTTAAGAACTTCACACGTCTCCTTCCTTGAAGTTCAGTAAATATTTACTTGCACTATTTAATGTATAAACATTGATAGTTGCCTAAACCACGACAACTTTGCTTCTTGTTAAAAACTATTAAATTGTTACAATGAAAGAGGCCGAGCCTCTGCGGGATGTTTATATAATATCATGTATAATCAATATGTGGCTCCTACCATCTGCTCCAGGGTGTTGTCGCCACACAGCTCCTTCAGCTGCGGGTCAGAGTTGGCTCTTTGGCTTCTGTCTCGGTTACAAGGATCACCAGGAACATTGTTCTTGTCGTTGCAGTCTGACGCGAGCCAAACACAAAAATAATCAGAGTACAAACATAGCATCCATGTTGAATATTGTTTAAAATGAAGTCATACAAAGTAATTAAAAATCTGTTCACAAAGGGCGCGACATAATCTCAAAGTACAATATTGATTTAAATCGTGCAATTGAATGAAAACATGTGGTTCAACTGAAGAGGAGGTTTGAGGTGGGCTCACTCTTATTGTTGTCATAGCCACTAAAGGTTCCTGCTCTTCGTGGCACTGCGCTGGAGCCATTCCCTTCTTCCAACTTGGAAACCGGACACTCGTCTCTCACTCCAGACTGCAGCAGGTTTTGCAGGTTCTCCACTAAATAAACAGAGATGACACATTGAGGTTGTGCTGAACAGCACCATCACTCACGCTGAGACAGTGAATATTTCACCAACTTAAGTCTAGACACTTCAGTGATGGAATATTTTTAAATATCTGCGATACCTTCAGTGATGGCTCCCTTGAGCAAGGTCTCCCCCTGGTGGAGATCTGAGGCATCTCCACGCAGCAGCAGTCGTGATTTAGAAGCTATATCCTCCAGACCTGAAACACACTCGCCAGCCACGTCTGCAAAGAGCTGCAGCTTCTCTGCCAAAGCCTGGTTGATCACAGCGTCTTTCTGACAGAGCCGTTCTGAAACCAAAAATAAACACGTGTAGATTAGAAATAACGGATTTAACCGTGAGGTGTTGGTATTCCAATAAAAAATATTATTAATGTTTAAATTTTATAAATATGTTATGACTGACGTGAAAGCTCTTTAAACTGAGGCACACAAATACTACAAATCATTCAAACAACACATCGATACCCCCTAGTGGCTGAAGTTGAACACAGCCGTGTTAACAAACCACTACACGTACCTTGAAATTCTTTTAGTCTGGACGCTCTTGCTTCTTCCTCTTCACTGAACAGCCTCTCTTCAGTGTGTGGACAACTGGAACAAACATGTTTCATACAGCATGAGAAATACGACAGCAATCATCTAAACGTTTGTACATTTATCTACAACGTTCTGTAACAAAGCAAATCCATTGATAATCTTTTTAATTAACAAAAAGTGCAGCGACGGCAAAAATGTATCCGTCAGTAAAGGAATTGTGTATTTAAAATTTTATAGCGCAAAACTGGTTTTAGCCTTTAACTCGGAAAAACACCCAGGCTCCGCCCACTTCTTTTATATCTGCGTCTTCTTGTAGATGTTTGTAAAAAAATATATATAATTTGATCTCAATTTTCATTTTATTTTCTGTATTTTTTATTATGAATTTAAACATATTTGTCCTTCCTTATTGTAAATATGTGAGCTGATCACTCGCTTATTTTAAAAATATGTATTAGCATTTTTTCTGTTAACTAAAAAAAAAAATGTTATTTACAGAATACACATAGTCTATACTCAAGGAGTTTTTTTTTTTACAGTTATTATGCTTCTTAAAAAACAATTTGTAAGAATTAAAAATGTCAACAGTGGGTTTTTTTCCCCCCACTTTTCTTTCTTAATATGAAAGTTTTCTGTTTATTTTTTAATCAAAACACACTTCAACATGTAGCTTTAATAGCGGTGTAACACAATGTTCCATTTATGTTCATGTTATTTTTATTTTTGTAAAATTCATAATTTAGATGCTTTAGATGTTTCTATAACCCTTGTTGAAACCACAAACACATTTCTTTTCGGGCCTTCGGATCACCTCAACCCAGAGATAACACAAGGGTTAAAAACTCAAATCATACTTTAGAGAATGTTTAAAGAAGAACAGGCGGATGTTTAAATAAATACAAGACAAACAACTATTTAAACAAAAACAACTCTACTTTTGAGGGGGAAACAGGATTTAAACAAATAAACAAAGTACCTCTCGACTGCTTGACGTATGTGTGTCATCCAAGTGTTCCTCTCTTCCTTTGAGGTGGTATGAATCTTGTACATCTCTGGCTCGCTGGAGGAGGCACAGATGAGGAACATGCCTTTCTCCTCCTGGGCCACTTCCCTGACAATCAGCTTCTGAAGAGAGATCACTGACGGCTTGTTGTCCTGAGGGAAGAGCGAGAGGAGAGATTGGCAGCTAGACATACGATTCCTCCGTTCCTTCACTGACACCAAGGACACGGTGTTTCTTACCACAGTGGCGAACGCGTATCTCTGATCCTTTTCTTGTAGTAGGAGCAGCACGTCTGACAGAAGCACTGCAAGGATGTCTGTAATAAAAAGAACGACGCATCTTTAGGCTTCCCGGAATAGAAATGTGCAGCAACATTTTTGATTTAACAAGACGATGCTGCAAACAGTCACCTTTGAGCCTCCCTGAAGCAGCTTTCCAGGTGACGATGCCTTCGTGCAGGAACAGGCGCCTGCCCTGCACCATGTCCTCTCTTCGAAACACTCGTCCATCTTTCATTTTTCCTAACGCCTTGGGCTCCATCTTGTTGTGTATGTCTCGTAGTCGGCAGCTCTTTTCGTGCAGATGGACCAACGCGTCCACCTTCATGATGGTGCTTTTGATCAGACCCACGGCGCGAGTCAGCTCCTCGTGTTCTTCAGTTCCAGCTACAGGGGGGACAGTCAAACGTTGCTTGAAAATGAAAACGCTGGACAACATGTGTGTTTCCTGAACCTTCAGTGTTGTGTAGAATGCGCTCCACTAGCACCGGGTACTTGGTTATCCGCTGAGTCACCAGAAGGATACACTCGGTCACTCCTAGTCGTCGCACGATAGGAAGGTTGTTGATTTTCTGCAGCAGAGAAGAAGTTTCAACATTTTTTGCAACTTTATTAAGAATTAAAAGTGCACAAGTTGTGTATTTTTTTTTTTACCCGGATGACATTATGAAATCTTTTGTTGTTTTGCATCTGGTCCTTGTAGTAGCTGACGGCTTCAGTGTGGCGACTGCAGAACTCTCCGTAGTTTTCCTTCATCATCTCACCAATTTCACCCGAGAACTAGAAGACAAACGACTGTCAGCAGCAGAGCATGAACACAGCATGAACTAGGTTCATACAGACTTCAGACGACCTCAACGAAAAATCAGTGTTGAATTCAGAAGTGAAAAAAGAAGCTTTAATTTTACCAAAACTGAAGTATTGGCTAAAATGAACTAATAAATGAACTATAAAATAAAGCAAAATTCTATACTTTTCCACTTGCATTCCATTTGAAAAGGTTCTTAATTATTAACTTTCAGGGTTATTAATCAGAGACCAAATTCTGACTGTTGTGAGGGGCCATCCAGCAAAAATAAAGGAGAAAAGAGTATAAATTCAAGTTAAAATTTTAGCATAGTTAGCTTGATTAAACTACTTTAAATAAAGTTTTTTTTTATCTCATATTAAAGCACTTTTCAAATAAAAAAACAAAACAATATTGACTTTATTAATATTAAATAAGGTATAGTAATATTAAGAGACTAAAACGTTATACTAGAAATGAATACAAAATGAAACAAGTTTGTTTCTACATCATCTTTGACCCCATAAGGGCCACATAAGTTCAGTCAAAGTGCCTCCCGGGTCACAAAGCCCGAGGTCTGATCTACAAGGTGCCGTTGTCATCCACTCACCTGTGCGGCGATGATGTCCGCCACCCTCTTGATCGTGTAATTCTTGTCTGCGGCCGACACGAGGTTTTCCCGTCTGCGCTCTTTGAGACGGGACAGGAAGTGTGTGTGAAGTTCTAGGAGGTTTTCCAGGCGAGGAAACAGACAGTCCAGTCTGACTGAATCCATCTGAAGGTTCTCTTTCAACTCCCGGATGTAAACCCGCAGCATCGTCTTCAGCGTCCGCACATGGTGCATCTCCGTCTGCATCAGCTCTGCAGACACACAGACTCTTCATATCCTCCGCTTCCCTCCGATCTAACAAGCTTGATTTGATCTCTCCTCAGGAAGATCCATCATTTCCTCTGTGGTAGTCGAAACCTGTGGCAGAAACTCACCGTAAATGACATCCTGTCTCTTCACTGCCTCCTTCAAGTGCTTCTTCACGTAGTGCTGGTCCACCGCCAGACTCCAGGATTCTGCCTCCAGGTCTTGAGCATCTGCCTCAAAATCAGCCCGAATGACTCCATAGTGAGTATCTGTGGATAAAATAAACATATTAGAATTGTGATCTGCCATTATTGTTTTTCCACTCTTATCTCAGGATTTGTTTTACTAAGAAACATGCAGTTTGTTTTAAGAATAGTAAAATAAAAAATGAGAAAGGCAGGTCGAGGTTGAGGTGAAATTAAACTAAACTTGTGAATGACTGCCCGAGACATCGGAAAAACAAACGTATCTTATTCCCTTTTTCCCCCAAAAGATATTATGGAATGAATAACTTGACTTGATTAAAATAAGGAACACTGGCCAAAAGGCATTATCAGCAGAGATCATTCTTAATATATTATTTAAATATATATACATAAATATATAAAACAAGCAAAAATATGGGCCTGTGGTGATCAGAAGTTTAATCTGGGCTCTCCCTTCTCTCCCACACAGGTCAATTACTGAAATAGTATGAGGTCACCAGTGACTCCACACGATAACACACCCTTCCCTGGAAACAACAACACTCCCGTAAAAACTAAACACCAGCTTCACAGCGTTAAGAATAGCTTGCGTCGACCCCGTTTGTGGTTGTGACCTCCTTCAACGATATGATTACCTTCCACTATGATGGACTCGGCGGTGGAGGGAGCGAGAGAAATGGTGTCTTCATTGCAGCGTTTGGAGCGAAGGAGATCCGTCTCATCCATCTCCCCGAGGAGAGACCTGAAGACCGGGCGACAGTTAAGACTCACGAAATACTCGGGAAGTCACGTTAGAATCCGGACCAGCGTTAACTTTAATACGATATTACACTGCTGCTGACCCTGAGCTGCAGTGGTGATGGAGGCTTTGGCCGAGGCCGGAGGAAGGGGACGTCGTGGTGGTGAAGGCTGCAGTTGGCTGAGTGCTCTGTCCCCGCTGACTAATGGTCATGCCTGGGGCACTGAGGAAAACTTGGTAGCCATTCAGGGTCTGGGATGAAGATGTGCCTGACTGCTCCCGCTCTCGGTCTTTAAGCGCTGGAGAAGGAATATAGGACAAGAATGAACAGCGTAAATGGTCAGGAGCGAAGGATGAATGAAAATAAATGGATAGTAAAGAAAAGGAGTGACAGGGATTTGATTTAAAGTGAAGTGTTGTATTTGGCTTCAGAGGATTGTTGTCAGTAGAATATTAGAGGAACGCTATCAGAAAGAATGACGTTTGAACTTTGAAAAAGCAGTGAGTAAAAAAAAAACGAGTGAGAAAAGCTAAAATGCATTTATTCTGAAGAAGTTCCTCGACGAGATTTTCGTCATTCCATCAAAATTATAATTACCTCTGCAAGGAGCTTTTGCTCATGAGCATCTAAAATAGGGTCGTCAAACTGCATCAACCAAGGCGCAGAAATAAAGAAAATAGTTTCAACAGAATCCTCTCTCAGTCTCATTTTAACTCAATTTTAATGTTCAAAGTCCAACTTCATCCTACAGTTCACAAATGAGTAACAAATATGTACTCTTTCACCACTGATTCTAGCATAACAATGTTTTAAAAAAGGGGTTGTTGAAAGGTTGCTCTTGCAATGACTGAGTTTAATACATATTTAGAATTTAGGACACCAAATTGGATGCGATGGAGCTTGATGCTATGAATAACATTTCGAATGCAAAATGTATCAAATAATGTAGATTTGTTATTTTAATAAATGAATGAGCTTCATCGAATGAGAAGAGTCAAAACAGATCATTATAGAGCGACACAGAGCTGATGGATAGAAAATGCTACATCAGTGTCAAACAAAAAGTAACTTTTAATCTCTTATCTGTCCTCGTTTTCTGTTTCCATTCTACATAAAACACTGACTGGTAGCAGGAGGCCAAGATGGGAAATCACTTTGTTAATAAACACCAGCTGTTTTGATGAGAATAGCAGTTTCTAAGTTCTAGAAACAACAGAATGAAGCCGTGTCTTCTCATTGCAACATTAAGTATGTTTTTAAATGTTAAATGTGGATACAAATTTGTTTAAATGGAATCAGACTGGAACATTTGTGTCGGACATTGAGAAGGATGAGATAAGGGCTCACCGAGGTTTGGAGAACCAGACGGGCCTAATCTTTGTGGAGATTCACGCTGAAAGAAAACAGTTTTTGTTTCAATGTAAAGACGACAAAGAAATCCACCTGAGAAAGAGGTCAATGTACACAACTGATGGACTCATAATAAGTCAAACCATTACTTTTACAGACAGAAATGTTTCATATAGTTTGACATTCTCCATGCACCTCAGCATATTAAATTCTACAGGAAATGACAGATCCTGCAACAGTGTTCACTTCCTGTATACGTTATATACTGTATATGTTCAACCATAAAAAGGCAGAACAAAGTCCCCTTTTTCTCCACCGTTTATTACTTTGAGGTGGAGATAAAGTTGACACAGCGCAGACCGGATGACTATGAATTAAATAATCATTAACACAGAAAAATTTCCTTTTAAAAAATCATGTTCAGTTAACTTTTATATTGAGCTTTGTTACCTTCTTGGTGCTGGTACACTCCCCCAGGAGAGATTTGCAGCTCTTGTGAACATTCACAGCACAGTCTGGAAGACAACAGCACATGAGTGGTTTGGTGGACGAGAGGAGGCATCTCTTCTCATATATCAAATCATACAATCTTATTTGTGTCCACGTCATGTCCATGTCGTTTACGTGGAGCCACTGATTCCATCTACCCTCATTATGAAAGACCAGTTTGTTTTGGAAAGTGCTCCCTACTAGAAAATCCCTCTTCATCATCCCCTCAATGCTGCGAGCGATGATTCGATAGTGCTGCCTGGATACGTGTCGCTCCGGAGAGGAAACAAGCATCTTTGCCTCAGCTGGTCAAACAAATCATGTGATCAATATGCAAATATCCAGCCGGGAGTCTGTGCGAGTGGATCCCATGTACTTCAATGCTCAGGTTCTATCATTACGCTCGGCAGATTCAGACATTTTTAGCCACAATCTTCATGAAAAACATGTTTTTGTATTGGCAACGTCTCTCTTGATGTTAATTCAAAAAGAAGGTTGTTTTTTTTTAATTGTCACCTCGTTATAAAACGGTGCATTTTTGTAAGAGAAGTGGTGACAGCTTCACTTAGGCCAGACAAGTCTGCAACAAAAACAACATTCCTGAGAACACAGAATAAACATGACCCACACTGCCAGCTTCGGTCGGCTCTGGACTTCCAAAAATAAATGATCCAGTAGCTCCCACTAATCATTCCACTCCCTTTATACGCACAGAACTGATGAGAGTTAACTACCTGAGCCAGCTTTTAATGTGTTCTCCTCAAACTAGCTCCATTTTTCATCTTGTCATTTTAACTTGAATTCATAAAAAGGTCTGAGAAATTCCAGACAGCCTGTGAACACACCATCAGTGCTGTGATGACACTGGCCAGCAAGTGTGACCTACAAAACACACCGTCATTATATTGTTCACATGTTCCAGCTGAAGCTTTCAGATGGTTTAAGACGAAGACAATTGAAAATAGAAAGTGTGTAACTCACCTAAAGAGAAAACATTCCATGGAGCTTTTACTTAAAGACTCTACAAAAGACTTCAATCCAGACCAAGTGTGATGCTAGCATCCATCATGTGCATGAACAAAGTAACAAGTTCAGGAGATTCATAAGATCAAGTAGGCTGAGCTCTTGCTTTAGCTTTATCAGGAGAAAAATAGGAAATGCGACAGTACTGCAATTTCTAGAGAGTAACTAACAAGAAGCCGTGAGCGTAGTCGTCCACTAAGCAAGAACACAGTGTTTTTGGTTGAACTGATATGAGCTCTTATCAGCGATGTGTCATATTCAGCTGCACACCTGCACGTGTGTCACAATGATATTGTTTAAAAAAACACTCCCAGTGGCATGTCGACAGATGGATCATCATGTGTTGTCGTACACTGACGTGAGCAGGTGATCCACTGTGCCACCACACATCGACACCACACCCAGAAACACACGTCTGCCGAGTACTTGCCGGACAATAAAACAATAACTACGCTTTCGGCGTACAGTGTACACTTCACCACGTCAAACATTGGACTGACCCGAGGCCCAGGGTTCTATGAAAGTTTGCTCAGTGACACATGAGGGTTGAAAATGGAGACAAAAAATAAATACACATCATCAGCTTGATGGTGTAGCAATATAAAAAGAGACCAAGCAACATTATATATGAGGCAACTTGTCGAGTTTAACCTAAATGCCAAAAGACACAGTATAGTGACCTGATACTGACAGAAGTACAATTTCAACCAACCTTCACAGGTATACTGATATTTAGACAATCTTTGTGTGTTATGACATGTAACTATTACATTGTTCTTTCTGTCTTTTAAAGAAACCAACTAGGTGAAGCCATTTCTAAAATTCAAGATACATATATATCATGATTAAATGTTTTCAACTCTGAAAAATATCTAATATAAAAAAAAATGTAATTTAATGACGCAAGTATGATAGAGCTGGCCGATTCATCTTCATAGATCATGATATGTAAGAAAAATATATAGCATTTATTGAGATGTTTAACTACTTCCGCCCACTACACTGCGTTGCATCTTTTCTACAGCTTATGGTTGTTGATACATTTTTCATTATTTTTAATTTTTAACTGTTTGTGGGTTTATTTTTAAAACGTGTACTGTACGTTTTATCTTCTTTTATTCTTCTGGATTCATTCAAATTTCCCCAATGAGTGAAGAATAAAATAATATTAGTCAATCAATTACCTTGTAACAGAAAAGTGCAACGAGTTAAAACATAATAGTTCAGTTCATTTAAAAAAAATGTAATGTTCTCAGTCTCTTTACAACATCCTTAATCTGATATTAGGAATCATAGATTTGTTGTTTATTAATTTACAAAGTTTTTCCATGATTTCAAGTATCCAGATCCAGCTATCACCGTTAATATCAAGAGCGTGCAATCCTTATAAAAGTGGCATGTAAAATTGAATGAGGAGGATTGATCATTACAAAGCATTTAGTATTTTTTAATTATATAGTCAGAAATCGAGCAAGGAAATTGATATTACATTTATTAGGGCCGGGTATCTATCCTTGGTTCTTATGTGGCACTGACCGAAATGCTTTAGTATTATTGTAAAATGTCTTTCAGTGTGAAGTTTTCATACCCAGGCGTGAGTCAAACTTGATAATGTTTGGATGTTTCTGAAGAAACTCCGATAAGTGACAAAAAGTGACAGAAAATGATTTGGAAAAAGTATGGATCAAAAACACGTATTGAAGTAAAGGTATCGATAACAATACTTTAATAATAAGTAATTTTCCATAGATACCCATGCCTTAACATTTGGTGACATTTTGTTTTTATTAGTAACTGATGTTTATCTCTATATTGTCCATGTTCTTGGTTTGAAAAACTACAATAATAACAACTCAATTTGGCATGGGCATGATAACTGGCATTAAAACATGCATCGTGTAACCCTTTGACACGTTTTAATGTTTTCTTAAAAGTGGTCTCGTAAACAGAAAGGTCACGGGAAGTTTGTCGAGAGCGTCAGAGAAAGTCCAAACACGCTGGAAGGCGAGTCAGTGATGCAGAAGACTTGTGCTGCGAGGTTCGAACCCGGAGTCAGTGGACTGGGCTGTTCTGCTCTGGCAGACCTGCCAAGTACAATTACAACCATGTGACCCGAACCAGAGCCCAGTTGAGGGACACACTGGGAGTTTGGAACCATTGACTGTGGAACTCTGGAGGTGGCGTCTAGACATCACCTGCTCGATCGTGGAATGGCAAGAATCTTGATAATAAAAAAAACGACATTATTTAACAATTGAGAAATCTTTAAGCCTTTAAGTTATAAATCAACAGTCTTCCCCAAGTATTACTGATAAGTTATTATGGGATGTGATCACACCCACTTGTTGTTTTTACACCCATGGAACAGATACAATATTCGAGTAATGTCACATTATAAAGCAACATTAGTCACCGCTGCCCCGTTATATCTTCCCTGGATTAGATAACAAGTCGAAGCTAACGTTAGTTAGCGTCAGTTAGCATTCACCTGTTGAGCCGCGAGCAACAAAGTCACGCAAAGTACACACACGCAAAAAACGAACACAATGAACAATAGTGCAGTATCAATAGCTCGCTGTTACATTTTGTAAGCAGGGGGAGCAATAATGGACGGAATTTGCACTGTTTTGTAAAGTTTTCCTACGAGCGTATGTTGGCTAGCATGTTAGCTTTAAGCTAACTGTAACGGTTGACTCCGAACCGAGATTTTTTATTTAGGTCGATAAAGATGCAGGACGAACCGAAAGAAATGTTGTTGAATAACTGTTTGAATACGCTTTTTTTGAGGGGGCAAACGAGCGATTAACCTTTACTAGCTGGTTAGCTGGTTTAGCAGAAGGATGTCCCGAGAGTCCATTGAGAGAAAGATCGGGGGAAAAGATCCACCTGATCCCGCTACAGGATCTGCTTCTTACCGTCGAGAAAACCCCAAAACGCAGCATCTCCCAGGAGGAAAACTTTCTACAGGGCCCGCTTGGATCACTTCGCCTCTGGGACTCAACGGCAACAGGTTTCCTTCATTATATTTTCTAGCGAGTTTTTTGTGTCCTTCTCTGCTCTGGGAACAATCTCTGGCATTACGAGCGAAGCATTCCACAGGCTGACTCTGGGCTGGAGCCCCACAGAGCTGCCTGTTAAAGGGACACTCACTTGTTTTCCGGCCACTGGCCTGGAGACTTGACAGAGAAACTGAATCATATACTAGTTAGATTGAATTAGATTGAGTTATTCTTCTAACATTTGCACATGTTCTTTATTAACAACTAGACAACCTCTAAATGAAGTTACAAAAAAGCTAGTTTACACAAAATGATTGCAATCCTGGGAAGTAGTTTAATATATCGGCATATATATCCGTTCCAGAGTATCTTATATTAAGTAAATAATACGAATCCTTTTCACTTTTGCTACTGATGTGTTGTCTCCATCCTGCCTGCACTCTCTTCTTCACCTCCATTGATCTCAAATTACAGTTCTTCCAACTGCTCGCACAAGCAAAGTAAAACCTGTTTTACCCAGCATGCAAATAATAAATGGTAATAACACTGAATACATTTCTGTCTGTAACTGTCGCATACATTTTTTTTGTTTACCCAGCCGTCATGTGATTGGTGACACGATTCCACATCCTGCAGTGATTGTAAGTAAGTAAGTCATTTTTATTTGTATAGCGCTTTTCCAGACCAGGGTCACAAAGCGCTTAAACAATCAAAACAATATTCAATAAAGTATATACTTAAAGGGCAAGATAAAACTGATAACACAACAGGAGTTCCAGATAATCAAGGAAAAGCGTGAATATATAAAAACGTCTTAAGATGTTTCTTGAAAGAGTCAACCTTTTTTTTGCCGCAGTACTATTTTTGAGAGACCATGACCACAGAACGTTTTCCTCTCAGCAACTTAGAAACTTTGTGAGAGAACCACCTCTGTGACTGATCCGTCACTCGGCAGTATGTCTGCGGACACACCTGACTTTATGCTTCTTGATTCTTTTATACAACTGACTTTTTTTAAAAGAGGGTTGATAAGCAGACTTGAGCGTTGAGACTAGTGAGCATGATAATATTAAAATCCTTTTGGATAAGAGAAAAATTACAGGAGCATTAAAACAGTCCTTTAGTCATTTAGTGTCCGGATTTATAGCATGATGTAAGTATAACAATATATATTTTTAAAGGCTAAAAAGGATCATTAGATTATATAATAAGTAAGTAAGTAAGTCATTTTTATTTGTATAGCGCTTTTCCAGACCAGGGTCACAAAGCGCTTAAACAATCAAAACAATATTCAATAAAGTATATATTTTAAAAGATCAAGACAAAACTGATAAGATAACAGGAGTTCCAGAAAATCAAGGAAAAGCCTGAACAAATAAAAAGTCTTAAGATGTTTCTTGAAGGAGTCAGTAGATCCATCAAGCGCAAAGAGAGAGGAAGATAGTATTTCTCTTGATACTGATTTTTTTTTTTTAAGAATGTAAATAAATATTATAAAAATGTTGCTTAAAAAACAAGTGAAATATCATAGAAAATATAAAATATCTTTTGAGAGGGAAATACACTTTTAAAAATAACATAAATATAACTATACATAGGAAAGTGAAACCAACTTAAAACAGGAACAAAAATGAAAAATAATTTGTATAATTTCAACAAACCATCACATGGATTGCATAAGCAAATATGGGTGGTTATATATTATTATTTTTATCAGCCTTTTAGCTTCTGGCCAAGTTAGTGAGCTCTTAAAAAACATATACAATATAAACAATATAAAACATATATTTAGAAGGATAAAAAACATCTAAAAATTGTATTAAAAAAAATATTCAAGGGGGATTTTCATTACTTAAAGTATACTCTTGACACTATACAATAAAATAAAATAATAATAATGTATTATGTAAAATAAATTATTGCTGCCAATCCCAGAGTTCCACCACAAATGTGTCTATTACAAAGACTCTTCATATATAATCTTACACCATATGTTCACAACTTGTTCTAAATGTAACATTACATATGGAGCAAGAACCACGACTCCGTGTGAACAGGATTGCCAAACACGGTTTCATAATAACGATGAAAAGTATTATAAAAAAAGAGAAGCGGCTGTTTTCGTTCCTCACTCTAAGAAGTCACAAGCGGCTGCTCTCACGTCTCAACAAAGCATTAAATACATTCTCTGGCACTCGAAAGACACACAGGCTATTGTGAGCATAACAGGCCGGAGCTAGAAAGTGAAGGTAAGTTCAGATAAACAGGTGTCAGAAGAGGCTGTTGATGGATGACAAAAGCTGCCTAAACAAGCAGTTTTAGTTGTGCAATAGTCAGACCGAAAACACTGAGAGATTTACAGACGATAAAGTGACTTTAAGTGCTTTCAAATTCATATTTAATGTGATTAATTTCTCAGGAAATATTTAAACTTAAAGAAAGCCTGTAGCAAGTGATCAAGCGTGCACGAATGAACATACGAGCGAGTGTTGTGTGTGTGTGTGTGTGTGTGTGTGTGTGTGTGTCAGCTGTGCACACTCACTCATGCACTGCAGGCCATGCTTTTGCTGCAGAGTCTTGCAGCACAGAGAGCAGGTGGCACAGCTGGAGAAGGAGCCGGGCACCAAGTCATGGACGTTACTACGTCGGTTCGACTTCTCCTTCGCTTCCTTCTCTCTTTCCCTTTGCTGCTCTTTTTCTCTGTTCTTACCCTGAAAACAAAAAAAAAGGAAGGATGACGTTCATTCACCACGGAGTCTTATGACACCTGTGCTAGGTATGTAACAGGGTTAGCATAAGGAGATTAGCAACGCCGCCTGTTTACGCCTCAGTATCTGGAGTGTAAACAAACATATACAAATGTTTTTGCTCATTTTTAATTCAATGATGCTTTAAACGAGCTTGTCAAACCATCTGTTTTTTATTCTTCTCATCTCGAAAATAAAGAAAGGGTAGTCAATTTATTTATTATTTCAAATTCAATTTTGAAAATGTTATAACAATGCTATCAACAATAAAGCCACGTGATCTTTCAGCCAATCGTGTGAGGCACAGACGATCATGTGACCGTTGGTATTGTCTGCTGGCACTGTTATAACATTTTATATTGAATTTAAAGGGCTACAAATGGGAAAATATTGAATTGAGAAAATGTTGTTTCTGAATTATTGGAACTAGAATATCAAAAACTATGTGTAAATATTATTAATTTATAATGAAACCATTGGATTTTGTAAATTTGAATTATTTGGAAATCAAACGGTTCAATATACTATTGATTGTATTCAATTATTGAATAAAAATACATTTTTACTTTACAATATAGAAATTATAGAATTAATTTAAAACATTAAATTCAACGATTCAATATTCTGATGGCACTGAAATAATTAAATGTGAAATAAACCTTTTCTGAATAAACATGGTGAATATGATGAGACAGGATTTCAAAGTTGTGCGTGTTGAGTTCACCTTGTCTTTGTTGAAGGATCCCGTCATCCGGTTCTTCAAAGAACTGAGAGTTCTCTTCACCTTCGTGCCTTTCTCCACCTTCTCCGCTCGATCATCCTCTCCCTCGTTTCTTTAAGAGAAGACCCAAAAAATCAACACAGCACATTATAAAGGTCAACATGAAATTGATCCTGTGGCTTATTGTCCATCAATGTCTCACAGACGTCAGGGCCTGCTCTCCCTTTCGTTCACCTTGACCAAGAGACAACACAAGGGGTACCACAAAAACATTTGTTTTCAGCCCTTCGGGTCACCTTGACCCAGAGACAACAAAAGGGTTATGTTCACTCAGTTACGATCTATATTCATGGTAACAACGGTGATATATTATTCTATTTACGCTCACTTGTGTCCTCAGCAGCTGAAGATGAAACCACAAATACAGTCTTGAATTCAACAATCTCTGTTAGTGACAGCAGCAATAGTTTCAATTCCCTCTTATGTAAATAAGTGATTTTTAATGGGTTTCAAGGAGGAAACAAAAAGTATCGAACTTACTCATGAGAGAGGAACTCGTACCATGTGACGTTTCCTACATCTTTTTCATTCCCTTTGTTGTTCCTCTGCTTCGCTCTGTGAATGACAGTGAAATCAATCACATGTTTGTAAACGGCATAGCTTTTCTGGATTATTAAATCAGGACATGATTAGATTTGGTTCCCTTTATTTAGTTTCATTAGATGCTGGGATGATTTTAAGGCTATGTTACCGGGCCGCTGCTGCTCAAAACAACCAGCTCTAGTAGCTAGCATGGACGGTGGAAACTACAAGACATAAAAGTAAGTAAGTACGTAATAGTCATTTGTAAAGCGCCTTTCTAGACCAGAGTCACAAAGCGCTTTAACAATCAAAAGCAATACACAGTTAAAAATCATGAATCCAAATTGAAAAACTCTAAAAGTTCAAGACAACATAGAGACAAACTAAGGAGTCCCAGAAAATCAGGAAAAACTGCACAAATAAAAATGTCTTAAGATGTTTCTTGAAGGAGTCAGTAGATCATCAAACACAGAGGAAGATCGTTCCAAAGCTTAGGAGCAACAGTCTGGAAGGATTTCTCTCCTCTGGTCCTGAAGCGTGTTCAGGAACCATCAGTAGATTCTGATCCACAGACCTCAGAGCCCGAGCTGGGGTGTAAGTCTGGATCAGATCACTGATGTAAGGAGTAGTCTGACCATGAATAGATCTGAAAGTAAGAACCAGAATTTTAAAGTTGATCCTGAAAGAAACTGGCAGCCAGTGAAGAGTTTTAAGGATCGGAGAAATGTGAGTTCTTCTACTAGAGCAGGTCAGAATTCTCTCTGCAGAGTTTTGTATTAACTGCAGAAGAGACAGATCCTTCTCGTTTAGACACGTATATAAACTGTTACAATATTCTAAACAAGAAGACACAAACGCATGGATTACAAGTTCCAGATCATGTTGTGACATCATTTTCCTAAGTTTAGAGATTTTTCTCAGTTGAAGTAAACAGTTTCTGGTCAGTTTTCTTCAGTGTTGAACAAGAGACATGTCTTTATCAAATACAACACCCAGGTTTCTCAGGCTCAGTTTGACAGACTGACCTAAGTCACCGAAGTACTGACTCAACCCTGGAATCTTATCATCAGGAGCAATCACCAGTGTTTCAGTTTTGTCCACATTTAGCTGCAGAGTGTTTTCACTCAGCCATTGTTTGATTTCTAGCAAACAATTGACTAAGCTGTTCAGCCTCTGGGGCTCAGTTGGATCAAAAATAATTGTGTTTCAGCTATCATTCAAAATTCAAAATTCTGACTTGGAGACCGAGATGAAATCTTGAAGCTAATGCAATTATGACATTACGTGAGTATTTTTGATATAATTGGTTGCACTGTATCTTAGTAAATCAAGTATAATGCTCTCCTTGGCAGAGGTATGCGGTTTCATTCCTTTCTCACTTATGGTTTGCATCAATGGATCTGATAGTTGCGCTGCCAATAAGGGGCTGAAATAACCGACCCACACCATTGCTTAGTACACTTATCCAGTGGGTTAGAAATAGTCCAGTGCTACGTGTAACAATGTATGCTGTTGATTGGACAGATGTGAGCAACAGCAGCAATCATTTTTGTTATAAGCGTGACCAATAACAAGCAAATCAAATCAAACGTGAGTAAAATAAGAATATGGTTAATAATACGGTCATTGCAGAGAAGCGTGTGTTCCAGAGCATCACTGTGAGCATGAGTAAGATGAAGGCAAACTAAGAGGCAGATCCCAGAATTTCAATCGTGAAGATCAACCTACAATTGCTGCCCCCCCCCCCCAAAATACGGGCTATACATGGTGGGAGAAAAGCGTGTGTAAAAGGCTACTAGATAAACCCCAGATGAAGCTCTCCGGACCACTCACTGGAAACTCGCTATTGTGAAAAAAAAGTGACATTTAAAAAGAAACAAATACATTCTAACGAGGGTCCGAATCTTGTTCATGAATCCATCTTCAAAATGGTGAAGGCAAAAACATCAGGAGTGAAAGGAATTCTGGAGAGTCGGTGTTAATAAATGTAGGGCAGATACAAATACCTCTTGATTTGCTAAAGAAGGGATTAAATGTTATTGTCAAGGCTGTATCAAGGTGGAGATGCTGACACGTCGTTATCAGAAAAAGCGTTGAGTGATGTGGACTGAAGCTGATCGTGCAAAAACCTGAGGGTGATCTGAAGCTTCTTGCCAAAGCTCTACTCACCCGTGGTACAGCTTTAGCTCCTGGAGAACTCTCTGTACCCTCAGCCTATGACAGACAATACACAGAGGCTGAGCAGGAGAGGATGATGGGAAGAGGAGAGGCCGCGAGCATGTGTGTGTACAAACTGATTCTACCTCGACAACACACTCTACACACACACACACACACACACACACACAGTGGGGCCTTCTAAGGAGCTGGAGGAGCGAGGGTCGGTGGGAGGAGGAGGTGGCTGCAGACGTATGACATGGAGCAGAGATGTCAACAGGGATCGGGGGAAGCCCTTCTGTCTTGAGCCTCGACAGACCCCAACAATAATTAACAGCTGTGGAACAGTGTGTGCTCGACTGCACAGGAGCCTGTTATTTTTATGAGCCATGAGTTGTCTCCAAGGATCTTGGATCACCCTTAAGGTTAAGTCCACTCCAGAGATAAGGGAAACGGGGAAGTTTCTGCAGACGGCGCTGACTCACATGTGGCTCTGCCCATCAGTGGAATGCAGGTTTTCTTCGGGGTCGAGCTCGTCTTCTGCGGAGAGGAGAGAAACATGATGAATCGAACCTCTCGGGACGAGGCCGACTTCGTTCTGAACTCCCACCTCTTTCCGCGCCGGCCGCCCGTTTGGAAGTCTGCACCACACGGGACACGTGTGCGGCTCGGGAACTCTGGTCCGTGGCGAGGATCTCGGAGCGGGAGTACAGATGTTTGCCTCGAGAACCTGCGACCTGAGATCACAGCACATGGTTCTGGAACAGTTCTATCACACGAGAAAAGAGTTTATTCACCGTCGCGTTGACGAGGCCTCTGGGACTTGAGGACCTTCGTCCATAGCCAGCGGTGAAGCTGCTGCTCAGCTGGTGGCTGGACTGGAAGAGACTGTTCAGTCTCTCCTCTTCCTCTTCCCTCTCTCCATCACTGTCCATCCCCCTGGTGTCCAAACTCCGTCTGTCGGCACGGCAACAGCCTCATTAGCTCGGACAGGAAGTCGTTGCGGTACATGAACTTGTGTTGTTGAAGTACAGAAATACAACTTTAAATATGTCCAGTTGATGGTTATTACCTCTGCCAAGGAGGGTATTGCTGTGTTTGCCTCTCAAAATAACTAGATCTTGTAGGAAATTAACAAGGAACAGATTATTTGTTGTGTTTATACTAACATCCTATTCTTTTCAAAATTAAGCAGTATGTCCCCTCGGAAATTTTGGGTACTGACCAAAGAAAAACAAGACACAAGTAAGAAGAGCTAAGTCGTCCAGGAGAGACTCAAAGTGTCGCAAGTGTTGTTCAAGGGTGACTCTTGAACTGTCCAACTAAGTGCTGACCTCGATCAATAATTGTATTTAAACCTTTAAATCTTTGGTAGTTTTTCACAACGTGAAGATGAAGATTATGAGGTTAAGTAGCAACTTTATTCAATGTTTGCTACCATGGTAAGAAGTAATGGTGTAAAAAAAATATATTGATACACTGATTTATAGAGATTTTTTTTTCACGATGCTGTATGAATATTAAACAGTAACATTTTCGCTTTCAAATCATATTTTCTTATTATCTTAGTGGTTTATTTTTCAATAAAGTTTGGGTGAAATAAAATAATTGGATTTTTGTTGTCGACAAATAAGTACCAAATTTTCAACATGTTTGTTTGTTCTTGTGCAATTAAATTCTGGCCTCTAGATGGCAACAGTCATTACATTCTTCGCGGATACGCAAGACTGAGGACAAGAGGATACAGTAGACTCCAGCAGCTTTTAAAGCTGATGTTTGGACATATTTTGGTTTCAAAACAAATTAAAGTAGTTACAACTTCGTCAAGAGTCATGTGGTCTGTAAATTCTGCAACACTAGAGTCAAGTACTTGACAATACTACGAATATGTCCTTGTTACTGCAGTATCACAATAGATCATATCCGTTATCCATGTATATACAAAACATATCCTATCGCCAGATTCTTGCCGATACACACTCCTAGTTATTTCTTACACTCACATGATTACAAGACTGGTACACACTTGCGAGTTGTGGTACTACCTGAAGTAGTACTTGGTGTGAACCGACACTGAAGAAGGCATAAGCTTTGTGTAACCGCTCAGCAGTAATTAAGCAACCGTAGAAAAAAAACACAATTAATAATTATTAATTAATTATCAAACACAAAGTTCTCACCTTCTCCCCGGAGTAATGGGGGACAAGGGGACCCCCCAGCTGTGCCTTCGAGATGTTGACATGGACCTGACGAAAATAGGGAAGCTGTCCAGCTCCACTTGTTCATCGTCCTCCATTGCTGTTTGCCCCTTTACCCCTTCTGATCCGGTTACCGCCTGAGCTGCTTCAACTGAGCCCAAAAGTCCGTTCAGATTAATGGTCAAACTAAGTCCTGATCCTGGAACCGAGGGTTCATGGCTGTCGAGAATATAGCTGGGTGATAAAGTAGGGTGAAGCTGGGTGACCACCAAGCCGTCCACCGGCTCCTCTCTGGGTTCCGGGCCCGAGGGTCCTGGAGGGGTCTGGGTGAAGTGGGGGGA
This sequence comes from Callionymus lyra, assembly GCF_982586985.1. Taxonomy (NCBI): domain Eukaryota; kingdom Metazoa; phylum Chordata; class Actinopteri; order Syngnathiformes; family Callionymidae; genus Callionymus; species Callionymus lyra. The sequence continues at coordinate 15,366,192 of NC_141819.1, forward strand.
CGTGGTCAGGGGCTGGTTCAGAGTGTGCTCACTGGGTTCAGGAGAGGCGAGCGAGTGACCCTCCAGGAAGAAGTGTGAGTCTCTGAGGGAGGAGCTGAGGACCTGCACGTCCTCCACGCTGCTGCTCACCTCCACGAACGGACAGTCGTAGTCGCTGACCTCTGAACACGCGTCCTGCAGGCGACATCATCAACGTTTATGACGACTTCTGATTCCAATTTATCACAATCACTGAGTCAAAAAAACAGGAACTAATTATGGTAAAAAGAGAATCATAAATATTCAACTTCATTTTTCCATTTCCTCCTCGTCCATTCATGACATTTACTTCAACACTTTTGAAAATGGAACAAATGTAAGATTAAAAATCACTACAGAATTATCATACACTGTGCCATGTAATATTGTTGATTTGCAGCACATTTTTCGTAATAAGTCAGGGGATTTTTATGAAATGAAAAATTTGTAAAATATTTTAAATGAAAAATTAAAGGCCATATAATTTAGTTTTAAATATTGTGTTGTCAATTTAACACACTTGGATGGACATAAACGGTGCTAGCCTCAGAAAATGAATCAGTACCTCGGCGTAAAACGGAGGATTTGCAACTTTTAAAATGCATTGACTTGGTTAATATTCGCGCTACAGATCTATTGTAGCTATTGTAGCACTAATGATAAAGTTCTCAAATCGCGCACTTCTCCAAGTGCACTGGTTATAGTACACTGTAAGACTGAGTGCACGTACTTGTCCAGTACGCGGATTTTTGACATTGTAGTACTGTCTCAAATCAAACACTGCTGCTACACAAATGACTCGACAGCTTCTTCTTCTACTACTATTTAACGCTGATTGTAACCAGCTGTGACACTTGACAGTGCTTTTTGCCAATTGAAACAAGCTATAAAGTTGTGTTTCATTGTGTTATTATTGAGGTTGTTTTGTTTTGTGGTAAATGATGTGTGTTCTCTAAACATTTACGCCAGTATCTGCTCCAAAGACGCACCGTCAGTGACGTACGTAGCTTCAGTTTAACATCGTCATCTACGTCACTAAGATGGCGACTGTTAAGGATGGAAAGTTTCCATCGATCCACACTCAATTTTCTGTTCGTTTAAGTGCTAATAGCACACTTCCTTTTCGCACACTGCTCAGTGTGAACGCACCTGTTTACTCAAGATATGAATTATGTGCAGAAGTGCGGGTTTTGGGAAACACCAAGGGAGAAGTTAGGGGACAACTGTTTTGCCATTTATGGCCTTTAACCCTTGTGTTATCTCAGGGTCAAGGTTATCAGAAGGCTCGAAAACAAATTGGTTTGTGGTATCCGTCTTGGTCAACGTGAACCAAAAACTCAGGCCTTTAGGGTCCACCAGTTATATAGTAAGTCTATCGTGTAAAGACCCATTTAGTATTATTTGCCGGAAACTTAAAACTCTCTTCGTTTGACAGATAATCTTAAGCTAACACAGCTAATAGTCCTATCAAACCTGTAGTACAAAAACTAGGAAAAAACTTAAACACCACATAGAAAGCAAAAGAAATATTGGCATTTTTAATATTAATTAACTAAAATATAATATTAGTTCGTCTGAATCTACCAAAAAATCTTGGTTCTTCGGAAAGTTTGACACTTTAGGAATATATTAAATTGACAAAATAAATGAACAAACTGAATCATTTAAATGTCAGCATAGTTACCAACTATACTCGTAAACAATTAAATACAATTTCAAAATGTATAGAAGTATGAATAAAATAAAATTGTAAAAAAAAAAGTCAAATGTTATTTTTATTATTTTCCTTAAAATGGTCCGCTCTAAACTGCAGGAGGTGGCTCGGGAGCCCAGGGTTAGTCTAGGAAAGTGGTTCTTTTTAGGCCTGATCCATTTCTTAACACGTTAAAATGTGTTAAATAAGGCCAAAAATGATCTTTATATACACCTTTCAGGCTGTTTTAAAACCAAAAACATGGTTAATTATCACGTCTCCAACTCTCTCCTAATACTTAATTAAAACTATATTATTTGTTTTTAAAAATTAAAGTATGATTCCTTACATGTGAGCTTCGCTAGTTGATAACAAGGTTTATTATAAATGTATTGATTATTTCTCAAAGAGACCGTTTTTTTGCCTATTAATGTTTTTTTTTTGGATGAATTTATTGTATTAAAACGTTTTTGTTAAGAAATAGTTTGTGTGGCCGACATTGTGTGATATTATTTGTGTAAACAGTTGAAATAAGCATGTTTTAAATGTACCTGTTCTTGAACCTCGTTGGGGAAAAACATATCCTCTGGGATGGACTCGGGCGACAGAGAGGACGAGGACCCGGTCGCCGCGGCGACAGCAGCTCCGACACTTTGATGTCCACAGGTTTGACGGTAAGGTTTGCACTCGGAGGCTGAGAGACGACACAGGTGAAGATAAGAAGGTCATTGTCTCTGAGCGTTCATGACTGTTTGTGTTTCTGCAGGATTGAAACCATCATGTGTGATCAGGTACATCTGGACCAGGAGGTTCCACTGGAGATCTGGACTGGGATCAGGATCAGGTTTAAGTCATGAGCCTTGTTTCTCTCATAAAAAACCCAAAAAACCGACTTTGTTCGTCACCAACGTCTCGATTGTGCTCATGGCTGCTGCATTCATTTACTCTCAGATTCAGAGGGAGATGGTTACCACGGCGACCAGTGTGCCGCGGTCATCGACCGTTGTCATTGGTCGGGATCTGAAGAAAACTTTGCATCTCATTAACTTTTAGTGGACGTAAAGAAGCGTTTTCGTGAAACGATGCAACGCTGGGTCTGATCCGACATCTGAGAGAAAGTCCAGGCGGTTACATAAGTCTTGTTTCATGAGACCACCTCGAGAGATCCTCGGCCCCGAGCCCTGCTGGCTCCACATCACTCTCACTGACTCAAGAAGGTCTGTTTCTGTTCCTCGCTGAAGGATCTCGCGTCTGCCAGCAGCTGACTTTGAATTATTCTCACGATAAAAAAGAAGGTTAAAGCCCCGGATAAAACATGGACGGGCCTGTTTTTTGAAGCATCCTTGTAAACCCGCCCGTGTAGACTACACAAACATGACCACAACATGACATTTGTTACACAAACATGTGTCTCTGGAACGTGTCAGGAGTTAAATCACCTGCACAAGGAAAAGTGGTTCCAGGTGAGAGATCTCACAACAACAGCAGAATTGAGGAGGATTGTAGATGCTTAAATAAAGGTTAAGATTTCAATTTTTAAAATAAAAGCGTTATGATTATCTTTGGGGCTAAATTTTCTTATAGATATGTAGATAAATTCTTGACAGAGAAGTTTCGTGAATCACTTCCTGGTTAAAACCTCCAGGTTCAACTAGCCTAAAGTGAATTCAAAATGTAATTTTCATAATTTCTTTTAAAATCTTTTCATGCATTTTGCTTATAATACACACTTCAAACATTTCTAAAGTTTTGTCTTGAATACAATATAATGGTGTCTTGAAACACAGTCGTCCTCAACCAATGAGCCTTTTGATACCGGCCCGTAGGGTCAGAGGTTATTAGAGAAGAAATTATTAAATTATGCTGTGTCCATTATTATTGAAATATGTTTTATTTTGAAATAATACAGTGGATTTTCTCCTGAGTCATTTTAAGATCTGAATCTTGACATGTTAAGAAACTATTTTGGTCCATTTTCCTCAAAAGAAAACAGTGAAAAAGAGCGAAACCAAAACTCTATATGTTGCTGACTCAGCCTTACGGTGGTTTTCGTGCCTTTTTATTTTTGTTTTATTTTGTAGGCCTGTGAAAAAAATGCTAACATTAAAAGGGTTGAAGAACGACATACGTTTCTATTTTTTGATAAAAAAATAAAACAAAAATATGAAGAACCATTCAGGAAGAATCTATTTATTATTAAATATTTTTTTAAATACATCAACTAAATGTATGAATAAATGTGTGAATAAATATGTTGAAATAAATTAATTACTTCTGATTACATTTTTGTCGAAAACGATGCTACTTCTGTTTATATATACTTTTAGTTATTTATACATTTTACTTTTAGTTATTGTACAGTGTACATTTAATCACGTATGCATATTGTTATGTCAACATTTATTTAATAATGTGTTCATACATTTTGATTTTTATTCACTACAGTTAGTTTTTTTCGACTTTTTGTCTTTTATTTATTTTAACATTTTGCAAATCGACGAGGCCAACCAAGTCCAAGGTCAGTGCAATTAAATCAAATGGATAAATAAATGTTTTTAAACACAAAAATAGCAACGATTTTCAACAAAATTTAAATCATTTATTTAAATTAATCTATATTTATTCACCAATATTTTTTTTATTTATGTACACAGTTAGTTTTCATTTATAATTATTTATTGTCCTTCATGCAAAATGTCTCTGAAAAGTCTCGTTGAAAAGTCTTATAGAAGCAAATAATATTAACCCCAAGTTCTTCTTCAGCACTGTAGCCAGGCTGACACTTCAGTCCATTGATCAGTCCATCCTTCCTCATCTCAGTAGCAGTGATTTTTTTTTCCATGAAAAAATCATAACTATTAGAGGAAAGATTCAAGACCTCCTAGAATCTTCTAATACAACCGGTGCAGCCTCACCGGACACAGACACTGAAACTGATCTATATTTTGACTCCTTTTTAGCAGTGAGTCCTTGACAACTGTCCCTGATTGTTTCTTCCTCAAAATCAAAACTGTCTTCTGGATCCTATTCCCACATGACTACTTGAAGAAGTGTTCCCCTTACTTAGCACTTTCATACTTTACATTATTAACTTGTCAATGACATCATGTGCCTCAGATTTTTAAAGTTGCAGTAATTAAACCTCTGCTTAAAAAGCCCACTCTTGATCCAGAGGTTCTCACTAACTACAGGTCTATCTTTAATCTTGTATTCATTTCAAAGATTCTGGAGAAAGTGGTTACGAGTCAGCTCTGTGATTATCTCCATGACAATGATTAATTTGAGGTGTTTCAGTGGTTTTAGGGAGCACCACAGCACGGCCACCGCCCTGGTGAAAGTGAAAGTAAAAAACAACCTGCTAATGGCTTCTGATCAGGACCATGTTTCAGTTCTTGTTCTTCTAGATCTCAGTGCTGCATTTGACACTGTCGACACAAAATCCTTCTACAGAGGTTTTAAAACCATACAGGCAAACATGGAACTGCTCTAAACTGGTTTAAATCCAACCTGTTGGATCCCAAGCACTATGTACATGTAAACCACCTCTCATCGACACACACTAAGGTCAGCTACGGTGTCCCACAAGGTTCTGTTCTTGGTCCAATCCTATTCACAATCTATATGCTCCCACTAGGGGACTTGATCAGAAGACACTCTATAAACTTTCACTGTTATGCTGATGACACCCAACTCTACTTGTCAATGAAGCCAGATGAAAGAAATCAACTAACACCACTACAGTCCTGTATTACAGATATCAAGTCCTGGATAACCAAAAACTTACACTTATACTATTTTAGACAACTACTGAACTGACAAAAAACTGAGGTTCTACTAGTTGGTCCAAAACGTGTCGGACAATCATTAACTAATGATCTAGCTTTTCATGATTGACTTGCTCCTGCTACTAGCACCACTGTTAATAATCTGGGTGTCTGCTTTGACAAGGACTTATCATTTAACTCACATGTAAAACAAATCTCACGGACTGCCTACTTCCACCTTCGTAACATTTCAAAAATCAGGCACTTCCTTCCTTTAGATGCTGCTGAGAAGCTCATCCATGCTTTTGTTACCTCCAAGCTGGACTATTGTAACTCTCTTCTGTCAGGATGTTATAAAAAGTCTCTCAGAACTCTGCAGCTCATTCAGAACTCTGCAGCGAACACATTTCCCCTGTGCTGTCTTCCTTACATTGGCAATTTAGAATAGAATTTAAAATCCTTCTCTTAACCTATAAAGCCTCACATGGTCTAGCACCAACATACATTAAAGATCTAATCCAAACTTTTCAACTCTCTAAGACCTTACAATCCTTAAACTCGGATCTATTAGTTATACCTCAAATCTCTAAATGTAGATTTGGAGCCAGGGCCTTCAGTTTTCAAGTCCCTCTGCTGTGGAACCAACTACCCCAGCACCTCCATGGACTCTTCTATACTCTCCTTTTTTCTCTCACTGTATCCTCCCTCACTCTCCTCTACATCCATCTGTCTACCCCCCCTTCCTTCCTCCCATCCGGTCACAGCAGGAGGCCGTCAACAATGAGTCTGGTTCTGCTCAAGGTGTCTTTCTAAAAGGAAGTTTTTCCTCGCCAACGCCACAATGTGCTTTACTCATTATTTGAGTTGAACACTGAACACTCTGAACACTGTCATCAGTGAGCAGAGAAGCAGATGGAGCACGAATGCTCCTACCCAGGTGCAAAACCAATAGACTCAGGGACTCATTCATTCCTCGGGCTATTAAATTGTACAATTCTGAGTTCGGGGGCAGGAGTGGAGTGAGAGTATCTGGATGTTCTGTTCTATGTTAGTCTTTGTATCCTTTGTCTTTGTTGTTTTTCTTTGACCTATGTTCTTTATCTTTATCTTTAGACTTAGATTGTGTCATCTTGTTCTTTCTCTTTATGTTCTTCTTCTTATTTTATTTTTTATTTATTATTTTTTATTGTTTATGAAAAATTGCTGGCTATTGGAAAAAAACAATTTCAATCAATAAAGTTTTACCTTACCTTACCTTACCTTAGTTGCTGGATCTGTTTTTCCTTTCTCGACTATAGTCTTACTTCAACTGTTGAGATAATCTTGAGATAACTTTGTTATGATAAGACACTTCAAAATAAAATTGAATTGAATGATGAAATTTAACAAGATCTCACAAATCAAATATTAAACTTTATAAAGTTGTGCTAATAATGTAAACCAGGAAATCATCTGAGGAAGAGATGTCGCACAGTTTTGTGTTAGTTTGTGGCCCCTTGAACTGTATTCTAGTCTTAACTAATAGAACTAATGAAAAATAATAAACACAATATAATAGTTTTTTTGTAGACTGGAGACACAACCTTTCCAACAAGCGTTCTTAATGGTAGCGATGGAGTTTTTAAACACGTTTTAAATCAATAAATTCATGTGTTTTGTGATTTCTACTCAGAGCCGTGTGGTCTCTGCGTGTGGTATATCAGAGCCTCAAGTGTTGCGATGCTGCAGCAGCGAGTCGCCAGGGATGCTCTCATATAAACATGGCTGCAGACAGACTGTAGCTCCGCTTTCTCTTCCAGTAAATCACGGCAGCTTCCCTGCAGGAGGGGAATTTGTTTGTGTTTAAATCCCACTTGTGTTTCGTGTAAACTCGACTTGACAATGTCTTTCTCGCCGCCGCTGTCGCCTTTTATGGTCGTTTGATTCCTGCTGCGGCGACGCCGGAGCGAGGAGGCGTCACGTCGTGTTGCAACGACGCCTGGGTCCGTCCCGGGGCCTCCTCCTAACTAGAGTGCGTTTAGATTCAAACTTTTGCTTTAGGTTTTTATTTAAAGACGTCTAGCAGGTGGAAAAACATTAGACTGGGTCTGTTTTTGAAGAGACTAGATCAGGGGTGAACAATAAAATCTCCTCAGGGGCCAAATTATACACAGTGACTGTTGTTAGGGGCCGTGAAGCCGATAGAAAGAAGGAAAGAAACCTTGAAAAAGAGAGAGAGAGAAAGAAAATAAGTAAAACGCTAACAAAGCTAAACAAGCTACAATTGTTTAGATGTAAAATAGAATATAAAATATGATAAGTACACTTAAACTTAAACTTATTAAGAGTAAAAATAAAGACTTAAAAAATACATTAAAAAAATAGGAAGAGGACAGAACAAGGGAACACAAGCAAACAATATTTAATCAGTGAAACACTGAGTCTAACACTAGCATGATGCTAACACACAGCTAGCTCAAAAAAGGCAGATCTAAGTCAATAAACAACATCAGCCTTTATATAAAAATGATATGAAGCTATTTAGTGTAAAAAAAATAATCAGGTAAACGGGAAATATTTAATGTTGTTTATCAATTCAATATGTATTAATTCAAGTTATAAAACATTTTAAAAAGTGGTGACGCTAACTGCTAATTGCTTACTAGTACATAGAGTGTTTACAAGTGTTTGTTTTAAGTCAAGTTAAGTGTTTTTTTTAATTAAAGTTAAGTGTTTGTTCTAAGTCAAGTTAAGTGTTTGTTTTAAGTCAAGTTAAGTGTTTATTCTAAGTCAAGTTAAGTGTTTATTCTATGTCAAGTAAAGTGTTTGTTCTAAGTCAAGTTAAGTGTTTGTTCTAAGTCAAGTTAAGTGTTTGTTTGAAGTCAAGTTAAGTGTTTGTTCTAAGTCAAGTTAAGTGTTTGTTTGAAGTCAAGTTAAGTGTTTGTCCTAAGTCAAGTTAAGTTTAGTGGGGTTTTTGTCAAAGAAAATTTTAGTGTTTTTTCTTAGTCAAGTTCAGTGTTTTTTCCAAGTTAAGTTTAGTGTTTTTCTAAGTTAAGTTACGCTTTTTTCTTGGTCAAGTTTAGTGTTTTTTCTAACAGGGTCACAAAGTAAATAAATAATCACAACACTACACTACAAGTTTTGTGTTTTTCTAAGCGAAGTTAAGTTCACTCAACAATACTGTAACTACTGTTTGAATGACTAAATCTTTTAAGTGAGTGTCTCTGATATTGTGTTGCGATGTGTGGCCAGAATTCTCTGAACTGTAACTAAACTGCAGGTTGTTCTCGCTGGTGTTTGCTATGAAACCTCAGACAGGAAATGAAGCCACATGTTGCAGTTGGACTGACAGTCACAAGAGGAACCTGAACTTCACATGATGTCGTTCATAATGAAGTAGGAACTACATTAACTCACATGTCGACTGTGTGGAAACAGGGGATTTTTGTGTCACCGTGACGTGAAGATCAAACACAACAAACACAAACAACAAACACACGTTCATTTCCTAGTTGATCGTTTAGATTTTCTGAAACATGACATGTGAGTATTTGATGATACTTATGTTGACTAGTTACACACTTAACCACACAAACTACACTCCACCATACTATGGTGCATTATTGTTTTTTAAATGTATTTGTTCAGCAAAATAAACGCTCATACTTTCAACGTATTGTTGTATTGTATTCCAAAGATCAAAATACTCTATATCATGTTCAAAACACTGCTGTAATAACTGCACCATGTTAATATACAGTATGTTTAATGCCACCATACATTATATAGTAATATACGCTGCTAAACTGTTCTATAACTTTTATACACCATAATAAACTCTATACTACAAACATATTCTGGACTGTTCTATACCATACTATACTATACTATACTATACTATACTATACTATTTTACTTATCCTCAACCACACTTCACCATACTATACTATACTATACTATACTATACTATACTATACTATACTATACTATACTATACTATACCATACCATACCATACCTTACCATACATAATATACTATATTATACTATTTTGGACTATTTTACTTATCCTCCACTACACTTCACCATATTATAAAATTAAAACTATACTATATTATAATACACTATACTATACTATACTATACTATACTATACTATACTATACTATACTACACTATTTAAGACAATTTTACTTATACTCCACTACACCATACTATACCATACCATACTATACTATACTATACTATACTTTTTTTCTTATCCTATACGGCACCATAACAAACCATATCATACTATACCAAACTAAACTACGCTATTATATATTATATATGCTATGCTATGCTACACTACACCATACAACTATATGCTAATATATTCTATGATATTATACTATACTTTGAGCCACTTTACTATACAACACTTTACTAAACCATACTCTATCTACTCCATCGATCTAATACACTGTGTATATAAAACGCTTTTTAAATCTGTCCTACTTTGTTGTTGCTGGATAACAAGTACAACATCAAACTAAACCTGCAGACGTGATACAAAATACTGCGTGAAAGTACACAAACTAGACGCGCTAACGAGGCTTTAGCTTCACAAAAACAATTGTTGGTCACCATGAGTGATGATGCAAGAAAACAAACATACTTCGATAAGATCAACAACTATTACAGTGACATCCTAGTGTCAGGTACGTCTGAACAACACAATACTCGATCGTCACCAGAGGTCAGAACAAACCTCCTGGAGAGCATCAGGTCCAACACATCCATCGCCAGAAGAAGCTTCTCAAAGGTCCTTCAACAACAACAACCCACAGGAGACCAAAGTACGAAGAAGAAAACTTCTACCAGCTCAGTCTTCTCCTCCACGTCCACACACAGTACCTCTCTTGAAGGACCATCTCTTCATCCAGAACCTAGAGAAGGAGGGCCAGGAGTGGTTGAGGGGGGAGTCGGCCATGCCAGCAGCACCGGAGCTCGGCAGAGACTGGTGCTGCTCACACTGGCCACAGCAGGAGGAGAGGAGGGAGGGATGAGGGAGGAGAGAGAGTCTGCAGGATCACAGGTTGTCGGATGAGCTCGAGAAAGAAGAAGTGCTGGAGCGACTGCAGGAAGGTCGTCGGCGCAAAAGAGCCGTGAATTCAGAGAGAAGGAAGTCGTGGATGAAACAATAGAGACGAGATCATATCTGAACAAAAGGTTCAACAGTGACTCCTCACGTCAGGAGGAGACGAGTCTCCCACAGTATTATTAACTTGATTCATTCCATATTAAGTTGATTTCACTCACTTTTAGTCGCACAGACGAGCAGATGCGACGCTCGATCCTCCAGCTTCTGACATCCAGTCAGTGAGTCACGTCTGAGAGTTTTGTTCTCACACTGAACGACTCGTCACCACGGAGAGGAACAGAGAAGAGTTGCACAAGAGACTTAAAGAACTGGAACAAACCACTAGTACAGATTGTTTTAAGTGACTTTGGTTAGTTTTAACTCTTTATCTATTTTATCTTAAAATATTTTTTACAACATTTTTTAATTTATTCAGGCATCAGTAAATTAGCATTTGGAGATTTTAACACTGGTTTCACAAATTATACATTTTCTTGGTTCATCAAATTATATTCAAAAAATATTTTTTCATTTTAGAAGTCAGTATATATATATTTTTTTAGGTTTTGTAAATTTGCTTCAATTTTTTGTTTATTTGCATCTGATTATTTTGAAATTTGCTTCAAATTTTTTCATGTGCTTCAAACTTTGGTAAAAAAAAAAACTTTCAAGTTTTTAAAAATTAGCTTCAAATATTTGTAAATTTCCTTCAGATGTTTGTAAATTTGCTTCAAATCTTTTTTAATTTGCTTCAAATTTTTGCATATTTTCTGCAGGATAATGTTATCTTCTTACAGCAGTTTGTAAATTATTATAAAAAAGTTAGTCAATGTCTTCCAGTGAAAAGTAGAAATTGCCTAAAACTTTTATTTTCATTTTAAGGAATGTTTAAATTAGTTTTGAAGAGTTTGTAAATTTGATTTAGAAGTCAGTATATTTGCACTACAAGTGTTTTTTCACCAAACTTGGTGCCAAAACTTGATATAAAAATAATTAGGGAAGTATTGTTTGTGAAAATAAGTTCAGTATACTTTTTTTTTTTACTAATTTTAGTCAGATTAATGTAAACTTAGATCCGGTAGTTTGTTTATTATTTTCAGAAGCTAGTACATTTTTTCAGAGCAATCAAAATTGTTTCAAAAGTTCTATCACACTTTCTCAGGGGCCGCATTCTAGATTGAGGCTTTTCTTAGGGACCGTCAAGTCAAAAGAGAGGAGCCAACAAATGATGGAAAAATATGGAGAAAAAAAATTGTAAGAAAAAAAAAGAATAAAAGATGCATAAACATAAAAAAATAAATAATAAAAAAGTGCCAATGAAACTGTAAAGTGTCTTCAGATATGTTATGATGCAACACTTTAAATACATTTACATTTAAATATTTATCAAAAATCGTTAATGAAAATATTTTGAGGGGCCTGAAAAAAATAAATGACAAAGGAAAAAAGTCTTGAAGAACTAAAGAAAGTTATATTTAGAGTTAATAAAATTGTCAGCTATCAAAAAATATTCTCTACAAACACACACCAGTTCTTCTTGTCATGAGGGCCCCACAAATACAGTCCAGGGGCCACACGTGACTCGGTCACATCCGCTCAGACAGAGACACAAACCAAACGACGATTCATCTCCAATAATTTTATTCATAATTTTAATATAAACAGTTAATTGTTGAATAATTTACACACAGCAAGATTTTTTATTTTCATATCATTGCAACAATTTTTCTGTACATGTCACTACTTGGCTCTCCTTTGAAAACATAGAAAAAATAAATTGTCAAGCGTTCATTTAGTCATGGCACATGTTTGATCCTGTACAAAGTGTGTGTGTGTGTGTCTGTGTGTGTCTGTGTGTGTCTGTGTGTGTTGATATGAGTCGTGGAGATAATGGCACATTTGGATCCAGTGTGAGGGCTCAAGCGTCTGGAGGGTCTCGGCGGGTCAAGTCTGCACGAACACACACCGGCGCTCGGTCACGGATACACAACACGTCAGCAAAATCAATGACAATAACCATAGAGAGGGGGGGGGAGGGAGACCAGGGAGACGTGGAGAACAGGTGCAGACTGGAGCAGACCACTGGAAGTGTTTCCTCTTCAGTTCATCTCAAAAGTGTTCGCCCTCAGCGACGCCCGTCGGGCTTTTACAGTCTCAGATCTAGGGGGGGGGGGGCGTCGCAGCGTAGCTTATTCATGTTTCCCTCCCGAGGACGAGCAGTGGTCGAGTCCAGTTGCCACATTTTCATTCAAAAACACAAAAACAAAAACATCTGCAGACTAAACACGTCGCTTCAAACACCCGCGGGGACATGAGAAAGGCTTCGTAGGTGATGTGGGTCATTTTTTAAAAAACAACAACAACACGCTTCGCTTCAGGCCACGAGCTACACACGTGTGTGTGTGTGTGTGTGTCTGTTTGGAACATAAAGTATTGAAACGTTCAAAAATAAACTCTTTAAATAATTGTGTGACCACTGTCCACTGCCGAAACAAAAAGCATAACAACAACAACCCAACATCTTTTTTCTTTTCTTTTTTTTTTTTTTAAACTAAAATACGTTTGCCTGGGTCAATTTGACCCACACACAAACAGACACACACATTCGCACACAAAGCAATCAGACTGGAGTTGTCGAACTACACGACAGATTGTGTAGTTGCTGTGATGGGGACGTTGAAAATGTACACGAGCAGTAAAAGTGTCCGCCCTCCTACTCTGGCTCTAAATAATACTTTAGTTGAAAGAACAACCGCATGCTCCGCACATCCACCGCACAAGTGCTGTTTTCATCTTTTATTCCATCTATTTACAACGTTAAGAGCCAAAACATCATCCGAGCACTGATCTCACAGAAAAGCCACTGTTGTGATGTCAATTTTTTCTTTTTTTTTTGCTTGAGCTTTGGGGCGCCGCTGTTTTTTACTCTATTTTAAAAAACAAAGACGATGCTGGCGATTAATGGGAACAAGCGTTTTTCTTTTAAAGGGGATCAAATGGTCATAATTCAAAGATATATTTTGAAGGTCCTCGTCAGCGCCTGGCTGAGTTCTCAGAGAAGGGTTGGTTGGCATGTTAGTCCGAGCAAGGCACTAAAGGGATGAGGAGGGGGGGACATGCAACGCTCCCAGTCAACCACTAGAGGCCGGTAAAGTCGATCTTGAAAAAAAAAAAAAAAAAAGGAGCAGCGAGAGTTTTGATAAACTGGTCCTTATTGTCTGCGCGGATGCTGAGAACTTTCTCCTCGGGTCAGAGCTGGATCCTCTGAGCCGACCTCCCTGAGACAAAAAGTTACAATCTAGATTTCTGTGAGTAGTTCGTATGGCACACAGGATTGTCCAAGTCTTGCTTTTTCTTTTTTTTAAATAAAAATAATTTACAAAGTTAAATTAAAGGGCGCCCCCTACGCTTTTATTTATTTATTTATTTTATCTTGCCCAGGCGTCACACAGACCATGGCGGGACAGGAAATAAACTGGATATTCACAGTCGAAAAAAAAACAACAAAATACACACAAAGAGCATCAGAGCGAGGGAATCGGAACGAACGCACCCGAACGACTGAAGGAAGGGTCGACTGAAGACTGACAGGAACGCGTCCACCTAGTGTTTGCAACTTTCATCGTTACCAATCAAACTTAAAAGAGATATAGATGGCAGCAGCTCTACCGCACCTGACGCACGTACATGCCAAACACATGTACGGTTCAGGATCTCGCCGTAAAACACACTTCAGAACCTGATATGCTGAAACAGACAAAAGCTTTTAAATTAAAAACGACTCCCTCCGGGTTATTACATCGACCTCATGTACACGTCTGCGGGATGAAGCTGGTCTACGACAGAGAGACATGTGGGTCAGTAGTGTGGGTTCAGACCTGGTGTGATGATGGGGATGATTCCACTGATTCCTCCGTACGCGCTGAGGTAGACTCCGGCCAAAAACACAAACAACAACAAATACTAACTAAGTAACTAGCTTCTCTCCCGCCGATCAACCTTCTCCGCCACCACAGCTCTGCTTTCACATGGAACAGAAAACGTCTACGATGAGCATAATAAAATAAATATCTAGTGTTTTCGAAGATATGGGAACATCGTCATTGAAAAATTGCATAACAGAGGAGAAGGTGGACGAACAAAAGTCTTGACACTGCTGTTGCTCCGCGACCCGTGCTGCTCACTGAAGACTGAACAAACGTACGAGCACTGACGTGTGTGTGTGTGTGAGTGTGTGTGTGTAGAAGCTCTGGTATTGAGAAGGCACTGGTAAAACATGCAGGCAGCTTCTCTCGCTTTCTCCAACCGTGTGGTTTCTGCTGCCAGCGCTTTGGCTGTTTGGTAAATGCTGAGTAAAAAAAAACTCTTGCACCTCATCCACTGACGTCTGGGAGCTTTGGCTTCCAATTCAAACTGTTTTTTTCTTTCTTTTTTTTTTTCCGTTCACAGGAAGTGAGTTCCGGGGGGGGGAGTTTGAGGTTTACAGGAATGTTTTCGGAACATATACACCTGACATGCTGCAGGTGATGAAAACGACAATATATGGCGCCATGAGCTTCAGTCTGGAGGAGATTTCATCGGTTGAGAGTGAGAACGGTCGCTCGCAGGATGGATCCTGGAATGTGAGACCTGAGTGAAGCGGCTGCTGCGACAGGAAACCGGATATCGGTCCGTCTTCCACCTGGGAATACTAGAGGGGCTTTTATTTTGTAATCACCGTTCCTGTATTTAGGAAATTCGAATATTTTACGGTTGAGCCTCTAACGCGTCCGTAGTTGTGTAACTGTTGTGTTCGTGACGACTGAGTTAACTAAAGTCCGATCCGACCGGTCAACAACCGCTAAACCTTTACAACCCGTGTCTCGCTAACTTTGACGTCCACGTGCGCAGCAGTGTTTTCAAGTGACTCCTCAGCAAAGACAAATCGTCGACCTCGCCGTGACCCCTGAACCCTTCAGCACAGCCGCCCTCCATACAAATCGTCACGCCGACCTAAAAAGTCTTCTCCACTTCGAGAGCACGCGAAAGACGACATCTTGAACCTCCTGGATTTCACCTCGGGGGGCCGATACAAAACTGAGCAGAGCGCTTAATGAAAAATATAAAACATATAAACTATGTACAAATACATCAATAGCTCATATATTATATATAAAACGTTGGCACCCGCATGCCAACATTCCATATATACTATATATTATATAAATTTATATATTTCTATACCCACTAAAATATATCAAGCAGCAGCTATTGGTCAGTCTGAGGAACTCTTTTTGTAAAATATTTAACTGTTTAAATATCCTTCAGCCACAGAGAGACAGAGAACTGAGAAAGTAAGAGAGAAACACACAATAAATTACAACTATTGAACCAAACACCCGCTGAAATCTGTGTGTAGTTTTGGAATTCCGTGGAGCCGATGAAGGGACGAGGAGATCCCGGGGAGACCCCAGGGAGATCACGAGGAGACTCCGAGGAGACCCCGAGGAGACCCCGAGGAGACCCCGAGGAGACCCCGAGGAGATCCCGAGGAAATCCAGAGGAGATCCCGAGGAGACCACGAGGAGATCCCCAAGGAGATCCCGAGGAAATCCAGAGGAGATCCCGAGGAGACCCCGAGGGGATCCCCAGAGGATATCCAGAGGAGACCACGAGGAGATCCCCGAGGAGACCCAGAGGAGATCCCCGAGGAGATCCCGAGGAGATCCCCGAGGAGATCCAGAGGAGACCCAGTGGAGACCCCGAGGAGACCCCGGGGAGATCTCGAGGAGATCCCGGGGAGATCCCGAGGAGATCCCCGAGGAGATCCCAGAGGAAATCCTGAGGAGACCCCAAAGAGATTCCGATCCACGCCTCGGAGCAGATGAGAAGTGAGAGCGAGTGAGCGCTTGACAGACACTTGTGTTTGTTTGTAGGCCACAAATGAAAAAAGGCCACCATCAGAGGAGAGGACGAAGCGAACGTAACGTGGAAAAAAAAAAGAGAAAATCGGTAGAAAAGTCTCGAGTGTTAAGCAGCCGTTTGGTTGTCTAAGGTTTGTCATGTTCACAGTTTCTCTGTGCGCTTCCGTGACGGAGACGGAAACATCGCGATAGTGAAAAAAAAAAGAAAAAGGAAATAGAAAAAAAACAGAAAGTCCGACGATCGTGGAGGTAAAAAAAGTGGTAGACCATATTTGCATCCCTTTGCTGGCCCGTGTTTGGCAGCTGTGAGGAAGAGAAAACCAAAAGTCCTGAGATCTGTTTGAAGGGTTTTTCCGAAAAGGAAAAATCACTTAGAAAAATGCTGACGGAAACGTGAAGGACACCAAAAATATGGACAGGGAGAGAGAGAGAGGAGGGTTGAGGGGTGAGTTCAAGAAGTCCGTTCGGGGCAGAGGAACTGTTAGGAAGGGCTGGATCTGGGCAACGACAAGATCCTCCCGTTCTTCTTGCCACCGTTCATGTGTGTGTAGGGCACGTGCTCCTCATAGTTCCCCCTGAGGGCCACCGAGGGCCCGCCGTCCCTGCCCAGGCTCTCCTCCCGCTGCGAGTACGACGCCGGGTCCAGGGGGATGCTCTCCATGTTGTCCAGGTCCAGGTCGTACTCCTCCTGCTCGGGGACCTTGTTCTCCTCGCTGTAGAAGAAGGAGACCTCCTGGAAGGACGGGTGCAGCTCCTGCCGCAGCAT
The DNA here is from genome assembly GCF_982586985.1 of Callionymus lyra. NCBI lineage: Eukaryota > Metazoa > Chordata > Actinopteri > Syngnathiformes > Callionymidae > Callionymus > Callionymus lyra. The sequence goes on from NC_141819.1 coordinate 15,383,435, forward strand.
CTCGATGATCTCGTGGAACATCGGCCGCATCTTGGGGTTGTACTGCCAGCACATCTGCATGAGGCTGTGCCTGCGGGGGAGCGACGGAGAAGATCGGAAATGTTGTTTTTTAAAGGGTGGATTCAAGTTAAATTCAAGTCTTTTTTGATACCATTTCAAATCAAATTCAAGACCAACTCATGATAAAAATGTCCTGCACAAAGTACACATTTCTTTTGACTGCGTTAAATTAAATTCTAGTGATTACGTTTCAATCTATCATTTTTTAACCCCTATTTTTATTTAGATTTTATTCTCTACATTATTTTTAACTAGCCAAGTAAATGAAAGTTACCAAACATTTTGAGATTTCAAAGTAACATAATATTTACTTATCACAAGTTTGCATTTTTAAGACTTTTTTTTCCCCAGTTATTTGCGATTTATGAAGATAAAGTATTTAAATATAATAATAAAATAATTTGTACAATACTTTCAAATTATATTTCATCATCAGATTTTTCTCGAATTATATCTTCATCATGAGCATGTATTCAAGTGAAGAAAAATACTTTTTGTTTCTTCATTAAAACAGTCAAACATCCTAATAAACCACCAATAAAACCACCATATCTTTATATATTTAGGGACAATAAACCCAAATAAAATACAATTTCCTGCACAAAATACTATGGAACTGCGTTCAGCCATGAAAGAAATGTTGGATTGAAAGTCATCATTTAAAGAAAAATGTTACCACATATTTTAGTCTTATAACTAACATAATATCTAACTTATCATGTTTTCAAATATTAAAGAGTTTAGACAATTTGATTTCAGATACTTTAAGTCAAACTAAGGAATTCATAAATTGAGACTTGAACCCTTGCGTTATGTCAGGGTCAAGATGACCCGTAGGCCTGAACCGAATGAGTTTGAGGAGGTTGTTCACCTTGACCCCAGAGACAGCACAAGGGATACCACTAATACATTTGTTGTTTGACATAACAGGAGGGTTAAGGATCCACGGGAGCCCAAGTCCATTCATTTAAGATCTGAAGTCCTGACAAGAAGGTTTCATCTAAAGTTGCAGTTTGACTCACATCCTCTCCGGACAGTTGTCGGGTCGATCCAGGTACGCTCCGTCCATGACGTACTTGAGCACCTGCTCGTTGGACAGACCCTGGTACGGCTGCTCGGCCAGAGTGCTGATCTCCCACAACACCACGCCGAACGACCTGCAGGCCACGGACGACGCAGCATTTTCAGTTGTTGGTTCAAAATCACCTCAAAAGGTCGATGGCACCTACCAGCAGTCCGAGTGGGCGGTGAACACTCCGTCCTTCAGGGACTCCGGAGCCATCCACCTGACGGGGAGGAGACCCTTCCCTCCTTTACGGTAGTAGTCGGTCTCGTAGATGTCGCGAGTCATGCCGAAGTCTGACGAGCAAAAACGCTGATCTCAGAACAGATCGACCGACCAGCGTCACGCGACGAACGTACCTCCGATCTTGACGGTGAAGTCTTCGGCCACCATGCAGTTTCTGGCTGCCAGGTCTCTGTGGACAAACTTCTTGGCGTTGAGGTACGCCATGCCGTCCGCGATCTCCGCCGCCATCTGGATCATCTCCTTCAGTATAGGCGGAGAGCGACCGGTCGGATTGTGCTTTAGAAGAAGAAGAAGAAACAAACCATTCGTCACTCGATCAAACCGAACAACTCGTGTCGACGCAGAAAGAAACCCACCTCAGAGTCAGGTCTGAGACCTCTCAAGTAGCTCTTCAGGTCACCGTGGGTCATCAGCTCCATCACCACCAGCGTGGGCTGGCCTTTGGAGACCACTCCCAGGAGTCGAACCTGGACATAAGACATCGACATTTGACCTCTGACCTCTCTGCCGTCGTCAAAGTTTTAAATCAGCCCATCGTTGAGGATTCATCGGGTTCGCTTCACACATTAATTCGACAGATTATTACGTTTAGCACAAAAAATCTGAAGCAACACAAGAGCAGATTCAGTCGAGTGAAGCTTTATCAGGTTAGAGCTTTAAAATGGCTTAACATGTGCAGCTCCAGCGATGAGTTCACTGAGAAGGAGTGAGTCTGAGAGTTTAGTTAGAATGCGAGTCAGAATTTAGAACTAGTTGGGCTTAATGCAACTTATATTTCTAAGACTTTTTAATACCATTTGAAAATCAAACTAAAGACCAACTTGATGATCAACTACATTTGAAACAAAAAAGTAATTAAAAACATTTATTGCATCGGTTTAGGGACAATTTTACCCAAATATTTGTATTTTATTTTATGTTTGAAAGCCTTATACTGAGTTCAGCCATGAAGAAAAATGTTAGTTGGATGGAAAAACTGTTTTGTTCTGTATAATTGCAGATCATTCTGATTTTTTCTCCTAATCTGTGTTTAGAGTTTGAATTTTTATGGACTATTTGTACATGATTACAAAATATATAAATAAATATATACAGTACTATTTAATTTTATTTCATCTTTGGATTTTGCTTATTCATATCTTCGGTTTTTCCATCTTATCAAGTCAAGAAAACAGTTTTGTTTTCTCCATTTAAACAGTCAAACACTCACAATAATGTTAAGTAAAGTGTAAAAGAAGGAAATACTAAACTAAGGTTTACTTGTTGAACTTGAACTCTCCGTGTGAGATCAGATCATGATGATAATACACGATTGAATTCAACTGCTGACAATCATATCCACCATACTTCCTGTCATATATGTGGAACGGTGGCAGCAAAAGTGCAGTAAGAAGCGAGACCTGGAGTCATGAAGCGACACACGACCTGAACAGGCCAGCAGGGAAACCGTGACGAGGTGTTCGGACGTACCACGTGATGACAGCTGAAGGCCTTCATGACCGAGGCTTCGTTGAGGAACTCGATCCTCTCTCTCAGGCTGGCCGACTCGTTGACGGTCTTCACCGCCACGCGGGTGTCCGGGTCTCCTTTGATGATGTCCTTGGCGATGCCCTCGTACACCATGCCGAAGGAGCCCTGACCCAGCTCTCGCAGCACGTTGATCTTCTCCCTGGGAACCTCCCACTCGTCCGGAACGTACACTGCACAGTCACAGGTTTAACATTAGGACTTGAGCTTCATCATTTATAGTTGCTTCAAAGTTTAGGTTTTTTTTTCTTAAATGAAGGTCAAGAGAAAATACGTTAAAAGGTTCGTCAATCTAATCTAATCATTCTACAATTAAAACGCACAAAATAGACAAGTTTCATTGAAGAGACTAATTTTGTAGTTCAAGCCAATGGTGACAAGTTAACTGTCACCATTATAGCTGTGTTGTCCATGTTTATATTGAATAAATCCACATTAAATGAAACAAAAATCCCTTTTTCTGAACTTAAAAATAAATACATTTTAGTACTAGTAGTTATTTTCTTGTTAAAATTGTGTATTGATTATTTTTTCATTATTTTACTTCATTATTTTTGTTTTATTATTATCGTTATAATGTATTTTGATTGTTTTAATATGTGTACTGCATGCCCTACTATGTGTATGTACTGCTGAAACAAAATTTCACAATGTGAAACGAAAGAAGGTTTATCAATAAATCATGTTATAAATAGCTCACATTTTAAATTACGTAAAAAAAAGCAAATTTTAGTACCAAAGTCTAAACATTATTAGGTATAGGGGATGACCTATCAGTTGCACATTTTCAAGATTATTTCTAGATTATTTATTTATTTGTGTGAGCTTTAAACGTTTTAATAATTGGACTAAATTTCAACCCATTAACTGTTGTGAAGTTCAGTGTTTAAATTTATTTAGTTTTCACAGGGAAATACAAATACCTTGCTACTGCACATAAATCCACTACTTGTGTATCTATACTTTAATCAAGATGATTATTTGGTGAGAACTTTTACCTCACGATACATGATGATAACTATCCTGACTGCAGTATTGCCTTTTTTTGTTGCCAAAAAACAGCAGAAAGCATAAAAGATTGTAAGATCATCTTTGTTTGCGTTTTCATTCTAAGTTATACTTTCATGCACCTTTGCAGCAGCAATCTTTAAAGTATCAGTTCCTCACTAGAACCAGATTAAACCAAAATGATCCTCACATACTACATCTATAATAAATAGAGATCAAGTGGGTGTTTTTATTCTTAACTTCACTTGCATACAAGATTTCCTTCATTATATTTACTTGCATACGGTTCTATATTTCAGTCTATCTATTTCACTTTCGCTTAAGAAACATTGAAAGAGTTCTTCTTCCTCCCTCTGTCAGCTCGTAAAATCAAGAATGCTCTTAGACCGGCTGAAGAATCTTACCGTCGCTGGCGCTGAGGTACTCTGGGTTAGAGGAGGCGATGAGTGGTCCGGTCGGGCCTTCAGTTTGCCTGTTAAAAAAAAAAGAAGAAGCAAATGTTTATCTAGACTCCTGCAGCAGCTCACACATGTCAGAGTAAATGATCATCTTCTTGGATGTGTAGCCGGTCGACGATCTTACTTTTTCTTGAGGACCACGAAGACTCCGCCTCCAACGAACAGCAGCAGGATGAAGCAGATGATCGGTCCGATCACGACCCCGATGATACCAGAGTCTTCTGCAGTTTTGAAAAAAAGGTATTTGTGAGTCAATGCAGGGAGAGTTAAGATCAATAATTCTTGTATTTCTTCAGTTATTCTTACTGTTGGGCATGAAGAAGTAGCTGGTTTCTGTGTAAGAACCGTTTCCGGCCAATGACACGGCTCGGACCCACACACTGTAGTTTCCAGGATGAACCAGCGGGAGTTTGGTGCCGTTGAACCTGGCGTAGGCCAGTCGTGACACACAGGTCGAGTGAACCTGAAACAGAAAAAAAACAAAAATGACTTTTACATCGTGGCAAGTGAGGACGAGGGGGTTGTGGTGATAACTGCGTGAAACTGAAATCAATCAATGCCAGAAAACTATGGGTGCCGTGGGAGCAGGTTTATGGACCGAATCACTCTTTTGTGCTTCGTAAAGCTAAAAAAAGTGACTTTTATTTTATTTTTAATTTCTCATGGTCATGAAATAACGTCATGTTTTTTGCTGGGAATGTGGCGGAAAAAAAATAAAAACAAAAAACCTTGAGAAACTATTTTTTAAGTTTTAAATAGTTTTCTAAAAAAGGGTGTTTGATAAAAAATATATATTTTCTAATATAACTCTAAGCATTTTACAGCTATTAGGAGAGATGACTGACACTTTTCTGGATGAAAAAGTGACATTTTCCTATTTAGGTTGTGTAATACTTAAGTCATGGTTATAATAATGAGTAAATAAGTGTATTTGGTGATAAGGGACAATAGAAATACACTTCTGTTTTTAATCAATCTAAAAAATCAATCAAGTTGTATCAAACATATCTGTGACACACTAGATATTAATACTATTAAATATATTTTTTTCCACTATACAGTATCGGTATCAACAGCAATGTATTGATTTTCAAATAAATAACAATGCTTTGACAGTTTTCCTGCAATTATATTTTAAAAAAGAAACCCCCGAACAACGTCTTTCTTTCAATATCGCAGCAAATCGTATCGTTGCCCCTGTTCCGTCCAATACACTCCTCTACGATAGGAGGCAGTGTTGTCACGAGCTACTCTGCTCACATAACTAAATGAATTGACAACATAAATCTAGAGCAGACAAAAAAATAAAAACGCAGGTCGACTGGATGTTCGGGTTTTGTCGCTGCCACTGCAATCTAATCTTCCTCGGTGCCATCGTCACTATGGCAACAGAGCAGCTACAAGTCCAGCGAGTGCTGCAGTGAATAGCAATAAGAGATGAATATATACATTAGCAGCATGTAAACAACAACACGTATACGCTCTACACACCCACACTGTCTGGAAAATACAAGTGATCGACGCACTACAGCAGTCGAGTTTCTGGTCCGCACACTCACCTCCAAGTCTCCGACCTTCTTGAAGTACACCTCGTACAGGATGATGAGGCCATTCGGGGAGCGGGGTTCGTTCCATTTGATCAACACTGAACCGGGCTCCCCGGTTATTAACTCGTGCGTCACCAGGCCTGGGATGTCGTCTGCTTTATCTGAGGGCAGCACACACGGTCGAGAATGTCACACAGCGAACGCTCGGAGCAGAAAATTCAAACTTTTGCTTCCTGTATTAATTTATTCAGGTGAGGTTATCCGACTTCTGGGGTCACTCAACTCACCCTCTGGCATCGTCCTGGCGCTGACGTAAGTGGCCATGCTGCAGCGCTTGGGGTCCGTGGGATCGTTGCAAGCGATGATTTCTATCTTGTAGCTGGTGAAGTGCTGGAGGTTGGAGATAACCGTGGACTCTCTCAGCACCTTCAGCTCCACCTTCGACTCTTTGTCCTCGTCTTCAGGCGTCGCTGTGGTGGCGCCGAGGAGCAAGTTGGGTGCCGTGGAGAAGGAGAAGGGGAGCTGTGTGGAGTTGGCGACTCCTATCGAGCGTCGCCGTCGAGTTGGTCTGAGAAGAACAACCACAGATTCAGTTGTTAAAAGTTGATGTTACAGGTTAACAATCACGTTTTAAAATTGAACATGCTTTCACATTTATAACTACAGGAGACAGAAGCACTATTGTTCATATAATCATGTATCAGAGCAGCGCTATGGAAGATTAAACACGTTTGTTTCTGGCTCCCCCTGCTGTTAAATCAGTGTAATAGCACCAGTGAACCAGCTTTGTTGCCATTTGTTTACAAAAGCAGATCAAGGATGTTATGGTGGTCAGGTTTCTGTTCCTGACAAAATCCCAATGTATTGCAGAACTTGCAGCTGTAATTGAAATGAATGGAAAGAAACGTTGTTATCTATGGAGAAGGATTAAATCCCCAAAACTCAAGTCTACCAGGATCAAAGCAATGCTTTTAAACATAAATACAAACTTGAAACTTGGTAAACACAATTGAAAAAACAATATTATTACACTATAATTAACTCTGAATTAAAATTAAATAAATCTTGAAAATAAGTGGAAAAGGGGCAGAGAAAAAAGAATTGTTCTTTATTCTCTTTTCCTATCTTTCTAAAAATTAGATTTTGATAATGAAATCATGATTATGGTAACAACAAAACTCACTTGAGTAGAATGACAAACTTAAATGTGAGAACGTCTGCAGTTTTGAACAGCCCCTGCAGTGTCATACTCGGTATAACCACAGCGTGTCGCTAATGTGCGCTATGCAGTACCGATGCCGTCCATCAATTTTTGAAGCACTTGTAAATCTTTCATAAGCCTTCATTGGATCGGTTACTAGACAAAGATATTGTAAAGTAACAAGTGACAAGATGCAAAATAAGAATATAATTAATAATAATTATAATCTGCTTTTAAAGATGAAGTATATTTTTTTTGCTATCAGTAGGAGTGAGTGAAATGAAAAGTTAAGTGTGTACTTGTATTCAGACCCGACCTTGACTGAGAGACACAGCAGGGGTCCAGCTAAGATGTGTGTGTGTCGGAGTGTTTGTCTGTCCAAATGGCATTGTGCATGGACGCACACCTGACTGGCATGAACGATAATGGGCGGAGTAATGACTCCCCCGGGCGGCGAGAAGCGGGAGACGACGGGTGTGCGGGTGTGTGTGTGTGTGTGTGTGTGGGGGTGTGTGTGTGTGTGGGGGGGTGTGTGTGTGGGGGGTGTGTGTGTGTGTGTGTCTGGGAAGAGGGTTGCAGCACCTCCCACCTTGAGCCCTCACACGCTGCTGACCAGGACAAAAACAACCTTAAAGTGGAACTTTTGATTCTTTGTTTCTATTCATGAAATCAAACTTTTATTTATATTTAACACTGTTGGGTTAATATTTTTTTAGTCGATGAATTTAACTCAAGGTTCCTCTTCACGATCAACTTTATGAAAAGGAAATAAACAAGACAGTTTATTAAAAATGTTGTTTATCATGTCTATATACTATTAGGTGTTCAAGCTAAACAACAATGGCTGATAAATGAGTTCACTAATTCTTAGTATAGGATTTACAATTGAATGTGTTTCAAATTAAATCACAAACTGCTATGAATGAATAATATATAATTTCCTTAAGCAGCACTAAGATTGAACATATTCGTTTCTGGCTCCCCCCACTGTTCAAACAGTGTAATTGCAAATGTGTTAACTGACTAAAGTGTATTCAGCCTCATTGCCATGTACGTATATTTGCCAAAACAAGCTAATGCAGTAAGAAGTGTACGTTGATATTTTGTGATTTTCTTTTTCAGTAGGGTTAATTCTAACAAAAACGCAGCCACTGATCTTCACCTGAACACAGATTTGAATTAGTGTGACTGAGGAGACCAAGAAGGACAAAGTGTGATCAGAAATATGTTGATCAAAGTTCAAATGAAACAGTCAAACGATGAGCTTTATATTATTAGTTCAGTTTCAGCGATGGTGTACCTGCTGTCAAAGACTTCGTTGTGGAGGTAGTTCTCGAAGATCTTGCGGTACTCGATCTCCACCTGCTCTTTCTTCAGCTGGATGTCGGTCTTTGGACAAGCGCAACACCTGCCCCCCACGGTGGGCTCGTCCGTGTGATTCGTCCTCTGCTCCGTGTCACTCTCCAGGTGGGTCGGCGTTCGTGAAGGTAGTTTCATTCCTTCACAGAGAACAGAAGAAAGATTTGTTGACACAATATTCAATCTTCATGTGTAACCCGTCTAAACATCTGACAACTCCTTCACTCAATTTCAACACACTTTTGCATTTGTAACGCAGCAATACGTGTTGGTTGATAACGGTCTGACTTCCAGAATGTTTGCAGAAGACGAGGAGACGAACCTTGCAGACAGTAATCAAACTTGTACAGGTCGCTGTCCTCAGGCTGCTTTCGACAGATGACCCGGTAGTGAGTGATGTTGCCGTTGGGGTTGGCCGAGGTTTTCCACTTAAGGATGATCTGAGAAGACGAGTTGGAGGACGAGAGAGGATCCAGGGGCACGGACGGTTCTGAAGGAAAGAGATTCAATTGTTATGGTGCTTCAGCTGCAGTTAACTGGGGGATCAACTCACTGGAGGCGTTGGTTCTGACGTAGATGATCTCACTCTTGGCCCCGTGCACCTGCTGCTCCTCGGACGCCGACAGTTGCGTCTTCACCATGATGGCGTACTGGGTCCAGGGCTTCAGCGGGCGGATCAGGTGCCCCGGCTCGGTCTGCTCCTTGTTTTCCGAGACCCGGCTCGGCGCGTCCACGTCGGCGATCACCCAGCTGTTGGAGCCGCAGGCGTCCTGCCCGTCCAGCTCCGTCACGTTCCTGTACGGCCTGTAGCGACGGCAGATCGGCGCGTTAGCTTTGACGAGAGGTGCCCGTGGAACAAATAATATTTAGAGAGTCAACACAGATTCATAACGAGACCAGTTTGGACCAGTCTTCTGTTTACATAGCTGGTAGCAAACAGACACGGTGATAGTGTGGTAGGAATGTCTTAGATTGTTGTGAAGAGATATTAACTAGAGAAAAATGTAATCAAAGGCTGATACACAATTGATCAATCATTGATGTGCAACATTTGTAAGGAAAATAAGTCATGAAAACCAGAGCTTTACTGTAGAAGACATTTTGTATCTTAGATAGACTTCTTGACTTGAATTTATCATGTGCAACAATGGAAAGAAATGAAAAATAAAAGACAAACAACTGAAAGGGTTAAAGAAATGACAACAAAAAACGACAATACTGCAAACAACTTTGTAAACAATGTAAACTTCAGTAATCTCTTCAATAAATGCATGTTTCTCTTCAAAAATTTAAATTGCAATTTATAGGAATCCTGTTTATTTGTTCATTTTTACCATTTTGTTTCCTGTGTTGCTATGGTATTTTGTGGGTGTCTGTGTGGGTGTTTAAGCGTGTGCGTGGGGGTGTGTATGCGTGTGGGCGTAGGTAAGCCTGTCGTTTTAAATGTGTCTATTAAATGTCTATTTTATGCTTTTAATGTTCAATTATTTCTGCAAATGTTTGTACTGGTAAAATGACAATAAAGATAAAGACAATTCAATTGTATTTGAAGTGATTACCGTTAAATTATACAGGGTTTTGCCTTAAGTTATAAAACATCCTACGCTCTCAAACGCACCATAGCAATCGCGACGAGGTTGAACTGATCGTTGATATGTTTCAATGCTGTGCAGAGAAAGTTAACAGATGTTTGTTCCACTCGATCAGATCCATGTAAATATTTTCATCTAATTCATTGGAGCAACAACATCACCTTCTATATATTGTCATGTATGAGTATAAAAAGTATGTTATTGTTTTGTTTTTTAAACCAGCGTATATTTGTCATTTAATCGACAGATTAGGAAGACGTCAAAATGCCAATGACTTACGCTTCTTTGTAGAGGACCATGAAACCCAACAAGTCTCTGAAATCTGACGGCCAGAAAGGCTTCCACTTCACCATGATCTTGTTGGAGGTGGTTTTGATCAGCGTGAACTTAAGAAGCTTGGTCTCACCTAAAAGACGAACAACAGCGAAGATGTTAAAAATCCCCTTTTAAGAAACAAGTTGAGAGCGAAGCGAACACTGGGCTCGTTCTTACAGGACGCCTGGTCCCCGTTGGTCCGCATGCCGATGTCATTCCTCAGGTTGCGCTCCTTCGTTCCCGTCACCTCCTCCATTTTCTGGATCTCTGATATGCAGAGTTTGGAGTTGTGGTGGAAGAAGGTACGGCCCCGCATGATGGTCAAGTTGTGCTTGGACCAGTCCCAGAGCTCCCGCAGGTTCTGGTTGTCCAATGCGTAGAAAGCATAAGCGCTGGGAAAATAAAGGAGATAATGCGTTTGAAATCAAACTCATTTCCAGTGAATCGTGATTAGAAAGCAGATGCAAAACTCACTCGGTCTCCAGATACTCTCCCCGGATGGTGTGAAGGTTACGGAGGAAAGAGAGCGAGACCAGAGCGTAGGCACGACGCAGCATCAGGTAACCAGTTATCTCCTCGAGTTGACCCAAACTGGCCTCCAACTCTGCTGCGATATTATCTAAAGGAGCACAAAACCGAGCGTGTTTATGTTATTACAGCACAGTTTTCACATACGTAGAGTTTTTAACATTTATTTAAAGGGAAAAAAAACAATATCCAGCAGTAGCAACCGTTGCAGAAACCTCTATAGAACCAGACCTCAGCAGGTCATCAGGATATAAAACTATATACAGATAGAAATTCATAGCATTGAAAGATTTTAGGAAAAGAAATCCAACATCAGTTTAAGAACTATGACTTAAAAAATAAGGGTTGACTCACTTCCTCCTCGGATTTTGATTTTCAGGTTGCCGTGGAGAACCGTGCAGCCCCTCAACGACTGGGCCGACATTACAGAGTCGATGGTTTTGTTCATCACACATTGTTTGGGACAGAGTCCGGCACAGGGCATACAGGTCAGCCTGAAACAGAGAAGAGAGAGTAAGAAAGAGCTTAAAATCAATGTGTCATTTGAGCTCCATTTATTAGCCAGTTAGACAGATTAATAGTAAGGAAACATTTCATCGAAGAATGACCGTCAGCTCTCATTGACTCGCGAGCAACAAAGAATTGGCATTGAATTAAAAATAAAAGACTTTTAAAGTTAACTGGAGGAAGCAAAAGGGCAGCGAAAGTGTGCAGGCGAAAGAAGCCTGGGAGCCATCTGAGAGGAATGTCCGCTGACGCACAAATGTAGCTGAAAGTTTTATTTTTAAATGTCTCAAACGCACTTTCTAACTTAATTAGTTAGTTAGAAGACACAACTTGTGTGTAGCATCTGTGTGTAGCACATATGCAGTGGTTGATCGCTTTGACCCAGAGACGACAGAAGGGATACCACAAGGACATTCATTTTCGGGCCTTCGGGTCACTTTGACCCTGAGATAACACATATGTTAAAAGGTTTTCTTCAGAGTTGGAGTTAGATTAAATGTTAGGATTTTAATAATCAAGTCAATTTTCACTTCATTTCATTTACTTGCAGCAATGAATTCATAACAACAACATTTCTATGCACCAATAGACACAAAAGTATCATTGATTTATAGGTTGTTGGTTTTTCATTTTAACTAACAGGATTAGAAAAGAATCACAAGTTTGCTAAATACTTTCAAAGCACTAATTGCATAAAAAAAACTGTTCTTTACTCTTTTTTCAATATAACAATTAACAGAATAAAGGATTGTTGTGAAAACAAAGATTATAATTCCTTATGATTAATATTGTTATCCTCTTTGCTCTGGTTTAACTGGGCCTCAGAAAAACAAACTTGAAAGACAATGAATGACGTTCACATTCGTTCACGAGACCTTAAAAGAAAGTGTTGCCACATTTCCTCAAACGTTTTTGCGAGTTCATGACTGAGTTCATTTCACAACTGTGTCGTCACGGACGGGTAAAACAAACACTAGTTACACACAGATACTACGCACAATTCACGGAGCGGAAAGAAAGACAAACAGCAGCGAAAGAAGGATTAATGATATATGAAAGCCTTTATACAACTTCCCCATTGTGCTCGACCTGCCCAAGCGCTGCTAATCTGCCATTCATGAAATTGGAAAACAAACATATGAGAGAGAAAACAATGTGTTTTGGCTTTTATCTTCTTATTAGGAATGATGTTTTGGTCATTTTGTTTCTGCCTTCCCTTGTGAAAAAAGCATGAGAACCTCTAGGTCAAAGCAACACACAGGGAACTGACTAGACTCCTCTTTGATTCTTTTTTTTTTAGCTTTAATTATTGACACAAATCGGAGGCTGATTCAATATTTCCAGTGATTGACCCGTGAGGGAGTGGAAAAACTACGTGAAACAAAAGTGACGAGCGAACTTTTTCTTTTTTCTTTCTCCCCACAAGGAAAAACATGGATTCAATTTTTTTTTGAAGTAACGCTCTAGTTGCAGTGTAGAAAGAGTGTTTTGGGCAGTTGTAGCAGAAAACACAGACACAGAGGCAGACGGACTGAGACCAGCAGCAGGTTTTTAAAGAGACGCTGTTTATTCGTGTGGCTGAACCCGGTGACTTCGGCTGCAGGGTCTGCTGGAACCATCCGGAACAGCGGCCGCAGCTGAGTATCGGGCGCGGGTGGCGGTTCAGGGAAGGCCCAAAAAAAATGCCAGAGTATTTTAACCCTTTTAATGTGTCCAGACTCAACATTTATAGAAAATGACATTTCCGTTGGATAATGTGACAACAACTCAGTGGTTCCGAGGTGCTGATGTCAATCCTGTGGAAATATATAGTCGTCAAAGAACGATTTCGTTCCCCATTAGGACGTTGCATAACCTGACCCTACAAAGGTCGCCTTCAATCGCACACCCGAAGGTACATGACTGACACTTAATGCAATGTTCCTTCTTGTCTAATCACCTGTTATCCCCGCAGGCGAACAATGTACGAGGAAAACTCGTTCCTCCCACCTCAGCACCCACGTAAAACAACTAAATGCATTTGGAAAGTGTATCTGCCGACAAGACATCTTTAAACATTATTGTCGGATATTTGAACAGATTTCTCACCACATATATAAAAAAAGCAGGTAAAGGTTTATTAAATAAAGTTAATAAATCATTAAAAAAAATGTATGCTTCTATTGACTGCTTTTCACAATGAAGGATGAGTTTGTTTTAAAAAACAGGGTTAAAAATTTCAATTATTTTTCAGGGAAATCCTGATTTTGGTAGTCTCCGGATTTACAATCTGGACCCATAGATTTGTCTCTTTATACGGTGCAGAAGGAGCTGAGCCCTAGAGCTCCTGTTTCTATTTGTTATTATTTCTGTTGTGCAAGTGAGTTTCACCACCACCCGCTTTCCCATTTTAGTAATAAATTTGGAATAAAAAGGTGTTTCTTAATTAGCTAATACAGTTTTTTATTTATTATATTATTTTAAGACGAGGAAAACAAAAATCAAGGTCCAACCCTGCAAGTGAATCTTGCCAGATGTGATATTTATAATGTATTACTGACATACATCTGGTTCAACTGCAGTTCAAAGCAAATGCATTTATAAATGTTTAACACTGTAACTATGCTAAAATAGATAAACTAATTTAAAAGGTTGCCCACGTCAGCTGACTTTGACAACACACACAGTGAAGTATGAACGAGCTGTTTTAAGTAACAGGATGTAAAATCTTTTTGAGTTGTATTGTGTTTATTGTTATATTCAAGATTTTGAAGATAATCGTGTACATTATGGCTCTATAATGGTTCACATTCCCATTGGATTATTTTCTCCCCACAAACACGCACACATTTCTTCGGGTCCGTTTGGTGCCAATGAGGTTGTAAATTCACTTGTATTAACACAGGTGCTGATAAATGGTCGGTAGTTACAACAAATTATAGTGATTTTGTAAGGATTATGCGACTCAGTGAACTGATGACGAGTTCGGCCTCATCACAAACCGGGCAAGAAGAAATAAAAAAAACTGTGTTGTAACTGTGAGTCGACACAATGTGAGATGTGGTCCGGAAAAGAAAACAAATGGCTAACCGGGTTCTTAGGGAGTCAAGGGTTCCACTGCTTTTAAAGTTGATTCAAACAGTCAAAATACTAACTAAGGATTTCATCTGAAAGTTCATTTGATATCCCAGACCAACGACCAAAACCTCTCACACACACAACGTCAACCGTGAAGTACTTGAGGGTTCAGGTCACATGAAATCCTGGCGACGGACTCCAGAAAACCCAAATTACGTTTCACAACACTGATTGTTTCACATGAAGTAATCACATTTTAAACCACTCAACCAGACTAAGTAAACAAGTCCCAGACAGATTGCAAACTTTATCCGGGGTCCCGAATGAACAATCCTTTCAATAGGATAATAATTGGCCGTGGGCTGCCAAACCGCCACATTATCGCGACCCAGTGCACCTTTGTTTACGGAGTCAAAAATAAGAACCGTTGGGCCCGATAAGTGAAGTGTTGTACTTATGGCACCATGGAGAAATAAGTCCCGCCATATACACCATTTTTTAACAGTTTTTGTTATACGAGTATGCACTAAATCCTTGATCTTCTGGAACTCCTGTTGTGTTATCAGTTTTATCTTGCCCTTTAAAGTATATACTTTATTGAGTATTGTTTTGATTGTTTAAGCGCTTTGTGACCCTGGTCTGGAAAAGCGCTATACAAATAAAAATGACTTACTTACTACTTACTAAATGTGTAGTTACCTGGATGTGACTTCGGTTCTAGGAGTGCCTGTGAGCCGTTAACAGGTTTTGCTATTGTTTTTATAAGCCTTGGGTTGAAGTCAACCAACAGTTAAAAACAGACGGATGGTTGCGGACCCGGGTCTCCGGCCAAATCACCCAACGTATCCCCATTAAATATATATGTTAAAAAATATACAGTCCAGCCCCCACATGCCAGGTCAATTATTTATACACTAAAATGATTTTTCCCTTGAAAAGTCCTCGCAGAAGCTGAAGAGAACATCTTTAGGATCCTTCGAAATGATCGATTGCTGACTCCAAAAGGTCAATAATAGAAAGTACTTAATGGAAAAAAGACTCGTCGGCATTTTGGAGCCGACCTAAAATCCGAGCAGGTGTGAATGTTTTTTCATTAATTTCTGCTTAGCGGCGATTTTCCCCCTAATCACACGGGAAGAGATTAGGTGTTGCGGGAACAACACTTGATCCTCGATTCTGCTTGATCACTTTCCAAATCTTTCTTCGTACAATGAGATTCAGTGAGTCTGAGCCGCTGAAGCTGTAGGATCGTCTATAGATGACCAGCATCGACACCCCATGATGTTGACAGTGAAATCAGTGTGTAAGTGTGTGTGTGTGTGTAAGTGTGTGTTTGAGAGGCAGACGTACGTTGAGGTGTTTATCGTGTATCCGGACGGGCACTCTTGAATGCAGCCGCCTTTATGGATGACGTATTCAGCACAACCGGACTCACGGCCCTCGTTCCTCTTCTTGGTCTCTTTACATTCATTGTGTAGTTCCTGAGAAAAGCGAGAGACAGAAAATCAGCATCGATTCAATCACACTTTTTAAATTCATCGCCACTTTTTAAAAAAACTCACCTGACAGAAGGAAAAGCTCACACAACGCCAACCTCTGAACACGTAGTATCCAGGAGGGCACTTTTCCAAGCAGGTATTTCCGTGCTGGAGGTTCCTGCAGGCCACGCAGCTGCTGGCGAGTCCCGGCTCAGAACATCCGCCCAAGCACTGCTCGTGGCAGCACTGACCCTCGGGGTTGCACGCACCGTGCTTGCAGTCGGGACACACTGGAAGGTGGAGAGAGAAGAAAAACAACGGTTGAGACACTTTCAATGCCTTTCAGAGATCGAATATAATGAATGCAATGAATCATTTAAAGCACACGAGGGGCCAAAACCTTTAGACAGTCAAGGTTATTATTAGGTATAAACCACATTAACCTAGTGAAATATAGATTTTGATATCGTTTTCGTCGCTCTAGAACAGTAGTTCTTAACCTTGTTGGAGGTACCGAACCCCACCAGTTTCATATGTGCATTCACCGAACCCCTCTTTAGTGAAAAATCAAATATTGAACCCCTAGGGTTTGATCGAACACAGGTTAAGAACCACTGCTCTAGAAAGCTTGAGATTAATCTTAATTATCTGTATTTTTGTTTTCCTTTATCAATTTTCCTTCCCTCACTCTATTATCTTATCTTTCATTACATCTCTATTATTTTATTATCTTTAACATCCAAATATCAACATGAATTTATATCTACTTTGATTTTGAGTGCGGAGGGCCACATAAAATAACTTTGCGAGTCTTGAGTTTGACACATGTGATTTAAGAGAGATTGAAGATAAGATCTTTGGTAGGACAGACAAACTGTTTCTAAACTTATTTGAAAATGGAATCATGCAAAGTTAAAATATGGACTGAATAATATATCTGGGATGAAACAAGAAGGCATAAAGAAAAATAGTAAATTAATAATGCGAAAATACTATAGTTTGAAAAAATTAAAAACCCTAAAACCCCACAAAAAAATGTAGAAATGTATAATACTAATTCAAAATTATACACAAATATGAAATGATTAATGTGACAAAAGAAAGACAGACCAAATAAATACACTGAAAAAAGATGACAAGGATTACAGAGGTGGAAAAACAACATATACAAATATATAAATAAAAGTATTCAGTAATCACTTAAGAATTCAAGCACTAGTTGGTGGTCCACAGAGTCATGGAAACACACTGAGCTGCTGCTGGTTTAGAGAATATGCGTCACTCCCTTATATCACATTATATTTGTCCCGTCGGGAGATTAGGTCACAGAGTCTGAGGTCACCGTGACTGAACAAGCAATCGGGTTTTACTCGTGTAATGATCTAATAAAACCAACGTTACTGCCCGGCGTCTGACCCGCTGGATCCACATTACGCTCCGTGCGAGACCAGGCGCTGACCTTTAGGCTAAAAGCTCATTATGAGCGGCTGTGCAGGGGAAGCAAAAGTTTAATTGAAAATCACGTTGCCGGGAGGGTGACCCGCAAACTCTCTGACCGATAACAAGCCGTCGGCGAGACGTCTAATCGATGGGAAATGAAACAATCGACAACGGATAGATGTTAAATGACATTAACAATCCTTTGTATTTGCAGATACTTCTTGATCTGAGCAGCAACAACTAAAACATTTAAAGACGTGCAGTTTATTTTAATCAATATCTTAAAGTGTATGTGATTAAATACATTTTTTTATTTGATTTAAATGTATTTCAAACCTTTTCATTAAAAAGAAAAACGGATTATTTCAATTACAATTCCTGTTGTGTTATCAGTTTTATTTTGCCCTTTAAAGTATATACTTTATTGAATATTGTTTTGATTGTTTAAGCGCTTTGTGACCCTGGTCTAGAAAAGCGCTATATAAATAAAAATTACTTACTTACAATTTTATTAAATAAACTTGCACAAGACGAAATGTTTTGGGGAAAAAATCAGGACTATTGGTCAAAAATGAGGGTTTGAAAAGTATTATTTTGATGCAAAAATACACAAGCATGCTGGCATTAATTTGTCTTTTTTAAATCATAGGTTTAATTAACAAAAACATTAACTATCTTCTACCGGATGAGATATTTATAAGGTAAAACTAACATGCATTTATATTAATAAATGTATCCATGAATGTTTAACACAGTAACTGTGTTCAAAATAGATCAACTGGAAGTAGAAAAGCTAATTCATTGAATAATAAAGATCACATGTAGGATTTCAAATTGCATGAAACAAATGTAATGAATCCCGTAAAATAAACTTTCTGTTGCACTTCAAGCGGACAAGAATGGCAGCACAACACTGGCTCCTCTGACCCACTGAGGAAAACAAACCCCTTCCCCCTCCTCCTCCGATGTCTGCAGGGAGTACACACACTGTGACCACAGCCTCACACACACACACTTCAAGATCCGGCTCCGGCGGATGATCCATGCCAGAGTCTGGCTGCAGCACTAGATCCACCCTCAGCTCCAGCCAATGCGTTCGCTGGCTGTGGAGGCAGCCATTCAGTGGTGACTACCATGTCAGGGAGAAGAGACGCCCAGGGTTAACCCTGGATTTGCTGGGGCAGACAGGGGGCAGACGCAAGGAGGGAGCAGGGCCAGGGGTAGACCGTGTAGTGCTGCTGCTGCTGCTGCTGCTTTTGGTCAATTACAACAGAGTTGTCGAGCCAAGTGAGGTGAGATAAATGGCCAGATCGGATCCAGAGTCACAGCAATAGTTCACAACTGTATTAAATATTTGACAAAATCAAATTCTTCCCATTGAATCTGTGGCACCGAAACTACCCATTTAAAACACTTTAATTCTTGAATATAATCTAAAAAGCACCAGAAGATTTTACAGAGGATTTCGAGTCATTCTTTTTAAAAATCCACACGACTACTTCCCTTACAAGTTGTGTCGCCAATAACATAACAAAGTTAAACGTGATCAGCTTTATTTGTTAATATTTCTGCTCAATGTTATAACCAGATTCACTGTCGATTATTCAGTCCCGTTTATAATATTGCCAATTAGTATTTCTATTCTTGTACATATTACAAAGTTGTTGTTTTAAAGATTAGGGAACACACATTATCATTAATAAAATAGGTATTCAAATGTATGTTACCACCATAATAACCAGTTATTAAAATCGATAAACACAAAAATCTTAAAGCCACTTTACACTGCAAAGATTCTGTCTGAATGTGATGTTTTTTGGTCGATCACAGTGTTTGTTTACATGACATTGATTCAAACCAACAAGTTTTTAAACCAGCTACCATGGTTTTGGTGCCAAAAGCAACACAAATGAGTTTGTAAACGTCTCGTCAACTACAGAGAAATCCGACTGTGCCTGCGTCAGAGTCTTCATAACAACATTTGGTCGTCCTTCAGAGCCTCGACCTTCTCAAGCTTAACGTTGTTTTCAAATTTCATGGACTCGTGCGTCCTCAAAAAAGTGAGACGACATATTATGAGCGTCCACCGGCTTATAAACATCTCTTGTCGTCAGCAAATCTGCACTGAGAAGTGAAATAGACCTGGAAGTCTGTTCCTCTTAAGCGAGCTCCTCTAATGACCAGGAAGCCATTTTTCCAAATGCAAGACACAAATTAAATCTGCAAATTACTGTATGCCTTTAAAAATGTATTCTGTTAAAATGAATAATCTGTTAAAATGTTGGTCAACTACGAAGCCGCACCACTAGGCTACGTGGGATGGTAAAGTTCAATCTAAACAACACTTTAATCCCTGATTAATTAACGCTTAATTAAGAAGTAAGCCGTTTATTAAAGGTTAACATGTGTTTGGCATTTTAAATGTACCATAAATTAGCAACAAACATCTTCGGTTGTTACTTCATGGTACACATATTTGTTTCTTCCTCCCCCCCGCTGTTTAATAACGAGAACATAAACTGTTGTGAAAACTGAAGTGTCGCCACAGACGGCATGAGCATGTTTTCATCCAAACGCCTCCATACTGCTCGCCTGTAACGTCTTGTTGTGACACCAGGACGAGAGGAATTGTTGCGGAGAAAACTCAAACAAGTCTTTATCTTAAGCACGTTTTGAAGCGGAAGTTAAACACTGGCAGCTCCCGAGATATTAAAGTTGCCAAAAAAACTGTTCAAAATGAAACCACTAATCAAAGAAAAATATTTGAAAAGTATTTATCTTTAAGAAGGAAATGTTGACAGTACATCAAATCTGCTGCTGTGGCATCAAAAATAAAACCATAAATGTGATTTATCATAAGTTAACGTATACATCCGGCCACAGGAGGAGGCTCCATTCAGCTCTCTCTCATTCATTCATTTCATATTCCACTCTCCTCTCTCTCTCTTTCTCTCCGCCACTATCTCTCCATCGGACTGTGTAGCTTTCTAGGCCACTTGGACCCTCCCACTATCATTCATACAACGCCATGTTTTGTTTTCCTGGATGGGTGGATGAAGGGGGGGGAGGAAAAAAAAAAAGGCATGGATGGATAAATGATTTCACTCCCAACAACAAGAGGAGGAGGAGGAGGAACCATGCTGGAAAGCTTAGCTCTCATTAAACAAAACACACACGCATGTGAACATCACTGTGTCATTGGGTAATTTGCTCACTACACACACACACACACACACACACAGGGTTCCAGTAAGGTTTTTTAAATGAAAAGCCTGATCAAAGGTGTGTTGTGTTTACCTTTCATTTGGCCACGGCAGTAAAGAGGCCTGGCTGCTCAGTCCCCGGGGAAGGAACATGGGAAACGCCGGCCAACCAATCGCATGCAGACACACACGGCAACACTTCCTGCTCTTAACACATAAACCTCCCCTTTAATTGGCAGTGATGTCTACAGGCCAAGTGCTGGGAACAATAACAAACACGTTTTAACCCCTGAGCCATTTACACAGGAGAACACACACGTTCACACACACACACACACACACACACACACACACACACACACACACACCCCCACACACACACACACACACACACACACACACACACACACACACACACACACACACACACACACACACACACACACACACACACACAGTGTGGTTCAGCACGCACACACTCATACGTGACAGACACACTGTGGGATTCACATTTACTATTTTTGGCCACGGTGGGAGTCCTTCAAAAGTGCTGCTTTAAGTGTTTTTCATTTTCTGCCCAAAACACATGGTGACAACAAGGATTGTCGCACGGGAGGAGGACACCATCAATAAATGATCGCACGGGGGGACAACCCTGGTGACGTTTGGGGGGGAAAATCTTTTAATATATATTGTATATGTTGCGATGAAATACACAATGTTTCAGTGACACAGGTAGATATTTAAGGATGAAAAGAAGACAGTCACACCCTTTTCTTTCCCCCCCCCTCTCGTGGGCCACTCCCTCGCTCCGTTATTGACACAGATATAGAGCCGCTATTATGATATGGCTTTTCCTAACATACGAACCAGAAAGGATCAACTATGTGTCAATTTGTTTAAGCGGCGGCACACGTGACGACGCTGAGCCCACACGCCGATCCACATGATTCCTTCTCTTTGATTAACACACGGGACGTGACCGGGGCCGCATCCAAGATACATTTACATTCAGAACTCGTGACGAAGGACGAGGAGAAGTTCGCGGAGGAGTGAACCCGATGAACCGAACTTTCGCTCGGATCGTATCGAAGTCTGATCCCCCAAAACAAAAAAAACTTTCGGCACTTCTTCCGCGGTCGCATTCCTTCTGCATGACGAGCGATCGCACATGAAACAGATGGTCGCACGTCTCCCCGGAACAGTCGCGAAGGTGTGACTTTGTTTGATGGAGCTAATTTAGACCAAAAAAAAAAAAAAACTTGATGCGTCATTCAGACAATGATTCGCTTGAAACTTATCACTGTCTATGTACACATTTACCGAGTATGACTCACACAAACACCCATTCAACATCCAGTGTTTGGAGAAGTCATTCATAAACAGATGAGTTCCTGTTCATTTACTGCGGAACAAAGGAGGTTCAGAAACACTGTAATGGATCATGTTGCTGCAGCGAGCCGACCTAAAGAGCTGTATTTACCACGTGTGTGTGTGACAGTAGGTTAGTAAAGCACACTAATCATTATCCAACCTTATTATCCGATTTGTTTATATGGCCTATTGGGCAGCATCCATGTTGGTTATTAAAGATAATAGTTGTGGCCCGTTTTGTTATTAGCCTTTAGGGTTTTCTTCTTTTAAAGATGCAGACTTGAAACTAGGCCTGAGAAGATACAGCCAACTCTACCACGACTGTTTGAAGTTTCCTGAAGATATGTGAATCAAGTACCCATCGTATCATGGAGAAACATGGTTAACAAGAACTTCTCATGCAGCTTTTTTTTAATTTTCTGATTAGTTATTTTACTTTATTGATCATTTACATGCAATACGGTTTCAACATGTTGCTATTTTTGCAATTATTTTCTGGTTAGCCGTAACTTCTATGGCAATTGTAGTATCGTGCGTCACTGGTACTCTTTCAAGGCTCTTTTCTACCAATTGAACGTGGTGAAGGATTTCTGTTATTCCTGCCTGGGTTTCCTTGAGAAACTCGGGTTTCCTGCCACAGTCTAAAAACATTAACACAATTTAAAAACCTTTTTAGTTTATTGATTCAACAACACTTGGAAAATAAGGAGATAAACTGGTAGAGAATTTCAATGTTTTTTATATCCGTTATATACATTAAAGTACTCTAGGTTTTGAGAATGTTTGGCATTTTTTGCTCACCTATTCTACAAAACTGGTGCCTTTGTCCTGTTAATGAGCTCTCAGAAATGTGTCAAATGTACACACATAACAAAATTAAGATATTCATTCAAATTGATAACTTTTTAAAAGGAAATTTTCATTTTTATACTATGGATTTTTAAAACTATAACTTTTTAAACAATTTAATCAATAAAGTTCAACCTTCTTATGAATAAAAACTGTTTAACAGTGGGATGAGCTTAAACAATGAGTAATGTAAGTGTAATGTCGCCATCTTAGCAGGTGGACACCGGTGCTTCCTGCACTCAATCCGAGGTAAAATATACGTCTTAAAACCACGTTTAAATGCAAAGTGAAAACTGCAGGGTGTGCAAGAATGGCCCAGTAATCGTTAGAACTTGTGAGCATGTGGTGTGTTAAACATGGATCTACAAAGGTCAAGCCAGCTTTAAAGGCTTCCAGTCGACATTCTATCAGATCTCTGTACGAGACCATGAAACCCGGCCACAGATATGCAGCGATGAGTTTACTCGTCTGGACGGAGATTAAAAGATGAATATAGTTGACCAACTGTGGCCATTCTTGACACTTTGTCTCCTCATTGATTTCCTCGCCTGTGTCTCTCTGTGCTGACCATCCCTGCTTTGCCCATCCTGTTACCATGGAGATGAGACCAGACCAAAAGTGTCTGTAGTAATTATCTGCACACTCTCCAAACAGCTATTTTCCTCCGATCACTCTCAAGTCCTCATTTGTCTGAAGCTACTTTCTTTATTGTGCTAAAAGCCACCGCGGTCCAGGTCACGTCCAAAAAGATCTTATTGTGTAACTTCTCATGTGGCAGAAGAAACCATCTTTTTTTTTTTCCACAGAAAAACACAATGATTTCATTAGAGGTGCTCGGGTCGGACAGCGGATCGATACTTTGACATCTAATGGCACCTTTGAGCAACTGGCCTTTTTTTTTTTTCTTCTCGTCTCCTCTAAACATATCCGTCATTTTGCTCGTCTCTCGCTCTCCTCTTTCACACGCGCCCGTCTTCCGCTTCATCCCTGTGTTCACCACTCTATTTGTTTTCTCATTCCTCTTTATCAACCATCCTTCTCCTCGGAGCCACATCTGTAATTTTGGTCCCCATTTTAGCCGATCTATAGCTCGTGCTCTAAAGAGCCCGCCGCATGGTTGTTCAGGGTGTGGCCACACCACTTCTGCTAGTTAGAGTGCACGTAATCCGCTTCCTTCTGATGATGCGGGGACTTCATTAACCAGGCGTTTTATCGAGCAGTGGACCCAGCGCAGAAGTAAGATCCGGGGCTTGTGCTCGCACATCACAGAAGGCAACGAGTTTCGATCTCAAAAAGTTTGCTGCAGAATCATCCTTCTTTCAGGTGTTGTGCATTTATTTTGGCTAAAAACTTAACGATATTTGACCAATAAGCTGTCAAGGATGTTAGCGCTGATGCATTCAAATCTCATTGCTTAAAAGCAATGCTTAACACTACTATTTTTACTTATTTTCTGTACTTTGTATTTCAGTTATTACTAGTATTCCCTAGCCGTTTTTTAATGATACTCTTTACAACGTAACTATGCCTGTATTTAATGTTGAATTTAAAATAACATACATTGTCTTGTACGTTTTCACAAACCATGAAAGTGGATTTGTTTAAGTGATTAGATGGATAGTCTTTTTCAAAGTCAAGTTTTACTATTTTTTTTTGTAGTTCTGACATAGCTGAGCGTTTTTATGTAGCAACAGTAAAGGATCCATACAAGGGAAGTAAGATCTTTACTTAATCCAGATTAAAACACAAACAAACACTTCAGTTCAGTTATACGTTATGTTAAGTCATGCAACACACATAGTATTGTTTTGATTGTTTAAGCGCTTTGTGACCCTGGTCTGGAAAAGCGCTATACAAATAAAAATTACTTACTTACTTACATGAACGAAAATGTTACCTCCTTGGCAGGGGTAATACTTCGGGGAAAAGCCTTTAGCTTCATGTTTTCTACTCTCTATAGAGACGCGTGGCTGAAATCATTACTTTGCGATTCATAATACGTTTAAATCCGGTGACTCAGCGAAACACAATAAAAAATGTTTGAGTAGCAAAGTAGGTTTTATTTTTAAGCTTCGGTAGATTTATATAAAATACAGAAAAAGGCGTTACTGTGCTAGCATTAAAAAACAAACTGCTGAGACTTTAAGCTCGTAATAACCGTCGTATTGTGCACTGGCTGAACAATATGGGCTACTTTCTTTAAAGCATTCAAAACAATTCATGGACTCGTTGAGGCCAAATGTGCATCTGTGTGCACGAATACATATTCATGCAATCACCAGTAAAAGAACGGATACTCTCGGTGCTCTCGAAAAGGAGGAAGATTGTGGAGGTTTTCGCTGACAGGACGGTTCGGGTGAGAGAACGATGGAGGTGGGGAGATGGAGAGAAGGAGTCGGTTAACATCAATCTCACGACCATGATGCCTGCATCACTGTCCCAATGATTTCCCTTCACTTTCTCCACCACCAAATATTAGTCTTGCTGAAAGACGCGTCACAATAGATGGCTGCTTTAAACTGGACATTTAGGCAGTTGTTCTACTATCGAGTACTGCTCGTTTATTATATTATATTATATCTGTCTTGGTGCCTTCAATGGCCCATTATCTTCTCATATGAGTGGAGGAAGTGGGGAAGAGAGGAATGAATCCACCGGCTAAGTATCTCTCCATTCCTTCCCCGTTCTCAGAGAACACTGAGAAAATGTTTGTCAAAGAGCCGATTGTCACAGATTTTGGACTTTTTCACGTATCGGATTTCCACACAGTGTTTTCCTCACTTCACTCGCGGCCCATGTCCATCTCTGGTTCTCACCCTCCTTCCTGCGCTCCTTCTATTTCAGGGGCCCATGAGTTCAGTCGGCCCACATGACCAGGACCAGGACAAGCATTTCAACGTTGCTATAGCTCCGGTACATTTCTATAAAGAGGAGTATTATACTTTACGGTACAAAGTCGAGCACTGGCTCTATTGAGAGAGAGAAAAAAAACATATTCAACGACATTTGCTCGACACGTGTCGTGCACTTGTTGCTCTATGTCGGACACAGTTGAGAATGGGGGCCACGTGTGGCCCTCATAAGGTCAGATAGAAACTATAAAACATTTCACATGGAAATGTTTGAGAAAAATCATCTTTTACTAACTATATCAAAAATATTTTCCTTTATTATACTCCTAAACAATAATATATATATTATATATATAATATATTAATATTCATTATCGATTGAATTAACGAAAACTATATTTTCCTTTCCCAGACAATTAATTAATAATTTTATTTTTTAATCCAAAAATCCTATAATATATAAGATTTATTTTTAAACAGTCTTACACACCCTTAGAGAGCCGTCATCGAAAGCGCCACATTTCCTGAAATCAGAATCAAGTAAACACTTGATCTGGTTTGTGTGCGTTAACCAGCTGAACGGAGCAGCTTGCGTGCAGGGGTCGGGGTGGGATGGCCGCAGTGCAGATGCCTGCTGCCCCATTTCATATTCACGGCATCGCACGAGCAGAATTACAGTATACAAACAGCACACATATGCATTTACACGTATGGAGGATAACAGCAGGCAGTGAAGGTTGCAACCTCTTCTATGACGGATTAAAAAAAAAATCAGCATCGACCATTGACACAGGAGAATAAAATTCAGGGGGTCTTTAATACTTCCTCAAGTCCAGTAAGGCTCCAGAAACCAGATTAACTATGTAAGTGATGGTCAGCATCACAGCTGCCTTAACTTCAACACGTTACAATCAATACCTTTCCTGCTGCAGTACAAACATGTGCAATAATAGCATCTTTCGTTCAGCTCTGACCTCTGACCCAAAGATTTCCCTGACATAATTCAAATCACACGTATACATTTTTATTAGATTTATTTTTTCAATGTTGCACCTCATCTCTCAAAGCTAAAGGAAGCACATTTTTACTTCCGAGCTATTGACAGCTGCATTGCAGTCCTGACGCAAACAGCAGGGCGGCAGACAGGAGATGGGCCCTCAGATATACGTCAGACTCACCGCCCTCTTCCCTTCTGGGGCCTGGATGTAAAAACCAACCCCTGGCTGCAGGATTTACACAGCGGGGTGAGCGCTGGTTGGGGATCGGCCCCGGCACAAAGAAGAACCTGTTTGTATCATGGGTATGCCTGTGTGCCCATACATAATACATGTACACAGAGCTATAGAACAAAAGAAAGGGGAATACAACACATGAATTAGGAAGGGAAAATGGGTGTTGGGGAACTGAAGAGGCCCTGCTTATCCTTGGGGGCGCAGGTGTTGTGAGCAGAGGCCCTCTGGTAGGCAGTCTGGGCCACCGGGTGGTTGCACACAAAGGAAAATGAGCAGACGTTCTATCCAGAGGTAAATATAGTGTAGCTTTGATTTTTATGATTATAATCGTAATTATAGAGTAATTAACAATCATGTATTGTTACATCTTATTTTAAAGTTAATGTAACACAGTAGTCCACAATGGGAGAGTAATCTGAATACCTCTTAGATGGCACCATAGCAACACGCATTTATATACAATAATAAGATGAATAGAAATTGTGAATATGACAACCTTGTGGAGGTCGATCTCATCATCAAAACAGTGAAGGTGATGAATACGGGTGTGTAATGGCAGAAGTCAGGAGATACTATATATATATATATATATATATATATATTTTTTTATATATATATATATATAAATATAAATATTGCTATATATATATATATATATAGCAAAACAGCAGCAACTTTACGATATATTGCGGGACTTAAGACACAAGGATATATTTTTAGTATTGTCCGAGCTCTTGACTCTTGTTGCAGAATATAAATACCACATGATGATTGACAAAGTCGTAACTGCTTTCATTTGCTGT
The DNA here is from genome assembly GCF_982586985.1 of Callionymus lyra. Classification (NCBI taxonomy): domain Eukaryota; kingdom Metazoa; phylum Chordata; class Actinopteri; order Syngnathiformes; family Callionymidae; genus Callionymus; species Callionymus lyra. Next base: position 15,411,134 of record NC_141819.1, read on the forward strand.
GAAACCGAAGTTTGCACAAAAGTCATCTTTAATAATTCGACTGTATCCTCTCGTCCTCAGTTATTGGTTGGATCTCATTGGATTTCAATGTTCTTTTCCCTGTGGAGGATGCGATGACTGCTGCCATCTAGGGGCCAGATGTTTAATAGCGATACAAATATTAACAAACGCTGTGAATATTTGCATGTTAATTGTAAATTTAGAAAAATATATAAAAAAATGTTTTATTTAACGCACTAATGGAATATAAACCATAGAACCAAGAACTGTAGTTAAAATAAAATGTGAATGAAAGCCGAAAAATAAAACAAAATTACGCCAAATTATATTTCTAGCTTTTGCCACATCACATAGAGAAGTAGATTGATATAAATAAATAAAATCAAACCCCACATTATGAGTAAGAGTTCAATGTAAATGTCAGTTGTATTGCGAGTGCAGATTTAAACCAGCTGCACATTTACAAACACGGCACTGATAAACTATCATGACAGAGAGGAATAAACGCTGGTAAACAGTGTTTGATTTAGCTAGTGTGAAGCGACACTTGAAAGCTGGGTAGAGCACTTCCAAGAAACGCCCAAGTTTTCTCTACATACGACAATCCCACAGTAACAAATGTTTTGCCAGCACCCGAGCGAAGACACTTTGTAAACAGTGTCTTCATAATTTGGACGTTGAGAGACAACTACCTCATCAAACGCTTACTCGCTCTCGCTGCTCCAAAGTAAACATCGGAAACAAACGGGACGTTGTTGTAGCTTCTATTAAATGTCAACCACATTAGTGCTAATCTACTAAATATACTGGTGTTAATATGCGTTTTTTACAATCATTTTGTCACCCCAAATTGTAGGTTTTTGAAGATTTCTCCCTGGCACCTAAAATACACATTAAATTACCTTTTATTATAAGTATTTTAAAAAACATACAGAGGTTAATTGAGAACTTTGGGAAATTGTCCATAGGTATGAGTGTGTGTGAATGGTCGTCTGTCTTTGTGTGCCCTGCGACAGACTGGCGTCCTGTCCAGGGTGTCCCCTGCCTCTCGCCCTATGATTCTGGGATCGGCTCCAGTCTCCCCGCGACCCCGGAATAAAGCGGTTGTCAATGAATGAATGAATTTAAAAAAAACAATATACAAGAATGACGGTAACATTTGATAAAACTAAATAAATAGAGATATTGTTTTTGTTTCTCCATTTCTTCTTTACCATGAACATATTACAAATAAATAAGACTAGCACGGGTGTATTAATGTAACTAATAGCTTTAAAAAAGGAGTGTTTGGTCATATATATTGGCAATACCTTTCTCGATATAATGCTCGTATCTGAATCAATAGCTATACATTTGACGTACAGTTACTTTACTGGATGAATTATGTTTAAATTAAATCACACGGGTTCTAAGCCCATATAATTTCAGATGATATTGACATTGACAAGAACCTAAATAAGCTAAACCCCAATTTAATTCAATTCTTAACCGAAACGACCATTTACGAAAAGCAACCCGACACCAGGTGCTGCATTGCATTTCCTCGATAAAAACAAACGATTTCTTCCATTGAGGTTTTTTAGTGCGATTCGCCGCCAGCTTCCTGTCAAGACGCTAAATATGGCACTTGGCGACGCAACACTTCTGCAAAACAGATTGAATTGTCTTCCACAAAACATTAGACGGACAGCTGTGTGCGCCTGTGTGCCTGCGTAATGAAATTAGAAAAGTTGAATGAGAGTTTAATTACATCAGCGTTGCGGGGAGAGCCGGTCGGTCGCTTGAAAGAGCAGTTAACAGAAGATCGTAACAAAGCATTGCTGATGGATGATATCAACAGCTATTGCCCACTTCTGAAGGACGGGTTCACCGGAGGACACGCTGGTGCTGGACGCTGTTTTTCAGAGGCGGTTAAGTCTTTAAATTAAAGGCTACTTCTGAGAACACGTAAGATTAATGGACACAGCTAGACAAATGTTTGTCGTTTGCGTTAAATTAACAAATATTGACATTAGAAAAATGCATATGTATAAAAGGCAAGAAAAAAGGAAAAGCAGCAAATAGCTTCTAGGTATTTCTTTGATGGATAAAACCCATTTGACACCACAAAATCCATAAAAATCAATATTCTTATACATTGTTCTTGATTGTGTGCAAATGTAATTCAAAACATTCTCAGAGGTCCTATTCTTCAAAACCTTGCATTTCTAAATACATATTGCAGTACGATAATGACGTTTGAATTCAGCAGCGCTCAGGAAAAGGAAATAAGGTGAATGCTCTGCTCGCAGTTACAGTATTCTATAGATTTCCGGTACAAAATAGTCAGCAGATTGTCCCGGACCTCCATCCATCAAGATGCGAGTGTTTACTGCGGTTCAGAAAAGTGACATGGGTCCATTCATCCATGTCTTCAGCGTCCATCTTTCCACCGACTATGGAGTCTCTGTATCTCCAGACAGTTGATCCAACAAATATGTGTCTTGTTGATGCCAACGATACGTACAAGTGAATCACCATCGGTGTCAACACTGCTCTCACTTATACCAAGTTAGTTAGTTTCTTATATTTAATGGTTTCCAATAAAAAGTGAAAAAAAGGTTCCCAAAAAACATTTACGATGACAGTTTGGTTTGATGAAAATTGCAGCTGGTTAAGATAAGATAAAGTGATGAAAAATGATAAATAAATCAATCACAGTAATGTAGTACATATGCCAGACCTGTAGTGGCGCTATTAAAAAACAAACAAAAAACAATAACATCAAAGTGACGTAAAAACCTTCATTTAAAAAATGTATTTCCAATAAGAAAACCCAGTGTTTCCAAAATGCTCAACAGATGTTTGCCTTCATATAATGTTTTGCTTGGATTTTTATTTTTGAATTAAAGTTCAAGGAAACTTAGTTAACATAAAGAACACAGATATATAGAAAACCAATTTGTACTTAACTACTTAAAAGGTCAACTGATGTGTTTATTTAAATGTCTCTTAAATGTATCTTGTGTCCATTTGTACAAAACTCTCTTTCCATTGAAATAATTACATTAGACAATGTGCTTAAGGGCCTGCCCAGCGAAAACACTGTTTTTTTAATATGAAATCTTGTTTACGATGACCACGCCCACTCTGCTGTGATTGGTCAAGAATTGAGGTTGGTCACCACGTGTCATCAACCCCCAAAGTCTCTACCTCCGAGAGACTTGTTGTATCCACAGAGCTGATCCTGATTACAAAATGATGGACTCCGCTCTCATAACCTCTCGTTCGCCCAGATTTCGGACGGGGGAGAACTTTATAAAATAATACGTTGAAAACATGGTCATGATGAGGGACTGCATCTTGAAGAGGAAGACTTCAACATTTAAAACATGGGAGTGAGTCTGGATAGTTAGGTATTTACTTTAGTTTCCCTTTATAAGATGCTCTAAAAACACTAGTTCTGTGTGGATGAGATCTTTAGCAGACAAATTTGATCCTGGTACAAAAAAAAACTGTAAATTGCTGTAACCTTCTTGCCGCCTCACCAAAATTGAATTTCATTTGTGACCGCGTTAAATAAAATTAAAATGTATCACCACCCGGGGAACGAAGCGCTAAAAAATCTTTAACGGCATCGTGGAGCATGATAACGCATTATAATGGAAGCTGCTCTTGTGTACGTCGCTCTCGCTTCCCTTCCAGCAAGGGTCGCACTTCCACTGATGGTCGACCTCGCAAGTGCTCCCCATGGCCTTCCTCGTTCCTGCTTTGGGAGTAACCAAAGGAACTAAAGTTGTCAGTGAGCCGATGAAAATCTCAGCAAGGTGAACACTAAAAAAACAGGTTACAGCGCCACCACCAGTAAATGCAGAGGAACTAATTAAAAGATTTTTTTATTTATTATATTATTACATTAGTGTGTGTTAATGTTAGTTTCGGAGTGTTTTCTGGACTGTTCCCAGTGGCTATAAACAAATCAAAAAGCAGACGAAGCCAAGATTCCAGTCCATCTGTGTCATAACACAAATCAACTATCCTTGTGACATATGTGCAGAGTTCACATACCCAAAACATGTGCTCACAGCTCCTGCCAAAATACCGACAAAACACTGTTGGACCGACCATGCCAGAGTGTGTGTCGAAGTCAAGTATGTCTGGCTGACGCGCTTGCAAGCCGAGCACTGGAGCAGAACCTTTTTTAGTTACGACAATGCCATCGCCAGGGTCCGAAGCAGCCGACGCTGCAGAGGAGAGGCTACAGCCAAGGCATGCTAAATATTAGCTGGGCTGGACGTCACTCTGCCTGGTGATACGTCGTCACCGGAGAATAACTCGCTACCTCATCGTCTATCTTGGGAGTGGGATCTGGTGCTTTTCAGGCTCATCGTTTTTCAGCTTTGTTTGGAATCAAACACATTTTTGTCAAGGTTTGATTTGTTGTTAAATCCAAGTAGAATATATAAATATATTGTTCTTCCTTCTCTCCTGAGTCGGCTCCATATCATCAGTGGTTCCCGACAGAGTTTTGACAAAAAACTGCTTTCCTTCCACATACAATCTGTGTTTTTGAACTTGAGTCAATAAAAAGTTCTTTGGTCTTTACTATTCGAATTATGGATTTGGAATTAGAGTAGAGAGACAGACAGTCATGAAAGAGGCCGACATTGATTTTACGTTGTTTTATGTTGGGGATGAGTTTAATTCATGTTTTTTATGTATTTATTTTTTTAATGAAGTTTACTCTTGTTTTTATGTGTAACCGAAGCTTCTTACACGACTGTTATAATCCTCAGTGAGATCACTCAGGCCGATGATATAACATCTTTCTATGTCAGTTGCGCTGTATAACCACTAGAGGATTCTGTCTCCATTCAAACGCCCTCCGACCTAATCCCATTACAGCAAAGCCCTTCCAATAATTTCAAAGGATTTGTCTTGTAGATCCACTTTGTGTACGTTACTTAATAATATAACAAGCAGACAAATCCCAGGACTTCATTTCCTTACTTTTCAGACCAAAAAGCGCTCTTAATATCATATCATCATTATTTATTCATTCTGGTTTTGACCTTGAACCGATTTTATATAGTACATGGCACTCAAAAATCTGTAACAGCCCCACCGCGAGTCAACAAAATATTACTCTGAAGGGCATAATACTATGTTTTACAATTATTTTGTAATTTTATTTTAACCCGTGTATGGGTAAAATTAAACACTTATGTATGAATAATCGAGTCTTGCATCACATGACCAAAACACAGACGCCTCATTGGTCGAGAGCAGCTCTGCGTCACAAGTTTACACCCATAGTATATTAATTCAATTAATGTATCAGAGGTTTTACCGATGATAATAACAACTTAAGATAACCTTAACGGTTCTGATATAAAACTTATTTTAAACAGTATATTAAAACGTATGTACTTATGAAAACTGCAGACGTTAAGTGTTTTTGCTTCGCCATACTTTGTGCCGTTTCAAAATTAATATGACATTTTCCAAACCAAGTAGCCATTGTGTGATCATCAGCAAAATAAAACATCTGTTAAGGTATTTTTCAACACGCACTATTGGGAATTTGGATTAGCGAGTCACAAAAGGCCAAAGATAATAATTATTTTTAATTTGATCTTGTGAAATACATTTTTCTAGCTCAGAAATAATCCTTTGTTTTTACAGATTGAATCAAATCCATTTGATCTGAGGGAATGTAAAAACCGTGTTGATGAGGATTTGGTCATTTTAGGAGGAAAAAAATGCTCGGTATGGTCACTTTTGAGCAGTCATGGGTCACAAACACTCGGCAAGCTTATGGATCACAAGACATTTTTCTTCTCCAAAATATTTTTGAGGGAAAACTGGACGACTATCAAAAAATCTCACACACGGTGTGTGTGTGTGTTGCGTGTTTCCCTGCTTGAAAAAAACTTCAAATGACTTTCACATAAGTGGGGAGGAGATGAGCACACTTGCAGAAGAAGAACACCTCACACCCTCGGAAGGCACGCTCACTCTGCCGAGGGGATAAACACCAAAACAGACGGAAACTGTGACTTATCCAAACACAAACTGAAATTTACACTTTTTTCCGACAGCACACAATCTGTGGACAAACACGTCGCGACCAATCGCGAGCGGGGAACGGCTCCCGTGCGCACCAATCACAGGCGCGCACACACAAACACACTGTAAGGGCGGCCATCTTTAGTAACAGGAGCCAGAGCTGACAAGTTTGGTCTATCATTTTGAGGCCCAGAAATTCCTGCATGTCTGCATACCACAGCGTTGCAGAGGGAAGGAAGAAGGGGGAGAGAGAGAGCACAAAGCAAGGGAACAGAAGGACAGAGGGGGATAGAGAGCAGAGGGAGGATCTTTCACATGAGGAGGAGCAAACAGGAAAAGAAATGTGAAAAAAAGAAGGAAATTGGACCTGCTGGAGAAGAACATCACGTCACTGATCAGGACGAGCAGTAGAGTGAAGTGATGAAGATGAGATCAGTGATTCCAGTCAAATGTTTGCCTCGTTTTAAAGTAAACATATTAGCTCTTTTAATCTAGCCGTCCACCTGAGTATTTACTGAGCAGTCGTTCAAATAACTACTGGGAAAACTACTCTTGGTTTTGAATATTTGTGCTCCACGGTTTATCGTGCTGGTTATAAAGGGTTTTCTCCAGAATATTAGGAGTTCATAACATAAAAAGTACACTTTTCCCTTTATAATAGTCGCAGATATAGAGCATGATAATTATTTAATGTGAATTATAAGTGTTTTTGCTCATCTACATGAACATTTATTTATTTGTGTATATACAGTGTATAGAAAGTTGATTTTACTGCTGGTTTATTTTTTATTATTTGCCAATAATATTAGCAAACTAAAAATGGAGAATATAACTATTTTCAATAACACCTCTTAAGATGGTTAAATAAGGGACAGAGTTGCAATGGGCCCTTTTTTATATGAAATAAAAAGCATATTTTAGACACTTTGAATTGTTTCAACAACTATTTATTTAGTTTCTACATGGTTTCCCAAAAGCCCAAAGATTGCATCAACCAAATATTTATTTATTATTTGTTTGCCCAGTTTTCATATTTTGTTTATTATTAATTGTAAAAAAGAAAGAGGTTTAACAAAGTGAAAATTCAAAAGTCAATGCAGGAATTTGAAAACAAAGAAAAATAATTAATAAATGAAATCAAATAAGTAGCATTTGTTGTAACTTATTTTGGCAACATAAGTGGATTCATGTTTATTTGTGACATTGTTTATTTAACGTATTAACTAAAATATCAACAATGTCACAGCATTCTACATAAAAGAACAGCATTCTTTATTCGTAGTAATAATACATCGTAAGAACTTGTAGCTCCTTGGAACCCTCTCTATATACTTCTGAGACGTGAAACAAAACGTCCTCGCCACGTCAACAACCTCCTACCTCCAGCCATTCACTAGCAGTTCACCCTTGACCTAGGCGGGTCACCAAAAGGTCACATTCTCCCAATAACACCCGGAGCTTCCGAGGCTCCCACCCACGCTCTTAAAAGGCTGAGTTACAAATAAAAGCCTTAAATAGACAAAAGGTTTCTGGTGCGGACGGGTCGGCCTAACGACGGGCGACACCCACAGTCAAAGATCCACTTTACTCGGAACAAAACTCCCTTTCCAAGATACGGAACACATTCTAGGTAGCACTGATGTGGTTTTTGGTTTTCGGAGAAGGAAAGATTCAGGGAAAGGAGTCGTCGCTCGAATCGAAGTGAACGTCTGTCACGGAAACACTTCTCCCACATTTTGGACTTGGACGTTACATCAAGGACTGAGGGTTCAGCTCAGGATAAACAGGTTCAACTCGAGAACATTTAAGTTGTGGTGCGAAGTTCTCCGTCCGCCGCAGATGTGGCGAGGAAAAAGACGATCCGACGAGCGACGTTCGGGAAAAAGCCGATCAGCAGAGGTGCGGAGAAGTAAGACCGCCATCAACAAAATGCCGTGGACTTGTCGAAGCAGAAGCAGAAGAATGGCATATCTGGAATACAGGGCATGCCAGCAGCAGTGGTTACAGACTATGTTAAGCCCCGAACATGTGCTGCTGAGATCACACGGGCACAAATACACAACTCACAGCTCTGTACAGTAAATAACTTGCATTTCAGACGATTTCCAAAACCAGTTCCAAGCCCTTGTTTTCCTTCCACCACAGCTTCTGTATACGATTGTTTTGAGCTCAAACTTAGACCCTGGCAAAGGTGTGCACCACGAGATCAGAGTAAAACTAGGAAATTGATCCTGTATAAATGTTTCCGACAACCGACGTGTACTTTTTTTATTTAACTTTCCTTGTGTTTTATTTGATCATAAATTACTAGTTGCACTTGAAATATTACTTGTTAATTATGACTTTAATCTCTTTCATTCCTGTTTGTTGAGTTTTTTATTTTGAAATTTAAATAATAAAATTGAAATAAAATGTAAAAAATGTTTTAAATGAAGTAATACGCACTTGTTTTGACAATAATTTTTTTTTTTAATTATTAATAAAGCGTGGTAACTTGTGAACAGAATTGTGAATCACGATTACAAATGCACTGCTTTATATACATACTTCCAACAACTGATTCTTCTTCGTTACTCGAGTATTTATTTACAATTTTAATGCAAATCCTTTTGGTTTTTCCTATGGCTCGCCTCAATCACAGTATGTAGTGCGTCCCCCCTCAGGGGATTTTGTTGCTTATCCTTGTTCTCTCCGGTTTGTGTTCACACACATTGATTGATCACGTATGGGTGTGTGTTGTGTACATGCAGTATCCATGTCTGAACTGAAAGCTGGGAGTCATATAATCCGACCAAACACACCTGAAAACAATCCTACCGTTTCCTAAGCAGATAAAGGGTCATTTTTTGTTTTTCTCCACTTGCACAAAACACGTATGTAACCCTCAGGGTCCCGTGAACACAACCTCAGCTTAAATTCAGAAAAAAATATACTGTTTAATAGATGCAGGTCTTTGTTGACATTTGGTCCAAGTTTGACATCTATCGCTTTTTATTTATTTCCGTCACGAGTGGGCTTCGCCCTGGGACACGGGTTCATAGCTCAGCAGTGGGAAGCTCTTCAGACAAAAGCTGGAAGTTATGAGGAAGTCATCTCGCTGCAAAACTTTCAACAACTGCGGACCTGCCAACGCGTCTTTCCTGCAACACTCCATCGAGCGCACCAAAGTGCAAAAACAGACTCCGACGGGGGAGCTCGTTTCTAATATGCTTGCGTAGACGAAAACATGTTATTCTCATACATCCATTCATAACACTGCCCTGGAAACAATAAACAACATGGCTATTGATTCCTCCAGACTGTATCCTGAGAAGCCCTCCAGCCTCCGCCATATGTGCCGCCAGTCGTGGGCAGCACTGTCTCCATTACAAAAACTTGTGTGTTCACACACACTTGGCTCTGAGAGCTTCTGTGTGTGTGTGTGTTTTCTCACTGAAGAAGTGTCTTGTATACATCCACGAGTGTGTCGAGACAGGATGTGGGGGTGCCAGTCCATCGATTGGGGGGCGTTTCCTAGATCCCTCGACTACTACTGTCTGTCTGCTGGATGCAAAGACTGATGCGCTCAGAGACATGAATATTTATTTACAGGGAGATGAAAACTGTCGAGTTTAATATATGCAGTGATGCAATTTTTAGGTCCGTTTTCACAAGTACATTTATCCTCATAAATTATAATAAAACATTTAGAAAGGCACTCAAGACAGCCATACATCTGTCAAGCACTTATTTTTACCCATATGATTTATATGAAAGTAATTGTATCGCTGTATCTTTGTTTTATCAATATTATTTGCTGAAAAATGTTGGCGTTTGAAATATACGATAGCGATGTGATCAATCAAAGCTTGTCAGTTTAGCATTTCGGACCTTGCTGGCACAACACCCAAAACGATAAGGCTTTTCTTTTGGATAAATCTTCAGAGGATTTTTGGATCCAGATGGTAATACTGAGCATACTTGATTCTCTGAGACTCCTGTGTTTGTCTCGTGGTTTCTTGACCTTTTAAGCATATATTTTAATCGGTATTGTTTTGATTGTTTAAGCGCTTTGTGACCCTGGTATTCTACAAATATGACTTACTTACTAACATTTCCTGAATTTTATTAAAGTATGGATAAACACTGGCAATCACATAACGCCCTTGGTGTTAATATGTTGCGTCATGGCTCAGATGGTACAGTGGTTGACTCGTGGTCTGAGAAGTTGTAGATTTAATACCCGTTCCGGACGAGATGGTGGCATTGTGTCCCTGAGCAAGACATTTTACCCTGACTGCTGCTGATGGTTAAGCTGCGTCGCAGCCTACCCCCATCAGTGTGTCTGTTAATGCGTTACTTAGTGTAAAGCGCTTTGGGTTCTAAATAAGCATAGAAAAGCGATATATAAGTAAGAGCCATTTACCATTTATTTATTTTTAAAACTTATCCAGTCGAGATAAATTTTGATCCAATACACACTATTGCAGTACCACATTAAATGACTAAAAAGTACAAAATGTACATAATGTTCTTATGCAGGAATTAGTGTTGCAAAGTAGGTATTCAGGTAAAACTAAACTTGCAAAAAGGAATTTTGTTTTAATCATTTAAATGCATAAAGGAGCAATTGTAGTTACTAAAATTGTATTGTTACAGGTTTCTCATACGGTGTGTTAAATATTAGATGTCTTCTTGACGGTCTTCAAAAAAACGTCAGAGCGTCTCCGTTCAGTTGCTCACTACCTGCATTTCTACATGGAAGTCTAACTTGAAATCCTCCTGCTCTGTTTGTTTTGCTCTATTTATTTTTGCTGTACCGCACCACTCCCGAGCCCCTTCTTTAGTCCACATCTCTGTTTACACCCACTTGATTCAGACAGAACTTAAACACACATTTAGATGACACCAAAAGTGACTTTCATTGATAATCAGCTGAGGAATATACAAACAAAGCTTTGTAGAAAAAAAAAATTAAGGTCAGTGGTTGGAAAAGACTTTTAAAACGCTTTTTTACTCGTCTTTAAAAGTCATTGTTTGCATTCGCTGCCATCTGCATTTCACTATAATCTTGCAGAGTTGCTGCATATTTGAGTGTGCGTCATATATGAGCTCAGCATTTCGGAGGAACATTGAACTCTACTCCACATTCAACACAACTGAGCGGCTCCACCGACGGCTGACATTTTAACTGGGAGCCATTTGAGGTAAAAGATGAAATTTCTGGATTGGCAGAGATGCATGTGCACAATTAAACAGTGGTTTCCTGCTCTAAAGGAGCATGTGTAAGATCAGAGGAGCGCAGGCTTTCCTATAGCTCTTACCAAAGGCAACTGTAAAAACACAACAAAAACAAACCTGCTGTTTCCACTTGCACATAAACTTTAATTCGCTGTCTAATGTTCTTCCACCCAGCTTGTACGTACACACCCACCACCACATGCAGACTCACAAAGTTACGTGTATTCACAAGCAAAAGAAGGAGCTCGTATTATTCCAACATGCCGTTTAAGAAATACATCGTTTGTAAACTTATTACGTCTGTTTAGTCAGGGCATCATTTAGTCTTGATGTTTTGAAAACATTAGATATATTGATTGACAACGAGTGTTTAGACGAGGCTGTGCGACTTTCCTTCGTCTGCAGGAGAAAAAAAACACTGAGAAAGTGGGTCAAAATGGGCAAATAGGTTACATTATCAAGAAGATGATGGTAGAAACTGACTTTTAACATGTGCGACCATCAATTATTCAAGACGTTTAGGAACTTGAAACTATGTTATACTTAAATGGTCCACTTTAGTGTGTAGTACTTAATCACTCTAGTAGTGTGTATATATATATAAAATCACACAGAAAGTTATATTTCAAGTTTTAAAGAACTAGTCATGAAAAATAAAATTGAGAAAAAAGGTCAATTGTTGACGGTCTTTGACCTCAGAGGGGCCACTTTAATATAGTCAAAGACTTGCATTGTTTCTTGCTGTAAAGTACAAGAATGTTATGAAGACCAAGTTTTCTGAAAAGTATTACTTTTTTTTCCCCATTTATTTTTAAAAGATCCCATCAACTTAAGATTTTATTTTACATTTTTATGGTTTTATTCTGTCAAATGAATTGTTGATTATGTACATTAAAGTCATGTTTTAAAAAGTTCTATTAAAACCCATACTGGGAAAATGAATCACCGACTTCTGGAATAGAATCATTTAGGATTAAGAAGAATAAAAACCAGAATAGAAGGCATTTTTAACATATACCAGATTTGGAATTATTGTTGGATTTAACATTTCCTTGTTTGGCTTGGTGGTTAATATGTCTTGTAAGTCAAATCTTGATTTAATACAATCACCCAGTAAAGTCCAAACCGACCTGACCATCACCTCTGGCTCAGAAATGCACTTTAAAACTCTTACATGTCCACCGCTCTCTCACAAACATTTACAGTGGAGTGTATCCATACAAGACTTATGTGCGGCCCACACACACACTGCAGCCAGAAGTCAAAAGTAATTGCATCATCTTCTAGAAATGGCTCTGATTTTGACACCCAGCTCTGCCACAGCCGAGCCCTCTCACATGACATGCGTCACGGCGGCTCTTCTGGCCAATCCCGGGCAAAAAAAAAACAGTGTGTACACATGTACACAAGAACCGTTCGAAATACTTCTTACAGATTCCAGACAGCTCAGTGCTTAAATAACCTTTGCAATCCACCGAATAGAATGACCTGTGTGAACCGTCTGTGTGTTTGTGGGAAGAGATGGAGGATACTGGGAGACAAAGCCACAGCGAAGGCCGTTTCCTGTATTGTGTTCCGCAACAGGAGACCTGGCAGACGATCGCGGAGCCAACCATCATGTCGTACATCACAGTCCATGTACGAGTATAAACATTACCAGGGTCAACATGCTTTGAACTCCCGTCTTTTCTCCCCGACACAGACTCTATAATTGCGCCGAAAAAAATAATAAGTATTCTCTGTGTTTTCCAACGCTGGGAAAGAACAACTGGCGATCTGTGGCCTTTTTTCGAGTTCACCCACAATTCTCTCTTTTTTCCAAAGAGAAAAAAAACACATAGAGCACCAGTAAAGATCCGTTTGTCACCTGCTCTTCTTTCTTTCTCTCCATGTCTGACCAGCCACATTCCTTATCAATAAAAGATCAGTTATCGGCACCATTTGTTGGTGTTGATCTGTGACGTGATGATACTTTTTTCTGCAAATGGCGGAAGTCGTGGACAGAAACTGGTGATGAAAACTGTCATTTTACATTTGTCCTATTGATTTTGACATTAAAATGTATTTATTATTCATTTAAAATGAGTTAAAAAAAATAATCAGCTTTGAAGTAGTGAGAAGAAAACATTAATGGATGGTATTTCTTTTCACAGTGTTTTATGCATTAACATAAATAATGTTTTTAAGTAAAAGCATGGTTGTTTTTGGCCCAACATGTGTGAATCTTGCAACAGTTCAATCTTAGACTTGAGCTAGACTGTGTGATTTTGTACTCACTTCTCTGGCAGTGGTGCTGTGACCAGCATCGTCCCCTGAAGTGTCCGTTGATGGTGTTCTGCGGGCAGTTGGATTGACCCGGCGACCCCTTCCCCAAGCAGACGTCTCCGCATTCCCTTTCGTCCTTGTTGGCCACGATGTAGTTGTCCTCCACCGAGTCCAGGATCTTGGACCAGTCCAGCGTGGCCAGGTAGCAGAGGTCGGGATTCTTCTCCACCCTCACCGCGCCTCGCGTGATGTTGGTGAGGTTGTAGAGGCCCACCTCCTTCAGCTGCAGCATCTCGAAGATCACCAGGGCGTAGTTGAAGAAGAGGTTGTTTCCTCGGATCACGGTCAGGTTGGGGAACAGCTTGGAGAGGGTCTCGAGGCCGTAGACCCGGAACAGCAGCACGTAGTCGGTGACCACCTGGAGCTTCGGGTAGCTGAGGTTTCGAAAATCCTCGATCTTGGTCTTGAACATGAGCAGTATCTTCAGGTGGCCCTCGATGATGGTGCAGTTCTCCAACGTCTGGAGGTTGCTCACGTTGTTTCGAATGTCCTTGCTCTGGCAAACTGCGTGGAGAAAGAAAAAAAAAAAGTTGTTTTAGTCACTGCATCTTCATGTTAAGCAGTTCAATTCAGCCTTTATATTCAAGTAATGTTGTTGCATGAAAGACATACGTGACCAACGTTCACGCCTCTTTACAAATGAGGAAAATGTTCTCCCGTTTGAAACCATCAATCCTCCCAGTGATTTTAATTGAGGAGAGCCGTTCACACACCAGACCGCTCGACTATCCGACGGCCCCGAGCACTTATACATCCTTTCCTTCCCTTTTCTTTCATGTGAACGCGTGCACACACACACACACACACACGCACACAACCTGTCGTGCGCTTCTTGGCTCCCGTTGAATTACTCTGGAGAGGAAACGATTGTATGTCTGATGTGAATGAAAAAAGACATGAAAGGGTTAACAGAAATGATGCCTGGAAGCAAAAAACGCTTATCCAATGCTCATTCATACTCTTCGCCACACATTGGCACACACCGGGCCCGATTTTTTTTCAATCTGCTAATTCGTGCACACCGACTCGTGGACACACACCGTCACACACGTGGAGTGTCGAACTCATTAGTGGAGAAGCTGACGTAAAGCGTCCATAGGGGGTTTAAATGAGAGAGAAAAGATACATGAAGTTAACCAGATGAGTGCTGAGACGATGCATATGTCTACAGAGGAGCCAATTTAAAATGGTTTTGTTTGACATTTGTGCATAAAATCAAATCCATAAATCGACTTCTATGACTGACCCTGCACTGCCAGTCACATGAGGTTAGTTTATGAATCCAGGATTTATTTATTTTACCATTTTCCCGTCTTTTAATCAGTTATTGGATATTCATTATTAAGTGATTCTGTTACTTTTCCTCAAAAACTATTTAAGAAAATGATGAAACTGCTTAACATGAAGATGCAGTGACTTGAACAGTTCATCGTTTTATATAAAATGCATCTGCTTCGCCATATATAGGTTAACTATCACAAGATATAACTTAAACTTTAAGTAGAAAGTGAATATGAAATATCACCATTTTAATCTTGTTAAAAGAAAATAAACAGTTAAAAAGTAATAATTCATTGTTAAGAACCAAATGTATTCCAGCTTTAAAATGACTTTCACTTATACAAATATGTGAAAAGTAAATACAGATATGGTTCTATATTGCAATACTACACTGTGGATATGTATATTGTAGTTATAATACCACTTTAACAGCTCAGGAAAGTGGGTGGCACCTAAAAAAAAATAGATATAGAGTATATAATTGAAAAGTGGTTGGAAATCTAAAAGTTTTTACTTAACATTTGGGGGTAATAATGTGTTATTTAACTGTAAAATATTGGAATACATCACAATATTGGAATATCATGATGATCTTACCAATACACAGTTAAATACAGCTTATTTTTATTTTTTGCAGGGCCTGTACTGGAGACAAACTGTATCCAAATCATCAAAACACAAAAACACAGGTCACAGCTTTTTTTCTGTAGCAGTCGGTGTTCCTGGTGACAACAGCAACCTTACACCCGTCTTCGCCTTCCCGTCCTTATCTCCTGGACACATCAAACGGAGCTACAGGCCGACAGCTCACTGTCAGCCTGCAGCACAAAACAGATACCTATTGTGCAACATAACAAACTCCATTACGCAAGACAAGCGGACCAGGGTGCAACACACCTCTGCCCGTAATGATCCTCGAGACACACAAACATGACCCCCTTTTTTTTTTCCCCTACGAAGGAGACGGGAATATTTGTCCGACCGAGATAAGTACTGTGTTTAAGATTTGGCATATTGTTAAAAAAGATCAGGCGGCGTAGGGTCGAGTGCCATGTTGGACGAGCCGTATTGACGAAAATAAATGTTTGTGGGGACATCGGGGGTGGCAGTCAGAAGCGCTGCCGTTGGCTCACGGTGCGAAATGGAGTCTTGTTTTCAACCCGACATGAAGAAGGGAAGAAAAAAGAGGAGCAAGAGAAGGGAAGAAAAAAGAGGAGCAAGAGAGGGGAAGACGCTGGTCATCGGGGGCAGACGGAGAAAAAAAGCCAGTTTCATAGCGACTCTTTAAATAATGAGACATCCCCCGGTACAGGTTTTTCGGGGGGGGGGGAGGCCAAAAAAACAAGGGAGGGGAGACGGTGGGCAAAAGAAGGGAGTAGCAGGGGTGACAGGGGGCGATGCGACAGAGGGAGGGGTGAAAGTGTAACATGAACCCGGGCAGGAAGAACGGTGACGTAAGAGACCTACAGGACGGTTGGTGATCACATGCATGAATGGAGGGTCGCTATGGACCACAGCGAGATGAAGGGCCGCACACACACACACACACACACACACACACACAGAGTACCACCTACCAAGGGAGAGGGGGGGGGGAGAAGGGGGCGCCGGACACAAACATTGCCACCGACAACGTTGCATGAGCGCACTTTGACAGACGGAGATTGTCGCGACGGCCGGAGTTACTAGACAACAAATCGTCATTTTTTTTCCCCGAATTAATACGGGGAAGTCAAAAATCCCGTCGCGCAATTTGGCAAGTCTGTAAGGAGGGCTTTTTGAGAAGACAATGGCCGTGACCCATCCATCCATCCCCCCCCCACCCCTCCGACCGAGGACCACCCTAAAGCAGACAGCTTGGTGCTCTCACTGGCTGAACAAGAGCCCTTAATTACAATAACAACCCAATCAGCCTCTAATGAGCCCCGGGGAGAAAAAAAAAAAAAGGCAAAAGGCCTCGACTGGACGAGAGAATGGAATCATGGAGCACCCACTGGAACGTACTGTACAATACAGTCGACATCTAAAAGAAACGTGGGAGGTTCGCCGGCCTTCCTTGTCCGGTTGACACTTTAATTTGCCAGTCGGGATGAGGACAGGAGGACGGAAGGTTTAATGAGTTCAGAATAATTTAACGTAAGTATTTGTAAAAGTGTGACAGAACTACTTTTTCCCCCTTTCTAAATGATTGTACAGTGGCGAGGTGTATAATCACACTTTTATTCAAAGAGCCCATTTATTTCTCGCCCCGTTCTGTGGTTATCTTAAGGCGGCAAATGAAGATGGAGCGTCGCGGCTCGGTTTCAGGACAGACAGCCAACATTTACAGTCGGTTCTGTCAACAAAGCCGAGACGGTCCCACAAATGATCAGTTCATTATTCCTTCTTTGTACAGAATTATTAGATTCAAACATTAGCAAGAGTGCGACTGAGGTCACAACGGTATGACACAAAAAAAATAAATCATGATTTTTCTCTTGTTCTCTGAAGTCGTCTTCAAGAGAATTCGACATGGACCAGGCCAAGAGAAGCCTGGCGGGTCACTCGGTGCAGACCGGTGGTGGTAAAATGGATCAGAGCCGTTTTCAGAAGCCCTTTTGGCTTCCAGTGTAGCTGAGGGCGGCCGCATGTCAACTTAGCATGAAACCAGACCTGGGCAGGATGAGTCCAGGTGGCAGCTAACTATGGACGGGGAGAAGAGTCCTTCTCTTGGACGCCTACGTGCAACTTAGTGAGGTTATCTTGACCATTATAGATGGACGGGACTGAACAAACCCTTCGTGGACGTGACGAAGAGGAAAAGAGTGTGGCGATGTTGACACCGTGCCAAGTGGACTACCAGTGGAAAACGCATTAATTTGTTAATAAAACATCGGTGTGGAAATTCCTGGGAACCGAAGCCAGCTCCCTGTGAACCCGCCGCCAAGCTGAGGCTTTGAAAGTGAAAAACGATGCTGAGAATTAGCCTGAGAAGTCCTACAATGAGCAAGTAGCAACACGCGCCTACAAACAACAAAGCGTCGAGGACCAGAATCAGCAGGCCGCGGAGGAAAAACAGGGGATTTTAAGAAAGCTAATAAGATTATAAGCTGAACATTACACTTGAACAAAGAGGAGGGAAGCATATTGACATGTTGCCAGCAGATACATTTAAAGACGGATATAGTTGCACTCGTCCAATGGCAGCTTTTACCGAGAGTCACCTGGGAAACGGCACAGAACTGTCCCTTGTATGAACCATAAAGTAGTTTTCCACTTCTGCTACATAACTAAATGGAGTCTGTGTGGAAGTTTCATAGTTGCTGATATTTCAGCACTACTGCACAAGAAAACAAGGATGTTTTCAAGTATAAAATGAAAAAAAAAGAGGGGGAAAAATATGTTTTTTTGGTGCTAATAGAGAGCACACACCCCATACATATTCAAATTGTGTTTTTGTTTTATACATTATGGCTCTTGATTTACATGTATCACATTACTTCATCATTAAATACCTTTGAAACACAACACATTTAATTTAAAATATAGTTGATAGGAAGATGCAAAATAGCCATGAGTAAGAACAGGAGCTCCCATTGTCATCTGGTTCTGCAGGACAAATGATGGACTTGTGGATCCCGATGGTAGGAACCAAACCAGAAATAAAGTATACGCTTTAATTCCCCATTCACCTTTATGCAAAATTTACAAAAATCCTTTTTTTTTCTTGGACATTAGTTTAGTAAATGAAGGCAGTCCTTGGCAATGGTGATATCGGTTTAATCCAAAAAAAACAACGTTTTCTGACATGTAACAAAGCAAAATGTCAGTAAAAGGCCACATTAAGCTAATATTTTAAACCAGTATCTTAATGCATTGTTTTCCCCGAAAACTTCATCTGATTATCTCTTTAGGATATGTGGGAAAATATAATCTGATAAAAAGCTACATCGCTGGAGTCAACTATGTAGATGAGGCTCTCTGGGGGGAGCTTGAGATAAAATGGAAATAAAAGAAGGAAGTGTGTGGGCAAGAACACCTGTTTCTCTCGCGGCCGAGGTCTCTTATTGAGAAGTATGGCGCGAGGAGCTGGATGAGCCTATTTATAAACAACGCTGGGTCCCGTTACAGCTGTGGCACAAGGCCACGCTTTTGCATATTGAAGAGGTTACGAAAGACAGACGACACACCGGGTTCGCTCGCCGTCTCAGGGAATGAACGCTTTTAAATCGAATTGATGAAGCTGGCGAACTATATTTACATCATCCCCAACCACTGGACAACAAAACCATAGTTCCACAATTAAACTAGGTCTGCAACTGCTAAAAGGTTAGAAAATGTGAGATGTTTTCTCTGTGTTATCTTGATATTTTTAGTATATGTTTTTTGAGTACTTTTTTGATTGTTTAAGCACTTTGTGACCCTAGTCTAGAAAAGCGCTCTATAAATATAAATTACCTACTTACTTAAATACATGTACTTGCAAAAAAGTGTATTCCTAAGAGTTACTACTCTTAAATGTGTATTTCTTACACAGAAGAAAACAAGTCGTGAGGTGTCACATAATGTTGGCATCATTGAATCATAAATGTTGAATTATAACTAATTCTAAAGTAAAAAATAAGGAATTCCTGATTCATTCCTCAAAGGGCCAAATACAACTGGTCTACATGTAAAGAGGCTATTAAGTGCACGATAAAAAAGGCACTTCAGAAGGAAAGTTAAGGATGCGACGTTCTTGTGACGCACTGGTCCTTCTACAATATGTTTCTTAAGGTACAACCACTGTAGCAACGAGCACTTGTGTTGGGAAATACGACTTTTTAACAAAGGATGCGGAAAATTATTGGTCTACAAATATTTATGTCCTCGCACACATAATAAAACAAACAAAAACAAAAAGTTCTAGGCCTGACCAAAGCACTCTGCTAAAGCAGGTGGCGTTCCAAACAAATAAAAACACTGGTTGGGGGGAGCAGCATTCCAAACATATTCAAACATTTAGGAACAGACGGCAGCAAGTAATCAACTGCAGCCCGAGTCTCTGTGTTAGACACACTAAAGTAGACGAATGTGTGTATTATTCTGTCACGCAATAAATACATCTTTAACTTCCCAAGGTGCCCTCGCAACTCGACGCATCACCCTCGTGTGGTGGAAGTGTGACCCCCACCGACGCTGGGTATTGGGTCGGCCAATAGCAACGTCAACTTTGAAATACTGAAATAAATCCATGAAAAAAGAAAAAAAAACATCAAGTAAAAGGACTACAAAATTTATAAGGTCCACTCATAGAAAGGAAAGCAAAAAAGGGGTGGTCATAGGTGACTTGAAACAAGAGGAGGGGGAATGGTAGAAGATGGAGGATAAGATCGTAGAGAGAGCCAGTTCAGTTTAATGGCTTGTTTGTCTGTGCTGTTGGACCACCAGCCTGCACTGGCTGCAGCAGGAAAAACTCGTATATACAGTCGTTTGTACGCACACACACACACACACACACACACACACACACAAAAATCCCTTTCCATATCTGACCCTCTCTCTACCTTTTTTTTTTCCATTGCTCAAGCTTATTACCACAGTTTCAGCACCTCCTCCGATTTGCCCAAAACACATTTTAACAACCTTCGTTTGAAGATGAACCATTTTTGAAAGTAATCTTTCAAAGACAATCTGTGACATGCACGGTAGCCGGGTTATTCACTTTTATTTTTTCGGGGATGAAACAGGAAATTACCAAAAGACTTTCTTGTGCTGCCCATCTTTGTTGATCTTTCCTCGTACAGGATATCCACAAACATGCAAGGTATGGCATGGACGGGAGACTGACGTCACGTTACGACTTAAAGGCCACCCATCCAACAAATCACTCTCTGTTACCAGGCCTCTGACAGACCAGTCCCTGGAGTGAGGGGTCTGCGGCCACAGCACTATTGTGGAGTTACTTAGACTCATTTAGCTGTGGTTCAAAAACAACACAAAGTATGTGACCTTTGAATTTAAATAAAAATGTGATGCCAAGCAAGCACTCGTTCTCTTCTTCATGTCCTGGATAATCACTGCAAAAAAATGTATTTTTCCTTAACTAAAATTTTGAGTTTTCGATTTAAAATATTTGTAAACACCTCTAAGATACCCTGATAATCCAGTTGATAGCATGAATAAACCACTTCAGTTTCACATTTATACTTAAAGTGAAAGTTCACACGGAATTCACACATTTTCTACTCACCCTCATGCAGGGGTTGGGATTATTTTTTAGAATAATCTGATCTTTTTTGGGGTTAAAGGCAAAACAAATATGTTCATTTTAATATGGCGATGTGTGTGATGGTGTATGATGCTCAGGTGTCTTTATCATCACCTTTGTCCAAAAAGACGCACTTTGAAACATCTTAATACATCTGTGGTGCTAGTCTGTGGACAGTAGACTGGAAGCACTCCAGATATTTACCAGGGTGCACCCTATACCCCGTCTGTGTGGCACGTTAGCATTTTTATACTAGAAACTATCTTAAGATATACGTTTTCATGGGGGGAATCCTCTTGTCAAGGCTTCAATACAAGAAGGACGTTACAGATGTATTTGGATGTTTTTAAGTGTTGGACGAAAATGAAGACAACTGAGCTCAAGTTTCTGCATTGAAATGAACATACATTTTTTGTCTATAACTCAAAAAAGTAACAGATTACTCTGAAAATAATCCCACCGTAAAAAATGAGTGAATGTTGGGTGAATCAATCCAAAAATCTTTCTAATTTACCTGTGAATATACCGAGAAAAAAAGATGGGATTGCATTCACTGTGGAAATACACAGGAATTAGGGAAAGTAGCAACAATAAAAAAAACTAACTGAAAACTTTCTTTTGTCATGATCGTCTATTGCTGAAAACTTTTAAAGTAACCACTGTATATTTAACTATAAAAATGCGTTTGACACTTCGCTCTGACTGGCCATTGGTTTCCAGGGGGGTGCTGTTGAATACACAAAATGGCGCATCCAAGGACATGAATATATATTGAATATATTGTGACAAGTGTAGCCCTTCATTTCATCTTTGTTGCCAAAGCTTCGATTTTTTTCAAATTGGCCGTTTGATACTTCTCTCGTCGTCTGAATATATCGTTGGAAAACGTACTAACTCTGCAACGCTATCATGCTCACAAGAGTTACAGGGGCTTCTGCCCCCCCCCAAAAAATGGATTAGAAAGTGATTCAAAGTCTAGGATGATATTTAGCGGAAAAACAATGACGGCAATCAGTAAACTTAACCAAACTATTTCTTTATTCAAACTACTCTGTGTGCAAAAACATGCTTAGTGTCCAAATTAATACTAATAATAGTAATAATTTTTTCCAAGGAACCTATGATTCGCGAATCAAGTTAGAAGGAACAATGTAGTTGAGAAAACATCTTTAGAAATAGTCCCTCACTGGTGTGGTCAGCTCTATGTATATCAAATCTACACGATGGAAACTGCTGTGCATCACACGCAGGTGTAGACTAAAGCTGGTGAAAGCATGTTTAGCAAACTTAAAAGAAAGGGAGAGAGTCATTGTGAGAAAGGTGTCAAATGGATGAGGTTCACACCTTTAAAAGGTTTGAAAGAAGAGGCTTTCCCACTCCACACTGAACAGGATTAGGTGTGTATGTCTGTGCACACAGGTTTGAGTGTGTGTGTATGTGTACGTGTACGTGTATGTGTGTGTGTGTGTGTGCGTCTTCAGTGTGAAAGAAAAACAAATCAGTAGATGAGAATGAACCCTCTTACCCTGCGCAGCAGAAAAGCACACAAGGACAGAGAGCGAGAGTTAAGAGACTGATGGTGAGACGAGGACGAAGCTACACAGAACATGAACCAAATAAATTGAATATATTGGGACAAAAACTTCGCTCGGCATACAGTTTGAAGAGTGGTCAACGTAACTATGACGATTGATTTTATGAGTTCATTTTTAGGGATTTTTAATAGATTTTTCTTTTATTAAAAGATGTCCCACGTTTGGTGTGCGGTTTATGTAACACAGAATCGATAAAACGGGTTTAGTAACAGGCTGACTTTACTGAACATGACACCGGTGCAATTTCACAAATACTAGATTGTTCGGACCAAAAACGCTAGACGGCAGAATTGTAATAAATTAACTGTATTTTTATACTCTGAAGACTGCGATGATGGGCTAATATAGTGAAGGCATTTCCAAGCTCGAGGCGATTCTTCTGCTAAAATAAGAAGAAACGTTCGCCAACATTTCAGTACCGAGTTCGCGGAGGGAACATGTGTTACTCATGCTGCGGGAATGTAAATCTGGGTGAACACTCAGCTTGGGGTCAGTGTAAACTTTTAGCTATGCTAATTAAACTTGAAGAAATACGAGTAGCTGGATTTATACTGGATCGTGGACGTGGACGTACATGAACAACGGTGTATCTTGGAAATGAGAAAAAGTCTTTGTACGAGTGTGACTTGAAGTTATTAACAACAGGAGCTCACTGTGTGTCGAAAGACCACTTCTTAGTCATATGACGGACCTAAAAATAAGTTTTACCCATCAGGGTTTTTTAAACCAGCCACTAACATGTTGTCAAACTGAGAACACATTCAGCACAAGACTACATGGATGTAGACACAGCAGCATTTTTGAGGACAAAAATGTTACGTTAAAATGGTACAAATGTATGTGAAGTCGCATCCAGAGGCAATGAACGAGGTTTAAGAGCTTCATTATAGTTTAATGTATAATAAACACGGCTGGTTCTTAAAGAAACTAATTAAAACTGTAATCACTGCATGCCCTGTACGTGGCCCCGTAAGTTGCATTGTTAATACCCGCATAACAAAATGTGTTGAGCTCCGATTCCGCCGGTTGAAGTCATGGGCGGTTTAAAAACGGGGCAGATCCAAAAGGTAATACAACGATCAAATCGGTTACAGCAAACAGTACGCGTCGGATTAACCCAACCGAAATACACAATATGTACTTTAAAGTGGGATTGGAGATGAAGCCATCAAGTGTAGAAAAATCTAAAGATTACAAAATTGACATTTACATTTCAGCCCCTTTCGCATTGTTGTACGAGTCTGTCGTGTCCCACGTTTTGTCGAACAAACAAAGTTTGTGTTGCCAGATCAAGTCGTGCATCTGCTGATCAGATCCAGCGGAGACTCTGCCTCACTTGTGTTCGTGGCTCGATGCTGACGGAGAAATATTATTTCATGAATAAATGCCTAAACTTTCATTGTGTTGCGAGTCGGTCGAAAACCCCAAAACACATGTAAACAAGTGTTTCCACTTGTACTCAGACTCAGAGGGATGTGCTTTTTTAAAAGCCGCGTTGGCTTCGGGGAAATATACGTTGAATATTCAGAACCAACACAGCAGCGTAGTTACCTATAGAGATTAACATGTGGATCTAATTGATCGATTTAATCATAGGTTATTGTATAATGATAACCCTATAGCTTATTAAACATTTATAGTAGAAGTGTTAAATATTTATTGGGGCGAATTCATTTTCTTACACTCTGTAAATATTTAAAATCAGATATTCACGTAGATATTGCATTTTATTGCAAAATGCAAATCTGATTTAAATATTTAGTCTTTATTTGACTCAATCCTGTTCAAGGTCTATAACCAGTTTGAAAGTCTACTTGACGTTCACAGACCAACAAACGTTCATTTCCGAGTGTGACAATATTTGCCGATAACAAATAAACACGTCAACAGGAATGACTTCTCTTTTTTGAACGGGCAAACCATGGAGAAAAAACAATTTCCCCAGTCGTTACAAATCTTGTAAAGGCAGCATCGACCGCAGTATTCGTGCAGCTCTGGCTACCATTACTTGTTACGCTTTGACCAGCTAATGGAGTGGAAGTTGCATCCGCTGGACGATGCGGGAGATAAACACCCGTGGGAGGAGTCGACGTGACATTTTGACCGACACAAAATGTTCACCTGAATATTTGTTTATGTATGACAAGCAACGTTTTTGACTCCGTAGAGTTTGAACTTTTATTCTCGCAAGAGCAAACGAATGATATAGAGATTAAGAAGAGTAAATCGAATTTAATCCACCAAATACGAGTTTTAAACTTGACAAGATAGCCGCTGGAAACCAGAGCGCGTGCAGCGCAGGTGTTTACTCGAAAGGCATTATCTAACTGAATTGTAAAAGTCAAAGGTCGGCCCGTGTTTGTTTGTCCCTTCAAGTGCTGCCAATGTAAAGTTAACTGGGAGTGCAAAAAACAGAGACTGGCCTTGTTGAAGACATTGAAAAGGATACTCAAAGCGATAAGAGGGCAGATCTCAAAACAAGATGCTTTGAAAATTAACTTCATTTTAGCATTTCTGGAGCACACTCCAAACACAACGCAAGCCACGGACTCCTAAGAAAGACTCGTACTGGGTCCTTTTAAATTTTGGGTAAACAACAAGAGTTAAGAGTCGACTACTTTTATAAGATCAGAATATGTGATTAAACGACTTTGTTTGCTTTGAGGAAAAGTGTTTTTCTTGATGATTCCATTTCCAAAGAAAAAGAAGTGAACAAGTTGAATGAGGGGGGGATGCAAGTGTGTGAAACAGCGACGAAGCCAGTGCTAACACGCATGCCCCTGCTCTCGCGCCGCCTGTTTGAGAACAAACTGTTCTCGCATGTAGCCCCATGCAGACACATAGGAAAACATGCATTGTCCCGGAAGGAAGTGGGCCGGTCAAGGGGCTGAGAGATGAGATCGTGCAGAAAAAAAAAAGCGCATGGAGGGCCGGGTGCGTGCGTGTGCGCTGATCGACGCGCACACATGGCGGTGGACGTGAACAGGCACCTTCCCGGTGGGCCACTTCAAACGCATACCACAGCATCCACGCCAGTGTCAGGAAAACGCCACCGTGTGAACCCCCCCCTCACCCCACCCCGACAACCCCGAAAAGACTTCCCACACGTACAGCTCTTTTTCCGCGACCGTTCCAATTTAACCATCTCGACGCGACAAGCTCGGCTATCACGGGAGGTTATAGAGGAGGTTGTTGTGTAAACTTTTGGGATCGGTCGCGTCGCTGCGGTTGCAACGAGGTGACAGTTTACAGAAGCGTGTGGACGGGCGGAAAACATACAGAACATCATTTGAATACACGCACACGCACAGATACGCCGTTCCCTCCCCAACAGAGCTGTGCTTACAAGCCTGGGAGGAACATGAAGGGGGCCCAGTTCCCAGTTGCACAACTTGTTTTTCACAAGTCAGACCAAGAGACAGCTTAGCAATTACTTCAGAAAAACAGTTGGCTGATCAGCGCGACCAACCAAATTAACTAACACCTGGTTAAAAAAAAAACACACTTCCATAAGGTAGCAGAAGATCCCGCTTGTATATCAGTCCTTTACGTCTCCTCATGTGACTAAAGTTGTGTGTTCGCAATTAAAAAAGCATTTCGGTTGCTGCCCCGACAACCACCCTCGGGCACCATCCCCCTTGTACCTGCCAAATATGGTCACTTCCCAGAAAACTCTTGAATCGAGACAGGTAAAGAACAACAGAGGGACAAAATGGGAGGAGGAGGGGGGAACGCAGCCCAGTCTCATAAGACCCTTTCATGGGCCTCTGTTCTGTCTGCATACATGACCTGTGTAAAAATGTCCAGAACATTTCCTTTGAACCTGGCGGCAAGGAGCCATTTTAGGTCTTACACTTGAAGACTGTACCTCCACGTGTTCACAACATTTTCCAGGAAAACCATTGTGCGTCGAAACAAAAGGGGCTTGAAGTTGATCAGACTTTAAACTACATGCTGATGCTTTCACTTGAAAGAATGTGCATTTTTATTTAGTTGCACCTCTTTAACAAGGATTTTAAGGTATTAAAAAAAAACCTCAATATCTCACTTTACTCTATGACAAATGCAAACATATTCACAAAATTATTCACAAATGTCTTGTAAAAAAAACAAACCGACTATCCTTAAGGTAGTCACGTAAATCTTTATATGAAAATATATACTTAAAAAAATCCTATATAACTGAATGTAATGTCTCACCACGATTTAAGTGCAATGGTCGATGGCATCAGAAATTTAAAAAGAACGCAATATAAATGCTGGTGATAAGTATTTTAAAATACTTTATTTCAATAAAGACCTTTAGATATTTTCCTTTGGCATTTTTACCTTGTGTATCCAATAAAAGCCAATAGAAATCCAGAAATATGATGTAATCATTTTCCCTTTTCAGTACCTGAAGGCCAAAGTTGCATTGAATAATTTACAATCTTAACCCACAGAACACAACTGTTGATTGACATTTTCTGCAAGACTTTACTTGTCTCGCGAGGTCACTTTACAAATTATTTTATTGGTGCGATGAGAGCAAATAAAAGCAGTCAAATTCCTTGCGGGTTACGACTTAAAATAAAGATGATTCTTGAATGAAACCTTCAAAACGTCTTACCATATAATAAAAAACAATTATTGAATATCAATTCCACTGTATATGTATTTTTAAAATATCATTTTTAAGACATTCTTGTGACTAAATATTTCACCTTTAAATTGTCTGTTCTTATTGTGGCCCAGGTGTGATTCAAATTAGTAATGTTATCAACTAGCCAAGCTCGTAAGAATGGTATTCATATTAAAATTTACTTTATTTTAGTTACAAAAAAATCCCAAAACAGTTTTCTGCATAATGCTTTTGCCAAGGTCCCAATCTACCTTTCAAAAATTGCTAAAATGTAAGTGATTCATTTCATCTTCTCATGTTTGAGTGAAGTCTCCTAAAAAAAACAACGCTTAGATCATGTTTTTATCTTGGATATTAAACTTGCTAAAAAGAAGAAAGTATAATATACAATAAAAAACTTTATAAACAAGATCATTTTGCACAGGTTAGTTGCTAATTCTAAATGATTTTGGAGACATGAGAAAATTGTTGTTGATCATTATAAAATTTGTATATGTAATTACATGGTTACATCATGTAATTCATAACCGTTTTAATCCTTAAAAAACATATATAAAAGGGGAATCTTTCAAGCTGAACTTTGCAAATATCAGTCAAAAAAAATAAATAGAATCGATTTTAAGTAGCTGTGATCACAGATAAATGATTTGCAAAGGCAGGGTAAACCGAACACAAAGTTTACAGCAGGATCATTAACTATCCGACCTATTTAGATTAGACTTTTTTTTAACTCTACTATCACGCGTGGACTGCTTGATAAAATCAATAAATGGATTTATAAAATTTAAAAATAAACACAGTTGGCGAAGGTGGGGGGTGTGTGTTGCTTTCTTCAGCGCCAAATCTTAGGACTAATCCTCCTCTAAATACTCCTTTAAGCGGCTAATTTGTTTACGTTGGAGCCGCGGGAGCGCCGAGTTGTTGTTGTTATTGTTGGGTGTCGCCATGAGAGGCCTAGCTCGGCTCTCCGGGCTCATCCTGCTGCTCCCAGTTTAGACGCGGCTGGAGCAGACCACCCTCGCCCCGGCCGCGGTCCCCGGTGAGTTGGGGGGTCGACGGCGGACACGGGGGCTCGACGCGAGATATATATATGTATATGTATATATATTTATCGGCGGCTTCTCTACGGTTGTGACGCGACAACAACAACACATTTCTATGAGCGGCTCGTAACACGAAATCACTAGCGACGTGACGCTCTTCTGCGCATGCGCACTCAATACGTACGATGTTTATATTTTTTTCTTTGAGCGAGAAAACGTTTCAAATACGCCTTAAAATTGTTTTTAAATGATTCGACATCATATTTAATAACAATCGAACTCGCAATACGCATTCATCAATTAGATCAACCGTTTATAAAACAATATTAAATCCAACCTGTCAATTACATGGCAAAGCAAATTTCCAAAAACAACATGTATATATCGTCGAAATAAATAAATATAATTCAAATACTCACTTTCTCCGTTGGTTAATCCGCACTTGTAAATAACACAAGTGCAAATGATGACAAACACCATTTGTGTTCGCAGCTTTACAGTCCACCACATTTTTGGTTTTGGAAAATCAGCTCTTCGTTTAAAAAGGAAAACAAAAACAAAAATCACTCAAAATGTTTTTCTTTTGTATAAAAAAAAAAAAGTTTTTAAAAAAAACAATCAGATTGAGATGTGGAAGGCTGACCCCCATGCACAGGAGGGGGGGTGTGGGTGGGTGTAAATAAGAAGCTTCCTCTTCCAAGTGTTCAGGAGCTTCTGTGTGGAAACCAGATCACTAAATAATCTTGACTTCTAGGAGCACATGTGCGGGTGACAATCTTCATGTTCCATACGTGAAGATGACAGTCCACGTCCATCTGTTTGTGTTTTTTGCTATCAATCAAATGGTGGCAGTTAGTACTATGTCACAGGTCTAGTTTGGGGGTCCCTCAAGGGTGTAAGGGGGATCCATTGAGAATGATAAACAAATACACTTTGAAAAAGAAAATGTTTTTCTCCAATAAGAGTTGTGGATATCAGTAGGGAGTTTTCTCTGGATTATTTAAGATCTATTCAGTCCACGGGTTCCATCGATTTTAATGTTGTCTTAAAAAAAGGGGGTCTTCTTCTTCAGGCACATCCAGGGGGAAAAACCTCCTGAAGAACGAGCTCCTTCCAGCACGACCTTCCTGTGAACTCCCTCACCCACTTCTGACCACCACGCCGCCGCCAGCCAGCGAACACAAAACGGCATTAAACGAGCAAAAGAGAAAAACAAAAAAACAACTTGACTGGATGTGGTCACCAGTCTAGAGACGTGAGATGGTAAAAAAGAAAAGAAACAAGAAAGAGCAGCAGCGTACGATCCACACGTCGGTAGGAAGCGAGGAAAAAAAGTCCAACACGCCGTCTGCCTAACGTTCCCCTCAGATGAACGTTAGCCTGATGGAGAAAAACAGCTAATGCTAGCTAAGCTAATCCAAAACAAACGTTCCAGCAGATAGTTCCCAGTGAAGAGGGAGCGAGCGCGCGATACACTGGCTCGTTCCCGCGTCCGCCAGTCCCGCACGGATCGGGTGAGGAGTCGTATTTAAGACTTAAAAAGACGGGGTCAAGTGTAAAAACTTGGATTCCCGTTCCGTTCTCGGCGCCTGCTCTCCCTCAGGTTCTCCGTCTCTCTGTGAGTCTCTCACCAGTAAACAAGTCCTGCCAGTCACCTCAGCCTGCTCGCGGTGTGGCCGCGCGGAAAACCAGGAGCGGATCGCTGTTCACCTAGAGGACCTAGACGATCGACGAGTGGATCCGGAGTCTCCAGACAACCGCCGCTTGCGCATATCGGCGAGTTTTTTTTAAACGTAAACACAAGAGCCTCGGACTAAAGAAAACAGTTAACAGCGAGATACGAACATTACTTCATCTCACACTCGCATTTTTTTAAATGGTTTATTGTATCCCGGTGGTGTTATTTTTGCTGCCATCACTTCATCTATATTCCTTTGTTGTACATTTCCATCACATCCAGCAATAATATCAACAATATATCGGATGCATTTAATGGGGAGATTAAAAAAAAACATAGTTGGAATTTAACTTTAAGAGCTGACCTAAAATTAATACAAATTAATTTTGTATTAAATTAATTTATATTATTTTTTGTAAAATTAATACAAATTAATACAGGTGAGAATACAAAACTCTGCAGCGAGAATTCTGACCTGCTCTAGTAGAAGAACTCGCATTTCCCTGATCCTTATAACTCTGCATTGGCTGCCAGTTTCTTTCAGGATCAATTTTAAAATTCTGAATCTACTGATGGATCCTGAACACGCTTCCGGACCAGAAGAGAGAAATCCTTACAGGCTATTTTTCTTATTTAACTTGTTGCTGCTGTGGTTGTCTCTATGTTATCTCGACCTTTTTAAGCATTTATTTTAACTGTGTATTGTTTTTGATTGTTCAAGCGCTTTGTAACCCTGGTCTGAGAAAGGCGATTAACAAATAATTACTTACTTACTTAGTTACTTAGTTACTTACTTACTTACTTACTTACTTACTTACTTACTTTATTTTTTACTCATGTTCCTAGCAATCCAAAACCGTACATGCTTATTAAACTCATAGTCAAAGTCAAAACGTAAGGATTAAGTTGATTGTGATCTGTCTGTTTGTAAATGAAACAACAGGTTTAAAAGGAAATTTCAGGAAATGCTGATAATAGAATAAGAACAGATGATTTGCTGTTTATGTTCTGATTTACCATCTGGATCCACAAAAAGATTAGAGTTTCATTACTCTATCATCGGAAGATGAAGCTCAAGCACCCCTTATCCTCATGTCTATGTTGTTAAGGTAAGGTAAGGTAAGGTAAAACTTTATTGATCCCTCAGGAGGTTTCCTTCGGGAAATTATTTTTTTCCAATAGCCAATACATACAGAATTTTTTTATAAAAAAATAAAAAAAAGTGAGTAAAAAAGTGAGTTGTGCGAGTGAGTTCTTGAATTACACCATTTCCTGCTTATCGATCACAAGGCTATCAACTGTATTTAATAAGGTATCTTATATATACATGAAATAAGTAAAAAGTAATAATATTGGGTGGGAAAAATAACTGAAGGGTATGAGAGCTGCTTGGCAGAGGTCTACACTCTCTTGTTTTTTTCCCCCGTTTATTTTAATAATCCCTTTTAAAACCTAATCAAGTAACTTGTTTTCATATGCCTTTTGTGTAAGTATGTTAATGGAACTTAAAACAACTTAAAATCATATTGAACATTTTTAATATGTAATAAATACAATTATATAATATACTAGTTTTGTTTTTTACCGTCTCAACTTTCTAATCTGAACAAAGAAACCATCAACATTTGGGCAGCTTATTTTCAGCATCTTGCTGTTGAGTCGAGGCCTCGGAAATTCCAGGTCACGTTCAACTGTCCCCAAAACAATTTAAAATTCTTCTCAGTCCTCCAGAAAAGTTTGGAGACGAAACAAATAAGAGGCAAGACTGGCTTTAAACTGTGTCAACATGAGTCACAGCCTCAGCCCTGCAGCCAGGAAGTTAAATACCTGCCTGCACCGGCAAAGGTACACAGACAGTTCCTCTACATTTGCATAACAAACATCCTTCTGATGAAACATGTCCCTGTTAACTACACAACATGCTCCGTACATTCACAGTGTTGCTCGGTCTCTCTCGCCGAGCCATTCATGGAAACCAGCACAAAAGGAAAGAACAGACACACTTCTCATGGGGCTCCCGGTGGTGGGCTTGGGTGGGAGCACAGAGCTAAGAGCTTGTTGTGAACCTGAGGAATGTTGTTACCCGGTGAACACACTCAATGAGGTCTCAGCCAGATAAAATGTCACCGAAGGACTCGGGACTCTGGAATCTAGTCAAAACAGATTCTCAGTGTCGCAGCCCTCATGTCCTACCTTGGCCACTGTTGTGATGTGGAGCTAATTGAGTGAATGGATTTTTAACCCACTAACCTACCTGGAGTTTGTATTATGAGTGGCCCCAACACACCCGCGCTCCTGCTCTGTTCTACTACAGCTGCTCCATTTAGTAGGTGGCGCTAAAAATAACTGCAGCGAAGTATCAGGCAAAGAGGAAGGTTTTTTTGTGAGCAGTGATTAATAATGAGGTGTATACGTCCTCCGGCGAATCTAAAATCAATGATAGGTTTAAAAGAAATAAAATAAAATCTGAAAACTGGTTATTCTGTGTCTATTTTATGAGTTTTTCCAGAAATGTCAAATTAAATACAAAAGCTGAAACAATGATATATTTTAGAAAAGTAAGTAATTAATGGTTATTTCTAAAGCGCCTTTCTAGACCAGGGTCACAAAGCGCTTTAACAATAAAAATCAATACACAGTTAAAATATATACTTTAAAAGATCAAGACACCTAAGACAAACACAAAAGTCCCAAAATCAGGGGAAAACCTGCATAAATAAAAATGTCTTAAGATGTTTCTTGAAGGAGTCAGTAGATCAAACACAGAGGGAGAGGAAGATCGTTTCAAAGCTTAGGAGCAACAGTCTGGAAGGATTTCTCTCCTCTGGTCCAGAAGTGTGTTCAGGAACCATCAGTAGATTCTGATCCACAGACCTCAGAGCCCGAGCTGGGGTGTAAGTCTGGATCAGATCAGTGATGTAAGGAGGAGTCTGACCATGAATAGATCTGAAAGTAAGAACCAGAATTTAAAAATTGATCCTGAAAGAAACTGGAAGCCAGTGAAGAGTTTTAAGGATCGGAGAAATGTGAGTTCTTCTACTAGAGCAGCTCAGAATTCTCGCTGCAGAGTTTTGTATTAACTGCAGGCGAGACAGATCCTTCTTGTTTGGACACAAATATAAACTGCTGCAATAGTCTAAACAAGAAGCCACAACAATTGTGACTAATGGCAACATAACCTTCTCCTTTAAAATTCATATTTTTCTTCACATTTTTTTAATTATTCTTTTATGGTTTAGTCCGGTCCTGCAGTTTTACAAACTGCTCTGTAGCTTTAACATGTTCTGGCTGTTGCAAAGACACTGCTTCTTTAAATGACATCACAAACAGGAGATGATTCACAAGTTATAGGCCACACAACACATTATTGATAACAATAATAACAATAATTAATTTGATTAAGAGCGACTTTTCTGGACTCACACCCTGCACAGATAAAATGAATGACACAATCACATAATACAATACAAATAAATAGTAATAATTAAAAAGTAAGTTAAAAAAAACTGTTTAAATAGATTTCTTGCAATATAAAGTACATTTTAAACAGAACAGTATAATTACTAGACAGTCTGTAACAGTGTTTGCTATAGTCATTCCATACCACTCCGTAACATGTTGTGTCTTTCCATACTTTGCTCTAAAAATTTGAAATACAATTTAGTAAGACTCCTTTAAATATATTGTTAAACAGTTCAGTAACGGAAAAAACACTCAATGTTTTGAAATAAACGTCTGCATTATGTATGAAATATAGTGCCTATAGTTTGTTATAGTCTGGTATGAACAATGACACCTGTTAATGCTTATAATGGAAACACTTTTTGCAGGTCATGTGACTTCCATAATGAAAATGACTTTACTAGCATCTGTAAAGTAAGAAATAAACATTATATTAACCCTCCATGAGTTTTATTTCTCCATGTTTTCTGAGACCTGAATGTGGTCTGTGGATAACTGAGCTCCCGTTTGGCAGCAGTCTGCACTTGTCATGTGTCGCTGCTGTAACAAGAGTGTTTGGCATGTCCTGACTCTGCCCGTCTCTCTTTCACTGGGCCGTTCATTCACAAACACAGACGCTTCCACGGAGAACCAGCAGGGTCACCAAAAGTCAGCGCAGATCAATGGAGCTACTGGAAAAATCCACCCGTTGGACACTTCTGTCTGCTTGCAACGACAGTTTGTTCACACCGACTGCTGGTTTATCTCCCTGACCGGATTAATATGTCTGAATGAAGGCCGTTCCTTTTGTCGGCCGGGCTCAGTAATTAGCTTCCTGCGGAGGCAGGAAGTTTGTGTTTCTGTGTCTTTGTGTGTGAGGTAGACCGTTCACCAAGGCGAGGGGTTTAAACAGACAAAGTGTTCCTGGATTATCCTCTTCAAACAGCTCCCTGTGTTAGTGATTTACTCTTTTAGCACTGGCTGTTCCCGAACTTGAGGCCCTGAAATATTTACCCCCCCCACACTCACTTCCCTCAGTCGGCGCATGACCTCACATCTCCCTCTTGTGTGACGAAACAACCTTTGGAGTGGTTGATTTAGAGCGACAAATAATTAATTTCTGTTGTCTATCGAGTGAGAATCAACATGTCTGCTTAATGTTCATTTGAAAACCAGCAAAAGAAATATGATTTTATATGAAACTGTCAATGTGTTTTATAAATATGAGTAAAACAAATTTCTGAGATTCATGATGAGACTGTGGAGTCACCGGGCGGGAATGATTGATAGAGCTGCGTATCATCAGCGTACAAGAAACCTTGTGAGTTTAGGATCCGGCCCAATGAGGTTCTTTTATAGTAAGAAGAGCAGGGACCCTAATGCTGATCCTTGGGGGACCCCTGTGAAAAGGTGGTGTGAAAATGTATAAGATATGACAAACTTTTCTACGAATCTTTGGAACGATCACTAACTTTCTGTAGAGAATACCGCTAAGTGTACTTCCATCTATCTATCATCCATCCATCCATCCATCCATCCATCCATCCATCCATCCATCCATCCATCCATCCATCCATCCATCCATCCATCCATCCATCCATCCATCCATCCATCCATCCATCCATCCATCCATCCATCCATCCATCCATCCATCCATCCATCCATCCATCCATCCATCCATCCATCGAGTGATGCTACTGTCCATCTGAGCCTAATATTAATGCTATACATGTTTTTAAAATGTATAGAATTGTACAAACAAATACACTGAATCAGAATTTGGTTAGAAACGAGCTGCTTGGAAGAGTTCTTCACTCTTTAGGTGCTTTTTTAAAATGTCAACTATTATTTACTATTATCATACATGTAATCATTTTTTTAATTTTATTTTTCGCATATTACGCTTCACACATCTGACATTATTATTTTATTTAATTGTTTTTTTTTTTCAATTAAGCTATTATTAATTATATATTGACCTGTGTAGAGTAGAACTGTGCAAAGTGTGGACCCTATCTATGTGGCCCAGATGAGGTCAAAATAATACTATAAAACTGACGTTTTGAAATGTTTCTGATGACTCTCTTACAATTTAATTATTTATTTATTAATTTGTTCAACTAAATATAACTTGTTAAAGATCTTAGTGATCTTTTCCTTTTTTTTTCATTTGTCTTTTTTATTGGTAATGGTAGGTTATTTTATATCACATTTTAATTGGAATTTATATTAAATAAAAATTTATTTTAATTATTTTTAATTATTGAAACTTATTTTATGGCATAATAAAAGTTTGTAGTATTTGTTTTAAATATCTATTATTATTAATAATTAATTTTATTTTCTGTGAGTATTATTTTGAATTAAAACATTTCTGCTCAATATGGTATGTTTTATTATTTCTACGCTTCATCTTGTGCGACAGAATCCTCAGCGGAGTGAAGTGTGTTCTTCAGTCGTGCAGGTGAGGCAGAGACGACGGCGAGAGTGAAATAGAAAGTGATGGTTCTGATCCAGGGCAGTATCTCTGACTAAGCCCAGGACGAGGGCGAACAAGGCTGCTCGAGAGAACAGTGTGTCCAGCTCAACACTCCGGTAATACTGTGATGAACGCAGCCGTCCAGAAAATCTCACACGCAGACCAAACAAACGCACGTTAATAATCCGCATTAATAGCAGTTGTTTTTCTGCCTGATCCCGGCTCGTCACCTGGTGACGGGAGGGTCACTGAGGGTCATGCTGGGGTCATGCTGGGGTCAGCGATCCATGAGGGATTAAATCTTTACCTGGAACTTTTTTCTCATCCGTTGGTTCCACATTCCACAGTACTGGTGAAAATACCTTTAATCTGAGTCCCAGAGTTGTCCTCACAACCACAAGTCAGGCAGCTAGAATACATAGCATAGATGCTAACATTCACTTCTCTGTCAGCGCTGTCATCTTCCTCTAGATCAGGGGTGCCCACACTTTTTTGTTCCGCGAGCTACTTTTAAAACGATTCCAAAAGATCCACTTTCATCAGATTTGCTCAACATAAGTAAGTCCATACTTCAGTCAGATGACTTGCACTGGATATTGCAAGAAAGTAGCATATTTTCTTGTATTTGGATACTTTTCCTCTGAGAGTAACTTCCAAAAACGTCCATGAAACCTGGTTAAACTAATGTATCCATATAGTATCCATCCAAAAAAAAACATTTGTGAAAGGATTTTTAGAGCTGCGTATCATTAGCGTAGCAGTGGTACGAGAAACCTTGTGAGGTGGTGTACAGTAAAAAGAGCACGGGCCCAAACACTGATCCTTGGGGGACCCCTGTGAAAAGGTGGTGTGAAAATGTATAAGATATGACAAACTTTTCTACGAATCTTTGGAACGATCACTAACTTTCTGTAGAGAATACCGCTAAGTGTACTTCCATCTATCTATCTATCTATCATCCATCCATCCATCCATCCATCCATCCATCCATCCATCCATCCATCCATCCATCCATCCATCCATCCATCCATCCATCCATCCATCCATCCATCCATCCATCCATCATCCATCCATCCATCCATCCATCCATCCATCCATCCATCCATCTATCTTAGTGAAAATCTGGTGATATGATACATTTCACAAGCAGGGGCAACAATATGACATATTGTGATACTGTAGTAACAAGGATATATTTGTAGTATTGTCGAGTACTTGACTCTGGTGTTGTAGAATTTACAGACCACATGACTCTTGATGAAGTCGTAATTTCTTTCATTTGTTTTGAAACCCAAATATGTCCAAACATCAGCTTTAAAGCCCTGAAGTTGATCGTATCCTCTCGTCCTCAGTCATCGTGGGGATCTTGCATGAATTAATTGTTCCTTCAGCTGCCGAGGACGAAATGACTGATGATATCGAGCAATCAATAGCATCACAAAAGTTTAATTGCAACTCCAAAATGAACAAACGCCATAAATAATTGTAAATAAAAAAAAATCATATTATTTCATTCCATACACACTTTATTAAAATATAAACCATAAAATCATCATGATATACGTTAAATATAATTTGAAATCCAAACAAATCGATTCAGTGCGGTTGAATATATAAACTACGATGAAGAAAATGTTGAGATAAAAAGGTTTTCTATGTTTGGTTTTACAGTATTTGTTGCATGTGTTGATGATGATCAAATAATTCTCATTTTCACCAATGATACAGACTTTACAACAATAAAACTGAGGGAAATTAATTTGATGAGAGAGTTAGGAAAATAAGGACAAACACAAAGATAAAAGTATAGATTGAACAAAGGATGAAAAGACAATATCTTGACTTGTACTTCCTGTTACAGACACTATGGTAAATATATATATTTTGGACCTAAACTCAGATTGTCGATAGATTATGACCCCTTGAGTGAATGAGTTCGACACCCCTGCTGTAGGTCTAACTCATGATAACTCTATTTCAATATTATTGTGACTTGTCTCTTCCAGCTCCTCATCCACTTAGACTACACCCCGAGAAAGGGTCTTTACTAGCGCCCCCTGAACTCTGAAGGACCGGTCACTCTCCTGCTTTTACTGGTCGTTCATTGAGGGAGTCGACGACGTCAGTGCGCACAACTTTGTTTTCGACTTGAAGCCTGTTAAATGCCTCCAGCTTTATGGAGCCTTTATGGATGGCACAGGGAAGTCCACAACCAGCTCCATCAGGTCTTGTCTGCATTGTATCTGAAGGTCGTTCATGAGGCTTTGAATAAAAATAAGATTCTGGGAGATCAGAACCGCGTAGGAAAAGAGTGTTGGCGACTCCTTTATCTCTCTCTCCGCCGTCCTGTCACGGTGGTCCGGGTAACAAGCCGACATCAAAGTCGTCTCACTCCTCTTCATTGAGTTTGGCTCAGTTACGAGTTTGCCGTTATTTATTGGCTATGACACATAAAAACACCTCGTGACATTCTGGCTTCTGACTCTTGACCCCAATGAATCATCCCGGAAGTCATGCTGCTGGTGTAAACAAGAGTAAATATACTCATCGTCGCCTCTTCTTCATGTACCTCACTGGTCCGACTGGTTTGTGTTTAGTCTGAGGTGGGAAGACTCCACTTGTGTTTACTGAAAACGTACTATTTTTCCACCTAAATCAATGAGAATACCTTTGATATTTGTTTTAAAAATATGTTTTATCAATGTATTCAATTTTTTAATTATAGCATTTTTGTTTTAATCTAGAAACTGTTGTTTGAAACATCCTTTACAGTAATATTTTTAAAATTCAATTTATTGTCCAACACAGTATTGTCTCCTTCATAGTATATTTTTTCATTATTTTTATTTGTATTTATGTTATGCTTTTAGTGCATATTTAAAAATAAAAACATTCATTATGATCTGTACTTTTGTAGACAAGTAGTGCAAACATAAATTAGAACTTTCTTTAACAGATCAAGATCAAGATGATTTGCTTCGATCCTATTCTCACCTCCGACTACAAGCTTTGTAGTGACCAGAGATCCAATGTTCTTCTACATACAGTAGATCATGGGTCCCAAACTAAACTGACGGAAGTTCTTTCGGCTAAGCGCAGACAAAAATGTATGTTAATTTTAATGTAGCGACTTGGGCTCAGTTGTCTTTGTCCGGATGTGTGTGCTCGGAACCATCAGTAGATTCTGATCCACAGACCTCAGAGCCCGAGCTGGGGTGTAAGTCTGGATCAGATCACTGATGGAAGGAGGAGTCTGACCATGAATAGATCTGAAAGTAAGAACCCAATTTTTAAAATTGATCCTGAAAGAAACGGGCAGCCAATGCAGAGTTTTAAGGATCAGGGAAATGTGAGTTCTTCTACTAGAGCGGGTCAGAATTCTCGCTGCAGAGTTTTGTATTAACTGCAGGCGAAACAGATCCTTCTTGTTTTGAATGCTAGCCTAGTAGCATCTGCTAAAAACAAACTTAAAATATAGACTTGTTGAATTAATTTAAACAATTCTATATGTCGAGGCTTCAATACAAGATGGAAGTTACAGACGAGCACCATTGAGGTATTTGGATGATTTCAAATGCGTCATTTTAAAAAGAATATTAACTTTAGCTCAAGTCGCTACATTAAAATGAACAAACATTTTTGTCTTTTACTCTTAAAAGAAAGGATTACTTGGAAAATAAATCCAACTCTTAGTCGACATGAGGGTGAGTAGAGAATGAGTGAAGGTTGAATTTGGGGTGAACAGGAAATAACATACATGATTGTAAAAAATGGAAATAGGTTGAGGAATAAAATAAAAAAATATGTATTAGTTGCAGCTTTATAATGTGGAAAAATACAAAAAAAAAAAAAAAACGTAGATAAAAAAAATAGATTGATCTTTTTTTCTTCTTAAGTTGATTTGCTTGGGAGGAAGAACAAAATCACAATAAATTAAAAGAAATGCGGGAAAGAAAAACAAGTTCTCACCTCTGGTCCAGCAACAGGGTCACGTCCACAGCAGCAGCTTCATCACTGATAAGAACCTGCCGAGTGAAGTTTGAATGAGAGTGTCCTTCCTGGCAGGAAGTGTGACTCCCGGCTTCATCCACATATTCATGGGAAAGTCAAGGTCGGGTCAAAGTCACAGGTCTGGATGTGACGCAGGCACTGGAGGGGAAGGTGACCTTGGATTGAGGGGTCCCAACACATTCCTTAGCCAGGATGTGCTGTCTTCACCTGGTCCACCACATGATCCTAAAATACTGGGCTGAGGAGGTCACAAGAGGACAGACGGTCGACTGGTTGGAGAAAAAGACGTTGGTGAAAAGAAAGAAAAGGAAAATTGGTAGCATATAGAAGAGAAAGAGGAGGAAAGGGACAAAAAGTAGTAAAAGAGTAGAATAAAGAGTAGGAGGAGTAGAACAATTATATAAAGATGTAGAAGGAGTAAGAGATGGAAAGGAGGAACGGTAAAAGTATACGAGAAGAAGGAGGGGGAAGAAAATAAGCAGAGGTTCCGAAAAAAGAAGCAATGGGAGAAGAAATAGAAGAAGCGACAGATGAAGTAGGAGTAAGAGGAGGAGGAGGAGAGAAATAGGACAAGTATAGGAAAAGAACAAGGAGGAAGAAAATAAAAAGTCAGAAAACAAAGAAAAAGAAATGGGAGAAGAAGGAGCTAAGTAGAAAGAGTAATAGGAGGAGGAGTAGAAGGAGACAAAGAAGGTTAATTGGAGGAGATAGGGGAGGAAGAGAAGAACACTTGGAGGAGAATGAGAATATCGAGGAAATTAGGAAGAAATGAAGGAGCAGAAGGAGAAAAAATTAATGGGAAGAAAAAGAAGAACAGGACTAAGGGAAGAAGGAGAAGAACTAGGTGGATGATTGGAAGAAGGAAATAAGAGAAGAGAAGGTGAAGGAGAAGTAGATAAAGAAGTAGAAGGAAGAAAGAGGGCGAGGAGTGGAAGAAGACAATGGATGCAAAAAAAAGGAGTAGAGGAAGAATAGGGACCAGGTAAGATGAGAAGAAGAAGATTAAAAAGAGGAAGGATATAAATAGGAGCAGTAGTTGGTCAAGAGTGTAACTGAAGTTCATGGTTGTGTCTGGAGATGTTTCCTGAACTAATGACATGATGTATCTCAGTGACGTGAGGTTCATGGTTGGCTTCACACACATATGAAGCTTAAGAAATATACGATTTAATTAATAATTTCTTTACAAGTCTATATTGAATTGTTGTGATATGTTGTGCGATATTTAGTCTACATCCTCTAGATCTATGGCAGTCATCGATTGTGGATAAATATTGATTTATGTCATCTTTGACATTGTAATAAGAGCTAAAATATGTTTTAATTATCAATGTATTCAAAGTTATGTATTCAAAATCTTTAACCTGCCATATTTAATGATCTGAGACCTTTAAATTGGCTGAAAATCTAAATACGTTTTAAACAATCAATGGATAAAGAAAAAGTTGAAAGATCTAATAAATAATTCAAGAAGTATTAGCAAACGTGGATTTAAACAGTATAGAGTACGAACGTGATAGTAAAGGATTACAAGGAAGATGCAACTGATGCTTTTAATTTGAAAGCCGGGCGTTTATTTCCTCTTATTAAATGGCGTTTGGGGAATTTAGCGCAAAGTTTAGCAAGAACTCTCCAGATTTAAGTTTGGCTCAAGAGTGAAGAATCCCGAGCGACGGCGTTAGATAAGTGGTGCCGTCTGTGCTGCCGTTATATTGGTGACCTTCAGAGATACTGCAACCTCAAGCGTCTATTGCATGTATCGACGCAGTTTGTGATGGATTACATATTTAGAGGCACTGCCTCACCTGCCTCCCCTGACCGCACGTCCCTGATATATTTAGGTTTTTATCCATGAGAATGTACAGAACATTGGATTAAAGTGAAGAATGTCTCCTTCTAATGGTCTTAATCTGGCTCCTCTGCAGGTTCTCCTCCGCGGACAGTTGTGTTTCTTCATAACCTCACACACACATCTAAATTCCCAGGATTCCTCAGACCCGACAACGGGCCTCTGTTTGGGATCGGAAATGGGTTCCGACGCGTTTACATTTCCTTCAAAAGATCATCTCAGTGATTGAATCACGGACCAGAACTAATTGTGTAACTTGTGTAACCGAACAGCGTTGTGTGACCTCAGACCTGGAGATGACATCTGAGGGAAGAGACTCACAAGGATTGTCACTTCACATCACACTTTTCCATCTGTAACCCAGGATGAAAAATAAGATCATTATCTTTGAAAAGAAACAATATTAGATTAAATATTAATGTATAAAATTGAATTAAAATCCCTGAAAAAAACAATAAATTATGTATTATCAACGTACAAATGAAAAGATAAAAGGATGTAATTCACCTTTCAACTCTTTAAATTAAAAAAAAACATCATGGGAAGTAAAAGCTCCTGAACTTATCATGTTTAATAAATTAAATTTCCTTTTTTTATCATTTGAAATATGATTGAAGGCAATGAAACAAGTTGGGCAGCATCTGAATTGTGTACCAAACTTCATAATGTCGGTGGATCCAGATGGTGATTTAGAAAACCCCCAGAATTGAATAACCGGTTCTTTGTCCCTCCATCTTCATATCCTGACATTTTGAAAGAAATCCTTCGATCGGTTTTTGAGTTATTTCCGCCAACAGGAATCGCTAACAACATACGTTGTAGCTTCAAGCTAATGTCTTCCTTCTCATATCTCTGTGTTCGTCAAGAAGTCTACGACATGAAGGTATCGACCTCCGATGTGACGCGAGGAAGTCAAGGTCAGGTCAAAGTCACGCGTTCCCTAAGTGTCGCAGGAAATGTGGCTCCAGGAAGTTGTTCTTGGAAAACAATACAAGTACTTCACTTCCACTCAGACGTCGAGGACACGAATTTCAAAGAATCAAACAATGAAGCTGTTCTCCGAATTTCTCACAAAAGATATTAAGAAAGGAGACTGAGATCGATATGGATCAGAACATCACGGTAACAGAACTGTTTCTATCCGTCCGCTGTCCGGATAATTAATGTTGTTTAATTAAATTAAATGTATTTTATTTTACTTGTATTCATTATTTAGTAATATACCATTTTATGCTATACGTTTTTATTTATTTATTGTATTTCATTTCAATAAAGTTTTTTTTATTTAATTCGTGTTGATTCATTTTTCTATATTCTGTACTGCCACCACAACAAATTCCTGTTGTGTTCCGATTCCAATTCTGATTTCGATTTCGATTCTGACTTCGATTTCGATTCTGATTCTTATTCTTACTTAGATTCAGATACAAATTCTTATTCGGATTCAGATTCTTACCAAGATTTGGATACAGATTCTTTATTCAGATTCAGATTTAGATTTAGATTCTGATTCTTACTTAGATTCAGATGCAGATTCTTATTCAGATTCAGATTCTTACCAAGATTTGGATACAGATTCTTTATTCAGATTCAGATTTAGATTTAGATTATGATTCTTACTTAGATTCAGATGCAGATTCTTATTCAGATTCAGATTTAGATTCAGATTTAGATTCTGATTCTTACCTAGATTCAGATACAGATTCTTTATTCAGATTCAGATTTAGATTTAGATTCTGATTCTTACTTAGATTCAGATACAGATTCTTATTCAGATTTAGATTTAGATTCTGATTCTTACCTAGATTCAGATACATATCCTTATTCAGATTCTCATTCAGATTAAGATTCTGATTCTTACTTAGATTCAGATACAGATTCTTATTCAGATAGTGATTCAGATTTAGATTCTGATTCTTACCTAGATTCAGATACAGATTCTTATTCAGATTCAGATTTAGATTTAGATTATTATTCTTATTCAGATTCTGATGTCTCGTCTGGATCATCATAATTTAGGACATAATTTAGATACTAAATAGATAGATAAATGGATAAAACTACGAAATTTAAATTAAATCATTCTGTTTATTTGGAAAATAAATATGAATATAAAAAAAGTGGGTAAATGTAAAAATATCTAAAAAACAATATATGAATGTAAGAAAGAATATATGATTTAATGACTTTAAGACGTCCAGCTGACACGACACCAGGGAGGACCATGATGTTTTCTGATGAGGAGAAGTTAAAAGAATATTAAAGGACAAGCGTGACTAGTCAGGACGTTCATGTCAGGTGATGGATGGCAAAGTGAGGCCCTCACTCAAGGTTGCTGGTTCAACATCCTGGCAGACACAGAGGGCGGGAGGAAGTAAGTTGTCACTTTGTGTCGTGAATGTTCCCACAACGATAATCACAATAACATTGTTTGTTTACGTTCTCACACACACGAGGAAGTTTGGGACGGAAGTATTAGAGTTCAGACAGAGGTCGACAAACAAACTGTTGGGAGTGTGTGTCTGTGTGTGTGTGTGTGTGTGTGTGTGTGTGTGTGTGTGTGTGTGTGTGTGTGTTCTTCACATCACCACAACATGAACATTAACTGCAATATATCAATTTATTTTGCTAATTTGTGTATTTTATTGTCCGAGGGTGAAGTTTGTCGACTGATGCAAAATGAAAAGTTGATCAACTGAAGATAAATGTTAACGAGGAACAGACTTGAAGGATCAATAGAACAAAAGGCTGCAGACGGACTCACAACATGAGGAGCAGCGACGCATCCATCGATCTGCTGGACTGTGATGGAGGAGAGGAGGAGAGGAAGAGGAGGAGAGGAAGAGGAAGAAAGTACTGCTGCAGGAGTTAACATTTCCTCCTCCGCTTTCTCCTTCTTCTCATCTTCCTCCGTTTCTTCCTCTTCCTCCTTCTCCCCCTCTTCCTCGTCCTCCCCATCTTCCTCCTTCTCCTCATCTTCCTCCTCCTCCTTATCTACCTCCTTCTCCTCCTCTTCCTCCTCACCGTCCTCCTTCTCCTCATCCTCTTTCTCCTCCTCTTCCCCCTTTCTCATTTTCTTCCTCCTTCTCCTCCTCTTCCTCCTTATCCCCCTCTTCCTCCTCCTCATCTTTCTCCTCCACCTCCTCCTTTTCCTTCCCCTTCC
Organism: Callionymus lyra; assembly: GCF_982586985.1. Lineage (NCBI taxonomy): Eukaryota > Metazoa > Chordata > Actinopteri > Syngnathiformes > Callionymidae > Callionymus > Callionymus lyra. The sequence continues at coordinate 15,456,117 of NC_141819.1, forward strand.
ACCTCTACTTCCTTCTCCTCTTCCTACACCTCTGCTTACTACCCTTGTTTCTCCTCATACTTCTCCACTTTCAAACTCTTTCTTCCTCCTCCTTCTACTCTTCCTCCTTGTCTTCCTCCTCTTCCTCTATCCCATCTTCCAACTTCCTCTTCTCCTATACCTACTCTTCCTCCTTTTTTTCCTGTGCTTATTTTTCATCCCCTCTCGTTACTCTTCCTCCACCTCCTGCTCTTCTTTTTCCTTCCCTTTCCACCTCCACTTCCGTCTCCTCTTCCTACACCTCTGCTTCCTCCTCTTCTTTCTTCTCCTCATACTTCTCCTCTTCCAAACTCTTTCTTCCTCTCCTTCGACTTTTCCTCTACCTCACCCTCTTTCAACTCACCCTCCTTTTCACCCTTCTCTTCTTCATCTTCCTCCTTCTACTCTTCATCCTTCTCCTCTTCATCTACCTCCTTCTCCTCCTCCTCCTCCTCCTCCACGCTCACAGAACTATCTCCCGGTGCTGTGTGTGTTGTTGTTGTGGCTGACGACACTTTTGTGTGAAGAATGTTCCTCCTGCGAGTCTCGTACCAGCTGTTTGGCCTTGACACGACGTCCCAGAGGACACAACATCAGACGAGTGACGTGGACGTCATCCTTGAGAGGAACCTTGGTCTCAAGATGGACGTTCAGGGGTCACTCCTGCTGCATTATTAAACGCTGGAATAGAAGAGACTTGGATCTCTGAGGAAAGTGGGGTATGAAACACACACACACACACACACACACACACACACACACACACACACACACACACACAGACGCTGTAATCTGTGTGACGTAGGTCCTGCACCTGCTCTGGTGTTTGGGGGCCTCACAGGGGAGCTGCATGAAGGAGGCACAGAAGAGGTTGTTCCATTATAACACTGTTGTGAAACACGTGAGTGATCCTTGCACGACCCACACACACACCTTCTATTTCTCTCTCACACACACACACACACACTCTCACAGACCTCGACAGTTTCACTTGTATCGTGGCGTCGATGCTGGGAAATCATTCCTGTCTTCTCGCGTGAGAACGTTTTCTAAATGAACACATTTGTTTAACACATTTTTTTTTAGTATTTCTTGTCCTTCAGAATAAAAATGTAAGAAAGGAATATATTTATATACATGCACGTTGAAAAAGAAACCAATAATTAAATTAAATAAAGTACAATCAGTATCACGTTTACAGAAGAAGTTATATTCAATCAAATAAAAGCTTATATTTCATAGTAAAGACAAACTTTATTGCAACACTGACTATAAAACAAGTATCTTTAGTTAATAACTTTTATCAATAACTTTTAATTGAAGTTATTTATTTAAAAAAGGGGGATTATCTGCACAACAGGCAGATTTTAAGTGTTTTTTTTCTTATTTTTATTTATTTTCTGGATATTTAATTCTGATTAACGTGGTCCTTGTGAGACACGAAAGTGATACATATTTAAAATATGAATTTTAATTCTTTGACAGATTAATTTTCGAGACAAAATAAAAATGACACACAGAAAAGCGAGTGATCAAAACGCATGTTTCCTTCTATTATAGATGGAAGTGAAGAGCGTGAGAAGGATTCTTGCTGAGTCTCTGTTATTGTTCTCATGGATCGTTCCTGCCGTCATGGAGAGGCAGCAGAAGATCCTGGATCACTGTCAAATGAAGCTGCAGAGGAGATTTAGCAGGACTTGTGTGGGTGGACGACCCTGGTGAAACCCAGGGGGTCTCTCTGATCCATGGGGTCTGGTTTCGGAAACTGCGGCGGCTCACAAACGATCCGGAAGATTAAACTGTTGACGCGAGCTGAGAGCAGAAGATGGAGGAACTCAAGAGGGACTTATGGATGGAGATGTCGAGATGGATGGATGGAGATGTCGAGATGGATGGATGAAGATGTCAAGATGGATGGATGAAGATGTCAAGATGAATGGGTGGATGGATGGATGGATGAAGATGTCGAGACGGATGGATGAAGATGTCAAGATGGATGGATGAAGATGTCGAGATCAAATGTCATGCTTGAGACCTTGGCTCCTGCAAGGATGGCAGTGATGTCATCGGAGGTCTGAGATGTCACTTTATAAAAAAAACTGTATCTTTGTGATAGCCTGAACATGAGAGCAGGGTGGTGTGTTTTAATGAAAAATATATTTACAAAAAACAAAACTTTCTGATTGTGATCAACAGCTCTGAAGAGGTTAAAGGTCACGACCCCCGAGCGAGTCAAACTTATGTAAGATTTCGGCTCATCTCTCCTCGTAAAGTCTGCTCATCATTTGTCCTCCATTTTTAGAACCAGTGCGGGAACAACATGTTCGGGGAGCGGACGACCGACAGGGTCAAGAGGGCAAAGGTCAAATGCGTTAGCGGCGAGCGTGGGTCGAGGGTCATCGCGACGATAAACATGAGACACGATGAAGTCATGAGAGGGGGGGGGGGCGGGGGGGGAAACAGCTGGGAGTCACTGGGTGACACAACCTCATTTGGTCCGGTGCTGGCCTGCATACCTGGGCTCCCGGCAGGAAAAACACCCCGCAGGGCTCCCAAAATACCACCTAACGCCGGGCCTGAGCCCAGCCGAGTGAGGTGGGGCCACAACCATGCAGGGAGAGAGGAAGGGCCAGAGGCGGAGAGCAGGCAAGTCCGGGCAGGAAGAGCCGCCACACAGACCGGCCGCGGCAGGAATGTCTCTCCGACGTCTGCGGAGGATTCACGTGACCCTGAACGCATCGTCGCCGCCAACATGGAGGTCATGACGACACTGGAGTTTATATATTTATTATATATTTATTATATATTTATTATATATGTTTGTCCATGTCTTCGGAAAAACTGTGCAACTTTTACGTGTTTATCTCAACTTTTTAAGCTTTTTTAACTCTGATGTATATGGGAGATAAAAATCAATCAAAAACCATTTAATTATTAGATTTAATTACTCTGTATTGGTCGATCATTATGAACTTTTTAGACCAGTTTGTCTCACATGATACACGTAGGAAAATGTACGTTGAACAAATGAGGCTAAAATGTTCTAAAACTTTAGCTTATGTTGGGTTTAATTTGATTTAAAAATCTTTAATTGATCTTAATTGCAGCATCAGCTTAGCATATTGATTCATAAGAGAAGCTGGTGATGAACAACAGAGATAAACTGAGACTCCTTTATTTAAAAAGAAGAAAGATATTTAATTCAGTTTTGACGATTTCTTTATGAGGGTTGAACAAACATACATTTTGTTCCTACTGGGACACCGTAGTTTAGCATTTGAGTTAGCAGACATGCTATTAAATAGACGTGTATTAGCGCTGTACTGTCTCTTGTTAATACGACACGAATACATAGTATTTGTTAAATGTTTGGTCTTATTGAAATATATATAGTTTAGTTTAAAATGCTAATTGAAAAAAAAAGAGAAGAAATTCCATAAAGTTAAACTATCGGTACGCGATCTGTTACTATGTACAGCGCATGCGCATGTCTTATTTGCAGCATTTGTTTTTATTCTTTTTAGCGTTTAAAATAAGTACACAAGCTCTCTCAAAATAATTTAAACACGTGTATTACCTACAAACTTTATGTCGCCCGTGTTTCACCTTTAAACGAGTTCAGTTTTTTTTGAAAATCAGGATCCGCAGCTACATCCGGGCATCGAGTGTCATCGTGGAGATCTACTGACATCTACAGGACACTCGGAGTTACCGCAGCAGAGTTACACAGTCAGAGGTCACGTTTATTACACGAAAACAAATAAAAAGAAAAGCAGCACAGATGCTCTAATTTTCAACAACACTCTCGACAACAGACGACAAACTCGCTCACGACGTCACAAACAAACTCGTCCGGTGTTTGTCGACACTTTTACGTTCTTTAAAGGGTTGTTCGGATAAATATTTTTTTTATTTTTGTTATTGTATAGAACTACTCACTAAATTCCTGTTTTGTGAAATCCTTGCTTTGTTACAATTCCTCACATTTTGTCAAATATTCACATCAACTTGGGTCAGTCTTCTTGACATTATATTTTCATAAACTAATTTGTGTCCATTATTCAACAATTCTGAAAGATTCGTACAGAAAATCTGTTTTGAATTAGTTAGAAAAACGTTTTTTTTCCATCAACATAAATGTATTTAAATAATAATTTATAATATTAACTTTCAAATCCCTCCACATTATTCTTTAATAAACATGTTTTGTCTTTTCGGTCTAAAACATTTAATTTACAGCTTTTATCTCGTAGGTTTGTGACTTTGATTGACAGCTATGAATCGATCGAACTGGCCGTTGGTCCGAAGACTTATTTCCCTCATCGTAACTTGACCTCAGTGACCTTCAGGGGTCATCACGAGGAAAGGTCAACAGAAAACACAAATTCTTCTCAAGTGCATTTGCAACCACACGAGTCAAAACACAAAAACAATGAAAAAAACGATGTGTTTTTTTTTTTTGAGTTTGACTGACTTGTTCAAATCTCTGCTTAGTTCTGGACGGTTGTCTTCGCTCTGCTGTTGGTGGAACATGGAGGACACGACAGATCTGAGGTCAGTTAAGGCTCCGACTCACGAGCCGATCAACGTCTCCAGTCGCTTCCCTCCAAAACATTAGTTCCTACATCTAATCCGTTAGGAGACGAAGAAGCTCGTGACATCAGGATCGTGAGAGGTCGTGTCTACTGATCTGGGTTCAGCGGCGCCTCTGGTGACATCATCTGAGGCGCGGGAAGATTCTGATGAAGAGGATCATGCTGATGAAGGTGAAGGAGACCAGGATCAGCATCAGCCACAGCAGCCAGTTCACGGACTTCTTGGTGTGCTGCTCCAGTCGCTCCGACTCCGTCTTCAGCTTCTCGAAGTTCAGGTCGGCCTGACGCATGGACTGACCCAGGACCTGTGGAGGGAGAGGTCACGGTCACGAGGGCGCAACACTGACATCTAGCGGTAGAGCAATGATCGTAAAAGAATTATACATTTCTTTAACATATTGACTCACTTTAAGTAATATTTAAACAAGAAAAAACAGTATTTTAAATTTGACAAGATTAACGGTGAAACATAAGAAAATATCAAATAAATCATTCACATTACAATAATAAAAAAGAAAAAAAACAGTATTTTAAATTTGACTAACTACAGAATTAAATGTACGACTGATTCAGCATTAAGAATTTAAAGAAATCCGTTTTTTTTCATACGGTGAAACATAAGAAAATATCAAATAAATCATTCACGTTATAATAATAATAAAAAAAATATGGCCTCACAACGTTCGACATGATGAACGTGATGTTAAACAATCAAATGAAACAAAGAAGGAAAGCAAAGTTGCCTTTTTAATTACAGTGCATTCATTTAATTTACTTTTTTTAATTTAACCAGTGACTTGCAAAACACACACATTATTTCTACGTATGAACAATGAGTGAGATATTTATATACAATATATCTATATATATATAATATATAGATATATTACCTAGATATAATATATTTTTAGAAAAACGGCAAAGCAAAAATAACCATATATATATATATAAAATAAATTGAAAGTTCATGACTATTAGATCAAGTTTGTCCTAATAGAAGAAGAGAATGCAGACATTTCCTCCAATGACCTGATTGTCTTGCTTGATGATGTTCTGAGCCGCCAGAGTGTTGTTCTTCAGGTTGCGCGCCAGGTTCAGCATGTCGTCGGCCAGCTTCTCCTGCAGGTTGTGATGATGCTGCAGGACGGCGTCCAGCTCGGCCGCCGACTGACGCTCGTCCAGAGGCAGACCTCTGCAAAGGGTCGGACGGTCAGCGGACGAGAAAACTGAGTCGCAACGATTTTACGTTTTTACCTTCTGTTCCGTAAGTCTGTGTCGGACGATCCTGCGAGCCACAAGAAACATGTTAAAATAGTCTGTTTGAATAAAAAACAACTTACTATTTTATTACCTTTTTCTGACCAACCCTGAGGGAGATAAAACCAAACAATAAAACACTGTAGATCCAACTCTGATCGTCACATGCGACTGTTACCGTTCCAAGCAGCTCGTTCCTCATCTCTCCGGTGCACCTGGCTTTGGTCTGGATGTGGACGGTCTTGGTGGCGGGCATCCTCTCTGTGGGTATGGTGGGCGTTCTCCCGGGGGCCAGGAACTGGTTCGCTAAGGCTTTTTCTGTCGCCGACGACTAAAGAGAAGAAGTTTTGTCAAACTACAGCTTTTTAAAAAAAAAAAAAAAAAAAAAAATCGATCGCTTGCACATCGACGTCACGGACCAGTTTCTCAGCTTCTAGAAGTCCTTTTAGAAAATCCACCTTCCTCGTGTATTCAGTCACGACCTCTGGTGTGGGTTTGCTGGAACAAACACAAGTTGAAACCCTCAGAAAAACTGACAGAACAAAGAGACTGTCACGACAAGAGGCAGACATGATTCGTTAAATAAATACGACCATTTGCCTAATTAAAGGGCCTAACATCACCTGCCCCCGAAACATCATACAGGGGAACATGTGTAGCTAATGTCGTGGAGCCTCTGTTGCACCGTTGCCAAATACAGCATGTTATTTTGGTGTAAAAAAAACAAGAAAAATGTAGTTCTTGTGTCCTTTTCTGCTTGTATCTCACAGTTAAAACAATCTCTGTGTGCTTTAAATGGAAACAGGACTCAAAAGAAGTTTGGTGGTCACATGTCACATGTCACATGACAGACTTGTCCAGGATAGTCCAGTGAAAAGCATCTTGAAAATATTCTTTTTTAGAAGCACAACCTAAAAATATATCTTTTAATAAATGTCAACATGTTATTTAGTACAGTTTTAACGTCCACAAAATAGATTTGTAAAACATTATAAATCAGGGGTTAATGTTTAAACAAAACACATCTTAAAACAAATAAATACATTATACATAAATTAAATGTTACCTTGGACTTTTCCGCAGAGCTGCCAACATCTCCTCCAGAGCACCAACATACTGAAGACATGTTACACAATAAATATGGTTTAATTGATCAACATTTTAAGTCTCAACGGTAATTGTAATTTAATTTTAATCTACTATAATCCATCGTTATTTACTATACGACTACACTTATGGTTTAAATGTTTGGCCATCATTTAACAATTAAATTATATATAAATATACATACGCAGACAAACACAAGTTGTTTTACTTTCTTTAGTGACGTTTGTCACAATATTATTGAACAATTTAAAGATAAGTTAAAGCTCGTGATGCGAACTAGAATCTTTTGACTCATGAATTCGTCACTGCAGGTTTTTTTTTTAAGTAAAACGCAACATTTTAAAACTTTCCACGAACTTAACGTTAAAACCGATTAAACGACCATTATTGTCGAAGACAATTTACAATAGAATGAACAAAAACAATTCTTCGCAGCGACGACGTGGCTCGAGCTGACCTGCTAACAACAGTCGCGATAATATGTCGCATTTAAGTTCGCAGCGTTGACTTTAGCCACAGATTTGACTCTTGTTTCACCTTCTCGAGCCTCCATTCCGCCTCTCCTCGCTTCTCCGACGCGATGGACTCGCAGCGAGACAACAACCTGACAAAATTGATCTCCAGTCTCGAAGCCATAGTGGAAGACGCCGGAGTGTCGCGGGAGATTGACGTCACCGTGTGGGGGGAAGGATGACGTCGGCACGTTTGTGTTGACAGTTTATTTTATTGGACCATTAAAGTCCGTTTTAAAGCTACAGTTTATCATTTTTTTAATATGCATTGAGCGATAATATTTAATATTATTTACCAATTTAATTTATTGAAATAAATTAATTAAAAAAAGGGAAAGTATGGTTAATGCATTATTTGATTTATTTCTTTTATGAAAAATTGCTGTATTTGCTGTGGCTAAAAAAAACAATTTCCCGAAGGAGACCTCCTGTGGGATCAATAAAGTTTGACCTTACCTTATTGTTATATTATTTTTGAATGGTTAAATAAAGTATATAAACTGTTCATAATTTCCTTTTTTTCCTCTCTATTGTCATGTTTGTTTATGAGTGTTTCAGTCGGAATTTAAACTTAATGTTAATGTAAAAGAAAGAAAAGATTGAAATTCATTGTTATTTGTTTAAATAAAACATCAATTATATATGTAAAAGGTGTATATCTTATACAATAAAACGTGATCGAATTATGTTGACAGTATAAACTATATATAGAATATATTAAAGTGTATTAAAAATGGAATTCAACATGAAACTCCTAAAATAAATGAATCAATTATATACATAAAAAAAAAGACAAAGACTCAGATTTAACAAGCGTCACAATCTGTATTTGCATGTTAATACTAATAGTTCACCTCATTCACTCTCAACCAAACATTCTGGAACACACTCATCATCATCATCATCATCATCATCATCATCATCAACCAGACGGACATCATTCAACAGCAGAAAGAAACATTAGTACTACAATTCAAACAAAACCACAGCTGGGCTCCAGCGGAGACGGGTCCAGAACCGAGGTCCAAATAAGTGACATAACAAACTGGGGCGAGAGGGTTTACAAACACATTGGCACCGTCTTGTATCGTGGCTGGGTTTCAAGGTTTTTCTATTGATTTCGGAGGAAAAGTGGCTTGTGCGACTCTTGCTTCCCTTTGAGAATCTGAGCAGGTCAAAGGTCAACATGTACAGTTTTTTTGAAGGACGTTTGGACTGAAGACTTCCGCAAACATTCACGGGTAGAACACGACGCTGCTCAGTCACACGTGAAAGGCACGAGCCAGAGTCGGCGTCGCTGGTTCATCGGGGAGAACGTGGTTGTAGAAAGTGCGTCTGGAAACCTGCAATACTACAAATGCTTTTAAAAAAAAAATGGCCGACGGCTCCGTTAGGCCGGAGACGGGTCGACCCTCCAGACTGGAAACAATATATTAAAAATGATAGAAAAAGGTGCAACATCTTGTCCAGCTGCTTTTTTAATGTCACACGTCAAAATGAGTTCCAGCAACGGATCATCAGTCTGGCAGGTTCTCCTGCCCGCGGGGTCAAGCTTCCGCGTCCATGTAAGGCAAGTCCGGGTCGGAGAAACGTTTGGGGATGCAGGGCTGCGCGTCCGCATCCTGAGCCGAGCCCGTCGCCATGGCGACGGAGCAGGAGGTGGACGAGGAGGACGAGGAGCAGAAGCTCAACACGGGTTCGCCCTCGTACAGGGACTGAGCGGCGACGCTGCGGCGCAGCAGCAGCTCTCGTCTCCGCAGCAACATCCTCAGAGTCTGATGTGCGGGAGGCGAGTGAGCGGGACTGGAGCACGGGGGCTCGGGCGCGACCTCCGGGAGGGGGGGTTTGACCGCGACGGGCGTGACGGCGCCGCGGCGCTGAAGAGGATGTCTGGAGGGAGGGGTGAGCGCCTCGGGGGGAGACGTGAAGCCGGCCGGGGTCAGGTGAGGCCTGGTGACTCGTCCTCCAGGGACTTTGAGTCGCAGCGACAGGTCGGATGGTTTGGGCGGGCAGAGCGGTCGGTACCTTCTCGCCTGAGGGCCACACAGTCCTGGAGGGAAACGCATGGGTGAGCAGATGGTCTTTAAAAAGACCCCAATAGTGCCGATTCAGGGGTGTGAGAAAATATCGATACTCATTTATATATCACATTTTAATGATGCCGTATCAATATTTAACAGCAATGTGTCGATTAAAAAAATTGTGTGTTGGTTGCCATGACAACACTAAACAAAGCTTTTAGAGAGAGATTAAAATATTTAGTGAGAAAATCTTGTTTTTTTGTTTAGTATTCGGTCGTAATGTTTCATATAAATGTCACGTCATGTGGACGAAAGTTTCTCAGAGTCGTAACTATTGGTCAGCAGGAAAACACGGTAAATTTGTTTTTATTTTTGTACACGATTAATTAGGAAGTATGTACTCACTTAATTACTATGTAACAAACTGTGATTTCTTTAGCTTTCACTGTGTCTCCATGACGACCCTTCTGTGAGAAATAAACCCCTTTTGTCTAATTGTATATACAATATACAATCCTTTTTTCTGGCTTTTGAATCATTATTTTATTTTTTATTATAGTAATTTAAAGGTTTATATTTAATACATAATTCAATAAACATGCAAATATTCATGAGGTTTGTTCATTATTGTGTTGCAATTAAACTTGAGGTTGTCTTCAAGTCCTCCGCAGCTAAAGGGAAATCCTGCGAGATCCTGGCGATGACTGAGGACGAGAGGATACAGTCGACTCCAATTGATTTTAAAGCTAATGTTTGGACATATTTTGGTTTCAAAACAAATTAGGTTAGGACTTCATCAAGAGTCATGTGGTCTGTAAACTCTGCAACACCAGAGTCAAGTACTCGACAATACTACAAATATATCCTTGATACTACAGTATCACGATATATATCGTATCGTTGTCCCTGTATCCTCATATATATTGTGTCACCAGATTCTTGTCAATACACACTCAGCGGTCTTAGTATGAAAAGGAAATTTAAAGACAATAAAGATTCGTCTCCCACCAACACACACACTGTACGTGAGAGACATGTATCCATGTCAACACACACACACCCCCACCCCCACACACACACACACACACACACTACAGCAACAAACAAGATTAGTATGGAAAATGTTTTTTTCAAGCACATAAACCAAAGACACATCACCAGACAGTCGTCGACCTCCTCCTCTCATATTGCATCCTGCTGACACATAAAAGCAACTCTCTTGTTGCCATGGTGACCAGATGTGCCGTCATAAAGGTAATATATACTGTGAATACTTTAACATCTGATTCTTGTTGAAAAGTCAGCAGGTGGAACAATATGGTAAGAAGAGGTTTCAACACACTCACACACACACCCCCACACACACGCACACACACACACACACTCCTTCTCCCGACCTGCTTCGTAAGAGAACAGATGGCACCACTCCCGTCACCATCACTGGTCCAGACCTGCACCACAAGAGAAGAGGCCCCGCCCACCGGCCCGGTCAGAAAACCCACAGCTGAGTGAAAACGGCTGAAGGACGAGAGGAGGCGGGATACTGACCGTCCGGTTCCGAGCAGAGGCCCGAGGCCCGCTGCTCGTCCAGGAGACTCTCCGAGCTCAGAGAGGCTTCAGAGTCCAGGTTCTCCTGGTCGGAGCCGGGCTGCTCCATGTCGGGGAGGCGACAGGCGAGGTCCTCTCTGCGGGGGGAGGAAGAGGAGGAGGAGGAGGAGGAGGAGGAGGAGGAGGAGGAGGAGGAGGAGGAGGAGGAGGAGGAGGAGGAGGAGGCGTCAAGTGAAGAGACGGCAGCGTAAAAAACAAACTAGACTCACTTCTCCTGCTTGATGGACTTGATCCTCTCCACCAGGTTCTGCTCGGCCTCGGCGTCCGAGTCCAGAGGCTCGTTCTCGGGAACCGCCTTGAGGTCGGAGCAGACCTTCTCGTGCACCTGCAGACAAACACACTCGGTCACCGACTGGTCGCAGGAACGCCAGAGAGACGTTAGTGGGAGACGAGCAGGTGTTCATGCATCGGCTGCAGTTCCTGGATGCACGAGTCGAGCCAACGTTCATCGAGACCATGTTCCATATGAATCACAGACACACAACAACAACAACAACACAACAGCAAACCACCACAACCAAGAGTGTCGTCGTCGAGCTTGTGTGCAAATCTGTGTCCTTCACAGAAAAACATCAAATGAACGGCGCAGGTGAATTCATCCACGGAAAACAACACTTGTCTTAACTCCCATTTTTCAAGAAAACACTCAAAAAGCAAGTCTATTCTGGGAGCAGCAAGGTTGAATAAAAACCTTGATTAAAAATTCTCTTCTTTTTTTATAAACTTTTTCTTTTTTTTTGTATCATCTTGTTCTTCCTCTTTATTTCTCTTTGTTCTTGTTCTTATTTTATTTTGATTATTTTTTATGAAAAATTTCTGTATTTGCTGTGAATAATTTGGAAAAAAACAATTTCCTGAAGGAGACCTCCTGAGGGATCAATAAAGTTCTACCTAACCTAACCTCAACTCAATTATTACTCTTAAAGCAAAAGGTTTTTGTAAACAATTGACAAAATCAATATCCTTAAATCATTTACTCTTATTATTTGTCACTTATTGTAGCTATAATTATTATTAACATATTTTTTAGAATAAAAAGGCATCATTGTATGTGCGCTAGTATTATCAGCCCTTTTATTTTTTTTAGAAGGACAAAAATGTTATCTATTCAAAGTGAAGAGAAAGTGTACCCGGTAGAAAACACTCAGTTGCTGGTTTCCTTGGAACGATCTTCTTCTCTCTTTGCCCTTGATGGATCTACTGACTCCTTCAAGAAACATCTTAAGACGTTCTTATTTGTTCAGGCTTTTCCTTGATTTTCTGGAACTCCTGTTGTGTTATCAGTTTTATCTTGATCTTTAAAGTATATACTTTATTGAATATTGTTTTGATTGTTTAAGCGCTTTGTGACCCTGGTCTGAAAAAAGCACTATACAAATAAAAATGACTTACAAACAAATACTTGTGATTAAACCAAAGGACAAATATTACCTAAAAACCTGATAACATCCTTCTCAACACAACCATTGTCTACATGCACTTGACGAATGCATTTGGAATCTCGGAGGTCATTTGTGGGTCAAGCATTCAGTTAGTGCAGTACAAGCGTTACTAAGACTTGTAGACACAGCCGTGTATCATAATATATATACAAATAAATGCTCATATATATACATTTATATGAACATTCTTTTGAAAGGAAGCTTTCACTGGAGAATGAATGTTTGAGGTGATCATGCTTGAAAACAGATCTGAGATCAATGCTTTTCCACATTGAAACACAAAAACATGCCATGAAAAGGAAATTAAAGCCAGGAAATAAATTGCTTAATAGTTGAAACGTGTGGATTATGTTACAGTCTCTTAAAAATAAACGAATAAACAAACTTAAATCAATAAAACGAATGTGATAAATCCGGCTCATGGCATGAAAAGGTCTCACTGTTTCTCTAAATGAGGAAAAATGGGAGCAAAAAAAAAAAAGTGTTACTTTGTTGCACTTGTGGTCACATCGTACGAACGACCAGGAACATGCAGACGACCGGTTAGTAAAGAGAGGGTTTGTGGATGAAAACCAAAAATAAGTGGATACGTGTTTGAATGTCCTCGGGTCATGCTGCTCACTACATCTAGCGGATCTACGGGACCACGGCGACCATACGTACCACCACTCCTTTGTAAGGAGCTGAGAACCTGAGAGGTAAATGCCAAAGGTGCTAAAGAGAGACAAGGAACATCGGCCAGATTTAAACTTGCATAATTCATCATTGGACATCAGTGAACTACACCAGGAGTAGTTTGAAAACAGAAATAATTGTAGTTTGTAAACGTTCTAAAAAAAAATGTAATTGGGAAATGTCTCCATCTAGTGGTCACGACGAAGCTACGCAGCTATCTGTTAATGACAGCATTGTGTGACACATTATTTAGAGTTAAATAATTTAAAAATAGCAGCAGGAAGTTTCTCTGAGCACAACATAAATGTTTGGACATTATCGTGAGAGTGTCCGAAGCTTATAAATCCGACACCAGATGAGCTGAAGTTCTCACCGTGTTCTGCCTCTTGAGCTTGAGCTGGTTGACGGCGAGATTCTCGGCGAACTCCAGCTGCTCGATCTCATCCATCTTTTCGTTGTATCGTCGGATCTGCTCGCTAATGACCATCTCCACACACCTGCGGTGGAAGTAACGGGTCAGTTAAAGACGTCTCAGAAAAAAAAAACGTCCGATGATCCAGTGGCGACTCCATACGTGGTGGTCTTGGCGACGTCTTTCATGCTGAGAAGGGGGTCGGCGCTGTCGGGGCAGCGCAGGATGCACGGAGCGAACACGATGGCCAGCGAATTCGGGGACATTCGGTTGGAAGCCTCGTCTTTACACACCCTGAAAGAACACCCTGGTGTCAACTGGGTTCTGTCGGAACATCAGTAGACGAGTACCTGACGAGGTGGAAGACGAGTCTCTCAAGCGTGTTGAAGTTGGCGGTCGGAAGCTCCTCCAACACTTTGTAGACGGCTTGGAGCTGCTCCTGCTTCTCCGGCAGTTCTGACAAACACACACAACAGGAAACTCAGGGTGTGTCTTAACGACGGCTCAACTCTATTGACACTAAAAAACCCTTTTTAAAATAAAATAAACGACTACTTTTGCCGCTTAAAAAGCTGAAGATAAGCAACATGAACAACTCTACAAACTCACTATTTAATCACGTTATATTACACTATCCTACTACAAAATGAACAAGCAAAGGATCAGTCTAGAGCAGGTAGGGGCATTAAACCCCCACAGGGGCCGAATTATATACTGAGACGGTTGTGAGGGGCCATCAAGCTTTAAGGAAGAAGGGACGAATAAAAGGATCTTAAATATGGTGGAGAAACTTACTATAAAAAAAAATGAAAAGGACATTTAAAAAAAGCATTATATCATTTTCCATTCATTTCTTTTTACCACCTTTTAAGAAAAAATAAAACATTTTTACATTTAAAAAATGTCAAATTCTAAAGATGGAACGTAGTTCCAAATATATCATTAAAAGTACATCTAAATAATGTAATTGTATTGTTTAATATTTCATTTTTGTTAAAAATATGATATAAAAACAATATTTTCTAAATTATTCCGGAAACAAGTATTAAAAAAACGATTAAAAAAGTCATCAAAGAATATCTAAATGACTTCTAAAATATTATAATATAATTGTTTACAGTCATAAACATTTACAGAAAATCTATAGTTATTCTCTGACTGTCTAGAGTTTGCTCCCCCTTGTGGTCGTACTCACCCACTGCATGCAGGAAGTCGCTGTAATGCATAAACGTCATCAAGGGGTCGGGCAGCTCCCGGAGCCACTGTTTGACGAGGCCCGTCACCGTGTGGATGGGGTAATCTTCAAGGCACACCACGTTGGGGTCTAAGAAACATCACCAACACGTCACCAAGTCTGTCGTCAAAACCGGTCGCACCTTCGGCGGGTGAAGCGCTGACCCGTCTCCAGCCGCTGGTGCAGCTCCTTCATGCGGTTGGCGGAGCCGGACTTGCGGTAGATGCCCTCGGTGTAGAGTCCGTGCATCTCCACGTGCTCCAGCATCATCTCCAGAACCATGGGGACCGGACTCTTGTCGTTCACCAGGCGACACACCCGGACTCCAAAGTGCAGAGCCCCAGACTCCTCGTCACACTGTGGAGCCCAGACATGACACCGTCAGTCGAATAAATAAAAGAACACGGATTTGAACCCAAATTATCACTTGAGTCCCAAATCTGGATCCTTTACATCAGTGAGGAGGAATTACATTTCATCAGGGGCCACATTTGATACAGTGGCTGTTCTGAGGGGCCATCAAGAAAAACAAAAGGAGAGCAAAGTATAAAATAAAGTAAAAAATGATCAAGCTAAATATACTCAAGTGATTATTTATTGTATTAAAACGTATACATCTTAAAATGTAATATAAAAGTACTTTCCCCCAAATTTAAATGTGCTTCTATTTTCCCTTAATATTTTTGAGAGGAAAAACTAATAATGAAAAAAAAAAAATCCTTTTTTTTGTTTCTACCTGATCTTTGACCTCATGAGAGCCACATAAATCAAAGGGCCTCATGTGGCCCCACAGCTGACCTACATTAATGGTTCACAACTACAGGTACTACTCTGTGAAACTACACAAAGAATAACAAAGTTTGATAATTCCTGTTGTATTAAGTGTGAAATTTTATTTTGGAAAAACAACCAGATATTTCACGTTTATGTTTTCTCACGTGATAGAAGCTAAAATGAGTAAAAAAAACAAGTTAAATGGGAGGAAATTGCATTTTTATTCCTATCCTGTAATTTTATATTTACAGTATTTATTCAGGTCTGTCAACATAAAGTCTATATTAAATCAGTTGCAGGTGTAAAAAAGACACTCAGGGTCCCTTCCATGTATTACAAAAGGCGGTCATAATGTTATGGCTCATCAATGTAAAGTCACATTAAGACACAAGATTGATGAGGAAACTCCTACTCATCAATTTATACTAAAAAAAAAATATAGGTTTGGTTAATAAACGCTTCCAGAACGTACCCGTTTGGCACTGAAGGAGGAGCAGTCGGTCAAGATCTTGCAGAGGCACTTCTTGTGACAGACCATCTTACAATCTGTGAGCAGACGTTCCGTTAGTGAGGGAGAAACTTTTTGTTCAAGTAACACAACTCACAATTGCACATGTAGGCCTTCTCCATGCCCCAGATGTAGGAGGAGCACTGGTCACATGACTGCATGATGTTGACCTGGTAGTGGACGAACATGTGGTCCAGGGGACTCTCCATCTACTCACACATTAGATGTTTAAGAGTTTGTCGTCTTTAAAAACAAACTGAGTTTTTCTTACGCTTTTGTCCTTTTTACGTCTTTTCTTCCTGGTCTTCGCCGGCTGAAAACGAAGAGAGTTGTCGTTGAGCTACACATTATTATCGCTTGTGTTGTTGTGCTTACCTTGGCCGGCTCCACCTCCTCCTTCTTCATCTCCCCTCGGATGAAGCCGTCCAGCACCGACTGGAACAGGTTGACCACCAGCTGAACCTCCGCCTTCTGCGAGTCGCCCGCCAGGTTGATCACCTTGTTCTGGTAGCCCGTCATCAGGTCCTTGTACCCGATGGTGGGTTTCTAGGGCGGGAGCGAAGAGGGTGAGAGTGTGAAGCTTTAAGTGAATTCTTAAGACTTGATTAACGCGACTCACTGGCAGAGAATACATGGCTTTGATGGTTTCTCTGAACTGCATGGTGGCCGTCACGAATATGGCCTCGGTGGCCGACAGAGACTTCCCTCTGGAGCGGAAGTCGTTGACCTGAAGAGGAATCAAACACGCATGTCAGCACTTTTACTGAGAAGACTCTCTTACTCTAGAAAGGCTGATAACTCAGGTGTCAGACACAAGGCGTGGCATGTAATTTAATGTGGCCGCAAGAGCTTGTTTTGTAAACCAGGCTCAGAATTGATTGAAATAGAAAAAAAAAGTCTGTTTAAATAAATAAAAATGGATGTAGATTCTTGAAGGTTGAAGTAAAAAAAATACATGGACACATATGGAAGTATATCAGTGCCATCAGAATATTTGATAGTTGAATTTAATGTTGACGTTTAAGCATTTAATTTGTTTGTTTAATATAATCATTTCTTTATTGAAAGGTTGTTGTTTTTTATTTAATAATAACATTCAATAAATTGTTTATTTGAAGGTTGAATTTGCATTTTTTTAAAAATAAATAACAAACATTATCAAAACAAATACATTTTGTCACACATTTATATTCCAATTCAAAATTTAAATGAAATATGTTTTAATTCGTAGCCTTATAAATTCAGTATTCTCAACATTTTCATATTGAATTTCGAAAGCCTATGAACTAAAAAATATTTAATTTTTAAAATATATTTTGGAATTATTGGAAAAAGAATATCAAACTCTAAACGTAAAAACAAACAGGAAATTTTTTAATTAAATGATTAAAAAACAACAATAACAACAATATACTTCCATAGACACATCACACCCTCGAAAGGCCTCCATGAATGTACACACACACAGCGGCTCGGAATAGAATCTATAAATAATCTGTTAAACTCTCACCTGGTTGCCTAGAAACTCGTCGAGATGTCGCAGCTCATTAGCGTTGGTTATCTCTCGATCCAGCGAGGCGTTCCACTGCTCGGACACCCGGGTCGCCCGGCTGATCTTGATGGTGGGGTTCCGACCCAAACCTTTGGCCGAGCGCTCGCTGTGGGACTGGGAGTGCGTTCGGGATGGATGTCCGGTCGTTTGAGCTGAGAGAGAGGAAGCGAGAGAATCAACAGCTGGACCGTCGAGGGGTGCAAAGCCGAGTAGGATCCCCGAGAATGTTTGTTTGGTTTCAAGAGCGTGCGTCCCACGAAAGTCAATGTTTTCTCAATAAGCAGCAGAATTACTCTGGTATTATTATTATTATTCTGCACATATCCAAGCAGGTTTTCTTTGCTAATGCAACAGAAGTACGGTGAGGATTTATTACACTACTCTTACAGTATAACAACACAGGTGAGCTGTGATGGATTATCAGGGAAGATCTAAAGAAAAGAAAATCATACTGTAGTACTGTAGTACTGTACTGTACTTGACTCTGGTGTTGCAGAATTTACAGACCACATGACTCTTGATGAAGTCGTAACAGCTTTCATTTGTTTTCAAACCAACATATATCCAAACATTAGCTTTTAGAAGCTGCTTGAATCGACTGCATCCTCTTGTCCTCAGCAGCTGAAGGAACGATGAATTCTGAGATCCCAGCGATGACTGAGGACATAATGACTGCTGCCATCTAGCGACCGGAAGTTTAATTGCAACACTGAAATTAATATTTGCAAGTCAATTGTAAATGAAAAATATCAAACATTTTCTTCGAACACACATTATTGAACTATAAACCATTACATGACTATTGGAAACAACAAAATATGCAAAAAATGATCTCTTTTCAAATTGAAAAACATAAATAAATATATACAGTGCTATTGTATGATTGTGGAAAAAACATTGCAATGTATCACAAAAACTTTTTTTCTCCCCATTTTCTTCCTTTTATTTGTGTCATTCTTTAAAATATCTTTACAGTGGTTCATAGTTTATCGTTTTAGATTGTGAAATATGCAACGTTCTTTTTCTCCAGAATCTTTAAATAAAGAAA
Organism: Callionymus lyra; assembly: GCF_982586985.1. NCBI lineage: Eukaryota > Metazoa > Chordata > Actinopteri > Syngnathiformes > Callionymidae > Callionymus > Callionymus lyra. Next base: position 15,474,880 of record NC_141819.1, read on the forward strand.
ATGTAAAAATGAAATAATATTGCCCATCATAAAGTTGTCCATCATATTAACTTCTTTCTTTTCTCCTCCTGCATCTGCATCGACGTACTGTATATGTATAAAGTCACGGTATATAATCTAGAGAGTAGCGTTGAGTATTGAAGCTGAAAATAGTTCAAATAGCTCACCGTCTCCTCCTGCCGTCCTCTCAGTCAGCGTTTGAACGAACGTCACTTCTCCGTTGTCCGGCGTCTGAGCCTCTTTGTGTGGACGCTTTTTCAAAATCTTGCTGAAGAAGCCGACCGTCCTGGAGGGTTTGCAACGACACAATTCATGACATTTATTAAGGGAGTTGATGTCACCCAGGAGAATGTTTTTGTTCATTTCTATATGGTGAGGTTGAATCTGTTTTTATACAATAATTTAAAAGTACTATCCATTTATATAAATACAATTTCTTAATTCAATATTTTTTAATACATAGCATTTTATATTCAATATAAAATGTGGGTCAAATGGGGTAGACAGACTATACCAAAAGAGTACCGAGCTACTTGATGGAACAGTCATGTGATCGTCTGCTTGTCTCTTGATTGGCTGCAAATTAATCTTAGTTAATAAATAATAATTAATAATAATTAATAGTTTACAAATTATTGAATTTATTTATAAAAATAAAACAAATTCATCCTTTAAATATAGAAATTAGTGAAATAAAAGTATTCCTAAAAAAGTATTTAATTAAAACAAAAAAACAAAAACATTTCAACAACATTTTTTAAAAGTTTCAACATTTAAAATGTTAAAAAAACCGATTAAATATTGTTGATGACAGTGACATTCTACTGACCTATATTAAACTGAATGTAAAAATGACAACAATGAAATCTTCATTGAAACAAAAGAAAAAATGTCTGTTGAATACACTATAATGAAGTGAGAATCAGTACCTGTCTGGCGTGGTGTGTCCAGAGTCCTGCTGACTGAAGCCTTCTGTGCTTCTTCTTCTGAACGAGCCTCCCTTGTGCCCTTCAGCTTGACATTCAGGAGAGGACACGATCTAGGAAAGACGAAGCAGAGGTCAAAAGATGATCCCTCACTTTCTGACGTTATCTCCGTTACCTCTTTGAATGATAAGGCACTTGCTCCCTCTGGACGAGTAGACAAACTGTCCACTGAAGACGAAGTCGTCCTGTGAAGAAAAGTAAATTGATTGAAAACTTTTTATCATTTCTAAGGATCGTTTGTCTCAGAAATTAGACGTACAGTGGAGGCTTTTTCCTCTTCTCTTCCTTCACAGAAGATGGAGGGCTGGTGCTTTCACAGTTCTCTCCTTCACCCTTCCTCCCCCTCCACTTCTCCGGCTTGTCCTTGATGGCTCCGGTGCGTCGTTGCAGGTTCACGGCTCCGCCGTTGTCCCCGACACCGTTCTTCTCGGGCGGAGGATCCACCTGGTGCAAAGATAGTGTTGTGGGACGAACAGCTGCTTTGGCCTCCTTCTTCTCGGCCTTGTCCTCTTTCATCTTCCACTCCACAAACGTGTACTGGTCCAACTCCTTGCTGTCCACTCGCTCCTTCAGCCGCTCTTGGTTTTTGGTCTTGGGCGGGGATGTTTGGGGTTTGCTGGTGCTGGGGGTCGATGGAACTGTGGAGGCGGCTCGCTCCGTCTCTCTCTGATTGTGCTCCAGGCCTCTCCGCCTGCGCTGCTCGCGCTTCTCCTGGCTCCGGGATACTTGGCCCTTGTTCTGGGGCCGGACTCTCTTGTGCTCCGAGTCTGTGCTGCGAGTCTTATCCGGCGCCCGGGTTGGCGAGTTGGACTCAAGCTCTTGAGAAACCGTTGTGTCTGAAGAAGGTTCATCTTGATCGTCTGCGAGTCCCGTTTGGTTCCGCTCGTCCACTTCTTCCAGGTTGTTCTGAGGTCCAGCCTCAGCCAGAGTACCGTTAGTCTCCGGATCAGACGCCACAGACTCACCATTGACCTCGTCTCCTGCTTCGTGTGTCCACTCGTCCTCAGCGTGCGAGCTCTTGACCTCGTCTCCATCAGTCTCTCTTTTTACCTCCACAGGGATTTTAACCTCCAAGGTTTCTTCAGTCACCAACTCTATATCCACGTCCTCCCGGGTTTGTGGCTCCTCCGCGATTCTTCTCTCCTCCTCCAGTCTCCTCTCCTCCTCGGCTTTTCGTTCGGCCTCAGCTTCCTCCGCTTTTCTAGCCGCCTCCTCCTCGGCCCGTCTCCTCTGCTCCTCTTCAGCCTTTCTTCTCAGCTCTTCCTCCTCCATCCTTCTCCTCGCCTCCTCCTCTTCCTCTCTTCTAATTCTTTCCTCTTCTTCCGCCTTCAGCCTTGCTTCTAGCTCCTCTTCCTCCTTCCTCTGTCTATCTTCACGGATGGACTGACACCTAGAACACAAACCTTTGTTTAGTTGTCAACTTCTAACAAGACTTTTATGAATAATTAAAAGATACAAGTAACACAATTTCATTTATACACAAGTGTTGATTCTTCTTGGGACAAGGTAAAAGGTTTTTAATTTTATGAATTACTCAATCAATATAGAGCGTATAATCATTCCGCTTTGTAGTTTCCCAACATTTTGAAAGAATTTTGAGCATCGTGTTGACAATACAAACTTGTTCGAGATCAGTAATAAAACCAGAATTATTACATATACTGTAAGGTGCACTGTTCATTTCTGAAAAACTTAAAAATGATACTAAGTGGTCTTTACAGTAAAAAAACTAAAAATACAGTAAATTAACTTGTGTTTTTTTTCTATGTAGGCTATAATTTAGTACCTATTTGTAGTAGGTTAACAAGAATACAGAACTTCATTTTTCTGTCTGATAACTACTTGAAGGGATTTGCCGGAATGGGATTAGGAGGTATTTGGGTGGAGTCAGAACTCCAATCCTTGACATGCCTAGTGACTACAGAGCAGAGATATGGAATCAAAGAGATCCAGCTGACAACAGAAGCACAGTATTCTCTTGTAGTTCTCAGGAAACATTTACACAGATGTAGAAAGAATCTGAGAGGTGCAAGAAAAGTAGTTTAAAGTTCAACTAATGTGTTGATTTAAGTGTGTCTTAAATATATGTTGGACTATTGTATTATTAGTATGTGTCTGTTTGTACAAAACACTCTTTTAATTGAAATATTTACACTAGAAAATTATTTAAGGCGCCACTTCCTAATATCTTGTTTAACCACACCCACTCTGCATTGATTGGTCAAATATCAAGGTTTGTCACTGTGTCTCATCAATCCTGGAAGTTTTTTCAGACGGGGGAGAACTTTATAAAGTAATAGGTTCAAAACATGGTCATGATGAGAGACTTACTGCATCTTGGAGAGGAAGACTCAACATTTCAAACATGTGAGTCAAGAAAGTTAAACAAGCCATTTAACTTAACTTAGAGATTATTTTACCTCCGTCGTGCCGAGTGTCCTCTGACCAGAGCTTGTATTTTGGTGGCGCCCTCTCTCTGCCGACGAAGTCCAGCTCTCTGACTGTGTCCTCTCCACAGAGCCTGGATCGCTGTGGCCGCGCTGCACCTTCGTTCCTCGCGGCAGTACCTTCGCCACGACCGCTGCGAGGATGCACATCAGGTCAATGATAGTTTAATAACAGGGATGTAATTACAACGATAAAATCTTTCTTTTTCCTCACAAACTAACCTGGATCATGATGGCTGCCAGTCTCATGTCGAGGAATTCCTTCCTCAGGAGTCGAGCTTTGAACCAGCGCTGCAGGAAGATGATCTTCCTCATGACGTCCTTGTGCAGCGTGTCCTGCAGCTTCTGTCGCTCCAACTCTTTTAAGAACACCTGAGCACAAACAGAAACCCAAACAATCACGCACTTGCTTGGTTTGAGTAGAAAGTGTGAGTTAGACGTTTTACCTTGGTTTTACCAATCTGGTACGTGGTGGGGTCCATGCCCACTCTCTTGGCCAGCAAATGAGAAATGTCCTGCTTCGATGCTGTGGAGTTCTTTGGCAGTAAAACCCTGAATTGTTCCAAGAATTCCTGGAAGAAAAAAGACAAAATTTATCAAATTCTTAATATTCTACATTCATCATTCCTGCCACCACCTGAAGAATCTTTAAATTGAGCTACATAAGGGTTTGTCTTATCAGGTATCAGGGCCGAGTCTAGACAGGCATGTATGAAGGGGCAGCCACAAATCTTGAGGGGGCATTGTGCCAGGCCCCCTCTTGCCCCTGCCTAGACCCGGCCCTGGTTTGAGGGGGCACAACATTTATTTGAGGGGGCCAGGCCCTCTTGCCCCTGCCTAGACCCGGCCCCGTCAGGTATTATTATGGTAACCAATGGCAATTGCAGTTTAAATGCCTAAACACAGACCAGATCAAGAGTTAAATAATAAGCTCTGGTCAAACATTCAACATTACTTTACTGAACTAAAATAGTTAAAAAAAAACGTTTGCTCTTTTTGCTGCATGTTTTATTCCCTTGAGTATTACTGTGTCTAAATTCTAATGAGAGCTTTGTTTAGCTCTGAGCGACACATCCAGACGATGACGTACTACTCAAACTCTAATTTAAGTAACTACACATGATGTCACCGACCATCAGGTGGATTTGACCGTCAGTCAGTGTGTTTAGTCTGGAAAACTTTCAAACAGCGTGAAGAGGATTTGTTTGGGTGAGCAGATGTGTCTTCTCCATCACAGAGGAAAACATTTTTAGAACATAAAGTCGAAGGCAAAAGAGATGAAAAATAATTTGTGTTGAATCTTAAACACAAAATGTATTAAAAGTAAACCAGCAAATAAATGAACGAGTCAATATTTCCTCAACACAATAGCAGATGTCATATCTAAAAGATCATCACAGACTAGTTCATGGCATTTGAAAATTGTTATCATGAATGATCATAAATACCTTAATGTTAACTTTTGGCTCCATTGGTTTTTGTAGTTTGAAGTTTAAATTGAGAAACTCCTAGTTCGGAGTGGGCTAGGATAACATTTATAAGACGATGCCTACTTAGCATCAAGAATTCAGTGGCGATTTTTGTTTCTGACAAATAGATTCAATGATAAAACTGTATAAAATCTATAGAAAAACATGATAATATTGATAATCCCAATAATAATATCAAATCCAACATTTTACAAACCCTGAAAGAGCAAATATAACAAACCTGGAATGTATATTTGGCTCCATAGCCAGACCTCCTGATGCGGACAGTTTCCAGCATCCCAGTGTATCTCAGCTGCTGCACCACTAAGGCCTCGTCGAGGTGCATCTCTCTCTGCTCAAACAAGAACATTGTTATTACCCTGCATGCTCCCATTGTCAAGTGACACCTTGAGAAAAACCCCGACCTTCTCAGCATTGGAGCGGATACAACGGATGAAGAAAGGCTCTGCTCTGTTCAGAGTTTCCAGGAGCTTGGTGAGAGAAGTCTGAGAGACGAGAAGAGGAACGTTAGTCGTTCATCAACGAGACGTTTGGCTCGACTGTTCACGGGCGGTGGTGTCACCTGAAACTGGGCACTGATGCTGGGGGGCTTCTTCTTCTTGTGCAGGTGGAGAAGAGACTTGGTGGTGCGGTCGTGTAAAGTCAGACTCACGATGAACTTGAGGGAGCGAGAGTCCAACAGGTTCTGGAAAGGAATGATCATTTCACAAAACAAACATGTTATACAAGAAATAAAGCGCAGAAACAGCAAAGGCGTCCAACAAGGAGCTCAACTTAATTAAAAAAACCTCTTTGATTAGATAACCGTTTTGACTTGAATCAGATTGTCAAGACTGGAATTTGAACCTGCACCTCAGGGAGCACTGGAGTATTAGTCTAACTACCGACAACAAGCGATGTCACTGTTGTAGCAATATCAAAACATGATCTAATGATGTGTATAAAAACACATTTCGTTGACACAATCCTGTGGAAGTTGAGTTTTTAATATAGTTTTGAATTGAGCGATAAATGAAAACGCCTTCAAAACCTTATGTACGTTTTTCCTCTCATAATTACCCCCACCAAGGAGATTCAGTGTTTGTGTGTGTGTGCGTGTGTGTGTGTGTTGTGAGAGCAAGTTCTGTAATGCTACTGCCAACTGCTGCCTTTTTGAAGTTTTCAATATTATTTCAAATGTATGAAGCATATTTAATAATATAGAAAGATATTTTCAAAATTAAAGAAGGGAAATCATGGGGCAAGAAAATAAAAATCACAAAGTGGTTGTAAATGAGTTGGAGACCGTTTCTGGTTAAAATATGGTTCTCACAGGCAACTAAGAATAGTTCTTTAGCAGAAACAGTTTCAAAAGTGTAACTCTGTTATCAACTTTACCTTCAGTGAGTTAAACATTGTTCATAATCTCTTATTAGTAAATTACTTCCATCAAAGTCTTAAATACATCAAATTATCTAATAAATCCCAACATAAAATACAGAATCATTATTTGAAACAAGGTTTAAACTTTTTAAATAACATTTACATAAAAATAAATCAGGGTTTCCCTTAAGATGTTACCTTGGGGATGATCTGCTTCTGTTTTGTGTTCTTGTTCTTCCTGAGAAGGTAGAAGAAATATGTTAAGTATTGAGGGTTTCGAAACACAGAGCCAATCAAACGGATGGATCGGTGGAGATGATGGTGTGATTAGTACAACAATCGACTTCTTCATGCAGTGTTGAGTGAAGGAGTGCGGAGGGCAGGATGGACGACGGGCAGACATGAGGTCGTGATGAGCTCGATGTTAGCGATGAGTACATGAGGAGGTGTCGCCGTGAATCTGTGTTTAAGTCAACTATTACCCCTGCTGGAAAACACATGCTAACTAGCAACCAGCATGACCTCAACTCAACATTTTAAGAGACTGTCTGCAAATGTCAAACATGCTGAAGGCCACATATTTTCTGAGGACTTCTCATGCTTGCACAGTCCTCTCATGATGCTCGTGCTGCAGATGACACAAGCTTCAAGCCTTCAGTGCTTTTAGATGGCGTCAACTAAACCGCTGACAACACTGTGATGCTACTTTCACTGGATTAGATCTCAAGACAGAGCAGAACAGTTATTGTTAATTCTACGTATGGAAGGAAAGCTCATGTTCTGCCGGGTCCGAGTCGAGCGAGTGGAAGCGTCAGGTCTGCTAGCAGACTCACTGGAGAACATGTCGTGGGAAGCGGAGGCGACCCCAGGACTGCAGGAGTTTGCGAGGGTCCTCACCATCCAGCGGCAAGTTCTTAATGGAGCTGATAATCTGTGCATGCATGTCTCTAATCACACACCACACACAGACACATCGAAGAGGGGGTAGGAGAAAGAAGGACAACATAAATGGGTTGGGAGGAGGAAAAAAAAAAAGTTTGAAGAGGGAAACACTGCCAAGATGATGCCCGAGAAGGAAAGACACCAGATACCCAAGTGCAGAATGCAGAATAGTTGGGGGTCTGATATTAAACACATCTTAATACAACAATATTCATTGAATTTAATGCTTTTAACTCATCGATGGCACCAAAAAAGTAGTGGATGTTGTCTCAGTACCAGACTAGAGTTGAAGGGAGAGGACATGATTAGTTTCAATAGTGATATTTATAAGAAGACTCGGCAGCCCCAGTATTAAGTTATTTAACAGCCATTTATATTTGTGTCTCAATTATCATTTAATTCTCATTCTCATTATTCAACTTTACAATTTGACCACCCAACCGGGTCTGCTATATGCCTTCCAAAAGGGATGAGAGCAGAGGTTTCAAGATCAGTGTGAAAGTGACCAGAACCATTTTCTGTGATCATGCAGGGATGGGCTTTTGATCAATGAGAACAATTGAATTCATGCTGGTGGTAAACTGTGGAGGAATCGTTTGATTCTTTCTTTAATGGCAGCTTGTGGAACATTCAACATTGGATCTGGTGAGGTTAATTAATGGACCTGTCCCGACTGCTAAATCCATGCAACATGTTCCTTTACTTACCACGAGTGACCAAGAGGTGAGTTGGTGATGGGATGGGAGGCACAAAGACCTGACATTGACCTCTACTTCTCACTGATTACAGATCCGAGTGATTTAATTTGGAATTAAACCACGTTGGATCGGAAATGAGGAGGTTCGGGGTCAATGTTATAATAATTCATGCCGTTTCCAGTCTGAGAAAACTCCTGCTTACTTGATTGGATACAAGACATTTTTTTTCTATGAGTGTCCCTGGGCTCTCATTTAGAAAAATTAATAGAACCTTGGAAATCTGTAAGAGACTCGGACTGGAATAGGATATTAGGATACATAAGGATATCCAGGTAGTGTCCAGGGAGTTGGAAGTTTGGCCCTCATTGGTCTCACTGCTGCTTATGAGAGCAAAACTCCGATAAGATTTCCTGAATATTGTCTGAAATAATTAATATATAACACTTAAATTAAAAAATGGTAAAATGACCCTGACAATTGAATGCGTTTATCAGATGTTTTGAGGTTAGTTCAGATTTCAAATACAAGATTTATGCATTTATTACATGACCCTATTAAAAAACAGAGTCGACGAGGATAAGATAACATTATGAGCTAAATAACTTGGAAAATTGCTTCTCCGTTTTTTGGTGAGGCTTCACAATAATATGATAAGGAGTGATCTCAGAGTGTAGAAAGCAGCACTGAATCCCCAAATACCATCACATTGGGCTTCCTGCTTGGCTTTTTAATCTTAACTTTCTTCTTCAATTCACTTACTTCTTACTCTCATAGCTAGCAAAGATGTCTTCGAAGGCCTCATGAGGGCGCTCTTCTGAGTGATCAAAGTAGAAATCGAGCATAGAAGCTCGTCTGTGGAAGGGAGAAAACCGCACACACACCATAGTCACCAAAGGGTGTAAAGAGGAGGGGCTGGGTGACTGAGAGGACACTTTATTTATGTTCCTCCTTAATGAAGGAAAACACTCCATAATGTCCTGTGACAAAATCAAAAGAGGTCATGAGCTGGTTAAGAGCAGATCTGCTGATCTATCATCGCTTGCTATTCCATTGTTTCATGACACGATTGCTCCGTCGCCATGTTCTGTCGTCCTCCGGGAAGAAACACTTGAGTTTCAAATATTCCAAACAAAAACAGATGTCGGATTCTAAAACCACTTACTTGTACATTCTTTCTATTGGAGTATTGGCGCGCTGGAGTTCTCCTAGAGGGGTTCTAGAGATTGGACGGATGACACCTAAAAGAAGAAAAACTAAGAATTCAGGCAGAAAAAACAAACAAGAATGGAATGTTTGTGGACTAATATGAAGTAATGACGCATATATATAGATACAGTAGACGTGGAAATGCTTGACAGCTAACTAGCAAATTTAAAAAATGCATTACTAGTTTGAATAAAACTTGTTTACAATTTTTTCTCAATGTCATGTTGACCAAACAGGAGCGACAGGGTGATTTTTGTTGTCGATTTTCCTGAAATTTAGTTAATCCGGGTAAAAATGCACAAACGTCATTGAGCTACGTCTGAGTTTTTAAATATAGAACAAAATCCTTTAAAGCCTCACGTTTTTGACCTGATTGACCTCAAGCTGTGCTAAGCTAAAAGACTGAATGCGGAAAAGAGATCTGCAAAAAGCCGTTTGGGTGCAAGGAGCAACAAACATCTGACGGAAAAAGAACTATAATCCACTCTACGTTTTTGTTTTAATAAGAATTCTCAACACGGGTATTAGAATACCTGAAGTTTTGGCAGCCCAGGAGCGGCCGGCCTCGTTGAAAGCAGCCAATCCTCTGATGGTTGCTCTCAGAATTCCCCACCGGAACATGGCGACGGGGTCCATGCCGATGAGCTGCCGCACAAAGGCACGGTCGCTGCTCCTCAATAGTGCCACAATGTCTGGACGCATGTGGTCTGTGTTTTTTTCCCGAAAATCCTGGAGAAGTATATATAAAATACATGTTAAACTGTGTAACAAATAATAATCCTGAATATGCTCTCACCTTGATTTGATACTTGACTCTCCCAGCAAAGTGTTGAATCACGAATGCAGGCTCCATCACTGCTGTCGGGACAAAATATTTGTTGCCCTGGTGTTGCTGCTTGAATTTGGCCAGTAAAGTCTCATCGGTTGCATGAGGAAAACTGAAAATGAAGAAACAGGAAATACATTCAAAATTGACAAAAAGGTTACTTCTCGTCAGTGATTATCGCTTCCTGTTCCTACTTGCTCTCCTCGTCCAACAGATAGAGCAGACCGGTTGGCTTCTTGCTGATCAGGTGGATGCATCCGACGTTGTCTGTGTAGTCGATGTTGTGCCACGTGATTCCCTCGGCCTGGTATTCCTCCTGGAAAATAGATTTTTACGTTAAACGTTTCACAAATAAACATTCAGACCAAATGTCTTTTTAGGAAGAGAAGAAAGAGAAGTGAGATCAAAATAAGTAGAAAGTGAAGGAGAACAAAGAAAACAAAGTGTAAAAGGAGAAGAAAGAGGGAGGAGAAATGGATGGGAGGAAAAGAAGGAGGATATAAGAAGCAGAAGAAATAGAAGACAAGGAGAAGAAAATAAAAAGAGAAGAAATGAGATGATAACGATAGAGAAAATGACGACAAATGGATAAAAAAGATAGAATAATTGAATGAAAAAACTTTTATTTTGATTTGATGATGTAAATAACATTTTATCAAATCAAACGTTCAACAAAAATTACAAAAAGCGGTATCGAAAAAGTAAAGTAACATTAGTTTTTTCACTCACCTGCTCCAGATTAAAGATATGATGGTTGAAGTAATACTGCAGCTGCTCGTTTGCGTAGTTGATGCAGAACTGTTCAAAGCTGTTGGTGGTGAAGTCCTCGAAGCCGAAGATGTCGAGGACGCCGATGGACAAGCACTGGAGGACCATGAGAACTCTGGTCAGCGTGAACAATATTACAGATTCGACATCAAGCGGTCGCTCCTTACTCGGACAGACTCTGCCATGTCTCTCTTGTTGAGCAGCGCGTGATTGATGCGGAGGACGATCCAGTCGAAGAGGGCGCTGTAGAGAGATTTAGCCATGGAGTCCCGGGCTGTGATTGCCTGACGAAGAAACAAGACGCATTCGATTAAAGCACTTGTCTATGAAGAAAAGACAAATCCTCACCTCCGAGTGGCTGTAGGGCAGGATCAGCTTGTCGTTGACCGTCACCGTCTTCCTCTTCGTCAGCGCTTCGACCAGCAGCTCCATTTTAACCTGAGGCATCCCTGGTGGGTCAATATTCTGCTCATAGAAAATAAAACTTCTACATTTTACCTTAAGCAAGTCTGAGAGCGTCGCCAAGACTTCAGGAGGTCCCACGTCCAGCCCTTCGTCTCGGTCCGATGACTTGGTAGTGTAGGTGACGTTGCCCAGATACAATATGGCGGAGAGCACAGAGAAAATCCTGCAGCACAAAAACACATTTGATCAGAGCGGAAACAGACCAACAAGTACACATTTACATTTAAATGCAATACATTTGAATGAACTCTCAATTTTAAGTTTAATAGATGACTTGTTTTTTGTCTTATATCAAGATATAATTGCCATAACATTACAAATTACTTTAACCGTGTATCGCTTTGTGACCCTGGTCTAAGAAAGGCACTTTACACTTTTATTTTTAGGCACATAAATGAACACATTTATAACATAAAGGGTTTTTGGATATTCTCTAACACTTGGAAAATAGAATCATAAACAAGTAATGCTTTAAAATGAACATTCATCATTACGTCATAATGAAAATATATATATTTTTAAAGGCAATATGAAAAACAGATATTTTTCCATTGAGACTTTTTTTGTATCCAAATTTGCAGGCAACTGATCAAAAAGCGAGATTTAAACATTATAAAAGAATGGAAATATATTTTGATAAATACGATTTAATAGCAATGGATAGTTTAGCTTGGTAGAATACATTATTAGTGGTACAGCCGAGTTTCCTAGTAACGTCCACACAGTAAAAGAGTTGACAAAATAAAATAAAATCTTTTGTGAATCCCGTTTGAACTTCCTCTTTACGACAACATTAATAACACTTGAACGTCTCACAGTATGATTGACTCACTGTTTCTTTGTAGCAGGAAGGAAGCCGACCATCTCCATCGCCTGCTGGAGCCTCTCAAAATCATGATGGGGGTCTTCCTCATCTTCGATCTTAAAGTTTTGCTATAGAAAGAACATTTTCGATGTAAAATAAAGATCAAAGACATGCTTAAATAACAAAGGGCAAAGAGAGATTCGTGGTTATTGTAATTTGTGGTTGAGGGTGTTCAAGCTCGGTGTACCTGCTTGAGGTAGAAGTAGTCTTCAGGTGACAGCAACTTGAACTCTTTCCTTTCCTCCACTGAAGCTCCCAACAGCAGGTAGTAAAACACATGGTAGTTCCTGATAAGAAGACCCAGGTAATCATCATGATGCTCTTTAAAACATAATCATTTAAAGAAACTTTCCTTCATTAACTCGACACATTGTTTGTATTTCTTATCATCAATATTAGCCATTTCATTAGTGGAAACCGGACGTACAACATGTGACAGAAGCAAGTAATTATAGCAACAAAACTGCTGCTCAGGTACTGTGGTTTCCACTTCTGTTATCCTAGAACCACAAGAGTACACAAAGCTAATGAGTCCCAACACTAATAAAGGAAGAATTTCCTGTAGATGACAGTGTTCTTCAGAAATTATCTAGCAAATATATGGAGATCATATTAGTCTCACAGTATTAAAGTATTAAAATGTAATAAAACTACAAATTAGAAAATACAATAACTCACCATGAGCTAAGACACACCGAGCTACAAGTATGTGATGATTAACTGCAACAAAATCACTATCCAAGATAAATAGCTGCCCTAAAAGACGAGTTTGCAGAGAGTTTTTAAACAAACTGAGCTCGTCTGCTAATGTCTGCCCAAGTGTTCCCGGTTATCTGATGAAACTACAGAGCATTATAGGTTTAAAGTGTGTCACTGAGCTTTAAGGTTAAACTCCCAGTGTTGTCATGGGATCATTTATTTTAACTTCTTTGCAGATCCACAGGAGTGAAAGGTCAAAACCTGGTGTTGTCTTACCGCTCATTCTTCTCTCTGGAGACCAGTCGAGACTTCTCCAGGAGATACTTCTCTACAACAGCACTGGGAAAAGAGAGAAAGAAAGAAAGGGCAGAAACAATTAAAATGGATAAATTGGTAGTTTAGTGTGTTTCTGTGTTCGTGCGCGACGTAAATAAGACTGGTGATGATGGGGAAGTGGAAAGTCACAACAATGAAAGTGAGAACAAAGAGGCAAAGGTCGGCTTTCTTTTTATTGATATAAATATAAGCCGAGGCAAATCTTTTGGCTTCAGTTCTCCTTCCATTTGAAACACACCATTAAGTGCAATAAGAGGCGTCTAAAATCAGACTTTATGACTTCAATGGTCAGGCAGAGACACCAACTCTGGATCTTGTGACTGACCAAGAATAGACTCATGAAGCCAGAGTTATTGTTGAATTCATCTGCTAGACTTGCTGAAGCACCGACGTATTTTAGAGAAGACAGGGTTTGAAAATGTTGCTCTGCTGAAGCGTGGCGACTGAACATTCGATGAGATTGAACTGTGGTTAATTTGCTTTGACACAGGGAGTTTTGTTAATGTATTCCTGGATCTATATAGCGATCCACAAAGAGCACAAACGGATATTTCCACATCCAAAAATCACATGAGAACAATCGGATCTTTGAGCCACAACTCTGGGTAAAAATGACCTTTAATATTAAATGAAATTAATAATAACTTGCCCTAACATTTGACTTATTTTGAAACGTATTTAATGGGGGTAAAAATAAACATGGACATTTAATTTAAAACTAAAAAAAGTGTATTAAACCAAGTAAAAAACTGGGACAGTTATGAGGGAGCAAGTCTCTCGCCAGGTTGCTTTTATGGCGTTAAATCTTTGATGTAATCCAATGAATTCTTCATTAGTTTGACTTAAGTTCTGAACTCAAGCTTTGGTCTTTGCAATTGTACTTTACTGTTACACTGGCCAGTCCCTTTCATGGTTATAATTCTATGTATTAATGAGCATTTTAAATAAATGGGCAACAATCAGTTTCCACGTAAATCACCAGTGACACACTTTGTCCGATACACGTTACATAAATGAAAATGTGATTATTATGATTTTGATTATTGCCCTGGTAACTTTTCTCTCCATGGAAAGCATTCCGATGACAATCAAAATGAACTACTAAAATCCATTCATGCAGTCGGACGGTCACCGACTATACAACAATCTGGGCGGAGCCAATTCATTATCATGTACTACAGCCTCACGCCTCTGAAGCATGTGCTGCACCAAAGCTCTCTTTAGTCACCGAGCCACTGCACCCGGGAGAAGAGCCGAGTGCAAAAGCAGCCGTTTGTTACCGTTCCATTATGTGTCTGAATGGCTGCTTGAGTGAGAAAGGCGGCTTTTATCAAGTCCACCAAGCAAAACAGAGATGGATATCTGGAGGTTTCACAGCAACCCCCCCGGTGATGACGCAAAGTATTTCCTCGATAAAGAGGATTTTGTCTCTACAATTGAAATGTATTAGTCAAATAAAGCCACCCCTTTTGATTGGATTAGAGATCCTACTTTGGGTAAGCAATTCAATAGAACAGAATCAGACTGCGAGTCATTAGTGGATAATTAGGTTGAGGTGCTTTAAGTTCTATCTCTGCCCCCTCCATGTGCCTTTTTCACCAGTTTAAAATCTAATTTTGTCTTCACCACTTATCGAATTTGCTCCCGCAGCACATTAGGGGGAACCATCAATCCGACTTAAAGTCTTATTAGTGGACCGAAATGTTGTTGACGGCCGCTGACGCTTACACTGTAACAGCATTGAGTGACACTTCCCTTTACAGATGAGGAAGTGACACGTTCGAGCAGACTCGGACAGAAGGCTAGACCGGAGTCTGATGGCTGAGAATAAGGAAGAGCAAAGCAGAGCTTGAGAGTTTCAGCCCACAAACCCCAACACTGAACTGAAGACAACAAAGAGGAAGAGTTGTTGCGCTGCTGACAAAAGCACATTGCAATTGTGTTTTGAAAAAAATCATGTGAAAAGTGAGCGTGGAAAGTGCTGGCACTGATATTACCCTACATTTCTCTGCCAAACGCTAAAAGGAAACTTCTTATTAAACTATTATTTTGGCATATGGCGAAACATATCCAAGGCAGACAGACAAATCATTCCAAAAAAAACTCTTTGGTGGAAGTAATATTGAGATGATGATGTTAAACAAAAAATCTGCTACAATTTTAAAACATTTTCCCCCCATTGTATTAATCGCATTCCTCATTTTGCTAATGAACATTTTTTTTACATTCCAGGGCATGATTCAATGTTCTAAATTTTGCTTCCAAGCAAATGTTTACATGTATGTATAGTTATAACAAATACAATTAAATTTGCAGGGAATTTTTCTGAAGGGAGAAAGAACAGATGATTTTATTACAGTGTTCCAGATGAAGATCTGGATCTTTTAGACTTCTCACTGACAAACTATGTTGTTCTGTATCAACTGTGTTGTCTGAGCAAGATCCACGTGAGCAGATTCCATTCATACTATTTATAAGACAATAGTGGAAATGGTTATTTTCAAAAGGTATATGAGGCAATATATAAAGTGATCGTATCGTAGGATGTAGATTTGATAGCAGAATACATGGTGTACTAAAAGTATGCTAACATTAGCAAGAATGCACTTTACAAAACAAAAGTATTTGTAACACATCACTATGCATTTCTTTAGTTTCATTGGTGGTCTGTGACATACAGTTCTGGAGAGTTTTGAGGAATGTTTCAATGTCAATAAATGACATTCATACTTCTCAAGAAATAGATTTTGTGAACTGTTTTTATTTTGAAGTGGATATCGGTATGTGAGCTTACTTTTGGCCAAGCCTGTAGGTTTTAGGAATCATTATGTATGAATTGAAAAACTACATCAACACATTATTGATAATCATGTATTCCATGACATACAGGACAATTAATATATGTATATTTTTTAATTTTAAATGATTATAGAACGTTAACAGACCCAGATTTGACTGTAAAGAAAGCTAGTAAATGACAAATCATTTAGTAACTTACCCTCTGACCACGCCCGTCTCCAGATAGTTCACCTGGATGAATTTTCCGAAGCGACTGGAGTTGTTGTTGTGAGCAGTCTTGGCGTTCCCAAAAGCCTACAAGACACAAGAGAAGAGAAGATTGAACCTACATCGAGGTGCTACGTGTTACTCAACATACTTGAGGACCGTCATCACGTCAAAAACATTAGAACGTGGAGGTTCTAACGGTGTATACAGATCCGTTTGTACCGCTAAAGAAAATGATAGATCAATGAAGTCACAGAGGTCAGAACAAACACAAACGTTGGCGGCCGCAAAGTAACTTAAGTAGCATCTGAGACCACATTAGGGGATTTTTTGTGTTTATGCGTTTCAAGATCCCGGCATCTGCAACTCGTTGTCCCGTCTTGCCCTCCTCTTTGAATCATCCCGTCCATCCCTTTCAGCTTTTCCACACTAGGACAGCAGTTCTCTGCTAGTTTTATCCCCAACAGAAACACATAAGCCGGACCAGCAGTAGTCAGGCCTCAACTAAGGGGCCCCATTCCTTTTTTTTTCATTGATCCGCCAACAGAAAAGCAGCCTCCGTGATGCACATGCTCACATGGTTACAGATGCATGTAACAAAGAGCCACGGCAGGGGAAGTTGACCGAGTGCATGTTAAATAGGAGCCACATTGTGTCTTACAATGTTGAAGTAGAACTGGATACAGCAGAGTTCTGCTTACTTTGATGAAAGGGGAAATATCAAACACCATCAAAAAAGATCCTCCGTTGTCAAACACAACAAATCTTGGAGTAAAAAATGAATAAATTGCCAAGTCACAAGACAAAGACTAAGATGACAGGACACAGTTTATATTCGCTCTTGATACTGCCATCTAGTTATTTTTAATGCAAGTAGCAGTATTTGTATTTATTCAGGGATGGGTATATCTATAGTCTGTTCAATAAAAGCACCGGCTCCAAAATAAATAGACAATAAATGCAAAAGTGTAAAGTTGTTAATTTATTTTAAAATATTGCTTCTATCTTAGTTTGTGCATTTTCCAATTAACCCTTTTGGGCATTATTTAAAAACTACCAATTTGGCAAGGGTATAATATAAAATTCTTCCTTATGTGTGAGGTACTTGTGAGATCAAAGTAAACCTACATAAACGTAGTATCTTCAAATGTTCTGTTCAAAATTACATATTGTATATCATATCTCTAATCTGTAACCATATTCAATTTTCAAATTGCGTTTCCTCAGTTTATATACTAAATACAAACAAATATAATATATAATATGTATTACAGTGATATTATAGTGATTGCAGGATTATTATTACATGTTTTACATATTTTTTGGTCAAACATCGTCTTAACTGTATCTATACATATCCGTCATTTTGATCCATATTGAATAATAGTTGATTTAGTTTTTGTACATTTAATGTATTCAGGCCCTCTACAGCAAAATGTAAGGTGTATGTTTAAGAACATGGGCAGCCCACCTATGATCAAGTAAATA
This sequence comes from Callionymus lyra, assembly GCF_982586985.1. Lineage (NCBI taxonomy): Eukaryota > Metazoa > Chordata > Actinopteri > Syngnathiformes > Callionymidae > Callionymus > Callionymus lyra. The sequence goes on from NC_141819.1 coordinate 15,492,464, forward strand.
CTATGACTCAACCGACTGATCTTATTTTCATCCAATCCATTCCTGATGAATTATTTAGACACATTTAACATAATAATTTTATGCTTAACCATTTACCATAATTGTCTGGGGTGGTTTCAAACTTGTAGCTAAACGTTTATCTTTTTAGATGTTTGTTGTCAGCTGGCAGCACTTGTATTCCAGCTTGTGAGGCCTTCACGATAACCCCCACAAAATAATCTTGCAGGCAAGTCCACGAAACCCTGGGAATTCTGCGCTGGAGCCCAGGCTGCGGCACGACGGTGAGAATGCTAAACGTGTCACAGCATCACTCGCATTCTGAACTTGCCCACCAGCAGAGAGTCTCATTGGTTGGAAGACTTGGTAGGTATGAGGAAGTTCATCAAGCCGTTTCGGCAGAAGAATCTGCATGTACGTGATCAGGATTCTTATGAAATAGGGGCTGGACTCAAAGAGCTCTGTTCAGAGAAACAGAGCGAAGGAGAGTTTTAGACCAACTCGGTTTGAAGCGCTGACGTGTGCTCATACATATCCTGAGAGTATTTCATGATGTTCTTTTCCCCCTCATACAGTTCCCTTTGTTATTCAGTGTCTTTAAAGAATCCCTCAGTACATTTCCATTGCACCAAGCTGACCCCGAAACACCCATCAATGCATAAAAGAAGAAGCAAGTGAAGCTTCAGGTTTAAAAGGGACATGGAGTACTCTGCAGCTACACTCTCTTACAACCAGGAGATGTTTGGGGGTCTCGTTTTCTTGTTGCACTGTCCCTTCTGAAGCAAGGCTGAAAGACCAATGCAATAAGAAGGGTAGAAAACATGGCTCTCGCTGTACAAATGGATATTTGTAAATCTCATTTTACAGAGAAGCACAACCCCTTTTTAAAACATTTTTATTTGTAACTCCTGTGTTGTTCTCAGTATTATCTTGACCTTTAGAGTATATCTTTTATTGAGTATTTTTTGATTATTTAAGCGCTTTGTGACCCTGGTCCGGAAAAGGGCTATATAAATCTAAATTACTTACTTACTTAACAAGAAATTGGTTTTAATCATAATTCGAAAGGGAAAACAGTGAAGAAAATCCTCCAGGACAACACCTACCCTACCTTTAACTAGACCCTGGAGAAAATATAATTGAAATTAAGCAGAGCTTAAGCAACCACAAGTGATGAAAAATTGTATGATTACCATGATACTGTGTGTTAGGACTTAGTAGTGTATTCTCTTTACCAGAATAAAAAAAAAAAGTTGTTATTGGACAGCAGTGGCAGATTGTGTCACACTCTTGTCCAGTTTCTAACTGTGTTAAACTTTCCATGAGACATGCCAAGAGCCCGTCGGTCACATCTCTCTACAGCTGGGATCCACTCACGGGAGGACTCAACGTAGTCCAGCAACCACGTAGACGTTTATTAGGATCTGCAGAGAGCGACAGCAGACGCTCCAGCAACCACTCATCAGCTCTGGCCTCAATGCACTTAGGTCTGGTCCGAGTGAAGTTGATACGCTTGTGAATGTAATGAAACACACGTCATGTCTTGAGTGTAAGTTTAGAACCAGCACTGATTCGATACATGCACCATGTTGTTCTTGAATATGTGGTAAAAAAAATCACAGGACACTGATGACTAATTGCCACATGATCTTTTGTAGTTTCGAAGATGGTAGCAAAGTAGGGAAAAGACGCATCATCAGATGACACTGCAAAAGTTCATGCTCTTACAGCAAAACAAACGGTTTATAATGTCAATTTAATCCTTCTAGTATTCAGACAAACATCCCATTACAACTTTTATACATCCTAGATTTTACATCAACGCACTTGTTGTCTTTAAAGGAAGTAGCTCAAGGAAAATGCAACAAAACCATCAAACTGTGGAGGTCTTTGAACTCAACTACAAAATATAACATTAGTAACTGTTGGATTTGATGACATATGACATTTTTTCGAACTGTTAACAAACATCCAATCACATCTTGCCACGTAAAAGTGAGCATCCAGAGATAAAGAATAATTAAATTAAAGAAATTTCATCTTAGTTTTTCTAGTTTTGCACTTGCCCAAGGACGTCAGAGTGAGGTTGGAATCGCTTAGATGATACTTTAAAAACATTACTTTTGCACCACTTGTGGTCTGGTGTTTTACAAAATTGGAGGCATTCCGTGCAGCTCCACCCATGTCTAGATGGGCACCACATCAGTCCTCAGCATTTGGTGTGGAATCTGTGCCATGAGTGGCCTTTCACCAAGTCGGAACAAACATGTGGCGACTGTCATGACTTTAAAAAACATGATATACCAAAGGAAAAGACATGCGTTTGATCAAAGCCACATGTACAGACCGTGTTGCAGGAACTTGAAACACATCAATGCCAGCTGTTTTCATACTCCTACCCTGACCAAATATAGCATCTCAATAATATCCCTGCCACATGTGTCTAAGAGATACACAATGGATGTATGGAGCCGCTTCTCCTCCACACTTCCTGAATAGTACAATACACAATTTGGACGTACACACCCACCCACCGCGAGTCTACCTAACACTAAAGAAAACTACTGCTGTTGTTCCTATGCCAATGCTGCTTCCTGTGTAATAGGGTTCCGGATAAGAGGAACTTCCTGTCTGAAGTCAAAATAAAGAAAATATGGAAGCTTGTGTGCTTGTATATAAGTAAGTAAGTAAGTAAGTAATTTGTATTTATATAGCACTTTTCCAGACAAGGGTCACAAAGCGCTTAAACAGTCAAACAATATTCAATAAAGTATATACTTTAAAGGACAAGATAAAACTGATAACAACACAGGAGTTCCAGAGAATCAAGGAAAAGCCTGCACGAATAAAAACGTCTTAAGATGTTTCTTGAAAGAGTCAGTAGACTCCATCAAGTGTAAGACTTTCAATTGATTTTGCACAAAAAAAAAAAACATATTCAACTCCTCAATACAAGCATAACATAATATAAGTAGGATGGTATTTTATTCCAGAACAAAGCAAGCCAAAAACTGAAAAAATATATTTCATATTTTTAATTTAAATTTTTTTTACAGCAATATTATAAAGAATTGTAGAAATAATTAAAAAAAAAACAATGTTATTATTGAATACGATGGTACGAAAATATCATATGTTTAACGATTTAAAACTGACATAAACTCTCTTAACCATGTGAAAGCCAATTCAATTCACTCCAGGTCTACCAACACCACTCATGGTAAACAGCCTCCATCGAACCAAAACGACTGGTAACAACTCTACCAAAAAAAGAATAAACAACATACTCATATTTAAAGCAAACTTACTTTAGCATTAGCACCTACCAATATGAAGTCCACTTGTGAGTCTGGAGATGATGAGACCACTTCTTCGTCTAACTAATGTGACAGCTCATGACTTGAGCAATAATCCTCTGATTTAGGTAAGAAATCCCTGATCCATGAGCTTCAACGTCAGCCTGCACGCGATCACTTAAGCTGCCTCAACTTAAAGCTGGACAAGCCTTTTTTTTTTTCCAGAATTGGGGGCAAAATAAAAATGTCATGTTGTTGTTTCAATGTCACTGATATTGGATGCACTTAAGAGGATTTTTGTAAAACCACTATGCCATGTTTTATTAAGCATTAATAAAACATATTTGCAAGAAATATATAACCTTTAAGAAATCTTGAACAGAGTGAGATTCTTCAATCTCTTTACGATTGACCTATAATATACAGGAACCTGATCACCTACATATAGGATTTCTTTAATTCAGTAAATTAATGTTCAGACTAGGCCAAGAAAAGACACTATAAACTTTACTCCAGAGTGTTAACTGTAAGAATGAGTTTGGAGGATTAGAAAAGAAAAATCCACAAAAGGGCGTTGAACCAGTTGAACCAGTCGGTAAATAAAGCCGTGGATCATTTTTGCAGGTTAGACTGAGGGAGGACTGTAACCAGAAGTTGAGGTATATCTTCAAGGGTTAACTTCTTACAAATATCACGTTTAAACTGACTGAATTTACATTTGACAAAGATTATGATCTCATCTTTGAGCAGGTCTGCAGAACCGCCTCCAAAACGCTCCAGGTTAAACTGTGAAACTGCACAAGCCGTTTGCATTTTCCACATGTGAAACCCGAGCAGCCAACGGTGGAAAACAAGAGAAGAAAATCCTTCTCTAGTCTTTCAGAAAACAAGCAGTTTGTTTTTCAGTAACACCGAGGGCAAAAAGCAAGAGAATTTGAATATCAGGGAATCTAACCGTTGCCATATTCTTTGTTTTGAGAACATCAATAACACATAATTGCCCATTTAGATCAAAAACATGTTTTTTTTTTTAGAAATGGATTGCTGTGTTACTTGGAAGCAAGTGAGAACGATAAGGACTTAAAACGAGGCCAAAATCAAGATATTCTGTGGGGGAAAATAATAAGTGAAGTTAATAGAGGTATAATTCAAAGATGGTGATTAGAGAAACTATGCAGTGGACAAAACAAAACCTGAAGGAAAAGGATCCTTGAGAGCCAAAGAAAAGTGTAGGTTGTGTTCTTTTGTGCTGCAGTAAGTCATCGATCGATCTCGAACCTGCTGTTAAAATGTTTTATTTGGAGTGTTCTATTAAAGTTCATTACTTTAAAGGGAGCTGAAAACTCCTTTGTTTTCACTTGCATTTCTCTTGTTTCTTTCATACCATTTTCTTTTCATCATCAGCTTTTAAAAACAACCCTTTCACAAAGTTTTCCTTAATCTTGATAAAAGAAATCCCCAAATCAGATCCTTTTTTCTACTGCTGTGCTCCACAAAACCTCAGTGAGGTGATGAGAGGTCATGAGGTGCAGATACCACCTTGACTGACAAATCTACTCCCAACGAGGCACCGGGACAGAAAAGTCACACTTTAGTGTGTCATTAGGGATCAGTCGTTTCAAGTTTTCCCACAAGACAGATGTGCAGTGACCCAGAAGGGAAGGGGAGGTCACGGGCATGCCATAAAAGGTAGTAAAGTAACCTACTTCACCCAACTCTGAACTCTCCTGCTGACACAACTAGCTGCTCTCTTGTATTTATTCATCTCAAAGCCATTTGGAACATGTGCTCGAATGTCTCAAACGGCGACGTCAGAACAGCCTCCGTGTCTTCTGTAGCAACCACAGCTCTAGACAGAAATGAAACACACACTTTCTCATCGGAGAGTCAACAGCAGAGAAGCCAACGGTTTCCAAAGAGACCAGAACTCTTGCTGATGAAGGGAAAGTCTTTCCATCTTTTCGACCTGCGAACCCCCCTCCCTCGCCTCTCATTTTCATCAGACTATGACAGGCTGACAGACATCAAGGGAGTAACGTATTCCTCAAGCAGCTGAACGCCACAAAGAAGGTCTTGAAACAGAGGAAACACGCCAAGAAAACGCACACACACTGCTCAAAAAGTTAATGTTCCTGCCAACGTTTCGTGACAATAATGCTCAAACCAAATGTAGGTTGTAAATTCTCAAACTGTATATGCTTGACCCCAGCCTTTACGGTTCAGAGGACTTTCAACACAGTCTTGCACTTTGGATAAACTACATTCCACATATGGCTTTTTAAAAACCAAGGTCTATTATTAGCCATTAAGCCACAAACTTAAACATTACACAAATTACTGTTAAAAAACAAACAAAAGTGAAAGCCGTGTTTTCTGCCTTCTTTGGTCAACCTTGCATTTTTTTCCCCCCACAGTTTTTCCCTAATTTTCTTTATCTTTCCTTTGGTTTTGCCGTTATTTAAAAGGCAATCTAAATTACATAAATTTTTTACAGGCCTTTAGAAAAATCCATTTTTAATAAAAGAAAAGTAATTTCAACACTGCATTAGAACACTTGTGACAAGCCTTTTTTTAATAAAATGATTTTTTTTTAAGAGGGGTTAAAAGGTTTCAAAATATACCAAGATACATGGTCGGAAATGTGACATCAGAACGCAATTGTATATTTTATAGCACTTAGTTTTAACTAAATTAGATTAGAGTTAGCAAAGCAAAAATCTTACAACAACTCATCTTAAAATGTACTTTTGTCCAGATGGTATTACACTCGGATAGTACGGTTGTTAGTCTCAAATGTAGCCTTCGGCATTTAACAAAGAATCCAAAAAAAACACAGATCAGAAACAGGCATCCAGATTAGATTCACCTTGAAAATAAACCCTTATTTGACCCAAGGTCACAAACTCCCATGTAACCCTTTCCACCGTGAATCAACGCTATAATGGTGTTAAAAGTATACATTTACAGGTCACGTAAAAGTAATGGAGGGCTACAGTGCACAGGGCACACAAGGAAACAATACTTTCGGGGAACTCGGGCTTATTAGAGAGAACCAGAGTGGCAGGGATGTAAATAAAGAAAATGACTCGACAATAATAACCCTGCTTCAGGTCTGACCAGAGGTAAAGTCTTCCACATGTGAAAGTGGAGGGACCTTTATTACAGGGCTGAAGAAATAAACAAAGAGAAGGGGGTAAACGCTTTTGCCATGTAATCTAACAAAGGAAATATCCAAAAACATTGCAACAGTCGGGAGGATGAGCACAATAAATGGACACACACACGCACACAAATATGTGACCGTCGGGCCACTTAAAGGTTAACAATGAATGATCCACTTATTTTCTTGGACCCGTCCGTTATGAAGTGACACAGTCAGACTTGCTGGGTCAGCCCACACACAAGACCAATGATTGTCATGGCCAAATATGACATCAGCTTTCCTTTCCTAGGCTTTGTCTGGTATGGTTGTTTAAAAATCCATATATCCATGCAATAAGCTGAAAAACATCTGCCTGGCCGGGGATTCGCTGCACGCAGTGGAACTTTACCATCAAACCATAGCGCCGCAATAACAAAGATTATTTTCAGATGAAACTTAAGAAGGTATTTTAAGTAAAAACTGTTACTATAAAGTCCTGGCTAGTAAAGAAACTGATGGACGAAGTCACACTTTCAGTTGTTCAACAGATGATTGTGTGAGTCGGTCTATCTTTGGCGTGAGGGAAGCGATAAGGAAATAGAGTCTTGAATTGGGCTGTTCAAAGGAAACCCAAAACGGTCTCATCGATCAACACCAACAGTGTCTGGCAATGATGTCGAATCTATTTTGAAAGGCCAGTTAAAAAAAAATCTGCCAACATCAGATGAAGAGAGGACTAAACCAACAACTTTGTCATTACAACAGAACAAAACATAATATTATGTCTGCTGCAATTTTCACCACAAAGTCTTTCTGGTATTGGCTTTAAAAGGTGATTTGGAAAGAGCCAACGTGGAAGGAACTTCAAAAGGGGTTTTTAAAAATCTGAGCTCATGAGTGATGATTCTGTCGCTGCCGATTTGTACACGTTTAATTACCATAACTCTACTGAGGTTAGTTGAGAGAAGATAAAAACCTCATTTGAAAAGCACTTTAATGACACCTGTATAACCGTCATTACGGTAGGAACCAGCACTTCTGTAGTAGAATTATCAAACCTGAGAGGGTCTAACCTCAAGCTCAGGAGTCAAGAAGTAAAAAAAAGCTTCAATGTACGGTTGAACATGTGATAGAAAAACATTTTAATTAAAAATAAATCTGATTAATTGTGTTTCATTGTTAATTTCAAAGCAAGTGGGAAGAATGTCAGGAGTGGAAAGGCAATCCAGGCTGCTCAGTCCTACTCCATCCATCCATCCATCCATCCATCCATCCATCCATCCATCCATCTATAAAACATGGACATCATGGATAATTTAAGTTCATTAATTTATGAATCTCTTATAGGGGTTGCGGGTGGGGCTGAAGCATATCCCAATTTCATCAGGCGAGAGGCGGGGGACACCCTGGAAAGGACGCCGCACTGTCCCGGGGCACACAAAGACACACAACCTTTCACACATACGGACAATTCCCCAAAGTACACAATCAACCTCTGTATGTTTTTGGACTGTGGGAGGAAACCGGAGTATTGTTACATATTTGTATTTTTCCTCATTTATACTGTTGCTACAAAGAACAAATTCCAGATGTATTAAAAAAACTACTTCAACTGTAAAAAGGGACATAATCACTCGTTCATGACCTTTTTTTAAAACTATTCTGCAGCCAAGACATTGACATAAAATGACTACAACACATTAAGTATAATCTTTTAAACATGAATGTTTGTGTGGAGCTTTATGTTGGATTTTTACCCTGGAAATGTTAAGCACCATTCTGCTGCTTCCTCGGGCCAAGTGAAAAAAATTTAAATTTATGGAAACATTTTGTTCCTGGTTTTTCTTAATAAAAGTTGATTCATGGATGGAGTCTTACCTCCAAAACCGGTCCTGCCCCAAGTATGGTCCTCTCCACACCGCTGGCGTAGCCTTTCTGGCTGAGTGCAGTCAAACAGTGGATGAGAAAGTTGGTGCTCTGCGTCTTCCCTGAGCCGCTCTCCCCGGAGATAACAATGCACTGGTTGACCTTTTTCCTGAGCATGGCGTAGTAGGCTACATCTGCGATGGCGAAGATATGGGGCTCCAGTTTGCCCAGCTGGTGGTTCTCGTACATCTTGACGTATTTTGGGTTGTAGATGGGCAGAAACTTGAAGGGGTTGATGGCGATGAGTATGCTTCCCGCATAGGTGTAGATCTTCTTCTTGTAGAAGCGCGTGCGCAGGTTGTCGAGTATGCCGTCCTCGTTGAGGTTGGGGAGGTTGCAGAGGTCGGCGAAGTCGTCCTGCGGAGGAGGGAGGAAGCCCCTCGCTGCCAGCCGCTGGGCCTGCTGTTCCTTGGACAGAGTCGGGAGATGAACGTAATGGATTGTGCCATCACTGTTCTGCTCCTGTGTGAGACAAACGCATTTGAAATGATGAGAATGGATCATTTATATCCGTCATTTCTAAAATCACAGAGTGCAGGACGATACACTCTAAATGCTATAGCTTGGAATATAACTGTAACAATTTTTGTCCAGATACCAACAGCAATGTGTGACAAGTGTGTAAGTTGTGTCGCATGTAATTACTACACCTCTTTCCTGTCTCCTTCATGTTTGTTTAGGTGACTAGTTACACCCGGAACTACCTCATTTAGCTGTTGACTTATCTTACGTGTGTTTTTTTTGCATATAACGGTGCTACTTAACCAACAACAGTCATTTTATTATGCTTAACCCCTGTGTTGCCTCTGGATCAGGGAAACAAAATGTGTTTGAGGTATCCCCTGTGTTGCCTATAGGTCAAGGGGAACACAAGGGATACCTCACACCCATTTGTTTTACACCCAGCTGCCACACAAGGGTTAAAAAAAAGCGTTGGCTAACCGGGTTTACCAGTTTCTCTTATCAAAACGGAAGATTATTTAGATTTTTGTTCCGCATATTATCTTATCTATATATTTATACACCTTATTTTGCATTAGAAATTAGTATCATGTCAGTACAGCATGTGACACAACCCAGTAGAAACTGAAACTGTGTGAGCAAAAATGCAACGACTTTCTGAAATCTCCTCTCAAAACACCACCTAAATTGCAATTATGATTTCATCAAGATTTCCTAATAATTCATAGAAGCCTTTAGACTTTAGACTTTCTTTTATTGTCATTGCACAGAAAACACAGCAGTGAAACTGGCAACGTAATTTTGCTGCTTGGCAACCGTTAAAAAAAAGCCTGTACACAACATTATGAGTTATTATAGCAACAGAAAAACATGACCCATCTGGAAAAGGAAGTTACCTGTAGTAGAAAATAGAAGCCACAGCTTTGTGGGTGTTCTTCTTGGGCTTTCCGAGGCCAAAGTAGGAACCTTTGGACCGGCAGGTCGCCGGCCTCCAGGACCCACTCCTCCCCGCCACATTCCTTGACCTCCGCCAGCACGTAAAGGCGACCGGGGTCCAGCCCCAGTTTTGAAGCAGCATCTGAGATCACGGAGGCTGCTGTAGAATCCTTCTGCACCCTGGTCGGAGAGAGAGATGATATGGTTCTAGGGTTAGGTACTTGGTGGTCCGTGATGAAGGCACACAGCTGGGAGCGCACGCTCACCGGAGGCTGCAGCATGTGGACGACTTGGCAGGGAGCCGTGGATAAATCTGGAGCAGGTACGAGCGGCCATCTTGATCGTTGGGGTTAGCTGGCACACCTCCCCCTCCTCCACCTGCATTGGTTGCCACGGCGGCACCACCATCTCTGACACTCATCCTGGGTCAGGGGGAGTTGCCACAGCATTCCGCACCCACAGGCCTTCCACTCACCACACAGCACCTGGAAAAGACAGACGGATGCTTCAGTGAAGGCTCTACACATTTTGACCTGGATTAATACTGCATGAGAAAAAAAAAATCATATAATTGTGTCATTTATTTATTAATAAAAATAATTCATCAAATATCCTCAGACAGACCAACGCATATATTGGAAAGCCTTCTTTAATTTTCCACATTGCTCCCTACAAATATACCCAATAATGGGTGAACCTGGTGGTTGTGAATAAGTGATGGATTACCCCTTTCTATGGAGTTAAATAAAATAAATACTAGGAAGGGGAGGGGGAAGTAAATGTCTTATTAATGAAAGAAATTAGTCCATATTTCAATTTTTGCAAGTTAGCCAGATAGAGGTGTTAGGCCATGGATTTAAATTATTATTATTATTAATCAACAATAAAAGTGAATTAATGAACAAGTAATAAAGAAAAGTTGGGACTTTAATTGAGCAGTAAATTAAAATCAAATACTTTTCAGTACTGAAGTTAATGCATTTAATTCATAGCAACTTTAATGAAGATGTAAGAGAAAGGTGTATTTTTGTGATTGCATTTACAGAGAGACCTTTATCTATCGGTTGGTTGACTACATGAACATCCCTGGAAATACTGACGCCTTCTGACAATATTTAACATGCTCAATATTGTCCCAAGAACCAAATTAAATAGATTAAGTGGGGGTTACACTCAACAACCGTTTCATGAATGCATTTCAAGTACCATGTGCTACAGATGCTAATGTCTAGATAAGGCTATTTAAAACTTTCAAGATAGAGACTTGATTACTTCATCTCCTGCTTGCCAACATTCACAATTATAACAACCAAAGCAAATAACAACCAAATTTGCAAGACTATAGAAAAAGTACCAATTCTAATGATCAATGGAGAACTATACTTTTAGAATTATTACTTTAAATATGGCCAAATCCAAAGTGTTTAGCAGCAATCCTGAAACATTAGTGAAATTCCTTTTTATCTTATTGATCAATCGCAAAACAGGATTGAGGAAAAACACAAATCATTAGTGTATATACACATATATATACACTGTATATAGTACTGTACACTCGTCTAGTGCATCCGGGTGTGAGCTATAAAGACGGCAACTGGTTGATGTTGGTCTAATGAAGGATCATGTGGCATGACTTCCTATCAATAATGCATGCTTTGTAAACTGTAAGCCACCCGTGGGGGGAAACAGGAACCTGGTTTAAATCACTGGATGGCAGGCAGACGGCACTGCTTTGGTAAGCTGATCCAGGGTCGTGTCCTGTAAGCACACAGCCCCACGGTTTATCACTTTTATCATTCAAGCGGAGACCGATTATTTTCCTAAGACAAAAACCATTTAAGACATCACAGCAAGATGGAAAATTCTGTGTCCATTTTCTGGTGGAAATACGTTTTTGCTTGTACTTAAAGAGCTCACGTTGTGTTTTAATGCATTACGAGCTTGAACAGTTTGATCGCGTAGAGCGAATATACACTCACTACATTCTTAAGCCCTTCACACAAGTATGGCATAATCATGTGCCAGTGTTAATTTAGTCTGAATGAAAAAAAAAAAAAAAAAAGAACAAACATTCGAGTCATGTGCCATCCGCCAGAATAGCTGACCACAGAGGCACGCAAGCTAGTAAAATGCTATGGCATGCAAAACTGAGGAGACCTCAAAAGACAGCACAACCATTACGATCCATCATTGACCGTCTGGTTTAAATCTGTCACTTTATAGCCTTAGATAATTGTGTGGAGATGTTTATACTGAAACATTTGTTATTCACTCACGTACAAGTGTAATATTACATCATCAACATGATAAACTTTATTTTAATGTCATCTCCTGTCGTTCTTGGCAATAAAGAAACCTTTCTGCCGTCTGCGTTAGCTAGCACGATACAGAATCATTCCTCAGCCTTAAACATAGTGTGGCAGCTGTTGACTCGGCATCTAGAACGAATCCACTGGCCAGTTGTGTATCTATCCTGCAAAATGACAAACTGAGTCTTCTTAATCTTGGACACCTCATGGTTTGTATAAACACATATTTACTTCTGATATTGTGTGGGCTTTTTAAAAACCATATCCACCTTTAAGCATCTTGTTATTTTTGTAAAAAAAAAAAAAGACAATAGTAAGTTACTAAAGATTTAGATAAATGTATACATTTTCTTCATTTTCATTAACAACTGAATAGGAGCAATAAATCCTATACATATATACATTAGTACAAACTGTTTAAACGATTATTTTTCATTTATTAATCATTTTCATAAATACAGATATAACACAAATGTAATTTAGTTGAAGGCAAAGTCAGTCCATTTAAATTAAAAGCTGCTCAGATAAATAAGTTTAATTGTATCCAAGGTGATGTCTCATTCAATATTTATGGAAACTTTACTCAAATCTAAATAGCACACACTATTGTTAATATGACATGAACAATTATAAATAAAATGTATCAATTGTTAAGAACTTATTCAGCTTACTTATAAAACACAATAACATGACTGCAATTTTCTTAAAGATATTTGGTGTACATACAATACATGTGTATATATGTACTTTGGTAGTTTGTATGCTGTTCGTTTTACTTTTAACTTCTTGACCCATTTACAGACACATGGTTTTGATAAAAACTCGCTCAAAAGCCAACTTTCAAGTCATTCCAAATTGGTAGTGAACAAGACTTGACAAATCTGTCCGCTAGATAAATGATTTAGGGGGTTAGCACAAGGTTTCCAACCACCGAGTCAGATTCTAACACAAGTTCACAATTCTTTTTCCAACAACTCTGAAAGGCTTAGGATACTAAACTTTCACCCTTCAACACATCCTCATATGTGATGTGATTTTGAAAAAGTGTACAGCGCCAACATAAATACTGTGAAACCCAGTCAACCCTATTCTAGTGAATGACCAAACATAAAAGGCAGAGGTAAGTAGGACAAGGTAGAGGGTGAACGGAGGAAGTAGAAATGGGGTTAAAGAGTGTGAAAGCTCCCACTGGAGTAAAAAGGAAAAAAAAGAAAGACATTTTTCGCTAATGCAGCTTCCTCCCTGCAAAGATCTGCCGCAAGGATGCCCTGCATTCCACAGATAAGTCACCCAGTTGTCCGCTTTAGAGGCTTAGCCTGGCACTTTATCTTCTTACCATTGGTTGAGGAAAGATACCAGAGGACCGCAGCTGAGAGGAGATTCTTCAGCTTCTCGGCTTCAGCTGCTTAGTGCAGGCAGAAATGGGTTTAACAACTAACAAGCTCCTTAAAAAATGAAGCTTTCAAAGGCTTCCCCACTGGAGATATTAACTTCGTCCCCTAAAAGTAGAGGCTTTAGTGGGCGATATTTATTTAACCGACTCCGTTTTTAATGTTCGTCAACTAGGGATGTCACTAATACAGATTTCCTTTGTACGATTATTATCAGAGAAATAATCCCACCATTATAGTGATCGTCTCATTGGACTAGTAATTATCAAGGAGAACATCTTACTATCTTTACTTTAGTGAAAAAATTGATGGCAACTTCCTCTGACTAACCTACACATCTTTGTCCAAAATAGCTTGTCTATGATGTCCAACTTGTATTGAATCCTTGGCACAACACAAAATCCTCTATATGTTGAGCTTGTTTGTAGCAATACCTCCAGGTCTCTCAGCTCCAGCTACAAGTTTATCATCATTCAAACACATTGCGAGTGTCAGTGCGCAATATTTACGCCGATGGCCTGGGATCCTCCACTAAAAAACGACCCTAGAATATAGACTTGTATACGATTTTACCAACATGTAGAGGCATCAATACAAGACAGACGTTTTAAAGTGTGCTGGTTGTAAGTACAGTTGAGTTCACCTGAAAATATAACTCACTTTAAATTATTGACAAAAAATAAAAGCAGGTTTAAGATACTTTACATGTATTGTTCAAATTAAAAAAAGTTGTGCTCTCTGAGCCTCAGGAAACAAAAAGAGCAATGTTGAGTTCAATATCAGAAAGAAAGCCACAAACATACACACATGGTAAGATTAGGATCTCATGGTTTCACTTCATTTGGCAGGAAGACAAAAGGGTGTTTGGCAGGACTGTCAGATTTCAAGTAAGACAACAGGGCTTTGCTCACTCTCCCTTTAATTCAAACTCCTGCTCAGTATTCCTCACCCGCAGAGTCGCAGGGAAATGTTCTATAAAACAGAAGAGGAGGGGCCCAAGCCCAGAATCCGCTGTATGAGATATATAAATACTTTGCCTTTATATGGCGAGTTGTTTTGCGGTTTACAGTGTCACTAATGGACGTTTGAAACAATGAGGATTACGTAAAAGGCAATAGTTTTGGAAACTCCTAAAAGGTCGAACCCAAACGTGAGACTCACACTCGACTGTACAAACACGGCGAGCAGTCACAGACGCTGCAGACAGTGATGTGGCAGGAAGTAAATGACACAGTGAGAGGTGAACCAGCAACAGTCAAGCAGTCGTCACTGTTTGACTCACACAAACACTCGCACTAGAAGTCATGACATCATCTGTGTAAGCCGCCAACGAAAAGTCACACCTTGAAAATGGTAATAAAATAGAATAGTGTGCGTCGGTGGATGCTATGATCCAGTCCTTGTTTTTTTTTTTATATTCTTAATAACTCTGGAAACCCAGAGTACATTTTAAATGCAGCTCCGTGGCTTTTACGATGCTTGTTTAAGCAACATGTGCGTGTAATGACGGCCTGGCCAGTGTCTTCGTGGGTCTGATGAGGTTAATAGTCGGAGCATCTGTTTTGTACTTCAGCTCAGCTCGGAGCTTGAATTTTTAAATATCACACGAGCCACAGATCCTCCTACACTTCCTTCAAGGTGCATCTGTGCGTCTGGGCCGCTCTGCTGTGCTGTAGACCAGACTCCTTTTTTTTCCCTCTCCCCAGGGAAAGTGGAGCGGGGGCTGTTGAAGTATCCGTCAGCACCGCAGTTCGCTCGGCATGACCTAATGGATACGAGCCTGCTGGCCGTTCGCCAGCTCCGGCTGCATTGTGCTCCGGGCCCGGCGAGAGGCAGAAGGAAGTACAGATTGAGTTAGTGGGTTTCTATCTCAAGAGGGGCTCAGATACAGTCAGGACGAGGGGGGGGGGGAGGACAAAGATTATTACTGTAGCGAGTCGTTGTCGAATATGCCTCGGGGTCGATGCGCCAGGCGGAGCCAACGTGGCTGAAAATGGCACACGGCCCCGCTGACTGAGGCCATGTGGTCCGCCGAGATATGTCGTCTTTTGTTTGATACAGCGACCATAGAATTAAGCGGCGCACAAAGATGTGGCTTTAACAGAGGAAGACGGTGATGAGCGCAAAGGGGGAAAAAAAAAAGCCAACCACAGCTCCTCCCCCTGTCTTTAAGTCAGTTCCCAGGCTGGACAGCCACAAACAATAAAACCAGAACAGAAGAGCATCTGCTGCCTTCATCTCAACACAGACGATGAAAGAAAACACAGCCTTTAGGGGACCAGGTTTAAACTGAAATCATGTTAATTCAACACTAAGCCCAAGCTCATGGTCAAAATCCTGCTTCAGTCAAAGGAAAAAAAAGGAAAGGAAAGTACAAGAGGAATATGACATTTACTTCCTGAGAGCAAGAAAAACATATTTATTGTAAATTAAGGAACCTTCCCACGAAACCTGAGAGTACAATTCTGCAGAAATAATTTGCAAAAGACTATTGTGGACCAAGAGGTGCAGCAATGTGACCACATACGAGAACCTGGGAGGTTGTCGTCACTAATGAAGTTCTGTCGCTCGCATTGACAACAATGTGTGAAGAACAACAAACAAGCTTGACAACTATTTCAACATCTGTCAAGAAAATCTACTCTTCAAACAATAATGCTTTAAATTCCAAGAGGTTTTGTCACAGAGCGCGACTACTTCTAATTTGGGGGTCGCACAACAAAGAGTGTAGCAAACGCTTAACAAGATTCAAGATAAAAAATAATAATGTAATTCATATTGCATTTTTTAGAAATTCAATGTCACAAGGTGCTTTGCATGAAAACAAACAATATTCATTTTAAAACAGCACAGCAGTAACAACAATATGATGAAAGATGAATTCACTTTAGTTTATAGAATATTAAAGTTTTGTTTGTGTTTTTGAACACACGTTAAAACACACATGCATTAAAACAAAATCTTTGTTTTGATTGTTTAAGCGCTTTGTGACCCTGGTCCGGAAAAGCGCTATATAAATAAACATTACTTACTTACTTACAGTAAAAGCAAACTAAATATCAAGGGACTGTAAAGACCATTAGTGAATCCACTTACTCGTTTAAAGGCATAAAAAACAGTTTATCAATTTTAGGCTTGAAAAATGCTTTACTTTATTTAATGTAAGTTCTCGCGAGCATTAAATATTGTTACTAGATATTAACACATATATACAAACTTGTGAACGCACACACACATATACGTATTCTTGGATTGAAACCCCCTGGTTACAGTAAATTTTAATGCATAGTTTTAGTGCAAATCTTTTTCCAGTATTTTCGAGTTGATTTCCATTATACCATTTTATTATTTAGTATAAACAGGGCAAGGAAAAATGTTTAAAAAATATATATAAATAAATAAATGAAAGATATAACGAAGAAGATGAAAACAAAAAAAAAAGAGAACAAAAAATTCTGTGTACTCTTAAATGTCGATGCAAAAATAAAAACCGACGCCGTTGTGATGAAAGAAATGCGGCAGCTTTTTCCAAAGAGCTCTAAAAAGAAAGACAATCTCCACATGATGGTTAAGAGCAATCAATTACCTCATGGTCATCTGAGTGCACCGCATTGATCTTCTACTGCAAATATCACATGTCGCAGCCACATATTGACAAACTGAGGCGGCCCGTTGTTCTCTTACAATCCCTTGGAGGTAAGTTTGACCCATATGTTAGCCGTGGAGGGGAACGCCGTTCTAGCAATTATTTTCATCAGCCGGTATGGTGCCGAGAAATGGTGTCTATTTAGGGACGATTACAACTTCAAAGAGATCATTAAACAAGGTATTTTAAATGGGTACATTAAGGTATATTAATAAGGTATTTTTAAATGCTTAGAGGTCTATTAAATCTCGTCTTATTCCGTCGTACAGATGCGAGAATCATTTTAATTTTATAAACTCCCATTTTATGCACATTTCACAGCAGGTGAGTAATCCTGGAGGTCTAGCCTTACACGGCGTTGCACGTCTACCCCCCCATCTGTCGGTCTTCTCTTTCAGCCGCCTCCTTAGCCGTGGCCCACCGCATTCATCTTCCTCGCTATGTTGTGGCTTTGTGTTGACATCTCTGCGTAGGTCCCCTTAAAGTAATCTCGCTACTTCAGTGCCTTCCACACCGCCCCCCTGCTGGTCACCCCCTTCTGCCCCCCCACATTTTGGCGCTGTTGTTTTTAACTCAGCCCAGATGCCAAATTGCACGGAGAGGATGAGAGTGGAAGCTCTGTGTTGAATTAACTGGAGAAAAAGCCAAGTGTTTTTAATTTACATGGAGAGTTATTTATTCTTTTTTTTGTAATTACACTTCCCGTTTATGGTCGACTTCTGTACTTAAAATGGACGAAACAGCAGGACAAAATAATAAAAAAAAGTTTTACTAATGTGAATAATTCAAGTTGCACTACTGGACCGACTTGTGTCAAACACATCTTTGTGCGTTGAGCACCAACACACCGGCACAATAAATGTTTTAAAGCACAAAAATCCAATCTAAGTACCTCCTAGTCTTCTACACGTGGCTTGACCAGGTTTTAAGAAAGTGGGTCAGTAGTTATTGTGCAATCATACAAGCAGAACCTCACACGGGTTAAAGCAACGTTTTTTGATAATGCAGGTAAACTCCATTGACAGGGTTTAGAATTTTGAGATTAGACGAAGAATACCGTTGTTGTAGATTACTATCTCTTGGAACTCAGAATGAAAATAATACATTTGATTGGACCAATTGTAGATGTACATTGATAGATTATTCAATTTGTCAAATATGCATTGTGAATATTTGCTATAGTTAAGTTACAAGGGATTGTCTCGTGGGAGATTATGAACAAGGAAGTTTAATCCTAAACTATGCTGTACAATGACTTCATGAACAACGAACATACCACACTAACTTAGGCAAGAACGACGCAAAACCTCAGTCAATCGTTTCATGTACAGAACCACGTCAATTATTCAAGTATATTCAACTTAACTACACTTATGTTGTCAGCTTTACCTATTTCTTCCACTAAAGTCTTTCAGGAAACTTCATTTTAATTAAACGTTCAGTGATGGAAATGTTGATAGTGGGACAAGAAACAATGGTTTACATTTGGTAGTCTTTCAAATTACAATCTGGATCCACTGCTAATTTAAATATTAAACACTCTATGTGGCGCAGAAAGAGCTGCTGCACTAGCTCCACTTTTCATCACAACATTTAGGCAATCTTGTGATCCACAAGGCTTAAGAATCCAATTTAAAATACTGGCGACATGTTCGATGCTGCCACAGCTTTCAACCCCACCATGTACATATCCTGTCATCCATGGGGGGTTCCTCGTGTGTGAACAACACACATGCGTTCAAATGTATGTTTTCGCATAGATGAGGTTAAACTTGTGTCTTCAAAGCTTTAGTCACAGCATAAAATATACCAGTTCAGTTCAGTGAGGGCAGATCACGTCCACCTTAATGCAAACCAGAAGTCTCAGCTTGGTTTGATCGGCTAGTCGGGGAGTCCTTGGGGAAGGTGGTGACAGGAGACCAGATAGTATTCCACACCAGGAATCCAGACCACGATTCATGGATGTTAGAGCCAGCGCTGTTTTAAATTAAAGGTAATGGAAGTAGACTTTACAATCAGAACATATGAATTTTGAAGCGTTCTAGAAGGAAGATTCATCTTGACTGGTGGAATGTTTGAAGGTATTCCCAGTGCCAGCTGATACCTGTGCTGATGCCATGTTTGTCTACTGTTGGGAACACTTCCTTCCATGATTAATCCTGAGAACAAACACACACCAAACTACAGTCTGCTGTTTGAAGACATGTGGCAGCTGCAGGCTCAAAATCAGGAAGAGGAAAAAAGAAAGAAAAGGAAAAGAGTCAGACAGGGGTGATTTTTCTACTTCAGTGTGGGCTGCCCTGCTTGAAAAAATAAAACACATGACTCTATTGTGGCACCAGGATACAGCACAAAACCAAAACTTAAAATCCTTTGGGTTGAACACACAGGACATATTAAAAGGGGGCATAGATTTTAAATTAAATGTCAAACTGACCCCAGAACAGCAGGAAGGACCGGAGATTTATCACCAACACAAATGAGAAAACAGAATTCACAGTTTGGAGCTCAGAAGATCGTCAATACTAAGAGACATTTCTTTAAAGCCAAATAAATACTTTTGATATTACGTACTCGCTAATGTTGGACTGTTAATTACACAATGACAAGAGAAGACTGACAATAGACGGCACACCTTATGATACAAACATTCCACCCCTTTAAAAGGAATAATATACTGCTTTTTAAGTGCCACTTAAACCTCTTCTTTCAGACGTGTCGCTTCCTTTATGAGTTGAAAAAATGTGTACTCTTCCTAAAAATCAGAAACTTGAAATATGTCCCTAGAAAAAATAAAAAGGGTTTAGCCATTGGACTGCCTCCAAAAATAAGATGTTGGTGGATGAAATTAATTACCAGGGGAATGCTCCGTCCTGGTGCAGAGATTAAAAAGGGAAACTTGAACGCAGGTCACAAGTTATGCTTCATTCCAGCCAATGAAATCAGAGAGCGTTCCAACACTGTTGGAAGTTTGAGCTCGGTGAAATCAAACAGAACTCAGATGGAATAATTTAGTCACCAGTGTCAGAGCCGGGGGATAAAAATAGAGCAACAATAAACAGAGCAGCCGACGGCCAATCAGGACCTCCGAGACAAGGTTGACTGTTCGTGCTTCTTTTAACCCATGTTTCTCCACTTACTGTACCACTACTAGAGGTACACACAACGTTTAACACAGAGGCCAACACTATGACAATACGACCGACTTCATACAACTATAGAAGAGTTATACTTCATCTATCTGGGACATAAAGAGAAAAAAACAACAGCAGTATCAGAAGCAAATCAAATTAAAAATTAAAACATTGGGATTCACTGGGGGAACCCAACACTGGCAGCTATGCTTCTAATGTTTATTTGTGTGGTCTAATGATTGGCTTTTGAAGGACGACCTCAGGGGTAGCCCTCTCAGAAGCCACTGACAGCGTCCCTTAGCTCGGGAATAATTTATGTGGCATCATCAAGGGACTCTGAAAAACCCTTAAGTCTAACCGGGATGTGATGAAAGGATTCTTTTTTTTTCCCACACATTCAACTGACATTACAACAAAATAATATTTCTGCAGCTATTTTAGTTATACTAGATCACCTTTGCTTGCTTGAGTTCAAGTCAAACATATTGAAATATATAAATATTTATAAATAAGGAACGTATACCTATTCCATAACGGTTCTGACATAGTTCGTAGTTAGCCGGTTAATTTTTTGGCAAGGAGAATCCATATTTAAAATTTGGAAATGAATAAAAAATAGCCACATGACATGTGTGTTTAAAAAATACTGTACTTTGCAAAAATAACTTTTACTGGATAGACATACAAGAAATGGTCAGTATCAAGAGGTCCTGATGTGTTGTAGAATAATACTACCGACAGAACATGACCCAGATCAAGGCTTAAATAATATACTTAGTGTATATATTCTTTTTCCTAATTTCCTTTACCTAACATTGCAATGCTAATGGAAATATTTTTCCATCCTCAAGAACTTTCCTGAACCGTTTGTAACCAGTACGGGATGAAACCTTAACAATGCCCATCACAACTATATGCGTGGATCCCATAGGAACATGGAACATGCTATTTATATATAATGTGCTTGAGGCAGTATTCTAAAGTGGTTTACAAGTCTCGACAAACACCAACATGTTTTTGTGCAGCCCTGAGAACCTCAAAGATACATCATAACCGAGTTATTTATGAGCACAATGTTGCGCACAGAAAACCAACTCACGGCTCTTATTGACTAAGTTAGGAAATCATAAGGCACTGTTGGATATTTGCTTCAGGTGTAAGACTACACAGTTTCTGACTCAGCCCTTTTTCTGAAAAAGCACACCGTTGCTGTGAGTTGGTGCATGACTCAAAGCAAATGTCAAAGACAATTTGGTGGTAATAAAATGTGTTGGTCACAAACATGGAGATGTTAAAACGGAGATAAAGCTCTCGTTTAAAAGACTCTCTCATTGCTGGAGATGATGCGAAGTGTACAAATCACTGGTCCACCCACAGGGTGTCCAGGAGCTTCCCTTGGAGATGTGGAGAGGAGCTTAGTCATCCACAGATTTCTTCCTCTATGCCAGGAACATGTCCTTTGGTCGGTGGCTCCCAGAACTAGATCTGGGTTTAGTAAGTATTTTTTCCAAAACTTGTCCCAAACCGGTTACTAGAAACTTAAACCGTGTTTCAAACATGTTTCCATTGCAACAGATTTTATGTTTTAAGTTCCGTTAGTATATTTTGGGGCTATATTTGAAAACGACTATGGAGTTTTCCGTCCATTTACTACAGTTTGCGTCCAAATAAAAAAATAATGCAAGGATTGATAAATCCCTCAATTTCTGGTTGCAAATGACGATCAACGTTCAGTCATAAACAAATCCCCCGATTTCCAATCTCCTGGCTCAGCAGAGACCCCCCTGCTGCTCGGCCCAACAGGAACCTTAATCAAGTATTAATCCAAAGCTAGATGTCTTCTGAGCTTTCAATGGCACACGACACAACAAACCATCTACAGTAAGTAGGCCATGCCCGAACAGTCACTATGCCTTTTCTTCACTTGCACCCTATCATTACAGCCGGGTCTATTTATACAGCCCATAAATTCTACTTTCCACAGCAACACAGCCAGGTTGCTATGGAGGTTATGGAATTGATGACTTTATACCAGATCCAATCCAGCCCTTTCGGTCCTCTACCTTTTCTGTGCTTACTTTTCTTCGCATGAACTCTTCAATAGACATGCAACGCTCTCCAAACAGAACATTTTCCCACTAAAGAAGTCAAGGCCTGGAGCATTTCTGTCCCACTTTACTCCCTCATAGACACACACATGCTAGTGGCCTACTTTTTACAGCCTTACCTTTTCTCATTTGTGACACATTTTACACAAAGTGTGATACCAGAGCCTCGATTCTTCCCTGCTGAAAGTTTGAGGAACGTGATCCGATAATTACAACGATAAGGGACGATCAAGCAGAAGAAGACTTTGCAACATCCTAATAACAAAGCGGCTTCCGAAAGTGTACAGAGGAAAACTGACAAAATAAGTACAAGCCTGTACATGTATCACGTCGGTTGCCAAGCCCTTTGCAATTCACTACTACAGGTTTGAAAACAGTAAACTGAATCGAATCAAAATGTTCTCTTTCAACTCCAGACTGCAGTTTAAATTGTTCGATTGTCGTGTATGATGTTTACAAAGCAAAAATGTATTAGATTTCAAGCACACAATTGTATTAAAATATGGATAAATACACCGAAACTGATGTAAAGCATAAAATGGGATTATTAAAAAATACATGAATGGCAATAAATGTTTGAATAATCTTTTATATTAAGCAATGTATATGGAGTTAATAAGTTAGTAAGTAAGTAAGTAATTTATATCTAAAGAGCTCTTTTCAAGACCAGGGTCACAAAGCCCTTAAACTATCAAAATAATACTCAATAAAAGATATACTTAAAAGTTTAAGATAACACAGAGAATAACACAGGAAATAAGTCAAGTTAAAGATGTAAAACTGCCTTGTTGTACTTCTATGACCACATAAAATCCAAAAATAAACAAAAGTTATTTGGACAAGTATTACAACCACCTTAAAATCAAATACACGAGTCATCCTCTAAGAATGTTAAGCTCGTTTTTTGGAAATATGTGACAGCGTCAAAGGTCAGCATTAAAGATAGCTGTATAAGGCTATCGAAGGCATTTTGACAGATAAGCTCTTCCAGAACATACTGATCACGGTCAGTCTTGCCATTTTTAGTTGTGGGAAACCAAAACGCCTCGTAAAATCCTTGAATACACGAGATTAGAGAGAGAGAGCTGATGAAATACGCATTCCTTTTCTAATCAATAATTCAAAATCGTATTCTTCAGTGTGTAAACGGTCATCACCACAGAAAGTCACACTTGACATCTTACGCAACACCTCAGTTTCAAAAAGGCAGAACCAAATTAAGCTAAAATTAGTAACCAAAACCAATATTAAGATTTTGAAGTGACAAGAATATTCGTTGGGTGAAAATAACCTTACTGCGTAACTTAGTCAACATAAAGAACTCAAAACAGGCCCACATCTACCGACTTACCACCAAAAAAATGTAGTTAATATTAACACCTTCATTCCTGTTTAGACTAACTACCCATCCGTCAGTAAGCTAAATAAGACAACACAAATAAGACACAAAGAAAATCCGAGAAACAGAGCAGATCATCACCAGGGTCATTGAATCATATAAACAGACCTCTGGAAAAAGTGCACACCGCCATGATGGAAGGATTGTTATCATTTCATCCAGAGTCGCACAATTGCATCCGCCAGGATGTGGAGACCAATTACCACTGGAGGTTGAGCTGGACATGTAATTGGTGTCTCTCTCCTCCCTCCCCCTCCTCTTGTCCAGAGCCAGTGGAAGCTCTGTGGCGAGGGTGGCAGAATACTAACCATTAGCCGGGGGGCCATATGGTCTTCCCTTCAAGATTTATGGTAAATAGTGGGCCGCTTCAATGTACAGATACACTTGGGAGGTGGCGGCACACTTGAAGGGAAGTACGTTGACAATATTTGTCAGGTTTTCTAACTGAAGTCAGGACGATTTAGAGAAATCGCAGTCTAAGTATAAACCAAATATGGGTAGCTACCATTGTCGTAAACATTAGACTTAATCATCAAATATTTTCATGTTTACCAAACTACATGTTCATTATAATTAACAATTATTATTAGAGACAACCGCTTGTACAACGTCACGATCTCACTGTCGGAACAAATTAAAGAAGAGGACTCGTGTGGTACATGACGATGAATTATTTATTCTTCACGGTGTCCTCACATGTTTGGTTGAATTATTCAACATGACAAACGCTCAGTATAAACACGTGTCATAAATATGAATGTGAAATAATATCATGCTACAGGGGACTTTCACTGGGACATGTCTAGCGGCATGAAATTGCTAATTTTATACCGGACGACACATTAAAGAGAGGGGATTTCTAAACCTCTAATGTAGGTGATATTTTGTCATGGGGGGATAGGGGGGGGGATTTCTCACTCATTAGACATCAACCATTGATATGGAAAGAAGGAGGAAGTTGAAGGACCAATGTGTGTGTTTTTAGAGCCGTTTGATGATGATGATGATGATGATGAATACTTTCCAGCAGCAAGGCATTAGTCATGAGGACTTTAAAGCGTCAGCTGTAGGGGGTTATTTTTCAGGATCTGTATGTTGTAATGCCATAGAACAGCTGAGGGATTCCAGAGAGAGGAGCCAATATATCTAAATCCCTCTTTACACAAGCACAAAAAGAGCAAAGAGTTTGCTTAGTGTGGACGATACGTCTGTTGTTTGCAAACACTGATAATTACAAGGTTTTAATCCAATCGTTCGTCTTTAAGGGATGGCCTTGACTCCTGAGATGGTTCGTGTCAAAGTCCTGATGTTCTCTCAACACCTGAAGCTGCCTGGACTACACGTCTAGAAAAAGCAACCCCTTGTTTTGGAGGAAAAAAAACAACAAACAACAGTGATCTTAGAGACTTGTGACTTGTGTTGTTAGTCAGCAGGTCTCTGGAAACTCACAATACAAATACAATAAGTCTTCATTGTCATGTCGAGACATTATTTCATTCACCAAACAAACCTGATTTTTCTTCTAGTACCGATCGTCAGATAAAATTCATAGAAGATGGTATTTAAGGAAACTATTTTAAAGACTAAACACAGCATGTTATTTTTAAACAAGATGTGACCGTTTTGACAGAAACAGACCCATTGAATTCAAACTAGGATATGTGGTGATACATATGGCGACTCGTCCAGTATTTTAATGGAACCAAAGCATTTGACGTCAAAACCTACCTTTCATCGTGGGTTTCCTCATACTGCCCGTGGAATCCTTCAATACATCCCTCCCCACGGAAGACAACAAAACGAAGGTGTACTTTCCCAGTTTCCTTGATGGACGTGAAGCTAACACTCGGCGGACGACGCTCGCTTCACGCCTTCGGAAAAAAAAAACACAACCGTCAACGGCGACTTTTACACGACCCTGCTCGGTGCAGACCGGAGACCAGTGTCGGGGGGAAAAAAAGGCTACGAGGTTCCCCGTGTGAGCCCTGTTGAGGCGGCGAGAGAGCGGCTAGCTGGCTAGCCTGTCGCTACTTCCCTTGTGAGCGCCGGAGAGCAGCAGCAGCAGCAGCAGGACTGAGGAACAAAGTTGAAGAAAAAGCTTCAGTACAAAGAACCCTGTTGCTGCGGTATATTCGCGGGGGAACAGCGGCCTCTGCTGGACAGTGGCGGTGGTGATACACGCTTGCGAGGACGTCACAAATCATGACGCAAGATAGGGACGCAACCACACCTTGGTTTTTACCGGGAAGGGAAATTACGTCAAAGATATTTTCTTTTCTAATATAAAATATCTACTTTGGATTGTAGTGTTTAAAATTAAACAAAACACGTTATTATATCCCTTAATAAAATACATTACATATAAAAGAATGTTTAGGAAAATAAAATTGAGTCGGAGATTTAATTAATTTCCTTTTTCAAAATAAGGCCCTCAAAACTGAACTGTGTTTTTAAAAATATAAACTGCTTTTTTTAATTGTAAATTATTGCTGTTCTTCAGTTTAACGTTATTTGTGCTAACTGTTATTAGGAAACTGTTTCTTCACGATCTTTCAATCACACAATTTAGTATGGTTTATTTGCTGAGTAAAGTGAAAATGGGTCTATTTAGCTTAAATTCACCACCCTCTAATGCATAAAATAATATTATATTTTTAATATAATACACACTTGCTATAGGAAGGAGAGTATCCGTTTCTTATTTATTACCACTGCGGTCAGGATATTTTATTAAAAAATATATATGCCTTCCTTTACTCTTAGTATGTGTGAGAATGTTTATCGTTGTTTTTATTTATTATTTATTATTACATTATTCATTATTGTGCTTTAAAAAAATGTTGCTAATGCATTTTCTTAGATTTTAACTGATTTTAACATGTTTACTGTATTTCTTAATTTGTGTTTGTATTGTAATCTTTGTTTTTGGAGTTGCTGTGACAATTGTGGGAAGAATAAAGACATCTCTTCTTCTTACTCTTAAAGTGAAACTTATAAGTGAATTATATTCTTGCATAGTTTTAAGATGCGTTGTTGCGTGTTGTTTTGAGTGGGTTGTATCTTTTGCAGATTACAATATTTTGAAGATTAGAATCTTAATTTTGTAGATCTCCAACACATTACTGATATATTGTCATCTCATTCTCATGTCAGATGTCAAATTGTTTTTTTCCAATAGCCAGCAATTTTTCATAAACAATAAAAAATAATACATAAAAAATAAAATAAGAAGAAGAACATAAAGAGAAAGAACAAGATGACACAATCTAAGTCTAAAGATAAAGACAAAGAACATAGGTCAAAGAAAAACAACAAAGACAAAGGATACAAAGACTAACATAGAACAGAACATCCAGATACTCTCACTCCACTCCTGCCCCCGAACTCAGAATTGTACAATTTAATAGCCCGAGGAATGAATGAGTCCCTGAGTCTATTTGTTTTGCACCTGGGTAGGAGCATTCGTGCACTCATTCTGCTTCTCTGCTCACTGATGACAGTGTTCAGAGGATGACTGTCATCATCCATGATGGACAGTAGTTTGTTCAATGATCTCCTCTCAGCAACTGTCACCAGTGAGTCCAGCTTCATTCCAAACACAGAACCAGCCCTCCTGATCAACCTGTCCACTGTTGACACTCCTCTTGGACACATTTCCACCCCAACACACCACAGCATAGAACAGGACACTGGCCACCACAGACTGGTAGAACATGCAGAGGAGCTTCTTGCAGATGTTAAATGATGGAAGCCTTCTCAGAAAGTGATACATGGTCTGTATTGCAGGACCAGTCCAGTTTACTGTCCATCCACTGTCAACTATCTCCACCTCGTCGCCTCTGATGGACACTGGACGTGGCTTTGTCCTGGACCTCCCGAAGTCCAAGACCAGCTCCTTGGTCTTTGAGGTGTTCAGCTGCAAGTGGTTCCTCTCACTCCAGTCCACAAAGTCACGTATCAGACTCCTATACTCGTCTTCGCTGTTGTCCCTGATGCATCCGACAATGGCAGTGTCGTCAGCATACTTCTGGACGAGACTCAGCTCTGAGTTGTAGCAGAAGTCTGAAGTGTAGATGGTGAAGAGGAGAGGGGCCAGTACTGTCCCCTGAGGTGCTCCTGTACTGCACACCACAGTGTCAGACTTGATATCCTTCAGCCTGACATACTGTGGTCGATCAGTAAGATAGTCCGTAATCCAGGAGACCAGACCAGGGTCCACATTCATCTTAGTCAGTTTGTCCTGCAGCAGAGTGGGTTTAGGACAGTTTGTATAACAGTAAATATGGAATATTAAAAATAAATATAAGCAAGTCTCAAATGCAGTACATCGGACTAGAGTACGTGACGCCTTGGTAATACAAAACAACTTCCTTATTTACGATTGGAAACGTTTTTCCAACATATTTTGAAGATACCTGGTGGAGAAAACATATAGTTGCTTCGAGGTTTGACTGACCACACTAGAAAACCTCACGGTGGCAGCAAAGTACAATATTTGTAGAAGACCTCAGGTAGAAAAAGGACAAGCGATGTGTTAATTTAAGTGTCAGACCTCTATTGTATCAGTATGTGTCCGTGTCTCCAAACTCTGCTGTGATTGGTCAAACATTGAGGTTTGACACCGCACGTCACCAATCCCTGAAGTCTGCTACTCCAAGGTACTCGATGTATAAAAAAGCTGGTGTGATTACATCTGGCTGGAGGAGGAGTGAAGCCATTATTACATTAAAATGCAAAAAAATGTATTAAAATACAAAAAAATGTATCAAGTAATAAGTTCAAAACATGGTCATGATGAGGGACTTACTGCATCTTGGAGAGAAAGACTTCAACATTTGAAACATTTCAGCGAGTCAAGAGAGTTATTTGTTAAACATTTGCCTTTTTTGGGCGTGAGGGGACTAATTCTTTAACCAACTAAACTAATTCTCATGATAAAGTAGGTCAAGCCTAAATGTTTAATTTCCTCAGAGTCACTTCCTTTTTTAAACACACCACACCTTAAGAGCCCACCACAGAAATAGATGTATGAGCACCACTGACACCACTTGACTTAGATTTGAATTAAGTAGAAATGTAGAAAGTTTGGACAAGTTTTTCATGTTTCACTGATTCAGTTACAAATGCCATTGTGTCCACCCACTTTCTACAAGCCTCAGGATGCGTTAGTTACTAGTGAACTGTGATAAAACTAGTAAAGAGATGAAAGAAAAGTATTTATTATATTATGGTTAACACAAGCTAGAAGATGGTTTAACGTGGCTAATGAAGGAAAACTAATTTGAGTTGTCCACGAACCAACAGTCACAGATGTGTGAAACTACACTCCTGGGTGGGGCTTTCTCTGTTTGATTTAAAGTTCCTGTTTGTTTCTTGCAACCACTGAGATAAAACACACTCACACATACACACGCTTCTATCACAATTTTGGAATGATAAGGCTCTGTCGCAATACTAAGATTCCAACAGGAATTTCCAAATCCAGAAACCATATCATACTCTATAGCTAAGTGTTGCAAAAGTACCGTAGGCCAAGAAATACCTTTAATGAACTACTGTTCAGGCATTATTTAACTTCTGTTGCAGATCCTAAAGTCATTAAAGCTCCAAATAATGATTGTCCAGATTTCCGCACTCCTTGGATTTTAATGTTTCTTACTTACAAGGTAAAATGAACAATATATATAACATTCAGAAGCTTTAAACCTGTGGATGGATATCCAGAGGTTCTCCTCATCAGGATGTGAATGGAGCAGGATTCCTTCTCTTTTGCCAAAATGACAACAGAACAGGAGATTGTGTCATGGTCCAACTCTCAGTTTAGTCCATGCTAAACATGTCAAGAGAAGGGACAAAAGTTGAGTAAAGGATAGAAAACCTTTAAGGGAAAAATCTACACCATGACCTGAAGTTTTTAACTATGTCTTAAAACAATGCATAACGTTTGTCCGTTCATTTTTCTGAAACAATTATTTAGTTTTGGACAGCAATGATTTGTACAGTAAAACTCTCTCAATCTTTTAATGCTCCCCAGATGCAACACTAATAGACTCAGGGACTCATACATTCCTCTTGCTTTTAGACTGTATAATTCTGAGTTAAGGGGCAGGAGTGGAATGTGTTATTTTATTCTATGTCAATCTTTGTATCCTTTTCCTTTGTATCCTTTTCTTTGCGTTAATTTCTTTGATCTATGATCTTTATACTTTGCACTTTGTCATTCCTTGCACTTTGTTCTTTTGTTTGCAGTTTGTTCTTGTTTTTATGAAACCTGCTGTACCTTCTATCGTCTGCTGTGAACTGGAAACCTACTTTCCCAAATTAGATATCCAGAGGGATTAATAAAGTCTATCTAATCTAATCTATCGGGCTATTAAATTGTACAATTCTGAGTTCGGGGGCAGGAGTGGAGTGAAAGTATCTGGATGTTCTGTTCTATGTTAGTCTTTGTATCCTCTGTCTTTGTTATTTTTCTTTGATCTATGTTCTTTATCTTTAGACTTAGATTGTGTCATCTTGTTCTTTCTCTTTATTTCTCTTTGTTCTTGTTCTTATTTTATTTTGATTAATTTTTTATGAATTGCTGTATTTGCTGTGGCTATTGGAAAAAAACAATTTCTCGAAGGAGACCTCCTGAGGGATCAATAAAGTTTTACCTTACCTTACCTAATCTCGTCTATGTCTCCTTCGGGATCAATAAAGTTTTACCTTACCTTACCTTACCTAATCTTGTCTATGTCTCCTTCGGGATCAATAAAGTTTTACCTTACCTTACCTTACCTAATCTCGTCTATGTCTCCTTCGGGATCAATAAAGTTTTACCTTACCTTACCTAATCTCATCTACATTAGCATGACTCTTCACTACGTAACTCTGTTTAGTTCGACCTGTCCAGAGATTCTGTGAGTGTCATGTGACCACCAAGCTGTTTTAAAGTGTGTCAGTGGGTCAGAGACAGTGTTTTCCTGATGAAGTACTGAGAGACTTTTTCAATTTACCAGGAAGAAAAAATTGATACAACAAGGTGTTTTTTTTTGCAATCTAAGAACAAAGAATACAAAGACACATGGGGGGGAGATCGAACTTACGTATTTCCGCTTCAACCAGCCTCGTAATAAAACCAACTTCCTGGCATTTTCTCAAAAGTACAAGTGCGATTGTTGCTTCATATCCTCAAAAACATCCAAGTGTGTTACTCAAAGAACATCTTTACAAATTGCTTAGTGCGGCATTTAGATGTTTGGTAATAACTCTTCCAGGAATGGTTCTTATGACCTTGAGCAACACACCGACTATCAGATGATGAGAAAATCTGAAGAATCGCTTTGGAACAATCTTCCTCTCTCTTTGCGCTTGATGGATCTACTGACTCCTTTAAGAAACATCTTAAGACGTTTCTATTTGTTCAGGCTTTTCCTTGATTTTCTGGAACTCCTGTTGTGTTATCAGTTTTATCTTGACCTTTAAAGTTTATACTTTATTGAATATTGTTTTGATTGTTTAAGCGCTTTGTGACCCTGGTCTGGAAAAGCGCTATATAAATAAATGACTTACTTACAAAAGATCATCCACTTTGTATCCTTTGTGGTTGACATGGTTGATTCCAGAGCCAACCATGCATCACCTCTAAGTTCTCCTTGTTAGAAAGTGAAAATAAATCTAAAGGAAAAGTCATTATTAAACTTTAATACTGCAACTGTGATGTAACACTTTTGTTTCACACTCATATCTGCATTGCATCTTGTATGTGCATGTGCATGGGTGTGTCCACTATATAGAGTATTTGGGTAACTTCCTCATAAGTTCTGTGCGACAAGAAAACTCTGTTGTCAGCGACAACATCATTTGCACACGTGCAGCCTCACCCGGAGATACAGTAGGTGCTTTGTTCTTTCATATTTGATCAAACAATACTGATAACAAACAGTATAAGACAGTTTAAAACGAAATAAAGTGAATGCATTTTGCCATTTATTGGAGAAATATATAAATGAATTATTATATTATTATAACATTTATTATATATTATTTATAATAGCTGGAATTAGTAGTAAATCATTTATAATTTATTTAATCTGTGGTTAAAAATGTTCTGTTTATACACTGTTATAAGTGTTGTCAAGTAGGATAATAACATATAGATATATTAAGAAGTATTAAGATATCATCAATAAATATGAACGTGAATGAATAAATTATTGAAATATTTAATGATAACATCCAATTAATATGAGAAATTTTGCAAAAAACCCTTTAAATATTTGAAGTTTAAAAACAATCTATTCGTAATATAATATCTCAAAATGCAAGTGTATTGTTCTGCATGCTATAGCTTAATGTTTCCACCTAAATTATTTAATAATATTAGGTTTTAGAGCCTCTAAAATGCTCATCTTGGCCACCTTGAGGGTTTTAAATGATTTCACGTGGAAGACATTTAAATGAAGAACTTTAAAAGTATTGCAACATCCTTGTGGGGAAGTACTTGTAACGTGAGATTATTGACTGAACTCCGGTGTTTTCAGGTTCCAGGGATGATAGCCTGTGTAACGACAGGAGTTTCACACTAGCGTCCTTCACTCCACTCGTCATGGACGTCATCTCCTCGCTCTCGTCCCCCTCCTCCTGTCCACACCTGTACCCCGGCCCCGACCCCCCCCCAACCGACATCAACTTCGTGATCCTGCTCCATTACAACTTCACGGGTCGCCTGCAGAACCGAACCGTCTCCAGCGGCCAGACCCGCATCGGCGTCTCCATGGCCGTCTTCCTCTTCATCAGCGTCTTCATCATCCTGGAGAACCTCCTGGTGCTGGTGGCGGTCATCTCTCACATCCGACACCGCCGGCGATGGCTCTACGTCTGCGTGGCCAACATCACGCTCAGCGACATGCTCACCGGGGTCGCCTACCTGGTCAACATCTGCATGTCGGGCGGCCGGACCTTCGGCCTGTCGCCGGCCCTCTGGCTCTTCAGGGAAGGCTTGCTGTTCGTGGCCTTGTCGGCCTCCATCTTCAGCCTGTTGCTGATCGCCGTCGAACGCTACACCACCATGATGAAATCGCACCAAGAGAAGTCAGACCGGAGGACGTACTACAGGATATACGGCCTGGTGGCGCTGTGTTGGGTTCTGGCGCTGGTGATCGGCTTCCTCCCCCTGTTGGGCTGGAACTGCTTGTGCAGTCTGGACCAGTGCTCCACTCTCCTCCCTCTCTACTCCAAGACCTACATCTTCTTCTCCGTCCTCGTCTTCTTCTTCATCCTCCTGACCATCGGCGTCCTCTACGGAGCCATCTACTGCCACGTGCACCGGACCTCAGGGTTGGGTCTCCAGCGGACCCGCAAGCGGCCCCTGGCTCTTCTCAAGACCGTCATCTGTATCGTCGGGGTCTTCCTGCTCTGTTGGGGTCCTCTGTTTCTGCTCCTCCTGGTGGACTTCTTCTGCGTGTCCCGCCAGTGCGGCCTCCTCTTCAGCGCCGACTTCTTCATCTCCCTGGCGGTCTTCAACTCGGGTCTGAACCCCATCATCTATGCCTTGGGGAGCGGCGAGATGAGGAGGGCCATCGCGGAGCTGCTGTGCTGCTGCTGCCTGAGGGCCGGACTCTGTGGCCCCCGCACCTTCACGTCCAAGGACAGCAGCAGCACTTCGGAGAGCAGGAGGGACAGTCTCAGGAACAGCTTCAGCAAGGTCAGGAACCTGGGTGTAGCATCCCCTCCGTCGACCCCCAAGAAGTCACGTAAAGTCATGAAGAAAAGTAGGTTGAGCTCCACCACCAGCTGCCTCTCAGTTTCAAGTGGTTAGACCACAATATCGTCTCCTCCCAAACATGCCTGCGAGAAGCCACGCTCTGGTTCCATCATCACGCACTCGCACTGAACTTTAAAATGGTCTGTCTTTATGAAATATATACAACAAAAAATAGTTTTTGCTGTATTTTAGAAATGTGATTGTAAAACTGTGAAAACTTTTTGATGAACCACGAAATTGAAATACATTTAAAAGACCAATAATGTGAACATAACCTCCTTGTTAGGTGTAAATGTGTGTGTGGCACTTTGTAACAAACAAACTTAGAAGTCAGAACCTGATGACAGATCATCGAGTCTTGCGCGCCTTAAGACTGCACTTCTTCTTTCCGCCTCTAGAGGATGACATTGCAGTTATAAAAAGAACGACTGTTAACAGAAATGAAATGTTGGTGATGTATAATAAGGATAAAAAGTATAATTTTAACTGTTACATTGTGAATATTTATTATGTTTCAATTATTATTATGCTGTTTAATATTTAACCTTAAATGCATTCTCTGGTCTTCTGTATTAAGGTTGACTTTTTGTTGTCAATAAAATCTTCTTTTTTTCTCACAATTTCTGCTCAGTTTCTTCAACCAATGATTGGTTATTTCATCATATTTACTTCCTTCTTTGTTTGTAAAGTCATGCAAATTTCCTGCCAGTAAAGAGTAGATGTTGAGGCACTCTGCAGTTTTAAAATGCTTGCAAATGTCAATAATATTAAATAAAGATGATTTGTTATCACTTTCCTATGACACTTGACTGATCAAGGTCAAAGTCAGTGGAAAATAAAGGGAATGTATGCTTTGCCTTTGTGCATTTACACATGCTCTATAATGACAATAAAGATTCTTAAATCTCAAAACTCAAATATAACCGAATATGATTCATTTTTAATTAATTTAACTTAAAGCATGATAACTTAAAGAGAAAGAGGGCATAAGATCCCCCTGAAATTCATTTTAAATAGTTACAACATATTTTAAATATATTTCATATTTGATTTGAATTAAATGTTGATGATTTTCATCATTTAGGCTCCTCTATGTAATTGTAAAGCCCATTCTTCGAGTTATTTTTATTATTTGGTTTTCTAATTTATGTTATCAGCCAATAATTAGAATAAAAAAACAAAAGAAACCAGTGAAATTGAGCATTTAAAAAAAAAGTTTCCCCCATTTTTTTATTTTGCTCATGAGCACGAACGCACATTTCGACATGCAGAGATAACCGTGTCATAACAGCGGTGATATCATCGCCCAGAAGCCTCTTTGTGGTGCGTTTGCTTCACACCTGTGTGGAAATAAAGTTGTGTGTCGCACGACCACAAGATTGATGCTTTCACTGTGATGTGACCATTTAGCCAACACCAGGGTGTCTCCAGGAAGACTCAAGTCAGTGAAAAGACCTACAAGAAATGCTATTACAACAGATTTATTTTAACTGTATATATTTGTAAAGAGGGGTGTGGTGCTCTCCAGCATCTTGATCATGATAAGAGAAGGATGACATTGATGTATATTTTACTTACTCTACTTTAAAACAAAAATAGCAATTGAAGTGTCTCTTTCTCGGGCCCTGGCTCGGGTCCAGGGTGTGATGCCTGATCAGAAAAATGTAAGAACTCCAGACACAATTAGCTCAGGAATGACTTTAAAAACAGCTGCCAATCATCAATGCGTGTTCCTCGCTCGTCCCTTTCCCCGGCTGGAGATGTGCTGCGATGAGTTAATGACGGTTGCGTGCAGACGTGGCCGAGCCCGCCGTCATTACCTCGCCGGCTCTGCCTGCAGGTGTGGAGCAGACAGCTAATGATGGAGTGTCTGTGGAGAGCAGAGGCAGCAGCTGAGACGTCATGTGTCGCCATCAGCGTCGAGTCGACCTCGTGACACATTCAAGGACCTTATGTAAATGGTCAAGTGACATTGTCGGGGAGGAAGAAAGGTGGGGAGACGGATCAAATTAAACAGCATCTGCTGTTTGTCGACGTATATAAATACATGTTATTGATGTTGTTTTCTCTATTGTTTATTACATAGTCACTGCAGTGATTGTCTTGTTGCACTTCCTGTTTAATCAGCTTTACATTAAAAACAAAATTCACATAGAATTTTTTTTCGGACAGCTAACAATTGTGTTTTTATTTATTAGGGGTGTTTCATGATACATGGGGCACCGATACTCCGGCCACTCCGGTTTCCTCCCACAATCCAAAACCAGAGGTTGAATGAGGAACTCGGGTATGTTGACCTGTGTGTGTGTGTGTGAATGATTGTGTGTCTTTGTGTGTCCTGCAACTAACTGGCGTCCTGTCCAGGGTGTCCCCCGCCTAACGCCCGAAGAAACTGGGCTCCCCCTCCCCCAATAATGAATAAAATGTAAGATACTGTAGTAACAAGGATATATTTGTAGAATCAAGTCGAGTACTTGACTCTGGTGTTGCAGAATTTACAGACCACTTGACTCTCGATGAAGTCGTAACTGCTTTTATTTGTTTTCAAACCTAAATATGTCCAAACATCAGCTTCAAAAGCTGCTGGGGTCGACTGTATCCTCTCGTCCTCAGTCATCGCCGGGATCTCGCCAGGATCTATCAACCATAAAAAAATATGATTTTCAAGCAAAAAGAATAAATATATATATATATATATATATATATATATATATATATATATATATATATACTGTATATATATATAATAACGATACAGTGCGGTCCAATACAAACACAGTATCGTGGATATTGCGATATATCTACATACTCAATATTTTCTAACAACCCTAGTAATTATCATCGTATTAACTGTAAGTACAACTTGCCCAATTTCTTATTCATTTTTTTATTAGTGTTTTTGTAAATAATAATTTATGAACGTGTTTTTAATTGTATGAAAGGTTTTATGGATATATGTATTTTCAATGTTTTTTTAATTTACTCTATTTGTACTTTCGTAATATTTTTTCATCATATTTTTGCTCTTTGCTCAGCTAAGTGGCCCCTGACAACAGCCACAGTATATAATGTGGCCCCTCAGGACCTTCTATTGTTCACCCCTGGTGTAAAAGTAAAGCTGCTGCAATCATGTTGTTGAAAAAACCAACAGCCAATGAAAACTTTGATGAGATTTTTAGCCCGTTGTCGTGCGGACGCGTCGTCACGCAAACATGCCGCTCACAAGCGTGCCTGTTAAACAAGTGTTTTACTGTGGAAGAAGAAGAGGAGAAAGAATGAAGATGACAGGGTGATTTTATTGGGACATTTCTAAAATTGTCTTCCTTCCTGTCGTCAAGTTAAAGAGATTGTAAAAATCTGTTTGTGTCAACAATTCCATGCAATTTCATTGAAACCCCAAATACACAGTGATGAGTTCAGAACGGTTTTATTAGACAAATGACGTTCGAAGGATGTCGGGAAGCAGAGACGGAGGCAGAAGAATGACATTAAATAACCAAATATGACATCAGTGTAAATATATTAACGTAACATATGAATGATGAGTCACATTTTACAGCATGAAGCGCTTCTATCTGTTTCGCACAGAGAGAATAGACGTGTTTTCTCACTCGCTTGATGTCATTTGACAAATACGGCCTCCGCTGAAGGGATAATTTGAAACAAGATTTGCAAAAGGCAATTTATTTATTTTTTACTTCTGGACTCGCAGATGTTGTTGGGAGTCAGCAGGGACTACAAACTCACATAAAGCCATTTTATTTATTTATTCATTTTTATTTCTCAGGTGCATCATTAAAAACATCAAGCGATAAAACCAATACAGAGACAATTATCGGTCCATGATGCATTGGTTACTGGGCTGCACAATATAATGTCTGTTCTTGTGATTGATACTGTTTCAAATTTGTTTTGTGTTTCGAAAAGTTGGTATTTTTTCTGAAGTAACATAAGCCTCTGACTTTTGACATGTCAAGACGTTTGTTTACTCACAAAAGAAACCTTTAAACTGTTGAAATAGAGTTAAAAACACAATCTTTATGATCCATTTTTACTGTTTTAACCCTAAGCTTGATCTGGACATTAGCCTGGTGCGTGGTGCAAAAAAAAAGTTTGGGGGTCACTGCTCTAAAGGAAGGGTAGGTGACTATTGAAAATGTAATTTTTTTCAAAAGGCCAACCTCCTTTCTTCAGACTCACCCCCTCCATATCTAAGCATTGATCCATTTTCTTATTAACATATTTATTAATAAGCTTATTCATGTATTAAGATCTGTTTTTTATTTACTGTGTTTTTTAGAAAATTGACTTTTTATTTGTTCTTCAAGAAAAGAGGCAAAAGAAGGAACATTGGCAGTTGAGTTTGGCAGATGTTTTATCATCCGACGTCAGTTCTAATGATTAGATTGTGTATTTGTAGTTCTACATGTTCAAAAAGGGACTTAAACTTGTGTTAAATCAATTAAAAAATTAGCTTTGAGTCTAAATGAATACGCCCAACCGTGACCAACTTAATAAACAAGTTTCTTTAGTAACAAAACTTCCTATAATGTGTGAAATTTCTCATATTTGTATCTTGTGTTTTATTTTATTTTTGACCTTCTATGCTCCTCATTTATGGAATCAAGCATCAAACAAAAAGCAACACAATTATTTCTGCTACAATGTTGAGTCTCTGAAGAATATGATGGACCAAATAAAATAAAAAAGTCACCAACAACATGTTACTTTCAGCGGAAAACAAACTTTATTAACGTTGTTTTTTTCTTTGCTGACATCTTAATACCTCTCCTAGGCTGCTCTCATACAATAAGTATTTTTAGTATTTATACACATGTTTACTACAGTCATAGTGCATCATTAAAAGATTAAAAAAAACATTAATTACAGAAAAATAACTATAACGTCCTCAATGATACATATTGTTGCTTTAATATTAGATTAACGTTGTGTATATAATTGACTAATATTTATTAGAACTTGTGTGGAAACATAAATAACACTTGAGCATTTATAAATAACGAGTATTTCAATAATCTGAAGCCTTTGTTTGCAGAACTGCTGTAAATAAAGTTGAATTGTCAACATGACCTCCACCTTTAAAAAGCTTCCCTCTTCTTCCTCGTGGTTTGAATCTTCTCTCTCTGTATTTTGAGAAAAATATTTGTAGAGCAGATGTTCTGTGTCTCTGACACTGTGAGACGCACAGCCACGGGCCAGAACCACACAGACGCTGATGTGACAATAGAGAGGAGCCACAGAAAGATTCAATAACGGCCACATTATGAGATCTGGCAGAACTCGGCGTCCTGCAAATGAAAGGCAGGTTGACATCTCCATGGAGATTCAAATAAGAGCTCAAGGCTTCAGACCTGGACTCTAGTCTGGTTTTATAAAAGCTGCGTCACAGATTTGCACTTTGATACATGAAACCAGAAGCCAACGAGGTCCAGTGAAGGAGAACATGAGGAGAAAAACACGACCGTTAACTGGAGATCTGAGAGAGAAATGTATGTTTGTATACTCTTAACCACGTATTGAGACATTTGTATCAAACATAAAACTCCTCAAGTTACATTTTGAAGCCTGGAAACACAACTAAGGAGCTGCACTGCTGAGACAAGAAGTACACAAGTTGAGCTAGTCGTTCATGCGTGACTAACAGACTATTTATTAACAAGAAACATTACTGTTTAAGAGAGTGGGTTCAAAGGCTTGATTTGTTAGCAAATACACAAATAATACACTTTTCATTTTACAAAATAAATGTGCACTTATAGTTAATTGTTATATTTGTTATAATAATTTATGATTAATGAATACTAATGGATAAAATAATCCCATGAAAGAAAATATTGTTTAAAATAAGTAAAAAAGTAAAGAAAATTTTACTAAAAAAGTGAATTTAAGAAAATTGACTTGTACCTTAATAGAAAAACTAATGATTCAGGGAAACATTTCAACAGATTGTCTCTTCGCAACTTTCCAGCCAGTCACAGCAGAAGGCCGTCCAGACTGAGTCTGGTTCTGCTCGAGGTTTTCCTTTAACCAACCACTGACCTCGAACGCTAGTTAATTATGATTCGCTGGCACCTGTTTTTCTTTTCTCTAATGAAGTAGTTTGTTGTATCCCTTGTGTTGTCTCTGGGTCAAGTTGAACGACCTCCCTGGCCTCAATAAATACATACGCAGTGGTTGAGGTTGTTCACCTTGGCCCAGAAACAACACAAGGGATACCACAAAAACATTTGTTTTTAGGCATTCAGTTCACCTTGACCCACAGACAACACAAGTGTTAAAATATATATATTTTTAGTTTTATTTAATTGAGTCATCAAGACAAGTCCCTCATCATGACAATGTTTTGAACTTATTACTTTATAAAGTTCTCCCCCGTCTGAATTCTGGGCGAACGAGAGGTTACAAGAGCGGAGTCCATTATGACTAATGTCCATAATAATAGTAATAATGTCCATAATAATAATGGCTTCACTCCTCTTCCAGCCAGCTGTAATCATGCCCGCTTTGTTTATACAACGAGTCTCTTGCCAACGAGGCTTCTGGGATTGATGACGCGTGGTGACAATGCTTGACCAATCACAACAGAGTGGGTGTGGTTCATGAAAACAAGATTTAATCTCCAGAAAAACAAAGTGTTTTCAGTAGGTGGGGCTTAAGCACATTTTCTAATGTAAATATTTAAATGAAAAGAGAGTTTTGTACAAACAGACACTGATGATACAATAGAGTCCAACATCTATTTAAGTTAAATCAACACTTTATTCGACTCAAAGTAGAAAAACATTGAAAACAAAGATCAGACACAATTTAGTTTTTCATAAAATGTACTTTAATCAGTCGGGATTTGTGGGATGGTTAAAAAAAACAACAACACATTTTCACTTTTGACTCCAGTTCCAGAGAATTACAATGACTAGTGATTAGAATTATTTTTATTCCGCCCCAATGACTCACCCAGGTCGTCATGCTGGCTGGGTCGATGTTAAAAATATCTGGATGACGTTCTCCAGCCGAAGAGGAATGTTCATGTGGATAAAAGCAGCGACGATAATCAGGAGGGTCGCGTGAGAAAGTTCATCTTCTAACGACGTTAGCTTTCTGTTTGCTAGAGTGTTTTCTTCCTGAGCTCATTTGAATTGAATCATGTCATTTGTAACATGATTCTACATCGAGAAAAAAACAAGTCAAACCTTTATTATTAATAACATCGTCGTCTACAGCTGAGTCACACACAGTCGGTTCCGGGAGGTGTCGGTCTGTGGACTCCACTCCTGTTCCTGCTGAACTGAGCCAGTTTTTCAGGTCAAACACCGATACCAGTTCAGTAGGCACGGGAGTGGACAGCCCATAATATCCCCTGCCATGAACACAGAGGAGCAGAATATTGGATTTATTAAATGTAATCCAATCAAAATATGACTTTCATGTGGGTTTTCAATGTGGTTCCCATTGAGATCAGTGTTAAATCAAAACTAGCTTAAAAACATGTGTAAACTCCATAGACTCTGTTAACTAAAGAGAGTATAAATACAATTGTTTTTTAGGAAAAATATTTCCTTTTAAATTCTGTCATAAAAGTTATATATAATAGAGCCACCAGACAGTACCAACAGAGTACAGAGCCGGGTGATCAAAGTTTAAGCCAATCCTGAGACACGCAGACGATCACTTGACGACATAGAAGTACTGTTGAGTCAAATCCTCATGTAGGATTCCAAAGCGACGCTACAGTCTATTGAAGAATTAAAAAAGCATTTAATTTAGAAAATGTATTGGAATATCAGAGTGTGTTAACTATGTTTATAACATACAATATATGTTCATTTTGAATATATTGAATTTTTTATTGAAATTTTATTTGAAAAAAGAAAACAAAAGTAACTTATACTAATTAAATATACAAATAATTTAATTTAATTACTCAATATAAACTAATTCTGCCTTTCAATAGATACATTATACATTTAAGTATTATTAAACAACCATTTAATACTTCAAAAACCATCCACAATCAACGTTTTATCATTTTTTAAATGTTAAATTTAACCATGTAATATTCTGATGGCACTGATTAAGGGACTTAAGGAGCAGCGAAAAGGAGGTGTGTGTGCATGTGTGTGAAAAAGATACATAGAATGTTTTATTCAAAGTTCCACCTGCAGAAGTAGATGTCTCGAGCACCTGTCCTTCACTTAAACTCACAAATCAACATTTAATTGGACTTTCTCACGTCCCTGAAGGACAGCCGTGATGAGGATGTTCATGATCAGTTACAGTCAAAGATGTCAAACGTCTCCATCAGGGCCCGGCAGCTGAGGTATTTTCTAGGTGGATGTTCCAGGTAAACACCGGACACTTGTTGCTCGGGGGCGAAACAAGACGGATCGCGTGTTTGGACCCAAACAATCCGGAGCGCGCGGCGACCTGAAACCCCACCTAATCCCAGAGTCATTCCTCTCCTCGCACTCTTCGACAGATCCCAGATCATTAAGTTGGTTCCACTCGCTGGAAGAAATCCTCTCTGTTAAATCAACTATTTCACCTCAGGCACTGAACTTAGCCACTGTGAACAACACATAGCAGGGATCAATGCTCACCAATTAGCTAAGCTCTGTGCCTTTAGCAAACGGCTGGCCGGGTTCTAGGCTCCGGATCCGGGGACCTTTACGTGACTACTCAGCGGCAGGATTGATGTTAACTCGCTTACGTTTTTTCCCAAAGACGGACGGGAATCGCAAACCCTTTTTCTTGAGCCGAGAGCGGTCGGCGTTGACGTCTTTTTTCAATACGTTAATCCTCCCAAAATGTCTGGTCCATAGCAACACGTCAACACAAACAGAGAAGGAACCGAAGCAGACGGATGAGTCACCTGTTGAGCTGTGAAGGAGTGGAAATCCCTGGCAATGTGATTTTGGTTTGTCGTTCTGCATCAAATCACTATGCCAGGAACCCACCCCGCCACAGCCGGTCGGGCGCCAGTGTCCCCCCTCTAGGCCCCCCCCGCTCCAGACCAGATCTGGAAGAAAAAAAGAAAAGACAGAATAAGACATGGTAGAAAGTGCGCTTAGAAAATACACGATATATTGGTCAAAACGTTTATTTCACGTTCACAAATATCATAAATTAAACTTTGAAATGGCCTAAACCGGGAATCAAACCCACGACTCAGTCTTCACCACAATTGATCGTACACTGGTTGTATTCCCGGAATGACAAAACTATGGAAAGAACATCTGGT
Source organism: Callionymus lyra (assembly GCF_982586985.1). NCBI lineage: Eukaryota > Metazoa > Chordata > Actinopteri > Syngnathiformes > Callionymidae > Callionymus > Callionymus lyra. The sequence continues at coordinate 15,535,217 of NC_141819.1, forward strand.
AATAACAAACTGTATTTAAATAATATCATTTTTGTCTGTACAATCACATGCAAGTTTATTATATTATATTTGTTTTGACGATAACTTTTCTGATTTGATTCGATTTTTTCGAATATTCCGTATACACCGACTGCCATAATTCTGGAATAAATACCGAAAAAATAGATGATAATAAAAATGAATATTGAGTCACAGACAGGTTTTTTTCAAAGTCTTTATTTTAAAGGTTCAAACCAGACAGAGCTCCACATATGAAATATTTAATCTCCTGAGACACACCCCTTCCCATAATCCATTGGGGGAGAGAACACCAACTTTTTACATTTATACTGCTTTATGTTATTTGTTCAGATAAACTTTATTCTTCAAGTGTCAATTAACCATTGATTCAATAGCAAAACATGTTGCTATTTTCAGATACAGAATCATGTATGTTTCTATGTTACATAGATTGATAATTACACATTTTTAAACAAGTGTTAAAAGTGTTAAAATAAAATAAAATAAAAAATGTATTTACATATAAGGAGGTATTTTCAACATCAAAAAGCTGGTTCGTAATCATTTGTGTTGATATCGAGTACATTTCCCACATGAAAGTTGGAGGTTTGGACGTGTTCATGAAGACAAAACAACTATAAAATCTGCTCCTGAGGTGATCGATATGACTAGAGACAACACAATGAAAACCACAAATACATTTGTTCCTCGGGTCAACTTGACCCTGAGATAACACAAGGGATACCACAAACACATTTTTTCGGGCCTTCGGGTCACCTTGTCACTGAGATAACGCAAGGGTTAAACAAGCCTCACCATATTTCCTAATGGACACACAAGCCATTTTTAGAATTAAAAACTAAAATGTATAATATCATCCACTAATGATTCTTTTAAGCTAATGAGTCATTCATCTTGGCACAGGCCACTTCATTTCTTCAGCTAGATTAAAAAAGTTTTTTTTTTAAACGTGGAATTGCTCAATGGATTGATCCGATAAAGAGGACAAGACGACCAATAGAAATATATAGAAATCTAGTTATGTCTAAAGCCTTTATGACATCGTTGTCTCTTCCTGCTCCTTCACCTCTGAACCTCCCTTCAGCAACGCTCCTCACCCAAGGTCAATGAATACAGATATGTATCAGGGATGAAGGTCACAAAGCTGGCTTGATGAGAATGGTTTTAGCATTTAGATCCTTTATCATCCGTCGTTTTGCCTGGAATTCACTCTTAAAATAACTCAGCCCTTGTTCTATCTCTTGGTCGGAGGCCCGGAAACAAATGTGCTTGTTGTATCCCATTGTGTTGTCTCTGGGTCAAGGTGAAGGACCTCCCTGGCTTACAGAAATACAAATACAATGGTGGAGGTCGGGTCACCTTGACCCACGGACAACACAAGGGTTATGGTTTTTGGGTCATAAATTCAACTCTATTTAGAAAGTGGGATGTAGTTCTGAGAAGAGAAATCTATCAATCAAATCTAGTGATTAAATATTGCATCAGTGAGATTATGTTCGCAGGACGGGAGGTTTAAGAAGCGACTCAGCAGTTTTTGTTGTGCTAACATCAGCACCAGCAGATGGTAAGTCTGCTCAGATTGTGCAGAACTTGAGACCTGATTAGAAAGTGCAATTCCATGAGAAAAGTCTGGTCTGTAGCTGCAAATGTATATATTTAGTAAACACATCAAAGTTTTAATTCGTTGCACAGCGAGTATTACGGACACCGCTTGTTGATTTGAAGACGACAACTCTACATGTGAGAGTCAAGGAAGTCCAGACTGATGCTCGAGTGTCTCGCATGGTTTGTTTTTCAAGCAGCATCAGCATCAGATATTTGGCAGAAAACACAATCTTGCTTGAAGCGTTTCATGCTTCCATTGGTATCAGTTTAACAGGATCCTATTAAACAGGAATTTTTCTGATTTCATTTTAAACTTGGTCCAACATGTCTGTCTTCTAGTAGTAAAAAACCTGAGCATCTTGAACTCTGACTCTTCTAACTGTCTATCAAAGTCTGTTTGATATCAATATAACATCAACCACCGCCTAGAGATGAAGACTCACGACTCCTTCAATGCATCGCATGGTGAATATTAGCAATAAATAACAACAAAAACCTACTTTATTATAGTTTTTCTTAAAAATTATTCTTGATTGTTTCTCTAGTTAAACAATCAGAGACGAAAAATGTGCCACGATAAACCAGATATTTCACTCAGTGGTACAACTAAGCTGGATGTACAACAGAAACAAAATATAAAAAGAAATGTAAGTATTTACTGAACTTTATTTTTACATTTGTCTTAAGGTTTATACAATAAATGGGAAAATGAAAGAACTAATGACAAGAAAAGCACTGAGAAAGGGCAGACCTCTGCCAATGTCCTTCTTTTCCAATCACGTTTTAATGACCTACACAAGGAAAAAACCAACCGAAATTGAACAATTTGTTAATTTAAATAATATAATAATTTACTTACAATTTGATTAAAACCCATTTTAGTTTATTTCCCAAACACAGAGTAGATCACATGACGTGTTTGGCCAACAAATAATCACAAATATGAAAATCTAACAAGTAGAAAATGAATCACAAAATTAACTTTAATATCATTTTACTATCACTGCATTATATATATGTTATTTACTGCATCCATTTTATTCTAAGCTCTTGACTTACTCCTACTGTGGGAAAACACGCTCAGAAAAATAGCTGTACGATATAATGACAATGGCATGAACAAAACAAAAGAAGAACATGATTCATGCTCATTATCGTCTGGAAAATTGCTTCGAATCCATTCATGACTTCCAGAGACACAAGAAGAATCTTTTTTTTTTTCCAGACTCCGGCCAACCTCGACGACGCCTCCCCGCTCAGGAATGATGAGCCGATAAATACGAGGGTGAGACGCTAAAAAGAGTGACGTGACCGGAGATATGTGGGAAGAGTGGAAGGAGCGGCCGCTGGTGTGTGTGCCAGAGTGAGTCGTGTAGACACAGCAAACTGTAGTGAATCGAAGGGCGTGGCCCGACACGTCTGTGACTCAGTGTTTGCTCTCAGGGCGTGAGAGTTTGAGCCGGAGAAGCAACGATGGGTGACATGAGAACCATGAGTCTGACATGTTCCTGGCTCCGATCCCACAACCAGAGTAGTAAACGAAGGGACTTACAAGTCTTTACAATCGTCAAGTCTCGAGTTCCTGGTCCAAAAATCTGGGGACCAGTGGTTTGAGGTTTTATGGGGAAAAAAAAAAACCCAAGCGTCAGATTTGTTAGGAGAGCGCGAGATGATTTACAGCCAGATGGAGACCATTTATCGTACACATGTGTGAAGGCGCGAACAAGCCGCCACATTTAGAAAGTGCAAGTTTTGCACCGTCGGCTCGAACAGAACGACCTCATTCATGCAAGCCGGGGGCCCGAAGTGCTGGTCGGGCACAAATCCTGAAGGGTAGTCACTGTCCAAACACCGACGTTGCCGCCGCTACAAACCCCTCTATCCTGCTGTTGTCCTGGTTTTAAAAAAAAACACGGAGATGTTTCACAAACGGCCTGGACTGGAATCTGCATGTGTGGGAATGTTTGGGATTCACGACGACCGCGGACGGAATCTAGACGTTTAAAACTTCACACACCAGTGTGTAAATTAATGCGTGTTCGCAACAAATTCATCCGACAACAGTTTCGCTAATAGTCTCTGTAGCTAACTGGATTTTGAGTACTTCTTATGGTGATGAATATATTTGTTTTATCTTAAATATGTGTATTTTAAGTAAATAATTATTATTATTTGTTATCTTATCCTTAAACGTTGCTTTGTTTTTAGACTTTAGACATTTTTAATAAAATTGCTGAGCACGAATGCTCCTTCCCAGGTGCAAAACAAATAGACTCAGGGACTCATTCATTCCTCGGGCTATTAAATTGTACAATTCTGAGTTCGGGGGCAGGAGTGGAGTAAAAGTATCTGGATGTTCTGTTCTATGTTAATCTTTGTATCCTTTGTCTTTGTTATTTCTCTTTGATCTATGTTCTTTATCTTTAGACTTCGATTGTGTCATCTTGTTCTTTCTCTTTATTTCTCTTTGTTCTTGTTCTTATTTTATTTTGATTATTTTTTATGAAAAATTGCTGTATTTGCTGTCGATAATTTAGAAAAAAACAATTTAGTCTACAATAGATACAATAGATCAATAAAGTTCTACCTAAACTAACCTGAGTCGTTATTATCCAGTAATATAAGCGAAATAAAGATTTTGAAAATATCTTTGATATCACTTCAGCCCTTTTGTAATCTGGGGGTCAAGGTGACCCGGAAACACCTAAAAACAAAAGTCAGACACCAAAGGTCGACACAAAGGGATACCTCAAACAGATTTGTTTCCGGTCACTGGGTCAACTTGACCCGGAGATAACACAAGGGTTAACGGTTTCTTTATCATTTCACAGGGATAAGTACTTTTATAAATATATTTTCTTAGACAATTTGCTATGTACAGATTCTCAATAGAATCCAGTTCAAAGTTTTGTTGATCCAGTAATCTGGTTTTTAACTTTAATTAAACCAGTTTGATTTACTACTTCACATTTGAGCCGCCGTTGTTGTAACAGGATCTTGGTGTGGAGGAGTGGAAGAGACGCTGTTCAGGTCGTGGTTGAAACTACCTCGAGTGAGCTTTTAATTACCCGATCGCCGCCCCAAAGTAAGTTTCCAAAGGACGGCTTTCATCATGGAACCGTTGTGTGCACAGAATCCCAAGTGGATATTTAGTCATGAGTGGTTCAATCCAATAATCGCCTACGACCTTTGAAGTGTACTTGAGCAAGAACGGTCTTGACTGGGAACTTTCCAAAGAGCTACAAATTGAATTCTGTTAAGAAAAACAAACCTATGAGCCGGTGTATGACCTTGACTCTTGTTAAAACAAGCAGCATAGGAAAAACTATGAGAAATGATTAAAGGTTTCATTAGAAGTACGTATTACACCTAAAAAAGACAAAAGCCGAAGCGGAATTTCAATCGGTGACTTGAAGTAGAATAAAATTCTGAAAACTATGCCTTGTCTTTTTGACGAATAAGAGAAATATTTTTTTATTAATTAATTACCATCTAATAGTTTTCAATATGACACTGAATTCTTTCCAAGTATCTGCTTTAAATGCGAGAAAACGGACGATAAAAGCGACTATGCTAACGATGCTAAGCTATCCTGTGGCTATATCACCAACTGAAGGATTTTTTTTTTAATCCTATTTATTTCAAGTTTATTTTGTTAGTCACAAGGGCAGACCATAATATACATGGTAATACCAGCGAAACACAGTTTCAAGAAACCATGGCATTGTCATAGTCGTTGTGATGATCGTCGCACTTAAACAACCCTTAAACTTCTATTGTGCAGTTTTTATTGAGAGTTTTAACTCAAAAACACATGAACGATATCGCTTTATTTTGACGCATACTATTGCAAGACAAAATGGATTTAGAAGACGAAATAAACGGTCGTCGCCTCCAGTCCAGGATTCCAGTGCAGCCGCTATGAACTCATTGTGACCTGCAATGCACGGCGAGGAGGCTTCAGGCCTCGGTTTGAACTCGGGGGGGTTCTGAATTGAAAAAATGTAGCTTGCTCAACGTGTATCCTAAAGTCATGTACGAATGATCATCAATCATGCTAAATGTGCTTCTGTCACAAGTGTTTCTCTAACATTCATGTTGAAAAAGGCTGCATGAAAACATGTTATATTTCGTTTTAAAGAAGCGTCATTTTTTATCATCATTAAACGAATCATATCAACATCTAAACTCTGATGCTTGAGACGCTTTTCATCGTCTGGGGGAAGGAAAAAACGAAAGGTATCGACGTTAATACGATGTGGTTTACCGTCACAAATGTGAAGCCGCAGCGGCGCATGAGAGTGAATCAAGAGTCAATCTCATCCGGCGTCTCTTTGGCTGCATCTCTGCTTTTACTGAAATTGATACTGATGGTGGGTTGATTGGAAAATCTCATCATCTCCTTCCAGATCTAATAATCTGGCAGTCATTTCTTCAATGACTCGGCACAAATATGCCGAGTCATTGTCACGCAGGTGGCTACAATTCAGAAGATACAGGGAAGCGGACAAAAAGAACAAAAAATGTCACTTAAAACTTAAAAAACATCTATTTTTTAAGTCATTTTGAAGTGTTTCTGAGAACTGATGTGATGGTTTTGTGGCCACGTATGACCTTGAATCTCGACGATGATAATGTTTTTGATAAACATTATCATCTTAAGACTCATAGAAATAACAACTACATTTATTTATTATCTTTGTGAATCACATTCACACACAATTAAATATCCTATGGACATTCTAAACCACAACTCTTAGCAAATATCATTAAACTTTCTTTCTCATAGTAAAATAAATGATTAAATTAAAGAATAATAATAAGTGGGGAAGATTAAACAACAAGTAAATGAAATGAAATTCAGTAATTTAAAAAGAGCTACATTAAAAAAAAAAAATCAACTAAAAAGAATGATTAAAATAAAATATGAATACAATAAAATGAGGATAGTACAAATGAAGCTATGAATTATTTAAATAATGATGGAACAAAAACAGTAAAGTTTTACACAATTTTAGAAAAAAAATGTAAATATATGAACAAAAACGAATTGACATATAAGTGTTTGATACGTTTAAAATGGCATCTTTTAAAGTTTCTGAATGTTTGATGTTATAATAAGCCATTAATAATAAATGATCAAATCAATAAATACATGATAATGATCAGGAGAATTCTAATGGAGGCCAATAAAAACAAGAAGAGTGTTTGTCAACTCTTTTTGACGACCATTATGACAAAATGTTACTTTGTCTTTTCATGTGTCATCAGTAATTACTATACATTATAGTTGCCTTAATGAACACTACAGTAAGTATATGTATTTTTGTCAATTTATTTTCATTTAACTATTGGACAATGAGTCTGAAAACGTGCATCATGTTGACTCGTGTTTTTCTTGACTCTTATTGGCAGACGAGAAACATCGAGCCGGACTTTCTTCGTCTCTCCGGCAATAATCCACTTTACATGAATGCAATTTGTGAGGTTTGATACGGAACTCATCTTTAGCAGCCTTTTTTTTTTTCTCCCCCTGGCTCCGAGACAGAACGTAACTGGATTTAGTGTATTCTGGGAGTCCAAATCAAACTTGATCCTGAATCATCCGAACGCTGGCTTATCTTTGCTAACCTGGTTTTACGGAGCACGGACGCAACAAACGACAAACAACCCTGACAGGAAGAGGATCGATGATGATGATGCCGGGGGGAGGAAATGGCCGAAGGTGCATTAAGGCACCGGCGTTCCTGAAACTGATGTTTCATAATCACGCCGTGGCAGGATAATATCTGGACCGTGAGGACCGAGCGGAGGTGACGGTAGACTCGAGAGCTAAGTGTTGTACAGCCTTGTATCTAACACTGTATATCACTGGCTGGTTTTAACCAGAGAGCGTAACTCCCTAAATGATAATCTGTGTTTGTGCTTGAAGCCTGAGAAATAAAGCTGAGCTGTTCGGGCGAATCTGCTGATACCAGATCAGGGTTAATGAGGAGCCGAGACAGAGGGGAGGCTTGAGATTCCTCGCCGCCTGTAAAGATGCTTCCGTCAGCATCTGCGTGAGCGGCTGCACAAAAGGAGGAGCCGCCGTTCGGACGGTGACCTCTGTAACCGTCGGGGCTCCCTCCCACTGCAAGCATGCGTCCACAAACACGGGCCTGTTTTTCCGCCACACATGGCTTCAATTGGAGGCTTCTGCTGCTGCTGCTGCTGCTGCAGCTCTGAGAAAACAGAAAAACACCCAGACAGAGCTGGAAAAACCTGACGGTGAACTTTACAACCTTCAATCCAGCCGCTCGTTTAACAGATATTTTAATCGTGTTTAACAACCTAATTATTCTTTTGATAACTATTTGTGTAAAGTCTTAACAAGAGGGAATATAATTACTATTCTCAGCTTCAAAACTGATTATTTTCTTTTTTTTTTAATGGCTACACCAATTAAATCTTTTTTAAAAAGCTTTAGTGAGCCGTCATTATGTTTATTAAAATGGAATAGATAATTAAATGTATTTTGTTTGAATTTTTTATTCATCTATTTTTATTTAATTCGTATTGTTACATTTTTTAAGGAATAAATTCCTAATAATAAATCCAAATATGAATTTTAAAAAAAACTTTTCTTGAATATCACGATTAACTTTGTTTTAAATTTACTAACTACCTTTTCAAAATTCTTATAACCTACATTCTCCTAACTGTTCATTTTTTACAATCATTTTTAAGTTCTTGAAGTTTTTTCTTAAACATTTTAAATGAATTATTTTATTCCAACTGAATTTATTCCAATTAAATTAAGCCGTAAATGATAAAATACTTGTTACAAAAGTATAAAAAAAATATATTGTGTTCTTTTATTTATTATTATTTTTACTATATATATTTTTGAAAAAACAGCATGAACAGCTGCTTCTATGAACTCGATAACCCTCACATGCTTGAACTTGATTTAAATATCTGAAGCGGGAGAGAAAGCTGGAGGCAAGTTGGTATTTTATCCTCTTTTCATCTCATGATTGACAAGTATTTTCTATCTGGGTTTAGGTCTGAGCATGAACTCGCTGGTGTCGTGACTCCAGTCCGGCGTCAACACGTGTTTACCAGTTAAAAAGTTTGAAAAAAAAAAAAAAAAAACGATTCCTGAGCCAGGAGTGGTTTTCAAAGCCTCTTTCATTCGCTCTCTCCCTCGAACGTTTAAGATCTTCTATAATTGCTGCGGCGGAGACAGAAAGTCTTCTTGAAGTCAATCTGTGCGGGAAACCCAACCGTCCGCCGCACTTGAACATTCCGGAGTGGATCTGAGATCCGCTAAGAGCAGTTGGCCGTCGCTCTAGAGCGAGGGCGAGGAGGTTGGCGAGGACATATGGCCGCACGCCACATTGACGGGGCCACCGTGGGGCGTCGCAGGTGCAAACACGCCGCGACCACTGACGCTCCACCGACGGCAAAATGAGTAGCTCTAGCTTAAACGAGGAACATCTGCTCCAATGTTTTGAAGGTGCCGCCCTTGTCGTCATGGAAGCCATCCGGTGGCTTTCGTGAATCTTTCCGAGGCCACATGAAGAGAAGTTGCTTCTGTTGAGGACGGGGGCGAAGAAGCAGAGGATGAGGAAAAACAAATGTGGACTTGAATGTCCACCTGGCTGCTGCTTGTTCTCAATGTAGCACTATGAAAGCTGCTAACTTAGTTATTAACCCTTAACTACCGCCATCTGTGTCGCTCTTTTTACAACTTTCCAGGAGTTCATGTTGCAATGACGGGTTTTTACTGAACCCTGTTAGCATTTTTACCATTTTAACACCAGCTTTTTTTTTTAAAGACATCCATAAAAACATCTTCCAACCTCAAGCATCTCTATTCATACCATCGTTGTGTTGTGACCCAGGTGTCATTCTTCATAAAGCAGATTAATAATCTGTACCGTCTCACAACAGACCTTTCATTTGAGACATAATATATATTTCTAAATGTTGAATATTTCACATCATAGTTAAATATCAGAAATTAGAGTTTTGTTATTGATTATTTACAGAAATAAGATTCAAAATATACAAAGTATACAGGGTGGTACATTTGACCTCAATGCAGCTGCCACTATTGTCTAGTAGCTAAGCTAGCAAAAATACTATTCAGTTCTTCCCCACCTAAAATCTCGGCAAACAAGAGGTTACAAGTCCATTATGACGTAACAATGGCTTCACTCCTCCTCCAGCCAGCTGTAATTAGGTCCTGCTTTGTTTATACAACGAGTCCCTTGGAGGTGGAGACTTCCAGGATTGACAACGCGCAGTGAAAAACCTTGATGTTTGACCAATCACAGCTGAGTGGGTGTGGTTATGGTAAACACGATTTCATCTCCAGAAACAAAGTGTTTTCAGTGGGCGGGGCTTAAGATCACAAAACTGATGATACAGTAGAGTCCAACATCTATTTAATACTCACTTAAAACAACACATTAAAATTTAAACTGTATTAAAGAGGGGTTTGAGTACTCTGATGTACTCTGGTCTCTGTAATTCAGACAAAGAAACAATTTCTTTGTAATAGCAGGAACTTTAGAGCCTTAAGTAACTCTGTGAGATGAGCATAAATTACAATTTTAAACCTATTAAAATGTTTGTTTGAATATTGAAACTAGTACAAATATTACTTACTTACTTACTTTTGTTGAAAACTGAAGATGAAGAAATTCTCCATGTTCTTGAAAAGATAATAATGTAAAATGTAATAATATACATAGAATGACATTCATTACACATCAATTCATCGTTTTGATCCTTTCAAATACATTTTGACACATTTTTTCAATTGTTAGAGCTCAATAGACACCGTAGACAGCGGGTTCTTACAATGACCCAATTAAATTACCGTCAAAACCACAACCATTAACTTCTTATACGATGTTTTCAAGTCCACAGCCGTCTACATCTGCGACGGGCGGACCGAGCGAGTCTCTCTTTGTTACGAGTCAAAATGATACATTATTATTCCTCGTCGCACAATGGCTGGTTTTTAAAACGTAGCGCTCCGTGCGACACAGCGGTGTGTTCACTGAGGCTTCACTGCTCGGTCAGCAGAGTCGGACATAATTGAGCCTTGTGACATTTTAATAGTGATGATATCAGCCGACCCTGCAGCAAAATGTCTCATGTCTTCACTCACAGCCAGAGAGCAGAACCGTTGGACTTCAGTTTGTCACGACGTCCCAAAAAACAAGTTTGTAAAGATTTTTAAAGAGGATTTTCTTTCACCCGGAACCCTTTACTTTTTCATTCTCCAACTCTGAATCACACTTTAAAGCGAGTTCTGTGTCAAAATGAAAAGTCATGCCACACATACACATTGTCTAACAAACACAAATTGTTACCAAGAATCCTCCCTCTACAAATATTACTTACTTACTTTTGATCTGCATATCAAGATTTTTTTTTTCTTTTTCTTTTTTTTTTTTAGCAGGGGAACCACTTGCGGATTCAGCTACAGCCAGAACAAGACTTGGAGTTCACTCAAATATTTCAACTATTACTTTGAAAAATTCCCAGTGCGCCTGACTCTGGGGTCAGTTCATCGACCGAAACTTGAAACAGAGGTTTCTGTTACGAGAGAAGTCGACTTCAAAGAGTCGAGAAGATCATCACGTGTATTGTGCACAAAACAGACTCTTGGGTTTTGGACATTGTTTTTTAATGTAATTTAAAAAGATCTTTGAGACACTTACGAAATCAAATTGGGGATTTTTTTTTAAGATAAGAATTTGAGACTTGACCAAAATGGTTTCCATTCCTCAAGAATGCTTTTTAATTACGACACTTAGTTGATTATTTACAGGAAATACATTCAATTTTAACTTTAAAAAGGGGTTATTTTCCCATACTTATTTAATGCTTAAGTAACAGGAAAAAAAGATAAGATAAACCTTAACTAACGCTAGAAAAACATGGTGTTTAAAACGATGTTTCCAGGCCAAAATTAAAACACAATTTATTGAAGATTATTAATATCAAAACATATTCAAATATTATTGCACCATTTTGTGGGATTGTCAACAATAGAAAAACCTACAAAGTGTGTTCAGAAGTTCCAGTTGCATCACCTTTTTTTTTAGGATACATTTTAGATACATTTTTTAAATGTTTTTTGTGGTGGTGGCTTTAAAATATCGTTCAAATGACATCATCATTGACTAGATTTACACCCACATAGTGTTGACCTTGGGGTTGGCTGTGGTTAAATCATGGAGATCTTGAGAGTGAACTCACCGTTGCATCTGTTCGTCTCCGGGTCAGCAGGTGGAAAGTTCAGGTGAGGTTATTGGAGTAACCGACGGACAGAACTAATACTCGGTGTGCCATTCCAGATCCCAGGCTGAGCTCCGACTCCAGGTGTTGTCGAGGAAAAGTGGAACGTTCTGCGAGACAGAGGAGGAGTCGCCTTGTGCAAACTTGAAGTGCAGTCGACTCGTCGTTGAAGTTTTCAATCACCGTCAGCGAAGAGACTCGCTCACTCCAACCAGCCAGGCAGGGGGGGGGGAAGAGACCAAAGCCACTTGTCCCAGGAGACCTTCTGTCCGCATGAGAGTCTACAAGCTGTGCTGCCACTTCTCCTCTGTGCCCTCCTCTCTTCCTCCTCCTCCTCCTCCTCTTTCCTCCAGCCTGCCTCTCCTCTTTCATTCCCCTCGAGTTTTTTTTTTTTTTTCAACAGCCTCCGCTGAGACTCTGATTGTAGCAATTGCATTAGTCTTTGCAGAGCCCAGTGGCTCTTAGTGCCTCTAATGCAACATTCAGTCTCTCACTCTTTGTCTCTCCTCCTTATCGCTCTCCTTCTCCTCGTCTCTCTCACAAGTGTCTGTCGGTCCACATGCACACATGCTTGGCAGCTTTGCTTCTTCCTTGATGACTTGTTTCTTAAAGCGACACTGTCACAGCGCTCACTGTGTGTTGTTGTTGTTGTTGTTGTTGTTGTTGTTGTTGTTGTTGTTGTTGTCGTCCAAACAAACAGGCCTGAGCAACATCTCAACAAATGTCGGAACGATCGAGCGATCCGACTGGATGGAAATATTGATTAACAAGTAGTCAGAGAGGGGTGTATAATGTGTACTCTAATGCAATATTTATTCTTTTATTCATACTATTTAAAGTCTCTGCACTAGCGTACTTGATTTTAATACTTTTTGTTTTAACTCTGACTGACACAGATCCATCACATTTGCTTTAAACTAAGTGTTTGAACTAAATGTTCTTGAAGTGATAGTTCACCCAAAAACTTCTACTCACCCTCATGTTGAAGGGTTGGGATTATTTTCTTACCTATAACTCTAAAAAGGAACAGATTACTCTGAAAATAATCCCAACATTTTAGTCAACATGAAGGTGAGTAGAAAATGAGTCAAGTTAGATCATTCTATCTATCTATCTATTAACTACCAACAAACTAACTTACGTACTTTAATGTCCTTGTTTAATTATATATATATATTTTATCATATCATAACGTATCATGTCCTCTAAGGAGCATATATTTTGCCTGTTTTGTGAGTAAAATACCTTGTAAAACAGATGTTATTAATACTTTAGACGTAGTCTGGATTACCATCTGGATCCTGGTATATTTTGAAAGATTTGTCTTTTTCTACAGGCCATGCTGTGTTCAGGACAATATATCTTTAGGTGGATGGATGGATGGATGGATGGATGGATGGATGGATGGATGGATGGATGGATGGTTGGATGGATGGATGGATGGATGGATGGATGGATGGATGGATGGATGGATGGATGGATGGATGGATGGATGGATGGATGGATGGATGGATGGATGGATGGATGGATGGATGGATGGACAGACAAACAGACTTTATTGATCCCTCTCGAGATCTCCTTCAGGAAATTGTTTTTCCAGCACACAGCAACACAGAAGATAGATTCACAAGGACAAGAACAAGAACAAAGTGCAATAAAAAGAAAGTGCAAGATGACAAAATCTGAATCTATCAAATATATCAAAGAAACATTTTTTGGACCTTTTCCACCGGCTCATCTTGGCCCTACTTAACTTGACTCGATCCTACCCGGTTCATGCGGCACATGTACGTCAAAACAGATTCCATTCGTGGTACCTGCTCCGCTTCGGTTCCAAGACTGTCGGCCACTGATGGATCAAAGAGTTACGTTACTGACGATTCATCAGCTGGAAATACAAGAAACAAACCCATCATTTTTTTTAAAACCACTGTGAGAAGGAGTGCAATATGTCGGTCAAAAAGTTGTTCCGTGGTTAGTGGACAAGATCCAGAACTTTTTTGTGATCAGTAAGTACAAGTTTCACGCCGCTAAGTTATGACGGTCCCGCCATCCACAAGTAAGTACCCGGGCCAGCATCACCACCATCAGAGGCAGCGTTGTTACATAATAAGAATCATCTTTAAATGTTTGTCAATATCAATGACATGATGACATTATAGGGGGAATAAATGAGCTGCTTGGCTGGGGTTTGCGCTCTATGAGTGCCTTACTCGTGTTAAAGGGTTCAGAAACTTCATCAACCGCATGTATTGGACCACGAGTATAAATACACTCACAGTCTGGTGAAACAAATCTCAATCGTAATTGCTAAATTCCACATATCGCATCAGTGAAACGTCAGCAAAAGTATCAGTTCATAAAGTTCATGTCCCTGACACGACAGGAATTCCTTTAAAAAAAACACGCACATTATTGTTTTCATAATAGAAAGCTTGAATTAAATATGATGTTAAATCACAGATAACACAAAACAATTTCGCACATTTAACTGTGCGTCAATATTGAAACATGTATTTTAACATCATAATATGACTGTAAATGTCATCAGAGCCAAACCCCTCCGTCAAATACTGCTTTATATTCTGGCCCATTTCAGCAGTTTGGCACTTGACATTTGAGTCTGGCGTGGCAGAGTGACAGTTGACCCAGAGGGGAAATAAACCCCCAAGAAAATCTTATTTTGAGATACATCCACTCCGAGAGCCACGGAGAGTTTATGCTAATGTAAGGAATTAACGGTGACGAGAGATAAAAACAGAATAAGAACAGGGAAGGTTTGAGGTATATAAATAAAGATGTGGGCTTTACAAGGAGACCTAGACAATTGAATAAACTAGCAGGAAGTTTGGGGTATTTTGTCCAAAGTTTTGATTTAGAAGGGATCTGAAAAAAGTAACATCAACCTCAACTGACTACACACAGAGGAGCAGGTTCTACTCTGAGTCTCTACCCAGTCACTCATAACAGACCAGAGGAAAAATCTTGTATACAGTCTCCACTATCTTGTTTTTGAGGTCACAATTTGGTTTGACACATGTGGTTCAGAGATATGGAGCTCGATAAAAGGAAGGTGAGAAATAAAAAGATATATTTTCAGGATGAACCGTGAAGCAGGACCAGGAGGAAGGAGAGTTGAAAAAAAAGCCTCGATTAGATTTTTTATTTCATGGTTTATGGAGATGCAGTTACTAAACTCTTCCGTGGGAATTTTATTTTCCGACGCCCGGTATAAAAACGACCCGATGTCGAGACACAAGTGAGCGAAGCCGGAGGACTGATTCGATTCCCTTCGCAACTTGATGGACTCGTAAAGATGGCAGGGATATCACACCAGTGTCTGTCTTTGGTTTCAGCTGCTCTCCGCCGTGAATCTGAAATAATTAGCGGCAAAAGATTAGACTCTATTTCAAAGCGTATTAGATGTCCAGACATAGCCGGCGTTCATTAAGCCCCCGTGTTCTTTTGAAAGCCAGATCATATCTTACAAACGTCGTTTTAAAGGGCCAGAACTGCAGCGGCTGCAATGTTCTTGGAGCCGTCTGTCCCTCCCATAACTCAGAGGGACTTTATCAGCGCGATCGGTCCCTTCGCCGAGCAGAATTAGACTTTATGAGCTCAGTTTTCCTCGTTGCTGAGCTCATAGTTAAAACTGCCACTGAGTCATTGGAAACTAAACAAATGATGTGAAAGCGAGCGGAGCAGCTGAGGACAATCACCAGAAGAACCCTGAAGATGTTTCAATTACAAGAGCTTCTTGGCCTGGAATCCTATTTACAAAGGAGGAGGAATTGAATTTTCCGTACAAGTTTTGATTGTTTCCATCAAATACAGCACTTGATTTATTGTTTTACCTCCTAAAAAAAATACCACAATCCACAGCTATGAGGCCTTTTTTTGGGTCGCCCAAAAATAAATAAAACAATATAGAAAAATTATTAAATATTTGACTTATAATTCATACACAACATTAAAAAATATACAATATTAGAAAACTGAACATACACAGGCTTAGTTTTGTTTAAACATTTTACCCATTGGTTATTGTGAATACTTTATGTTCGTATACAGGACAAAATAAAGAGTTTTCATTTTCAGGATGTGACATTCAGTAGGAAAATCTAAAAACAGTTTCTTGACTCAAGTTAAAAAGTTCAGTCTGTATTTTCATAGTTAAATGACCAAAATTCAAAATCCAAGAAAATGCCTTGCAATTTATCCCTTGTGTTGTCTCTGGGTCAAGGTGACCCGAAGGCCCGAAAACAAATGTGTCTGTGGTATACCTTGTGTTATCTCTGGGTCAAGGTGAACGACCAGGGAGGTTGTTGACCTTGACCCAGAGACAACACAAGTCTAAGGCTCAACTTTGTAGCATTTTCCTCTGACTTGTAGAGAAGCCAGGGTCATATTTGATAATATAATTTTGGTATGTATGCGTTCTTCATTTATATATCTTTACACGTTTGTGACTAACTTATTGTATATGCCTAAAAGTATTGATTATTCATTATTTATTAAAAATGCCATTTTATGCTAATGTAACTTATTTTATTTAAATTCATTAAATGTGTTGTCTTTTATTTTATTAATCTATTTTTATTTCATTTGTATTATTTAATTGATAAATTCTGTAATGTTAGAATGACAAATTCCAGTGTTGCGTTAACAACAATGATGTTTAACAGGTGTTTAACTTTTAGCATGTGGCTAACAGATTAGCAAACATACCCTGTAAATAGTAAAGTCACATGGGTTGATTTTACATATTAAAAATTAAATACTTTACCAAGATGATGTCACTTCAACCTCTATTACTACATTTCTAGTACTAGATTTTAAAGCTTTTCTTTGTGTATTTGTTGTTTGTATTAGCATCAGCCATTTTGATTTAAGCCACTCTCTCCAGCTGCAGCCATTTTAAACTTTATAAAGGTTTCGTGGAAGACAATACTCGTATAAAAGTTATATTATCTTGAGTAATATACTGTTTATTCTGCTGAATATTCATGCCTCGCTGAAGACACTGTATCCTAAACCACAGGCTGCCACAGAGTGAAAAAAAAAAACAACCAAAGTGCAGAAAACGCCCGGCAGAGCGAGGCAGACATTCTGGCTGCTGGTCTCTGACGCGAGCAGGGTGGGCCGAGGACAGTGTGCCAGTCAAGATGCCAATGCCTGGTGTTGTGCCGGGAAAGAGAAGCCTACGCAAGAAACGGAGGCGGGAACACACACATTCAAACACACAGTCGTCTGCACCTACAGACAATAACTCAGACAAGCAGCTAGTTATGTGACCACCCTGCTCCCAGAACCACCCGGGGAACAGAGACACCGACACGTGAACTATGCAGAGGTCTCTCTGGCAACCGAGTCTGTTTTCCTGCCCACACTCAGTTTCCAGACCCAACCGGAGCTCTCGTCTCCACCGGCATTTTCTCTTTAAACTCTCATTATTACAGAAGTTCCTGTGGACGTAAACGTGGTTTTGATGAAGTTAAAACCGCTCGCTCGACGGTTTTTTAAGACGGAGAGAAGAGATTATTTTCTTGCTGCTTCCCCAGATGGTACATCAGGTCTGAAGTAGCTTCGAATACACACTCGGATGCTTCTTATGGGAGTGGAAATGGATGCATGTGTTTCCTCAGAACTCAGGAGACTTATAGCTGGAAGCTCTTAAAGAGAAGGATTGTGTGCGAAGCCTCGTGCCCACGGGTCCTTCTGCCGGAGCTCCACCTATAGTCCTCCTCGCGAGGGATACCATAATACGCAGCCCTGGCTCTAAACTGGAGTCACATGTGTACATTTACGACGAGCTCGCCCCGGCATTAGGGATCTGTTTTTTTTTTTTTATATATATGAGGTGGCCTCGTGTTCGTCGAGTCAGCAGATCTATGAAGAATTTAATATACCTCATCAGAAGAGATCGTTCTTTAAGGCGTAGTATCTTTTCACAAAACACAACGTGTTGGTGAGATGTGGCTTCAGTTGCCCAGAAAATAACCAACTAATGAATCTTTGGGGAATTATGGGTAATACACATGGGTTGTTACTGAGATAGACCACTTCAGGAACTGGTCATACTGGTGAGTTTATTAACCTTTTGAGGTCATTGTTACATTATTTCAGGAACATGGTTCACTGACCTATGAGGTCTTTATACATCTATAGTATTCATAGTTATATAATGTTGGCCTGTATTCCTGTATTTGCAATACCACTTAAATGTCCCCATTATGGGACAAATAAAGCCAAAATCGTATCTTATAACACATCCTTGTAAACACATCCTTTCAGTGAGAAGAAGACGACGGGAATGTCAGCGAAAGACATCTACAGCAACTCCTAAAAGAAAATAAATAGGATAAATTATGTTTAGGACAATAAGAAAAATAGTGTAGGTGCTGTGAGTGCAAACACATCTCTAGCTTTACATGACATTAATAATTTAAGATTAATAGTACATTTATTTACTAGTAAAACTAGAGCTCAAAACACACCAAGCGAAAAGAAATGTGGATCTGATGTTGAGGCTTTTTGTCGATGCTGAAAGATAAGAATCCGTAGAAGGATTCATGGTTCCGGACGGTTAGTTTTGACACTATCAAAATGTAAATTGACTGTTTGTGACCTTCGAAAACTATTTTAAAGAGACATAAAGACATATAACTACCAAATATATTGTTGGGCTTGGACTAGAGCGGATGAAAAAAGCAAACAACAGACAAAAATGTAAACAATCCACAATAGTTTATAAATAATTATAAAAAGGAAAGGAAAGGAAACTCAAAGTGGAAAAAAAACAACACACAAGGAGGACAAAAACAACAAAAAAAAGAAAGAACTATAATCCAAGAGGAGACTGTAGAGAACCTAAGTAGCAGAGAGTGACGATTATAATCTGGCGCCTGTTGCTGCAGAGGGGGTGGCTTTAAGCTCTGCTCAGCTGCTGTGAGAGCAACAGGCGCCGTGGGAATCAGAAAACAGAAAAAACATACCAAACAAGTTTCAAAATAAAATGAAAAATTAAACTTTAGGAACTCCTCACAAATAGGATGAAAATTTGCCGATGTGCGAGATTTTAATGTGGATACGTCGATGACACAAACCCCTAGAAACACATAAAACAATAACCCGGGACTTTTAAACTGAATCACACACTCAATGAATTTATCTATTTATGATATCCTATTATTATTGATACATCTTTGACTATTTATTAGAACTTTTAACTTAAAACCGTTCATTACTACCACTCTGCTTTCGCTGGCAGTTACATTTATTACCAGAGAATATATTAACTTTCATCCATTTCGATAGACAAATTCCAATGATTTTATACCTCCTTGGTGGAGGTAATAATGGCAATAGTAACCCTAGGACTCTTTTGTAGAAACAACTTTACCTTAAAAAGATAAATAAGGTTTGGTTATCAAGGTTAGCATGATCATATTTACAACCAACTAATGTCGGCTCCTAATGAGGACTCACCAGGACTGGGGGGTCAGTGAACTCGGACCAGGAAAAGGGGAAGAGGATCAAGCCGAGAGGAGGACCCGAAGGAGAGGAGCAGATGGAAGGTCTGGACGTGTGAGCCGCTGAGTAGCTGAATCCAGAGGGATTAAGTGAACTCTTCACTCCTTGGATGCCACATCTGGAAGACACACCAGGGCGCAGCTTCAAAGCCGTGGTCAGGTAGGTGGTGGGGGAGCAAGTAGAGGACACGCAGACCCGAGCAATATTCTCTGACAACGTTCAGATATATATGCATCTTTTCTGGTGAGGTGCGGCAGCTTTATTCGTTCGCTTTAGATCCATCAGGATCGTAGTCACGGGTACGTACAGATGAACCATTTAGAGATGTTTTTTGGACTTAGGGAGGAAACCGGAGAGCCTCGGAGAACGCCGTCTTATTTGGCCCTCTCTGGCGAACTATAACATAGAGTTTCATTACACTCTGCAACCCTTAAGCCAACATATTGAAAATGTTCTGAGAGGTTTTATACACAATCTTCCACTTCTCTCACGAGCCCTTGGTGGCCCTCGGAGCTGAAGGGGGCCCAGATGTTCTTGGTTCTGAAGGGTTTCTGGCGGATCCACTTCTGTCGAAGCCACATCTGGGGTTGGGTAGCGAAGTAAAAGGGGTGCTTCACCGCCACACACCATTAGGACTGAAGCCATATTCCATGAGGAAAGTGAGTGTGACTTCATCCCTTTATGGGATTCCTTCCAAAATTGAGCCCAAATTGTGACTTTAAATCATTTCAAGTGGCAGATTTGAATCCGGACGGTTAGAGGGGCTGGTTTTCAACTCCTATCGAGAAAACATTTCGACACCAAAATCCAAACTATCGCTTACATTTTTTCATTCTTTCACTCCTGCTACACACACTCAGAGCATGTGTACACACATTCCAGTGAAACACCGAGCTCTTGCAACATCTCAAATCTTTAGAATTGTTGTTTGAATAGTAAATACTGCGAAATATGATACTGAAGGTCGTAAATCTTTGTCGGTGTTATTGTGAAACCTTTTACGCACAACATTTTTTTAATGTTGTGTTTCTCAGGAAGGCTTATCATTCTTTCTTAAAGCAACAATGAGTATCATTTTGACATCACTTATTTTTTATAATTTGTAACCTAACACAACAAGAACATTTATTTTGTTTTGTTATTAATGTAAATTCACTTTAATGGCACAAATGTAGAATGTGCGATTTGATAGCTACAATATTCAAACACTAGGAGAAGACAATCTTCCGGGAAAAAACTATGTATAAGATGCCATTTTTAGTTGCTGATCATTTGAAAATGTGTTTACAACAAAGAGCTCAACAGTCATTTACTGTATGGAGACAAAAAAGACAGACAAGGAAGTGGGTTTACGAAAATTTAACAGATGATGATAGGTGTCTCGGAAAAGGAGGAAAGCTTAGTTTAGGGTTGGAAGTTAAATTTCCTAAGGGGCCACTTTATAGGCCAGGACCGTGTGAGGAGCCAATGGGCCAAGTATAGGATCTCACAACGACAGCCTTAATACAATGGAAAAATGGAAAAGCTATATAAAACCTACATTATAAATCTGAGGTAAATGTTTCATTTATCGTCTATTCTTTTATTTTATTGAAATATCCTCAAATATAAATAATATATGAAATATGAAAAAATATATCTTAACTCAAGGTGACCCAGAGACAACGCAAGGGATACCTCAAACACTCTTGTTTTCGGCCTCCAAAGAAAACACAACGGTTAATATGAACTAAAGGCCCTATATTTTGATATAGGTTTTTAAATATACATTCAATTTGTTTTGAGGTACAAAATACTGAAATAAATAGGAAATAAAGAGAAACAACTAAAATATTTGAGATAAATTAGAGTCAAACTTAAATGTTTTATAATTTAACTTTACACATTAATACAGTGAAAGCGCCTCACATGGCCCCCTGCCACACTTTATTCATGTATGGTTCAAATCCCTGATACAGGTATAGTTGTAAAGTGATATTAATTCATATTTTCTAGATGCAGAATTGATCATTCTAGAGTTCAGCTAAACTGAGATGAGTTGTTGTCATTTACAAAGACATTAGAGTTTGTGAAGAATCTCAAAGTGAATCTCAAACAGAAGCTAAAGCATCTCAACATCCTCTAAGAACTCCAATCCCGTTTATAAAACTTTACACCCTGAGCTTTTCTAGCGGTGTCTTCATTTCCTGCAGGCGGTGAGCAGATGGGTCTGGAGTTAAAGCTTCCGTGCGGAGCGAGGGAAGAGCTTCCTGGAAGATTCCACCACTGAGTTTGATCTCCCTCAGACTAATTTGATGTTAAAGGGGAAGTTAAACTGTGTCACTTGAGGAATGACGGCGGATAAAATGTATAATGTGATTGTATTGATGATGTCGTCTCCACCAATGGACGCCTCAGTTTTGAGGGTGAAAGTCCGTTCACGACGAAACAATAAAGCTGCCATCTGGACATGAATATTGATTTGATGAAGCGAGAGGATCTGACAAGTGGAAAAGCTGGACTTTTAACTAAGCATATGGTACGAATCTTAATATCTTCTCCCTTCATTTTAACAGATTCTGTACAATCAAAAGAGAATTGTGAAGGAGAGGGAGATGGATTTTGTCCTGGACTTTTCTGGCAGGAGAGGTGCGATATTTTGCCCTGGACAGAAAAGGAAGCGTGAAAATTAACTTGCAAATAAATAAATAAAATTGAGCGAAACACACATTTTCTTTTAGGCAACTTTCCTGCTTATTGTGTGGAGGAAGTTGAGATGTCATGGTGACTGAAGACATTCTGTTCATCTCATACCGCCCTCACACATGACCTATTCCCCCAGCTTAACCCTTGTGTTTGTGGTATCCTTTGTGTTGCTTCAGGGTTCACGACCTCCCTTGCTTCCATAAATACATATGCAGTGGTGGAGGTCATTCACCTTGACCCAGAGACAACAAAGGGATACCACAAACAAATTGGTTTTCGGGCGTTCTGGTCCTCTTGACCCTGAGATAACAAAAGGGATACCAAAACCACATCTGTATTCGGGCCTTCGAGTCATCTTGACCCTGAAAAACAAAAGGGATACCAAAACCACATTTATTTTCGGGCTTTCGGGTCATCTTGACCCTGAGATAACAAAAGGGATACCAAAACCACATTTATTTTCTGGCCTTTGGGTCATCTTGACCCTGAGATAACACAAGGGATATCACAAACACATTTGTTTTCGGGTCTTCAGGTCATCTTGACCATGAGAAAACACAAGGGATACCACAGACACATTCGTTTTCGGGCATTCAGGTCACATTGACCCTGAGATAACACAAGGGATACCAAAACCACATTTGTTTTCGGGGTCTTCGGGTCATCTAGAACCCTGAGATAACACAAGGGATACCACAAACACAAATGTTTTCGGGCATTCAGGTCACCTTTACCCCGAGATAACACAAGGGATACCAAAACCACATTTGTTTTCGGGCCTTCGGGTCATCTAGAACCCTGAGATAACACAAGGTAAACCACAAACACAAATGTTTTCGGGCCTTCGGGTCATCTTGACCCTGAGATAACAAAAGGGATATCACAGACACATATGTTTTCGACAGTCTGGGTCACCTTGACCCTTAGACAACACAAGGGATAGCACAAACACATTAGTTTTCGGGCATTTGGGTCATCTTGACCCTGAGATAACACAAGGGTTGAAAGGAGCTGATCCTTCTTAAGACGGATCATACTAGTATTCAAAACATCATCCAAAAATTTGGCTTTTTAGAAAAAAAACATCACTTAAAAACAAAACAAGTCTTTTCCACCCGGATGAGGTTAAGAAAAAAAAAAAAAAACACTTGTAAAAATATTCTCTGGAGGTCGCAGCACTTGACACTCGACTGGTTCTCGAGTCTGAACGAGCGTAAAAGTGGCAGCTAATCAGTCAGCAATCAGTCCAATCAGGCGAGCGAACAAGCAAAACAAACATGGCGAGCGTGAGCGATGGTCACACGGCTCTCCCACAGGCCTCGTGTGAACCCGCGACAGGACGGCCTCTTGACTAATTGGTGTTTCGGCTCAATCGGAGGCAGCACACTTCCTACTCCGCCGGGCGCTCTGAATGCCTCTATTCTCGCCGTCATCTGCCCGACGTTCGCGTCCCCCCCCCCCCGACCGCCCCCTCGACCGCCCCCCGTCGGTCGGTCTGCCCGGGCCAACAGGAGGCACCGTGGGAGTTTAATTGCCTCATATTTCCATGAAGCCCAGTTCATTACATTAACAGCTCCCGCCTACGCCGCATACTTCCAACCTGCCGCAATTTGTTTTCGCACTGAGTAGACTGGCACAGGCGGTTTCCCGCCCAGCTGAGGGGGGGGAGACGTGGAGGGGTGAGGGAGAAGGTCAACACCAGCACAGGCCTCCATTGTGATGGGGGGGGGGGGGTCGTGTCCGGTCGGGATAGAAGTGGAAGCCGAGAAGGGAAAGGAGTCTGGGTGAGACGTTAAAAACCAGTGTCAAGGTAACAAATTGAAAGAGGTCAGCGCGGTTTTCACACGACTGAACTCACTTCAAAACTACAAAACATCCTTCTCACTTAACTCAGCTTTTCATTTGAGGTCAACATTTATGTTTCCAAAGGTACTTTTTTTTTTTAAAAGACCAGAATCTCAGCATGAGTTCAAAATCCCCTGGTTCTGTTTACTTAGCATTAGCCAACAAAATAAGTACATTTGAAGGTCCAAACCTTTCTTAACCTCAAAGGAGAAAAGAATCACGGAAAGAGAAGGATGACGTTTTCGTGAGTCGTGGGTTATTCCGTTTAATTTTACAAAATGACCAGAACGAATGTGAGTCAACTGCTACTAAAGGCGTAGCGACGTTACCTCATCCTGCCGCCTGCTGACAGTGTTAAACTATGCAAGTTTTATTTGGGGATTTCTTTTTGTTATTAAATGAAACATTAGATGTTATTTATTACCGAAAATGAAACAAATAAACCAACACAAACATAGTGATTCGTGTAACTCAAAGGAGCTGAAGCCTTAAACCAAATACTATAGTCAAATAATACTAATGAAATCAGAGGCAAATAGTAAGACACTACTTCCTCAACAGGTGAGCATTTGATTCTCTCAGTGGGATTAAAAAAAGAGGGTCTAAATCTAAGGGTGAGTTTTCTGGCTCTGGTTGGAGAAGACATCCCATCCCAGGTGAGGAAGGAGCATCCTGGGGTCTTGTTCCAGAGTGAGGGAAGAGCATGTTGATCCATGTTCCTTCTCTCACTTATGGTCTCAATCTTTGAACCTGACCAGAAGACCTGGAATCCTCTCTAAAGTCAAGTATACAGCTATACAAATATAAATTACTTACTTACTTACTTACAGTGAGATACTTCGGGGATGTCCTGAAGAGTGGAGGACCGACCCAAACTGCATGACTCGGTTGGTTTGGGAACTTTTCAGTGTAGTAAAGACCAAAAGGAGGTTCCTGAGGAGAGAAAAGTGTATCTTTGCTCCAGCTCCAGATCTTGGCTAAACAAATATATATGGATGAAAGGACTTAATGTTAGTAGAAATAATGACCTAATGTTGCGAGTGAAAGTATTTTTACGGTGAGGTGCAGACTGTAACTGAATGACAAGAAAGATTGGACTCTCAAATCAAGTTATCTACTAGAAATCCAGACCAAATTGCTGATGATTGTTAGAAAAAGAAAAGGTACAAACTGACCGAGCCGCCACTCATTGACTTAGCCGAGTATAAAAAGGGTATTTTGATGCTGATAATGAACAAATCTCCATTTCCTACAAATGGCAGCGTAAGTATCTCCTGATTGAATCAGACGAGCTCGCGCTGTAACCGTACGCCCGAGTTATATTCCACTTCACTGAGGGATGGACGAGAGGACGGGAACTCAACCCAGTATCTCTGCTGCACAGATCAATAGTTTTCTGTTAAACGATCAAATAACACACGCAGAGACCTGCAGTGATTGGTTAACTTCACGCTTCAAATGATAACCTTTTAGAAATGAAAACGAATGTTCTCTCAGCCTCAACCAGGTGTGTTTGCAGGAGAGTTTTTTCTTTTTTTTTAAAACCCAGATCTTTGGATTCCATAAGTGTCAGAGTAAGTTAGGACTTAAAACATTTGAAAATAGAAAAGTCATGTGCAATATAAGGCAGTGAAAATGATAAACTATAGTGTAAATGACTGTGAGTGATGAGAGGCTGAAGACAGCAAAAGACATCACTCAAACCCTAGTAGGATCCAAGGTCTCAAGCAATCACACCACCACACAACACATGTTATACTGGACAAAACTGAAGTTAGTAGACTAGACTCTCTTCTTCCCTCCTAGACAATAACGCAATAGAAGGCCGTCCAGACAGTCTGGTTCTTCTCAAGGTTTCTGCCTTTTCAATACTTTGTATTTTTGTTTATTTTGAAGATAAAAATCCCTTCAAATTTTAATTTAATAACAAACCTATGATTCAACTTGTCAAGTTTAGGACATTTTAATTGTCTTAAATATTAAAACAAATAAATGTATGTCTTCGTTAATGTGTATATTTTGCATTATGTGCAACAAACTAGATGAAAATGCAGATCCTTAAATTATATCAATTCCTAAGAAGAATTACTTATTATAATCATTTAATAATAACGTATCATTTTAGTGCTTGCACAATTTAAAACATGGAGGAGCAAATAATATTTTGGTGTATTTTTATAAAACACATTTTTAAATACAATTAAACAAGTTCTTACATTTGCATAGATATTTACGCTGCCCTCATTAGGTCAAAGGTCATTTAAACCTAAAATTGTAATTTGTATTTATTTATTATTCATTACCATCTCTAAATATGACTTGTGGAAATTTAGTGGAAATTAGTTTCGGAATGAAAAAGGTAGTTTTAGCAAAATAAGTAAGTAAGAAAGTATTATTTGTTGAGTGCTTTTCTAGACCAAAGCGCTTAAACAAACAAAACAGTACCCAATAAAATATATACTTAAAAAGTCAAAACAACGCCGAGATAAACACAGGAGTCTCAGAGAATCAAGGAAAGACCTGCAGGAATAATTTTATTATTTTATTCCATACTTTCCGCTCCTTTATTATTGTACTATCCTTCCACAACACGCACTTCACACCACATTTACTATAAAAATCATTAACTTTCTCAATATTACCGTCAACTCAGGTAAATGCTCTGAAAAGTCATTAAGTCTTGAAGCTAAAATTCCACTTTAAACTTCTTATCTATCTGATGCCTTCTGAACAGTTTTAAACTTGCTTCAAAATTACTTTTTAAACTCTTTTTTTGATCTATTTACTGATACTCGGTGATGTTTGTTTCAGCACTTCTGACCCCACACCTGATAAACTCGACAGGAAGTAGCGTTCCTTATCTTCCTCCTCGCACGAACGAACCATAGGTGACGGAGGTGAGATTGAGATCGTGAACCCTCTGGGCTTCAGTCACACAGACGACAACAACATGGCTGCCGTCGCTGCAGAGATCCTGCTGCTGCTGCTGCTGCTGACGCTAAACATGGTCCGAGCTGACATCGTCCAGGGAGCGGGGGGGTCTCATCGATTCATCCTGGACCCAACAGCTGATTTCTGCGTGATCTCAAGATACAGAGCCGAGGTCGAGACCCTCCTGTGGAACTCCTCGAGGCCCCTCAGCTCCGGCGTGGAGAGGGAAGCGTCGTACCGGATCAATCTGACCGTCTCGGACTCGGGTCGGTACCAGGAGAAGTGCTGGACCGGGGGCAACGTAACACTGGAGAGGAACTCCTCCATCCTCGTCTGCGACGACCTTTTGATGAGAGACCACAAGGTGACGCTGGTTGTCGGGGAAACGGTGGAGCTGGAGTGTAACGTTCGGAGCGCCTTCCGGTGGTTCCTTGAACACGAGAAGACGTTGATCTCGATCAACGAAACGTCCTCGGCGAACAGACACTCGCTGGTGCCGAACTCCTCGTCTCTTCTGGTGAGAGCCGACAAACCCGGCGACGGCTTCGTCTACGTCTGCGCGGAGATGAACCGCCGGACGGCGTGCGACCTCATCGGTCGTTACCACGTGGACGTGGTCAGCGACTTCCTGTACCGGTCGGTGGGAGAAGGTGTGGAGCTGAGATGCTCCGACGTCGGCGGGAACCGAACCCACGTGTGGAGGATGTTTAACCACGTCAAAGATGGAGGAGAGAGTCACGACGACAAAGATGGAGGAGAGAGTCACGACGACAAAGATGGAGGAGAGAGTCACGACGACAAAGATGGAGGAGAGAGTCACGACGACACGCTGTCGCTTCCGTCGCTGACCCACGAACACACCGGTCACTACACCTGCGAGGGCGACGATG
Organism: Callionymus lyra; assembly: GCF_982586985.1. NCBI lineage: Eukaryota > Metazoa > Chordata > Actinopteri > Syngnathiformes > Callionymidae > Callionymus > Callionymus lyra. The sequence continues at coordinate 15,563,026 of NC_141819.1, forward strand.
ATGTCATCAACCGTTTCTACCTGTTGGTGTGTCCCGAGCCGGGCCCTCCAGCCGTCGCCCTGGTCTCCCCGGGAGACAACCTGCATGTAGGATGTTACACCTGGAATCACTGGGACAAGAGACACTGGTTGAAGAAGGTCAACACCAAGGTCGTGAACCTTAACACCAGACTTGAGAAGATAGTTGGCGCCGACACGAGTCTGACGTTGATGAACATGACTCTGGACGACGGCGGCGTGTTTCTGTGCGCGGTCATGGAAGGTGGAAGGTGCGCGTCGACGTACGAGACCCACCTGGTGTTCGAGGAGCCCGGGCCGGACCATCATCTGGTGAGGTCGGTGCTGCTGGGTTCTGTCATCGTGATGATGTGCGCGGTCGTCGTGGCAACCGTCTGCTGGAGCAGGAGGGGAGAGCGTCGCCCGGTTCCTGTGGAGGAAGTTGAGATGTCCACGATCTGAGCCACGCGAGAAGAAACTTCTGGATGCTTCCATGTAAATATTGTTGTGTACGTCAACACGAAAAAAAAGTCTCTTGTTTGTATTCGATTTTTAATAAATTTGTTTCTGTAAAAGAGTCGCAGAAGTTCATTTTCTTTTTCCGTAAGAATAAAAATGTGAATTTTGTGAATCTACTTTTGATCAAGAAGAGAGTGCAGGCAGGGTGGAACAGACAGGAATTAAAAGTACGAAGATTAAAGAAAAGTACAATTCGGTTAAAAATAAAAACAGTTTAAGTTTAACTTGAAACAAAAAGTGAATCATTTAAAAGAAAGTAACAGCTAGAATTAAAAAAGAAAGTTGAAAGAAATGGTAAATGATCACTTTTATGGTTTTATTTTACCAAAAATCTTTTTTATTTTATTCATTTAAATTTCATATTCTGTAATTCCACCACAACAAATTCCTGTGTTACAACATTTACAATAAAGGTTTTCTCCTTCTGATTATGAGAATATATCAAAATATGAATAGTGATAAAATACTTTCTGATGACGATATGAAAAGCATTTATTCTTCATCAGGGAAATGGAGGTTTTTACAGTAGCTCACAAAACAATGATTACCATACATAAAAATAAAAATAAAAACGATAATAAATTGAAAAACAAATGAATAAAATGAAATGAATCAATTAAAATAAGAGTTTAACAATAAAAGAAGCATCCATTTCTCAAAACACTTAAAGAAGGTACAGAAAGATTGTTTTTTTTTAATAGAAATGATCAATATATTCATCTTTTACTCTATTTTAAAACTGCAAGGATCAGTTCATTTGCTACTTTTTGTCATCGTCTCATTCTCTGTCCACAGAATACGTTACATTTAAAACTCTATAGTGGAATTAAACAAGTGAAGTGTGTTGTGAAATGTACCGTCACACACGCCCCAGTTCACATGTAAATGTACATGATGACAGTTTACTGTCACTCGTGACACATCCAGTCTTTCACAAGCCCTGGTTTGCCACATGTGCTGCACTGGCTCACAGACTCCATTCATGGACTCGCTGTTTTCTTGTGCAAAAGGAAGTCGTCGTGTCGTTCTCATCGGTTGAATTCAACACATAAAAAGATATAAAAAAGAACGAGATGAGGATGAAGAAAACACCGGGAGAGGTTTAACGGTCGTAGGAGACAATAGCAGGAGGACACAGAGGTCGAATCCTCCGGCCGAGATGAGTGAGTGTCTGTGAAAGTGGATCTGAAGGCGGATGAGCCACGCCAAACCTCCTCTGACCACATTAGCTCGACCTAATGGAACGGGCCTCGTCATCCATTATCTGTTGCCCCTCACGACCAAACAGGCTCACAGCCTCCCGGGCGGCGGCTCAGCTGTCGTGCCGCACGTCCTGCGACTCATCCGGTCGTGAGTCCACCGGCTTCATGGAGGGAGTTTGGACGATCGGCGGCTGTAACCCGAGGAGCCGAGAAACCGTCTCTGTTGGGTTTGTTGACACGTAACACTGGCGAGGAAACCATCTTATAATGAACTGATGACACTAGATGGACAGTCTAGTCTGGAAATCTAAAGAAAAAACGCTAGTTTAAAATAATTAAAATTAGTTTTACCACCTCAGTTTCACTCCAAATGAGACACTTTTTCAAAACCATCGTAAAAAAGTCCTTAACTTTGTTGTTCAACTGGAGTGTTACAGACTTTAGATTCTGATCTTCAAGATATAGAAAATAATAAGTGTTACAGGGATGTCAGGGTCACCTCAGAATGAGGACAGCTAGCTTAGTTATCAACTAGCAGAGCTAGTAAGTAAACATTTCAATTTAAGATTTGTCTTATTTCACTTTACATTATTGTTGAAAAGATTAAATACATGTGTTCTTTCTGTTTTCGCTGACGGTGCCAGAAAGAGTTATACCAAAAACAAATCACAATGAAGCTCGGTCTAAAACAATGTTTTTAATGCTATTGTCGGATCATTTGCGCTTCAAATAAAGCAGGTTTGGTCCCTGACTTTTAAATATTAAAATAGAAATAGAGGATGGAATTTTTTTAATTGGTACTATACTTTATATCTATACCATACTTTTTTTTTATATATATATATTTTTTGTATCAAACAGGTCCTGTTACTCCTTCGTACAAATCAATTTCTCATTAAAGTTGTCCTCAGTCGCTAAAGGTCAGCGCCCACTGCTGTACAGCAAAAGTTAAAGAAACAGTGTCTTTGTAATAATAATAATCATGATTTTAAAATGATGAATTAATTTTCGGCACTTATTCTATGTAGGACTTTTGAAGATATTAACCAAGTTCTTTATGAGTATAAGAATGAGAAAACTGTAGATTTATACATGGAATGACATTGAAAACATGTATCGTGTGGATCAAGATACTTTGACATACAGTTTTAATACTTTTAAATACATTTCCACAATTTTAGCTCCCGACACTGGACACAAAGGCTAACGGTTTCATTGACCTTTTTCTAGACTTGGATACATTTATTTTTAGGTTCAACTATGGCCAAACTCTCGCTTCGGTCCAAACAAAACAAACACTTCCTAAGATCAAAAGTCTTCCTCTCATGCCTCCGTACGACTCCACGGCTGCCACGAGTGCGTCGTCGTCTTTGTGGAATGGTTACAAAATGTGAGTGGGAGCTACGTTGAATTGTCTCATTGCTAGGTAGCTAATCTTGTGTTAATCCACAGTTGTCACCCACACACACACACTGTCTGACTGCACCTTTTGTGCGGCCGCACAGAGAGAGTGTTTTTCTGCGGCCGGGGGTCGGGAGCAAAGGCCGCCTGATTCAGGACATTCCCAGGAGCAGTGGAAAGAAATGAGGACACGGAACAGCTCATGCATTGTTGCGCCTGTGTTCGTCTGTGTGTGTCTTCTTTGTGTTTATTTTACCAGACTTCGAATGTAAATACAGCATCGGAGAATATGCGTCCGACTAAAATTAATTTTCTGCATCTTGGAAAAAAAAATAGGAAAAACATCATTATGTTCGAGCCGAAAACAAATCCCTGTTACCTGCTGGAGTCTCATCAGAACCGTTCATCATCCCTCGATCATTTGACAAATTGGTTTTTAAACCTTGTTTTGCTGCTGGTGCAGTCATCAGCCGGGCCACGATACACTCATGCAACAGGAAATAATGACGCCAAGGTCCATTATGTGGGATGGGAAGACATCATATCAGCATTAATCTCCCACTTAGCCGAGTGGTCCTGGGCTTGAGAGAAGAGGGAGAGACGGAATTGATTTCTCGCTCTTACGTTTTATCATTACATTTTATCCTGCTCTTATATCTTTATACTTCTTGTGCCATTTGGATGTATTCGAAGGGTTACACCGGGTCGAGAGCAATTTTATTACGATGGTTCTGCTTCTTATTAAAATGACTCCGACCATATATTTACATTCTAAGTGCAACTGAGCTCGCAGACTTGTTTTTACTCCAGGAAATAGGGTTTTATCTCAATAATAACCATTGAAGTTAATTTAAAACACATGATGAGCTCTCGTGCATCGACATGAAAACAAGGCTCTTATTCTGAAGTGATTGTTATTTTTTAAAGTATTGCAGTTTAAAATTAGATTAGATTACGTAGACTTTATTAATCCCTCTGGAGATCTCCTTCGGAAAATTGGGTTTTCAGTTAAAAGCAGACAATAGTTTCATTAAAACAAGAACAAAGTGCAAATAAAAAGAACAAAGTTCAATTTAAAGAACAAAGCACAAAGGATGACAAAGTGCAAGTATAAAGAACATACATCAAAGGATTGTGGATCAAGGCTTGTTAGCTTATGTTAAGACATCCCTTGGCAAAAATAGTATATTCAAGTGTACTGTATGATCAGGTAGTTAACACAGAAATTTAAGAAGTATACTTGAAGTTTACTTTTGACATATTATACTTTATATATAAACAATTTAATGATGGATCAATAAAGTTCTAGCTTACCTTACTTCAAAATACTATACGGATGTGTACTTAAGTAAACTTTATGAAATGTACTTTAACTACAGTATACAAGGTAAACTGTGCAAAGGATTATGGAAGTGGGTAAAAGAAAACGTTTTTTTTAATGTATTTTTGATGTCGTTTTTGTTGTTTGATGTATTACCACCATAATAAATCTAAATGTCTATAAGTACCTGGAGTCCAGATTTACAGATAAATAGTATGCTATCATTTTCCTTTCCTCCTTTCGTTTCCTTGTTTAACAAGCTTTCCAATAATACCAAACCTTTTTAAATGGATTAAATACTAAGCAAGTTATGACAAGAAGTTCAAACATAATGATCGGGTTTTAATGATCCGTAACTTTCTTAATATTTACACAGTTAACATAATACTTATAATCACTAGAATTTTTACTAGACCTGTAAAGTTTCATATAAATCCATTAATCTTTGTACACACAAACACCCATTACAAGTACATGTATTGGAGTGGAGCGCCATCTAGTGTCCAACATGTATATATGTCCTTGAACAAGCCTTTAATTTAATTTTGATCAGGCTTTAATACAAGGCTACGTAAGGTGCATTTTCAATCTTTGATCCCATGTGACTCTGCTTCCTTGTCATCAAATAAAACGTTAGTGGTTTATAACGGACACGAGTGACCCGGATGGTTGACCCGGTGACACGAACACGCCCCGTTCTAGCTGTATCTGAAAATGCCTGAAGGACCCTTGATGCAATTGTATTTCGGTTCATTTGGAAACCACACAACATTTCATAAAAATAATTGAACAAAGAAAACAATGATTGTAATTCTGTATTTTATTTGGGATGAGTAAATTCAAATTTGCAAAACTGGCGCGTCTCGCCACGGAATATAAACAATGTGATTTAGTAGTCCTCGCACATGCCTGCTCCGCTGTCACTGCTGTCAGCTACAGATAGTGGGGGGTCGACGCTGAACCTCGTCTTTATTTCTTCGCCCTTGTGATCAAAGTACAGTCGCCACGATGTTCGAAGAGGCGAGCGAGGTGTTCGACAACATGTTCAAGTCTTCTTTCCCTCTGACTTTTATTGTGTTCATCCCCGCGGTGCTCATCCTGGTGTCACCGCTGCCGGCCGAGGCGGCGCATGAGTTCACCGTGTACCGCATGCAGCAGTATGACCTGCAGGGACAGCCCTACGGTGAGTCGTGTCTGGTGGATAATGGTCAAAAAATAAGACGATAAACACTGTAAAATGGTGGTCCTTAAGCCGGATGAAAACTGTCACCGGTGAAGGTAGACTGTACGGATAGCATGGACCCCCCTGATAGCTAGGAGGCTACTATTAGCATGTTAGCATTTTTCTATTAATGCTAACATTTGTCCAAACCTGAGCTTTTAAACTCGCCATAACTGGTTTAAATAAAAATAAACGATCTAATCGATTTATTGTCTCTAAGCTGTTTTTTCCGAATTAATCATGTTGTTCTTTCAATCGTCCACTTATTCACCAGATTCGATATTTAGTATTCAACATATGTTTTTAAATAAAGGCATGGATTCACACGTAAAAATATTTTAAAAATATTGGCTATATTTAATTCTAACATGCCATGTTGGTGTTCTGGAATTCACATTGACCTTTTATGTCTAAACGTGTTTTTCTGAAGATGGTTGACAGGGTGTGTATTTGACCTTCATTTATATCTACACTCACAAAAACATTCGATTAACATTCTTTACTTTTGGGCCTCTAGCGAAAATGCCGTTTAAAAACAAATTGAACCATCTTATTACTTTTTTTTAAGTATCAAAGGTATTTTCATGTTATTTTTAAGTAAGTAATTTGTAAAGCGCCTTTCTAGACCAGGGTCACAAAGCGCTTTAACAATCAAAACAATACACGGTTAAAATGCATATAAATATATACTTTAAAAGGTCAAGACGACATAACACAAACACAGGAGTCCCAGAAGTTAAGGAAAAAGTCTGCACAAATAAAATGGTCTTAAGGTGTTTTTTGAAGGAGTCAATAGATCCATCAAATGCAGAATTGTAATATGTTTGTTTTTTTTATCAATAACATAAAACCCATTTTGTTGACTGTGCTGTTCGCAGGTACAAGAAATGCCATCCTGAACACTGAGGCTCGTACTGTGGAGGCAGAGGTACTAAGTCGCCGCTGCGTCATCATGCGACTGGCGGACTTCTCTTATGACAAATATCAGAAAGCTTTACGCCAGTCTGCCGGGGCCGTGGTCATCATGCTGCCCAAGAACATGTCTGCCATGCCTCAGGACATAGTGCAGGTACTTCAAACTTGATTTACTAGAGTCCAGTGATAAAGACGACGGATGTTGAAGTATCAAGAAACTGTCAGGATTAAGACTTTAAAGAAAATTGGAATGTTAACACTTTCAGCAAAACAACCTCCCGCTGCTCTTATTGTGAAAATAAATGATTGTTTGATAATATCTGTGCAACTCGTTTTGTGCACAATCATTTTAAATCTCTGAATTGTGCAACACAATTCTTCACCAGATTAACTTTGTAAAGATTAGTAGGTCTGGGACTGACTTGACCTTCCACCTAAGTGGGTTCATTAAGCGTTCAGTGTAACAAAAGCACTACTCGAAAAACTACCACAGCCTTTCTTTGCGGGATTTTTGGAAACAAAATGAATTTTAAAGTTTTTAACGATGGGAAAATTTGGCTTTGAACATTGTTTATAAACAACCTAAAAAAAAGGAAAATGTAATGAAGGCTTTCCTCACAAGAGACTGTATGTCAAAAAAGTTAGAGCAACTTGTTTAACCACTTTTTCCTCTGGGCTCTGCAGCAGTTCATGGAGCTTGAGCCTGAGATGTTGTCCACCGAGACCATCGTCCCAGTCTACTTCGCCATGGAGGATGAAGAGCTTTTGTCCATCTACACTCAAACTCTCACCTCTTCTTCATCACAAGGAGCATTATCTGCAGCCGAGGGTGAGTTTGTTGGAGAGACGTTGTTGCATCTTTCGCTTGATGGTGTTTGTACTGACGGTTCTTTTCTGTGCAGTCTTGGTACATACAGCCACGGCCAATGGTTTCCAGATGGTCACCAGCGGTGCTCAGAGCAAAGCTGTCAGCGACTGGGCCATCACTAGTCTAGAGGTGAGTTAGAGTTCAACATGTTGAATAGGAAAATCGCCTCATTTAGCCAGTACAGTACTTGTATTATATAAATTAAATCGGACAAGTTGCATGATGAATTGTTCTTACCTAAAATATAATTTTATCAACACCAGGGCTGTGTTTTGGCAAGAAGCTGGCGATGGAATGCGTATCACGATAGACGGATAACGATACAATGTATCGCGATACTGTTGTAACAAGGATATATTTGTAGTATTGTCGAGACCTTGACTCTGGTGTTGCAGAATTTATAGACAACATGACTCTTGATGAAGTCGTAACTACTTTCATTCGTTTTCATACCAAAATATGTCCAAACATCAGCTTTAAAATCTGTTCGAGTCGATTGTATCCTCTCGTCCTCAGTCATCGCCGGGATTTCAAGAGATTTAAATGTTTCTTTAGCTACGATGATGAACTATTAAACATATGATGACTATGGTAACGCATAAAATAGGATTTGCAAGCCTAAAATGAGGGGGGAATAGCAAGAATCATGGAAAGAATATATCTATACAGTGATAAATTGTGATATTCATAACACCCCTAATTAATGGTGTAATTACAAAAAACGTACTGATTAATTGTATGTAGGACTTTCTCGAAATTGGAGAAATTGTCCTTTTTCTTGATTTTAAATGTCTTTGAAAAGTGTGCATTTCTATTCAAAGTGAGGTTAAAGCATACATTATGTAACTCGCAACACCTGAATGAACCGTTTTTAATCCTTCATACATTCGTAAGTCGATGTACACTAAAGTTATTCTGTGTTTCTAGGGGCGACTGGCGGGTGTCGGAGGCGAAGACCTGCCGACGATCGTGGTCGTCGCTCACTACGACTCCTTTGGTGTTGCCCCGGTACGTTTCTCTTCCTGGTACCATCTCCAGCCTTCCTCCTGAACTCATGTAGTTATGGAGTGAACCGTGTGGTTTGTGTGCAGTGGTTGTCGTACGGAGCAGACTCGAACGGCAGCGGCGTGTCCATGTTGCTGGAGCTCGCTCGTCTCTTCTCCAAACTCTACACGTACAAGAGGACGCATGCAGGGTGAGTTTTAGTACAAGTAACTAGTTTTAGTTGAAATGATCAAGACAAGTCATAACTTTTCTACCTAATCATGTGATTTCAGCTACAACCTGCTGTTCTTCGTGTCGGGTGGAGGGAAGTTCAACTACCAGGGAACCAAACGCTGGCTGGAGGACAATCTGGATCACACAGGTTTGAGCTTCACGGTTAAACATTCGTGGAGAAGGTTTGTCATCTGTTCAACGTTTGATCTTTCAGACTCGAGTCTTCTGCAGGACAACGTAGCGTTCGTGTTGTGTTTGGACACGCTGGGGAACGGAGACTCTCTGCACCTCCACGTCTCTAAACCTCCTAAAGAAGGAACACCACAGTTCTCATTACTTAAAGAGCTGGAGACGGTACGAAACCATTGTAGTTAAAATCTTCTTGCTAATGCTAATACAACCATGTACAATTCATTGTACTTCATGTACTTCTTTATTTTTTTTTTCAACTGATCTATCTACATGGGGTTGATGTTCTTCAAAATGCTGTGATCAAGTTTTGACTTTAAAAGTCCAAATGTAGCCTCAAACTCAGCTTTGACGTTTTCCTCATGGCTCTGACAGAGGAGGGCGGGACTAATGGCAGTTCAATCTGATTGACATCTCACTAGCCAATGTTTTTAAGGTTGTGTACATTTCCCAGGCAATAATGGTGAAAAGTGGAATAAAAGGGATGATCTTCACACAATACTCATTCATGTGACGCACAACTAGTGGTGTTAGAAAATATCAATATAATTAAATATTGTAATATTCATTTTCACAATACTGTATCGATATTTAACAGCACTATCGATATATATTGTTTTCTGATTTAAAAATCATATTTTATATTAATCATATTTCTTTTGTTGGTTTTTGAATTGGGTGTTTATAATATTTTTAATCCTTATTAACGTTGGAATATTCACAGCGTTTGATCTTTTTTGTGTTGCAATTACACTTCTGGTCATTAGATGGCAGCAGATATTACCTCCTCTGCAGCTAAAGGAACAATGAAATCCTAATGATGACTCAGGACGAGAGGATACAGTCGAGTTCAGCAGCTTTTAAAGCTGAACCTTATATTGGTTTGAAAACAAATGGAAGCAGTTACGACCTTGTCAAGAGTCGTGTGGTCTGTAGATTCTGCGACACCAGAGTCAAGTACTCGATCAATACTACAAATATATCCTCGTTACTACAGTATCACTTTATATTGTATCGCCATATTCTTGCCGACTGACGCAACAGGAAATTAAGGTGTTTGACAAGAGGAAATGCTGCCCACGCGAGTTCATCCTCTCTCTACTCTCTCCCTGCAGGTGGTTGAGAGTCAGTACCCAGAGGTGAAGTTCTCGATGGTCCACAAGAAGATCAACCTGGCCGACGACATGCTGGCCTGGGAGCACGAGCGCTTCGGCATCCGTCGCCTGCCCGCCTTCACACTGTCTCACCTGCCGTCGCACCGCCTGGCCCAGCGCTCCAGCATCATGGACGTGCGGTCAGTGTCTCCTCTCGCTCACCACGGAGCGGGAGAGCCCCCTGCTGGGTGGGTGCATCACTGCATGTCTCTAAGTGGACAGGTTTCTTCTCTCGCTGGCACTTTTATTTGGGGGGGGGTTGATCTGCTTTAATTGCTTTCCTTTCAGCTTCTTCTTGATTGATCTTCTGTGTCGATGGATTCTTGTCGGTGTTTCTGATGCCTGCTGGTGTGTTTCTGTTCTTCCAGGCCTCACGTCGACGTGAACAAACTCTCCAGAAACACTAAAGTAGTGGCAGAAGCTCTCGCCAGAGTCATCTACAACCTCACAGAGAAGGTCCTGAGAGTGACTTGAATTTTATGTTTCATGGGCTGATGTTTGACATGTTTCACGCACAGGGGGCGCCAGAGGACCTGCAGATCTTCACAGAACAAATGGTGAATAACCTTTTTATGCCGATTTTTATCTTCCGACAGCCGCGCAGGAAGTGTTTTTTCTCAGTGAAGACTTTGCTCTTCGCAGCAGGTGCAGGAGGAGCATCTGTCGGCGGTGGTGGACTGGCTCACGGCGCAGCCCAGGGCCGCACAGCTGGTGGACAAGGACAGCAACGTGGTGTCCACGCTGGAGTACCACCTCGGCCGCTACCTCAAGGACGTCAAGAAACACTACGTCAAAGCCGACAAAAGGTGAGGAAGTTCTGGACGTTTTTTTCTGAAGTTTGCGGCTCGACTGGAGAAATAATCTCTGGGTCTGATGGTCCACAGAGATCCAGAGTTTGTCTTCTACGACCAGCTGAAGCAGACCATGAACGCGTACAGGTGAGTCCTATTACAGTTATTATTAGAGTTCTTCTGAGAGCCGCGCTGACTCCTCGCCGTTTTTTTTATTCCCAGAGTGAAGCCGGCCATCTTCGACCTGCTGCTGGCCGTCTGCATCGCCGCCTACCTGGGTGTGATGTATCTGGCCATCCAGGTGAGACCCTCCATCCAGGCTCCGCCCACGTCAGCACTTTCAGTCGCGTGTCTTTTAACTGCAGTGAATCACAGCAGTTCTTGTTACAGAAGCTTCAGCTGTTTTATCCTAACATGTTGTGTATTTATGTTGACCTCAAGAAATGTGACGCATGTGCGATCAGTTCACTGAGAGGGAGTGAGACCTAGTGTTTTAGAAAACGCATCACAGGAGCAACAATACAATGTATAGTGATACTGTAGTAACAAGGATTTATTTGTAGTATTGTTGCAGAATTTACAGACCACATGACTCTTGATAAAGTCGTAACTACTTTCATTTGTTTTCAAACCAAAATATGTCCAAAAATCAGCTTTAAAAGCTGCTGGAGTCGACTGTATCCTCTCGTCCTCAGTCATCGCCGGGATCTCGCAGGATTTCAATGTTCATTTAGCTGTAGACGTAACGTAGCGTTTTCTACAAATCAATGGCTGGAATTTTATGTCCATTATTTGGGCACAAGTGTCTCAAAAACATGTAAAATGTTAGTCGTAAGTCCTGCCACACCAACTAAAACTGTTTCACCGTCATTGGCAGGATTGTTACTTGACGAGTGTTGACTTCTGATGCTGCAGTACTTCCTCAGTCCATCAACTCGCCGGAAGAACTGCTTTATTTGTGCTAAACATTCTTGTGTGTCATGTTGCAGAACTTCGGACTCCTCTACAACGTCGCCCGGCGGGTCACTCAACCCAAGACCAAGACCCACTGAAGTCTTCCTCGTCGTCGTCCCCCAGAGTTTGAATCCAGAAGAGCAACAGCTGCCGTTCCCACTCTTTTTCCTCCAACTATGATGTCAAACCCAGTCCTGCCAACCTTTGACCTCACGTCACCACCAGTCACTCACCCCGAGGTCACGGAATCCACGACCCTCCATGAGTCACTTCATGTTTTTTGGTGCAGCTAAAGTCAGGACGGTGAGATGGGAAAAAAAAAGATGGAGGACACGCTTTGTATAATCGGAACAACTGGGCTGATCAAAGGAATCCGGGGTCACCGCCGGGTCGACGCTTCCCTTCGCTCGCAGATTACGATCTTAAACGGTTCTTTGGTTTAAACAGGAAGTGATGTCGAATCTTGTTCCATCGTGAAGCGAAAAAAGCTTTTTTCTAAATTGACTAATAATTTTTAACTTGAATCTCCGACGTAGACGAATAGACACGAGAATAGAATCATGTAGTAAAACGTTGACATTCTCGCCGTGACCTCGTGTGTCTTAATCTTTTTCAAACGACCCGACGGCGTCTAATCAGACGCGTCCAACTCATCACTTCCAGATAAAAACTCTGCGTTTACAACTTTTTTATCAGCGTCAGCAGTTTTTGTGACCTTTTGTTAAGCGAAGCGAAAAATCATGACTATTCCCAAAACGAGTTGAAATTGAGTATTAAAACCACTCCAGTTATTTCCGTGTGTTATGTTACTTCATGTCTTGAATCAGGAAATATGTTGTTGCCCTTTTTTTTTTTATATACATTAACCATCGATGGAAACATGAATCTTTAATTTATTGAATCGTCTGCTGGAGTCGAGTCTCTGTGGAAGAGTTTCAGCCACAAAAACTTGATCTTTGCAATGAATAATGTGATGAATAAAAAGACTAAAAGATGAAAAAACATGATTTGTTCTCACTCGGTTTTATTTCATGGGGAAAAGGAAAAAAAAGACAATGTTGTGTGAACAAAAAAGAAAAGTTTACATTTTGTCAGTTTATACCAATTTAGACATTTTAACAAACCTAATTCCCTTTTTCTAAATTTGATCTATTAAAAATGGAATAGTAACCTCGTCAACAGATCCAAACACCATGATTTTGGCACAATCTGGGCGTTTGTGTCCAAGTGAGTGAAGGAAAAACTTCATCTTGACTCTACTTGTCAAACATCAAAGTCTGTTTTGAACCAAGTCAACCTGTCAATATGTTAATTCAGGAAGTTTTTTTTTTTCCCTTGTTATAAATTAATTAAATTAATTTTATTGCACAAAAATCAAGAGTGTAAAAGTTATAATTTCTACCTTTTCATTTGAATACTTTAGTGTGGCAAATACTTTTCACTAGTATTTTAAATACACGTGGAGAAACTTTGGAAGTACTATTTTAAGAGGTGAGATTCATTTAGGGATTTAAAAACAAAAAAAAAATATTTTGATTATTCAATGAAACTTTAAATTAACAACTTCCACTACACATAAAACTTGTATATCAAGAAAAACGAATTAAGCGAACTTTTTTCCTGACGTCACGCTTCTGGTCCCTGGACTGTGATCATGAGGAAACGAAAAGAAGAAAAAACAGCAGCAACTTCAGAAGAATAACTAGTTTCTAGGACGACAGTCGAGGATTCATTGGACGAACGTGTGCGACTGTTCTGGCAGAACAAACATGCGGTTCTTCAAAACAAGAGCGTGGACTTGATCGAGGACTTTATGAAAATGGATCCATTTCTTTTTTCTCATCCGCACTAATGGAGACATTTTTCTCCAACATCTTATTTTGAGCGCAAGCATATTTTTTTTTAAAGTTTCAATTTCATTGCATATTTTCCGAAATCATTCCGATGCCATGCATTTCCTGAACACCACGTGATGCGCGTAAACTATTTAATTTTTTATACTGATTTGGATTTTTCACTTCATTTCCGGATCCGTTTGTTACATATACATAGAGGAAAGAAAACAAAAATCATGAGGATATTCTCGGACCAAAAGTCGAATCATTTTCCAGCCACTTGCCATCATTAAACCGGCGACCAGCTCGTCTGCCGTCATGTCAGCGCGACTGACGTCAAAATACTGCGACAGAAAAAAAAAAAAAACAGCGTCACCCGCAGGAATGAATGTCCGTTTGATCATCCGACATAAAAAGAAACATGACGTTTAAATACTAAAAACCTGCAGCGTTTCACTCACGCACACGCACGCGCACGCACTCTCTACCTCTCGATTAGTTTGTCGCGCGATGATATAAAACACCTGTGTCGAGTCTGACGTCACGCTCCGGTGACGTCAGCTGACGACATTCACAGTGGTCTACGAAACAAAAACAACAAAAACATGACACGAAATGTTCTAAAAGTGATTCTAAATCAAATGTCCCCCGAGGCTCACACGTTTCCCTTCAGCGCCACTTCCGGAGTGTGATCGATCCGCGGGGGGTTGTGGGTAGAGGAGGAGGGGGAGGAGGGGGGTCTCTTCTTCGTCAACGGCTGGCTGAGTACCAGTAGGGGGCGCCAGAGAGCCGCTCATAGATGCTTCTCCTTGGTGACGCCGTTCTGAGCGTGTTTCCTGTGGAGCAGAGAGAGGTTAGAGGAGCAGAGTCCAGGCTTGATAAGAGACGTCACAATCACATCTGCTCGTTGACCCCCCCCCCCCTCCCCTCCACACATACACAACACACAAACATGGCCGCACTTCAGGGTCTCGGGGTCGAAGGTCGCAGTGACAACCAGGAGGATAGATACGTGCATCTATAGATGCTGATAAAGGAACCGAGAACAATTGTTGTCGACGTATGCATTTTCCTAAAGTGTTATCTGCTCAGTGAGCAGTTTCACAACATTTCTAACACAGTCCTGGAAAACTTTGGCACTTCTTCTTCTGAACAATCAATATAATGTAAATAAATACCTTTTTTTTATTCCTCACACTGAAGCAAACTTGTTTTTACTTTTGCTGAAAGTCAAAACAATGAATACAAGTTTTCAAATGCTAGGAATGTAAATATTTGATCTTAAAAAATACATTGTCGTCCAATTTAAAAGGACACAATGATATATACTCACATAATGATGTATATTTTACATTTGTTGCATGTAATTGGAAACATTTTTGAGCATTTGAAAAACATCTGCTCAGCATGAGCTTAAAATAGTATTCATTTTAGGTTCCATAATGAACATTTTCCTGCAGATTCAATTGAATCATCTGTTCCTCTGTAGTAACATTCAATCATGACTGGATTCATGCATTAGTTCAGGAGCTCTGATGAGAATCCTGTGAGACGCCACAGACATAAATCATACACTCAGCATTCGTCGACCACTAAACCTCTGAGCTCAACAGCGCACTGGAAGATTCTCCGGGCGTGAAGACTGGTGTGTGTCATGACATGACAGTCAAGGTCCAGTGAGGAGTATCTGCCTTATCTCCTCCTTCTAATCTGAATTCAGGCCGCTGCACACATTCTTCACCTGAGATTGAGCAACGCTTGATCAGATCCGACACGTTGTGAAGTTAAAGATCAGATCCTGTCATCAATGAAAGCGTAGCTTTATACGAGGTCGGAGCAGAGAACGTGTAAACATTCCAGGTCCGAGCCTCGACTCCAGAGGGGAAAGTGTGATCCACACAAAAAGTCAATGATTTCACAATCCACACTCACACGCACACACACACACACATGATACTTGTGTAGATGATCCCTCAGAGGTGTGTTTTTAATCTCTGCACATTGAGTTGTGAGTTCTGGGAAATGTATCAAAACATATCTTGATTGTTGTGTATGTTTTAAATAGCATTGTTAACGTCTACACTTTCAACCCATTGTTAACCAAACAAATTTAGATTTTTTCCCACCATAGCATAAGCTCCTAAAATGTTGAGCAAAAATTAAATTCATGATTACCATAATTTAATTATTGCCCTTGATCTTATAGCGCATGTGTGTGCTTTCATGTCTGTCGATTACAACAATTCTTTAACCCTTGAGTTGTCTCTGGGTCAAGGTGACCCGAAGGCCCAAAAACAAATGTGTTTGTGGTATCCCTTGTGTTGTCTCTGGGTCAAGTTGGACGACCTCCCTGGCCACCATAACTACCTAGGCAGTGGTGGAGGCCGTTCACCTTGACCCAGAGACAACACAAGGGATACCACAGACACATTTGTTTTCGAAAGCCGACACAAGGGATGAAACTGGATCATAACTCAAACCCTCTCAGGAGCCAGGGTCATTTATTTGCTCTGAAGTTGTAAAGACTGACTGTAAAGAATGAGAAGAAGATACTGGCTAGCTTAGCTTGTTAGCTTAGCTACTCCATAACAACAGACCTATTTGTATAATCCTAATTTTTATAATAGCCAGTTAAATCATAGGTATAAACACCCAGGTCAGACTTTATATAAAAAAGACGATAGGTGATTGAGATGATTAAACAATATTTGACTGGTCTAATGGTGCGAGCGTTTCAAGGCTGGTGTGTGTGTGTGTGTGTGTGTGTGTGTGTGTGTGTGTGTGTGTGTGCGTAGCTTGACTCACGCCGAGGCAGAGTTGTGATGTCCAGCATCGTGGTCACTGTTCTCTCGCTGGCGGTCCTTGAGCAGACCAGCTGCCGCCGCCGCCTTGCCCTCCTCGTCCTCGTACTCCCGGACGTCGTTCACCTCCTTCAGCTTCAGCACTTTCACCACAAATATTACAATGAACTGCACGAGAGAGAGAGAGAGCACATGTGTGTTAGTGTGTGTGTGTGTGTGTGTGTGTGTGTGTGTGTGTGTGTACTCACTAAAAACCAGTAGATGTTCATGAGCAGCAGTGCGAGGAGGAGAGCGTTGAAGAAGAAGTAGAAGGGGATGTTTGGTACCGACTGCAGGCTGGACACGCATGTGGCGTACAACACTTTCAGAGGGAACCAGTACAGACGGAACCAGAACCTGAGCGGCAGAAACACATCGTGTGAGTCAATAACGGCCCAGAACCATTGCAAGAAAGTGTGTGTTTGTGCGTGTGTGAGTGTGAGTCCGCACCATGTGATGCTGAAGCTGACCGAGCCCATGTTGGACAGGATGTCGTTGAGCAGGAAGTAGCCCCCCCCTCTGGACTTCAGGTAGACGTTGAGCTTGGTGAACTCCAGCTGGATGTCGTTGATGTCGTGGAGGAACAACACCAGAATCCCCACGTTGTGGTATCTGCAGCAGCAAAGGTCAGAGGTCACGGGACGCCATTTATGTGTTCAGCTGAATATATATCGATCGGTTCAGACGTGGGAACAAGTGCGGCGTTTGTTCTTACATGAGGTCAGGGTGGAAAAGATCATGTAGAAATGTTTTACAGAATCGGATCGTGTTTACAGACAGTTTTGTAAACACGACACAGTTTCTGTGGTGTTGACAGTGTAGAATAGAATAAAATAAAATAAATATAAATGAGCAACATTTCACGTTAAATTGAACCTATGAAAACAAAACAATTTAATTAAATATCTTTAGCGTTCATGTATTATTTGTATAAAATAATGTCAATTAAATATTTAATATAATGTATTAAGTACTTTTTTTCATGTTTTAAGATTTATATTTAAAATAAATCTTTCACAGCAACACAGTTATGATGTGTGTATTAAACGTTCGCCTCATGTGTTATTGGCTATTTGTTAACTATGAAGTTAAGTCCTTTATTCTTCTTATGTTATGGTGAAATTCTTCTTTTCCATCTTTGGTTTCACAGCAGAAACGTAACATGAAACGACCTTCAGCTCCTGACATGGTGTTGATTCTACTGAGGTGGGAACGTTCGCTTCTACGGCGGGTAATGAGGTTGAAACAGTTCAATAAATGTATATTTGATTTGAATAGAAACATGTAGAATGTTTAATATGAAATAAAGATACATTTATTAATTTAATCTTATATTAAACAATTTCAATTTGAGCCTATCTACCATAAAAACCTGGCATTATATCACTTAAATCCCTTTAAAATACTTTATTTTTTGTCTTTTAATGTTTAAAGCTTGTTGTTCCAACTCCTCAGGAAATGGACTCGATGCTGGAGGGTGTACCTGAAGGCGTAGGAGAAGCAGATGAGTGCCAGTGTGATGATGTGGTGGACCACCATGACGGCCGAGTCCTTCCTCCACGCGTCCATGTACACGGTGGCGTAGATGGAGTGGCCGTAGAAGCTGCCCTGGATCAGGTAGGCGATGGCGATGTCTAGAGGCACTGACATCCCGCTCTTCCAGTCTGCAGAGGAGACGAGTCATGAGGAGACGCGGCGGGGGATCAGGTTTACCCTCCAGAGAGGGTTCTCTGAGGTGAAAGCTCGCGTCTCAGTAACCTATCGGATGTTGGTCGGAAACTTTCTCCTGTACCTCGGTCCTTTTAGCCAGGTTTGTCTCTGCTGGGATGAGGTTACACTTGGGGCGGGTGTAATGTTTATTGATCGGCCCTTCCATCATTAAACATTAAGTGGAGAAAGCTGTTAGACGGATCCAGACCCCGGACGCTGCCAAAAGAGTCCAGTACCAACCAGGCCTCCAAGAAATCCTCCCTAATTCTTTAATGCTCCTCTCTTTCTTTATTCTCGCTCCAGGATCGCAGCGTGACACCAGGACTGCAGACCCGAGTCCACTTTCTCCTGGCAGCTGTTCGAGGTGAAGCAGCTATTAGAGATGAGCGTCAGACACTCTTTGCTGGATTCACTCAGAAAATGGGTTTTGGACCGGAGCCCTCCGACATCGCTGGAGTCTAGAGCTGCACGTATGAGCTCTCTAGACTTCCTGGGTCAAGGTGACCCAAAGGCCTCAAAACAAATCGTTTTTGTGGTAGATATGTTTGACCCAGAGACAACACAAGAGATACCAAACATATTTGTTTCTGGGCCTTCGGGTCACCTTGACCCAGAGACAACACAAGGGTTAAATAACCATCTTAAAAAAAGCTTTTTTTTTGTGTCAAGATACCAAGATACCATAACCAATGTCATGATGGTTAAAACCAGCAGTATTGACTGGAACTGAACCCCCACGATCTGGTAGAACCTCTTTTGAGTTTTAACCCATTATTAACCAAATCATTTTACCGAAAACATTATACTTTCTAAACTATTTATAACCTTGTATTAATTAAACACAGCCAGAGACTCCTGCTTTTATTTGTAATTTGAATTATTTCTATTGGATAAACTGTGTCTTTATTTCCTTCTTTAAGTTTTAAAATTAATTTATACATTCATCAAAAATAAAATATAAGGTAACCTTAGGTGACCTTAGTGTCAAACCTAAGGCCCAGTCCGTCCAATTTAGTGATTTTATGTCAAGATTCAAAATTTTACTTTAAAAGCAGTAGCTTCAGTGTTTTGTAAGAAGCATTGTAAAGGTTGATTATTATTCTGGAACAGTACAAAGATACATACAGTATGTTGGACCCATGACTTGGACCGTGAATATATAAACATCAGGATTGTTCCAGGAAGACCGGATCTCTTGAGTCTTTGTGACGACAAAGACAAGATTCACTCAGTCGTACATTTTGCAATTTCCTCCAGAACAGAAGCTCGAACTCACACACACCCTTTTCTTCAGATCACAGGGGAAGAATTGTGTCCAATTGTAACGCATTTAACCTTTTAAACGACACACCAGAGATAATGAGGAAACTTGAAGCAACTCACGGCTCTTCCCATTTATTTTCCGTCAATTCCTCAAAAGAACCACAAAAAAAGGCCATTTCCTTTATAGTTTAGCTTTCAATGAAATCCATCGTGGCCGGTTAGGAGGCTGTTCACGCTTTAATCGGACTGTGGTTGTTGGTGTTTTTGAGGGTCTTCGACGAATTGATGGTTTGTTTAACACACCAGCTGCAGGCTCACCTATCATTCATCTTGACTCAGAGGCAACACAAGGGATACCACAAACACATTTGTCACCTTGACCCCGAGATAACACAAGGGTTAAATCTCCCATCATTCTAAAACCATCAGCTAAAGATAAGGCGTCTCGTCGTTGACCATTTGTTTGACCCTACAAGATATTTTAAGAGCGTTAAATGAACCAAAAGAACAAATGTTACTTGAGTAGACATCACTAGACGATCACAGATGCAGCATAAACTGATGATCGATCCTGGAACGAGTGAAGGTTTTTAAACGATTGATCGCGGAATAAGTGTTATTAAAATGACACAGTTGTCGACAACAGCAAGCTTCCCTCGTACACGATAAACACGTTGATATTTGAATCTAATTTCTCCACTCAGTGCATGTCTATCGATCGGCTCGTGCGCGGCGTCAGGTGCTCTCGTTGCTTGGATGAGATTAAAGTTTGTGGGCTACAGAACATGACAGCTGTTATGAAACGCGACACCGCCGTGTGAGGTAAAGTCATTTCCTGTTTCCCTGAACTGGCGTGGTTGACACTTACTGTAGAAGACGGAGGGAGGGTCGTGGAAGAAGGAGTAGGAGGTGAAGAAGAGCAGGTAGGTGCTGTAGGACCACGACATGGTGTAGAAGACCAGCTTCCATGCACTCTCCGGCATCTTGGCAGCATCTTTGGGCAGCAGCCTCCACCACCGAGCGAGAGGCTGTGAGGAGAGAAGCTGTTACCACCACAGACCACAAATACTGACACTCTGGAGGCTCAGAAACATCACAAAGATGACGTTTGAATTGTCCTGAACTTGAAGTGAATCAGAAATACCGTGATGAATACACACTTTGGGACTAAATACTCGTTTCCTGTTGTGTTTTTGTGACGTGGATTCTTTTTTTTTTAACATATGAGCAACAACAAACTCTTATCTTGTTAATGTTTATGTAATGTTGTATGTATATAATTATTAGAAATGAAACCCGTTACATCATATTTTTTGTTTTTCTGGCGAGGAACTGGCAGAACCCTCGAGCAGAACCAGACTCAGTGTTGAGGGCCCCCTGCTGTGACGGTGGGGCAAGTAATGTGGTGTTTGTAACTGTGTTAGCTGCAATTTACCTCATATCACTTGTCTTTGTGTTTGAAATGTAGAATTCAAAAAAATATATATAAATTAAATTACAATCTTGTTAATTCTTATATCCTTTTGAGGACAATGTATGAGGGTTTTTTAAAAACAAAAAGTTTTGAAATAAACACATACTGTCTTGGCTCAATGAAAAAACAAACCTTGATCATCATAAAAAATATCATATTAATTGATTTAAGGTCTCTTACGTAATGGGAATTTCTTAAAATGGCCTTACAATGGTCCCAAACCGCTTGGCATGGGCCCTAAAGTATTATTTATTTAGTTATTTTAAATAAGCCAGTAAACTAGAGTAAATAAGACATGAAAACCTCTATTTGGAATCATCCCACGGATTCAGCGTCAATGGATAGATGTATTTTTCATGCACTTGCGTTACATTTTATTATTGTTGATTTAAAGTTAATTAAATAAATATAGGAGACCCCTGACCTAGGACAAAGAACCCCAGGGACTATAACAGTCCGTAACATATAATGTTCAATATTATGTTTATCATCTGGTGAAATTATTAATTATTGTAAATACCCAATAATTGGTGACTCCATACAAAACATATAAACGGAACTTAACTTTTAAAGGCCCAATAAATACTGCAATTTCCTTCTTGACAACTGGACTCAAAGATCTAGAGCAACTTCCACTGCCGTCTTTTTACCTCGACAATGAGTGAGAATATCGAATCAAAAATAGGTGCAACAATGTGCAGGTTTATTTTAACAGAGAGAACCCATTTGAAGATGGAATTCACACACATTTCCTATTCTTGTTTCAGCGTCACATGCACGTGGCCGTGCACCACAGAAGCGTCTTTCATGGGAGCACTCGGGCGGCTGCAGGCGGCAATAGGGGAAGTCGGAGAGAGAAGCCTGCTGATGTCGGCTGATAGTGAAGCCTCGACCTCACAACACGGTAGAAGCAACCCTCGTAGAAGCTTCGCTACCGTGACACCAGCCTGCAGGAAGTGTAAGGGGGAGACTAGTGGTTTGGTGAACCGTTGAAAACCAGAGAGTGATCGAGTCTGCACGACGACAATCCGCTGATTACGTGACAATTCGACGGAGGAAGTTGCACCCGACTTTCTTAATCTGTCATCTGTTCCCGTCTTGCTTCTTCCTCTCTTTAATCTCCTCGGACTCAAGTTCATCTCGGCCTCTGATGACGGAAGGAAGCTGAGAGAACAACAACAGGGGGAGGCGGGAGGGGGGTGAGACAGGTGGGTCACATGACCCAGGTCGGTGGTCGGTCCGGGTTGACCTCCAGACGCTACACACTGTTGAATTCCCTGCACATCTGTCTCTGCCTCTGCACGTCTTCCCCTGGCTGTGACATTTATTTATAGAAGCCAGCTGTCAGCACTGCAGTGCCAGCCCCCCCCACCAGCACCTCCTGCAGACTTCCCAACGAATCTACCCCCTCCTACCACGCACGAGCGTCGGCTGAATCACACTGTTCCAGGAAACTGCAAACGCCTTCCTGTGAGCCCCTAAACTGGCCGCCTGTCATCCAGTTCACGTTTAAAATGGAGGATTTGTTTTCATCAACAAGTGTTTGAAACAGAGACAATAAAGTGTCGAGACTCTTTGATGACACTAAATATATAATACAAGTCTTTGGCTCCCAAGCAAGATGTCGATAAGATCTGATCCACTTTGTTTTCTATGGACTTTCTCTCAGGTTTACCTCGTCCGGAAGAGAGTGGGAGGAGCTTGTGTGTCGATTAGAATCACACTTTCGGTTCCTCACTTCACTCCAAATTAGGTCTGAGAAAACATCTCAATATATCAGTAGGAACGCCGTAAAAGAAGAAGTCAGCACAGTAGATATACTGAGCACAGATAGTGCACGCCTCAGCCAAGACTTCATGTAAATATTACCAAATCAATGACACAACTTACTGTACATGACCTAAGACTTGTGTTCGCTCGTGGAAAAATAAAGTAACCGACGAGGATTTGAAACGAGCCCAGGTCCAATCCATAATCCTCCAAATATGAACAATAATTGAGTTACTTTGTCACGGTATGTTGGGCCGGAGCCCTGAAGGCATTTGTTCATGTATGACATGGTTTCAGATATTACTCTGCGCAACACATAAACCCATGACGTTGATGATGCTTGAACACTACTATCCACCTGCATCATTAGCTTAATAGTATTACCTAAATTAAATTGTAGTGATATAATCTAGTAACCCTAAAACTATGTATTAATAATGACACATTTCTCACTACAGTCACATGACTGATGGTTTGTTCTAGTGGATCAAATATTTTCTGTTTTATCGAATACATTTTTCTAGTTTTTTTCTGCTCGTTCTTCACAGTGAAAGCTTCCAAACCTTGCTGAATCCTGATGGAACACTAGCAAAACACATTCAACATGTATTTGTCTTTTTCGTGCCCTTATGTCTCACTTCCTGGTTTTATTGTGAAGCCCTGATCTCTGTGTGTGTCTGTCATCTTGACTTCCTGTCGTCCTCACCTGATTGCTCTTGTTTTTGTAAAATAACGCAGTTTATTCTTTAATATGCTTGTACTTTTGGGTTCCCTGCCTCAAGTACAAGTAAGTTACGTACTTTTTCTTTATTGTCAATATTTCCTGAAAGTTGAACAGAAATACATTTTAAACTCAAGGAGTCATTTTTGCTAAAAACATTTAACGCAACGATCACTTAACTTCCTTGTCACAGGAGCAACATACAAGTGACGCAGTGATAAATCATATTTTCACATTTTTCAAGGGTCCGTCCCGAGAAACAAGTCTCACGGAGTCCGTCTGCGTCTCACGGAGTCCGGCTCACGAGGTGAGCTGGCACCTAATCCCCAGTTTATACATTTGCATTTCAAATCGGGAATTCAAAGGGACTCGGGGCCCTCGGCCCGTGGGACCGGGGCGGCCGGTCCGTGAACGAGTTCAATGAGGAGCAGCCACGCAGGGAGAGGCTCTCTCTGGATCCTAATGCTTTTCTTTTGATGCACCTCAGCGTTCACTGTTGGTCGTTTGAATAAAACACTCCTTCGTAAACGTTCCTGCCAAAGACTCTAAACATCCATTGACAACATCAGTTCGACAGTCGCTAATTCAAAGATTTAGTGATGATATAAAAACTAGTAGCAATTATTCCTGATGCAACATTTTATAAGGAATTATGAAGGAAAAATGCTTAAGCCAAAAGGATCCAGTTATGCCATCAGTAACACATATGACACAGTGTTTCCCGTACATTGAGAAGATCATGTTGTTGACATTTTCCCAACACGGTTTCCTAAAAAATTTCCCAAAGGAGACCTCCAGAGGGATCGATAAAGTTTTATCCATCCATCTATCTATCTATCCATCCATCTATCTATCTATCTATCCATCCATCCATCTATCCATCCATCATCCATCTATCCATCTATCTATCCATCCATCATCCATCCATCTATCCATCTATCTATCCATCCATCTATCCATCCATCCATCTATCCATCCATCCATCTATCCATCCATCTATCAATCCATCTATCAATCCATCTATCTATCCATCTATCTATCTATCCATCTATCTATCCATCTATCGATCTATCCATCCATCTATCATCCATCCATCATCAATCGATCCATCCATCCATCCATCTATCGATCCATCCATCTATCCATCCATCTATCCATCATCTATCTATCCATCTATCCATCTATCCATCTATCCATCCATCTATCCATCATCAATCGATCCATCCATCCATCCATCTATCCATCTATCCATCTATCCATCCATCTATGCATTACAGGTTTTTAACTAAAATAACAAGAAAACATTTAATTAATGAACCTTTATCTTTCCAGGAAACGAGATACAACATGAACGACTGTAATGACCGATACTTTATATTTCTGTGACCAGCCAAATACACGCATCCGCTCTGTCAACATTAAAATCACAGTCTATGAGACGGAGACGCCACACAGGGATCATCTTCGTTGGGCAGGAATAAGCAACAGTACACGAGTCTTGACGTCCGACAAACGTTGCCCCGGCAACCGAGCGCAGATGCCGACAAAGCCTGTGGCCAACACGCTCGTCCCCCACAGTCCATTCTCATTTCTCTTTCATTCACTTCTTACATCCCCACTTATCTGCAGCTGTTACCCATTTCGCCAACTGCCCCCCCCCCACCTCACCCTCTGAGGGACGGTGCCTGAGAGAGTGAGTCGGGCGGCCCTGGCATGTTGTGTAAGAAGATAAACTGGGACTGTGAGTCACGAGGGCTTGTGTGGGGTTCAGTTCACATCTTCCTCTCTTTGTCACTCTTGGCCTCCTCGTTGTTTCGAGTCCAGACGTCGTCTCAGTGAAGACACTGACAGACAGAGCCGTCTCAGACGCTCATCCCTTGAACTCCCACTCTTCTGAATCAGTATAAAATATCAATGTTTTTGACAGAAGCTGGTTTTCCATTACAGTTTTTAAAAAACTAAATACAACAAAGTAGGATTTTGCTTTGAAAGTTTTACCATTAAAGGTAATTTAGGAAAACAAGTAAGTCTTGTGCCATGTCATCTAGTGCTCAACGATATGGACAATATTTCATATCTCGATATTTCTTACCAGAAACCTTGATATCAATACGATATGATGTGAAACTTCAGTATCAACCAAATATCTTTCAGAAAAATAAAACATTCTAAAGAAGAAGTAGAAAGTGCTCCTTTTCTATTGTGACTCTGTCAATCCATCCATCATTTATCCATCTATACATCAATCATCTATCTATCATCCATCCATCATCTCTACATCATCTATCCATCTATCCATCCATCATCTATCCATCTATACATCAATCATCTATATATGTATCATCCATCCATCATCTCTACATCATCTATCCATCCATCATCTATCCATCCATCCATAATCTATCCATCCATCCATAATCTATCCATCCATCAATCCATCCATCCATAATCTATCCATCATCTATCCATCATCCATCATCTATCCATCCATAATCTATCCATCCATGCATCCATCCATCCATCATCTATCCATCCATCCTCTATCATCTATCCATCCATCCATCCAACAAAATACTGCAGTAATATGGATGCATAAAACCAGTTGTGTGTTGTGATAGCAATGTTACGCCTTTTACTTTCACTATTTTACACTGAGTGATGTCTGAAAAGCGTTTTCTTAAAAATGGTTAAACAATACTCAAGACATATTTTGAAAATGTGTCGATGAAAAAAAACAAGGATTTGTTTTTGCATATTTTGTTAGTGGTGAAATCTAAGCTAGTGATAAGGTAAAAACAGAAGAGTCACTTGGCTCAAGAGGAGACTGGGTAGTGATTCTATAAAGAAACCAATCGAAAAAGAAAAAGCCTTCAAAACAAGGAACAACCTACTCCTAAATTCCTAGTCCCAATTTCCCGAAGGAGATCTCCAGAGGGATTAATGAAGTCAATCTATCTAACTAGTCGAACACAACTGACTGCATAAACTTTTCCAAAGTTCAACAGCAGGGATCGGGGATCAAAAGAAAGGTCAAAATCATAGAAAGTGGAAACGTAAAGGGGCGACTGATTCTTCCCATAGCTAGCATCCCATGAGGATTTTATTAACCCACTCTGGATGACGCCAGCGCCGGTTGATTAATCAAACTTCTTGGATTTCAGCACCGATGCCTCCTGATTGTGGAGCCCCAAGGAAGGTTACGTCACTCCAGATGGCGGCGGGGCCCGAGCGCCGAGTCTTTTGTATACCGATTAAATTAAAAACACACACATTTAGATGCGGTGCTGTCAGCGCTGAGCAAACTCATTTGCAAGCCGGCTCGTGACTCTATAAGCAGAGAGGATTCACCCGAGTAATGGACCACAGATTAGAGCCACCTAGCAACTTGGTCACATCACAAAAAACACAATCCATGTAGATTTGACTCGGCAGACTCATTATGAAAATGATGCAGAAACATCCATCTATCTAGAACAAATTCCAGCAGGCAGAGATTGTAGTTCTTCCCCACAGTAAGTGATCAAGATTAAAAGTAGCACTTCATGTTTTTGTCAAGGGCCTTATCTGATATGACTTAATACAAATAATGCATAATATTAAGAAATTATTAAGATTGTATGCTACGATTTTTAAGTCAATTTTTTTTACAGGGTTTTATTTAATAGTCCTCTACAGCACCAGTAAAAAGCTATACAAGTAAAAAAAACAAACCCATAAAAACATTCCTATATCCAGATGGAACTGCTAATCACCACAAAAGTCAAATCATCTCGAACGCCATCGAACCGATCCGGATCATTTCATAGAAATACACTACGAAACCATCTCTTTATTTAATCCCATCTGCTCGGGATGTGATCTGTGCCAGCGTGCAAGAGACACACTTTACAGGTTGACAAAATCAAATGAGTCGTAAATGATACATATTAAGTGTAGCCATTAGAGCGACAGTACTTCACCGTTATTATCTACCTTTTGCTGAGACGTGTAACAATTATATCCTAATTTCACTTATTTACGGTTAAAGCTAGAGGAAGATATCATCCCTGCTTTTTAGGCAACTGTAAAAATACTAGTGAAAAAAAATAAGACCTGATCTACGATGTATCTTACAAGCTTTTTCAGACGAAGGACTCTTTGTGTTCAAGGTCAGATGGATAAGAAATAAAGGTCGTCAAATTTCAACATTTAAATAGATTTGATTATATAGTATAGATTGAATATATATTTTAAATAATAGAACACATACAATAGGAAATCAATGTGGCCCATCAGAATTGACCCCCTGACCAGTTGAGTGCGAGACCCCTGGACTAAAGAATTCCTCCTTCTTTAGGAGTCGATGAGCAGGAGACGGCGAACATCTCTGCCCTGTGGTCATCATTATAATTACAAATGTGGGCACTAGAGTGAGAGCCAGATGTTTTCCTACAACAACCCGAGTTTAAGTTTGGCAGGAAGTGAAAAGTCTCTCCTATGAAACAAGATGTTGATGCGCCCTGGCCTCCTGTCAAACTCAGCGGATCTTGACTTCATCTTTACCTCAATTGTCCGACTGAGGTAAAGCTATAATCATGTTCTGTTTTTCTATTCCTTATTTTGTGTGTTATCTTATTTCATTCTTTTGTTCTGGACTGACGCCACAACAAATCCTACGTTGTGTTTACAACACTGACAAACAAATCGAAGGGTGTCACTATGTTGCTATCATAGGTTTAGGTTCAAAGGTCGAAGGTATGGTTTGATTAATCTTTGATCTCAGGCGAGTGTTGATTCCTAGTTTTATTATCACTTTATATTTCATCTGTAGTAGGTTTGCTTTTTTTTCGTGGGTGAAGAAGGAGAAACACAAGCGTGTAACCGACTTGAGGGTGACATACGGCTGTCATCTTTAATTCATTCTTACAATCCAGGCCATCCGGGAAGAGCAGAGTACACTCGTGTATCATTCAAAACTGTGAAATCTGACACGCACCGGAATCCTTTTTCTTGACAACAATCTGAAGGGACACACTAGTGTTTTCTCCTTGACACACTTCTTTGTGAAGTTTGAACTGCAGGAGCTGCATAGCTGAGTAAATAAGCTGGTGAGCCAAGTACAAGTACACGACAACATCATGGAGTCCGACATTAAAGAGACCGAACAGGGAACGTTGTGATGAATCCGTGGCTGACTAATGAGACGTGATCATAACCAGACGGTGCGACGGAAGAAAGACACAAACACGAGAGTCTGTCTGAAAGATGTTGTGTCGACCTGGCAGAGGAATTGAGCGTCTCTGCATCAGAGCTACAGCGAGGCCTTGTTAGAGAGGAGAGTCCTGCCAAGACTGAAACCATGTCCCTTATGTCTCTGTGACGGGAAATAAGTACGACAGAAAAAAACAGAAAAAAAAGAGGAAGAGGGGAAACGACAGAGAGGCCTGTAAGAGCTGCTCTGCAGTCGGCACAGACCCAAAGCTTATTCCTGTTGACCCGAGGAAAAGCTGGACTGTTGCAGTCAGCAAACCGAATGATCCGAGGTGGACGACTTAACTGCTGTTCTGACCCGGAGAACATGATGTTTGACTCTTTGTTTTTTGGAGAATCATAAGTCACGGAGCAACACGAAGGTTAAACAAAGACAATCGACTTCAGCCTGTTATTACAGCTTTAAATCCATAATCCATGATTACTTCTACATATTTTATCCTTTATTTTCAGTAAGAATAACGTCACAGTTTTAGGAAAAGACAAGATATATTTTACTTCTTCACACATTTTTAGCATTAGCGTTAATGACATCAGCCCCATTTCCTGTTTATATTACAAGTTTAGGATCTTCTTTCTTTAAAGACATTCATATTAATCTGCAAATAAATATTAACCTCTTCCGTTAAAGATCTAAATATTAGAATTAATCTTTACCACCTCATAACAAACGAACAATGCACTCTGTTTAAGTCATAATAGTATTTATTAGTATTCAATGAAAAGTCTTTAAATTCTGATTATAAATGTTGGGTTTATTATTCACTTACATATTTAATTTATTATGATCCGAATCTTAAAGATACAAAGTATTACGGGGTTGTATAGTTCACCTCTTTGTTCTGTGTAGAGAAGTTTTATTGTGATGTCATAAGCTGTATGTGATGTCACTAAACAGTGTAATAGACAGATAATGTAAATGTTATAGAGATGTAAAAATTGAATATTACTTCAATGCATAGAAATGATACTTTGATTTTTAAAAAGGTCATGTTCATGAGAATAATGTGAGAATTTTGAACAATTATTTCAGGAGCTTATTCTAATGGGTTTTTGTTGACATGTTCTTGGTCAAACAAAAGTGTTTATGTTTGGACTGACAATGAACAGTGCATTACATAATTCAAAACACTTCAATTAACAGTGTTGATGCTTTTAGAGATGAGCGTTGATACATTTTGAGCGCTCACGAAGTCGATCCGGGACAAAAGGTTTGTTGATAACCCACGTAAGCTACTTTCACAACAAAATGTACTTCAACAAAACTACTTATTTGACAGTATTTCGATTCAAAGCCGATCCATCTCTACAGAACTATTGCACATAATTAAATCTACTCTTCCTGATGATACAAAGTGTTTCATATCGCTGGTGATCAATGCCTCTAAAAAGCTAACGCCGATGATATGGTCAACAAATGAGTCAGTGTTTACCGTCCTACTCAGAATTACAAGAAGGTAACATCTTAGTGGGCACTTTTCCCTCAATGGATCGCACTTCTCTCAACCACAACTCCGGCGTCAGGTTTCTTATTGTGGTCCTAATGCACAACAATGAGCGGCGGCCAAGTGAAACGTGATCTGGGATCTGCGGCCGGGTACCTTGTCAAAACTTTCACATCCAGACCCCGCGGGCGGTGCTCCGGTCTCGGCGTTGGCCTAGACGGCGGCGCTGGCAGGGGTGCCGCCTCGCTCACTTATGACTGTGCGAGTGGGCGAAAGGGTGGGCATGAGGAGTGAAGAGTGGTATTTATGAGAGCCGGCTATAAACCCGCGAGAAAGACTTCCTGGTGGGTCTGAAGTGAGCGGAGTGTTTTTGTGTGGCAGGGCCTCCTTCACTTTGGTCCACGATAAGAGCCACGTACGAGCTGATCTGTGGAAGTGTTCGCCCTTTGACCCGCACATATGAGCATGTGTGAGAATGCCTGCTATGTTGTTAATGATTGGCTGTGCGTGCTGAGTTGACAATTTTTTCGCAGGCCACTTCTCTCTTCCTTTCTTTCCTGTGCCGGTTTCCTCCTGCACTTACTATTGATGCAGCACACACTCCAGTCCACCACCATTCATCAGAAGCACCTCTGGAAGGTTTTACATTATTCAAGATAAGACACCGGTGTGATGGTTTATACCTGCTCAACCTTTGTTAATGCATTTATTTTTAAATGGTATGATTGACATTGTTCTATTTCACTATTAGGGCTGAGAGGAAATATCGATACGACAAAACATCGCAGTGTTATTTCTGACGATACAGTATTGACGTTCAAGAGCAGTGTTAAAATATGTTATGTTATTTTTTTTATTTACAATTAACATGTTAATATTCACAGCCTATGTTAATGTTTGTGTTGCAATCAACCATATCAATGACTAAGGACAAGAGGATACAGTGGACTATGTCAGCTTTTTCTGGGTATTTTTTGGGTTTAAAAACCAACGTAAGCAGTTACAAATTTGTCAATAGTCATTCAGTCTTTTAATTCTGCAACAACAGAGTCAAGTACTCGACAATAGTACAAATATATCTTTGTTACTACAGTAATGCAACATATCGTATTGTTTCCCCTGCATGACAATATGTATCTCCAGATACTTGCCAATACACAGCCCTACTAAAAACCCCAAAAAACACACAAGAATTGAAGTTGAGCGCAACATTTTTCAAATTCTAATTGTATTTGTTTGATAGTAATAATAAGGCCTATCAAAAAAGTCTTACTATGTTTATTACCATTGCTTACAAGATGCTTACACATGTTGCTAATGTTTACACTGAGGTTCATGTCATGAAGTTCAACTTTTTAATAGAATTTCTCAAGAAATCTTTGCCTAATATAGTCTCATGAACGTTGCCAAATACAATAACCCCATTCACCACAATACACTTCCTCTAAACCAAAGTCTGCTAAGTTACATGGTACGGTGTCTTTATATCTTTATATGCTGTAATAAAGACTTCCACTACTTATATTACTTGTTATTTTTCTCCCACACTGGAACCATCTGACAAAGTATTTTTTGTAAGTCAGTGACGCTGGATAAACATGAGAACCTCTTCACTGATGACTCTGAACTAGTGAGTTTAAATTGTTTCACGGTGAGATCATAGAAACTCCACCTGGAACCAGTGTTCAAGGTCAACAGGAGGTCTGAGTAAAAGCCATTTTATCGAGACAGTAATTGCCGGTGCAAGTACCATTCAAGACCATAAACGTTATTTTCATGTTGTTCTCTTTCTTGCGACCAGCACCTGTTAATGTGTAAGTCGTGAATAGTGACACTGAGGTTATTATGTAAGTCTTGACAAAAAAAAAAAACACTGGTTTATACGATAACTTACTTCAACTTGAGTATGTATTTCTAACTTGGTGACATTCAATATTCAGGTAAATACACAGCTGTCTTTCCATAGTGAAGGTCGACCAAAATATATCCCAAGACGATCCCTTTTTTATTTAGCAAGTCGAATCGTGTTTATTTTATGGATGTCTTTGGGATTTTCTGCATTTTTCTCTGAAGGCGTCATTTTAAAATTCAGAATCTACATGTGCCGGTGCGTGGTGAGCAAAGAAACTGGGGTGTAACCACAACAGGTGCTTCAAACTCAAAGCCTGGGGGCCAAACCCAGCTCATTTATTTCAAAACAAATTGGTTCTATTTATTATTTCGTGTGTTATCTTATTTCATTATGTACTGCCACCACAAAAAAAATTCAATGTTGTGTTTGCAATAATAGTTTCTGATTCTTATTCTGAAAAACAAATTTGAAGAACGATGGAATTAAAAATCATAAACTACTCTTGTAAATCAGCTTTAATAGCTTTTTATTGGTTGAAGGCTATTAAGCTGTTGTCAAACTTGCGTGTTCTAATTCCAGTGTGTATCCTCTTGACTTCCTGTTTTTAAATCAAACACCTCAATCCTTTTCTGCAAATTAGCGTCGACATCAGCCGTGTACTCGGAAACCATAAAACTGCACTCGTCCAAACGAATGACTCTTGTAAATCAGCTTTAATAAGTTTTTATTGGTTGAAGGCTATTAAGCTGTTGTCAAACATGCGTGTTCTAATTCCAGACCACCTGTGTATCCTCTTGACTTCCTGTGTTTTTAATCAAACACCTCATTCATTTTCTGCAAATTAGCGTCGACATCAGCCGTGTACTCGGAAACCATAAAACTGCACTCGTCCAAACGAATGACTCGGGGCACTGTGGTTGACTTAATGTTCACTTGGACAGCATTGTATGGATAATTAAGACTGTAAGTAAATGTGTGCTCATCGGGAATCCAACCGCAGCGATGTACAACGATGATGGTTCGTCCCGGGTCAGCACTGGTGCCACGACCCTGATCCGATCGTCCTCATCTCCATTAAATGTTGTGAAGTGTTTTCTATTCACCAAATCCGAGTTCACGACATGGTGAATGTGGTCAATTTTTTTTTTAAGCCTTCTATTCAATTAATATACGTTTCTTCAGAAACAACATCCATTATTCACTGAAAATGCAAAGCTACTAGGACTGTTGCTAGGGGCCGTCAGGCTAAACAACCTGACCAAGAAAAATAGGCATAATTGAATGGTAACCTTATTATAATTCTACAAAAATAGATGTGGAGTATAAAATGCTACATAAAAGAGTCCAATATCTGACAGAAACACTTACTATGTCAGTTTTTATTGGTAAAGTACAGTAAGTAAAGAGGACCATGTTTGTCCCCCAGACCACCCAGGCTCAAATTAACATTCATGAGATTAGATTAAGAAAAGATTTATGTAGAAATGACTGAAATAGTTGACATTTATGTCATGAACCACAGTGTAAACATTAGCAAAATCTGTTGGCAATGATATTATAAACACAGAAAGAAACAAAACGTTTTTGATAGACAGATAATTATTATTATTAAAAAAAACAACTAAAATTAGAATTTAAAAAATGTCGTTCCACAAACTTCACTTCCATGAAATCTGTGTTTTTACTAGGGTTGTGTATTGGAAATCTGGTGATTTGATACATCATGAAACTGGGGCAACAATACCATATACAGTGACACTGTAGTAACAAGGATATATTTGTAGTATTGTCGATTACTTTCCTCTGGTGTTGCAGAATTTACAGACCACTTGACTTTTGACGAAGCCGCGACTATCACTCATTTTGACACTAAAACATGTCCAATCATCAGCTTTAAAAACTGCTTGAGTCGACTGTATCCTCTCATCCTCAGTCATCGCCGGGAAAAAACATATACTGATATATCACCGTATGGATATTTTCTGACAACCCTTGTTTTACTGTCACCTTTGCCTCACCAGAATATTATTAAAAAAAGCAATAGTCAAAGTCAATAAACAACCATTGGACAAAATTATGTACACGGAGGATGAATGTTCTTCTGAAAAAACAAACAGGTCCGACCTAAAGGTCACATCTGCCTCCTCTGCCTGGAGCAAAGTGGCATCACCGTGAGTGCAGCATCCACCCCACGTGGTCCTCCCCCAGCGCTGTCAGGGGTGGGATAACGAGCCAGGGGCCACTTTTGAGGAGTGGGGGTTCACCCCTGCACACCGACAAAATGGATGCACTCAACTGTAAATTGGTGAAGGCAGGACATGCAATTCCCTCTGGGTGTTTAAGTGGTGCTTGAAAACAACGTTTTTATGAGGACGTTTGTGAATATACAACCTCGGGCACTGTAAAACATGTTTTTGTACACACTTTGCAAACAAAACACACACAAACTAGAATGACAAGTGTGGATCCAGGAACATCACGAGCATTAATGGATGATTTTTTGATTTTTTTTGTTCAAATGGAGCTTATTTTGTTTGTGATGCTCCATTATTATTATCCGAGTGCACTTGAGAGATGACGTGAAACACCTTCTAAGAGTTTTTTCAATAATACTTAAAACAAAAAAAAACAGTATTCAAGTTTAAAAGCACTACATATTAGTCTACCTTGTCAAAACTTCTGATTCAGCATACATGCATCATGTGTTTAATATAATTATGTGTTTATATGTTTGTGTTTGTTGTGTCTTGCACAAAGATAGGCTGTGTGCTTTGCCGTGTACATTTAACAAAAACATTCGACAAACACACAGTTTGTGTATTGTTCTTAAACAAAATACATAGAAAAGGAACTTTAAGTCGAGTTCCAGCGGTCAACACATATAGTTTTCATTGTTTGTCCAAAACATTTTCAATATATTCTCTAGACATTCTTTACTTATTTATCTTTATATATAATTTGTTAAAAAAAAAAAGTCTTTCTTTCTTTCGGAATCGTTAGCTCACTAGTAACATGCACCACTTTTTAATTTGTCATATTTGGTATATTCTGTATGATGTACAGTATGTCAACAAAGAGCATAAATAACATTATCATTCATCATTAGCTGTCAAAGTGTTAATTTATATTGTCTAGGTTCAAACTATTGTCGACTGATTATTAAAATGCTATAGTAAAGGAAAATTCCTAAAAAAAACAGGATTTTTTTTTGGGCAAAACAGTGGTATTGAGACTGGTTCTGTTAAGGTTTCTGCTTGAGAAAGAGTCCCATGTATACTCTCAAAGAATGTACTGTCGATAATGAGGTCTTGGGGACTACACAGAGACATCGATGCTTGAGGGCACATAAAGGCTCCTGAAATATAAATGAAACTAGAAAAAGCACACAAAAGAGTGCAGACCTCCAGTAAGAAGCTCCGTTACAACCATATAGTGATTTTTTTTTTTTTAAACCTAATATTATTGACCTACATCTACTTGTATCAATATATTTGAACCTTTCTTTAAGCATTTGAAAAATTATTAAAAGTATGTGAACTCAAGGGATAGCGCAACACAAGAGAGCAAAAAACATCCTTCTGAATTCATTTTAACCACTGTGTTACCTCTGGGTCAAGGTGACCCGAAGGCCGGAAAACCCGTGTTTGTTGTATCCCCTGTTTAATTCTGAGTTTGGGGGGCAGGAGTGTCGCAAAAAGATGATGATATTCTTTGTTAACCTTTGTATCCTTTGTCTTTGTTATCTTTTCTTTGATCTAGTCCTTTAACTTTAGACTTGGATTGTGTCATATTACACTTTCTTCTTATAGAAACCTTGTTCTTGTTCTGTATTTCCCGAAGGAGCCCTCCAGAGGGATCAATAAAGTTGTATCTATCCATCTATTTATGGATGGATGGATCGATAGATATTTTATTGAAGACGATCGCTCCATTATGTCAAGCTTTTTGTATGCGTTTCTCCAGGTCAAAACTTTAATGAAGAACAAAACAAAAAAAAAAAAACATTTGTGGCAATCTTTTCTGAAAATTCAAACTAGTATTATGTGAGCTCGGTGATCCATCGGGGTCCTCTTGTGTCGCTACACATGTCACGAGTCCCTTATAATGGCTTCAGCGGGGGCCACAGATTGTGTTACATTGGCACACTTGAATCTTGAATGTGATCCCCATCATGAATGAGTTAGAGGGACGAGCGGAGTGTTGCAGCTGTTTGGCAGCCAGCTTTATCATTTGGATCACAAGGTGAAGGAAATGTGTCATGAAGTCCCACCACCTGCTGAAGGTGGGACCTCCTGGGGCCCACGCCGAGGGACTCTAATTATAGCACCTGAACCCACTAAAGCCATCCATTAAGAGGAGAGAAATAAAGGGGGTCACTTACCTCGAACAGACATTCTGTTAATCCCTTCCTGACTTGGGTCCACAGGAAGGCGCAGAAGAAGAACAGGGCTATCTCGGTGCAGGTGAAGTAGGCGTTCTCCAGCAGGGACCTTCTGGAGAGCTCCAGGCCACACTCTTTACAGTCTCTCCAGGCGCCCAGCATCACCGTGCTGGCTCTGCTCAGCAGGTCCAGGTAGCCCGGCATGGGCTCCACCTCTGCCGGCCCGGAGCTCCCGGGGTGAGCGCTCATTCTAACGGTGACTGCGGCAGAGACTGGCGGGTGAGGAGGGTGAGGTGGTGGTGGTGGGGGGGGCGGTCCAGATTGTTGCCTCTAATCTGGACAAGCTTCTGCTCGCTCACCTGGGTCAGAAATCTTATCTAAAACAGCTTATCCTCCTCCGCAGTAAGTCTTTGTTTTTCAGCGTATTACGACATGGGCCCCGCGGTCCAGTGGATCATTGAATTAAAAAAAAAAATCGCAAAAATTCAAATACTCATCGTGTGATGTTATTACCACACAATTATTTTTAAAAATAATGTTTTTTTTCAGCAGATAACGGGGGCCATCAGCGGATGGTCTGAGGCGCTCATTCCGCTCTTGCTAGTCACCGGGTCCCCGTTAGCCGTTAGCTTAGTAACACAATAGTGATGCGACCAGAGGGGGGGTACGGGGGAGGGGGGGGGGGTCAGCATCCACTGTCGGGGCTACTCACTTTAAATCCTCAAACAAGATTATCCAACACCGAACAGACGGCTTCGGTTCGGTCCATGAGGCGCGGCGGCGGCGCTTCTTCTTCTTCTTCTTCTGCTGCTTCTTCTTCTTCCAGGACAGCACATGCGATGCCGCTACGCCGCGACGTCACGTCGCATCACCGGAACCGTTACTCGGCTAAAAAGAAAAAACGCGCGGGAACACGGCTCATGGAAAAAAAAAAGACGAGGAATAGATTTAATAAAAAATTTAAAAAAAATGATGAGTAATTCCACACACAACGGTAGGAGACGAAGAAGACGTGAAGCGGCTGCGCCACCCGCCGCTCTCTCTCTCTCTCTCTCTCTCTCGCTCGCTCGCCCAGTGGCTCTGAGGAGAAGAGGCAGCGACGCTTTAAGAGAGGCGCGGGCGGGCGCAGTGACGTCACTGGTGGCTTTGAAGAAAAAAAAAAAAAAAAAAAAAAAAAACGTCTGCGCGACCGGGATTAAAATATACTTAAAGAGACAGTACAGTGGAAATGACGCGCCAGGAACGAGCGTGACGGTTAATGGTCTCTCTGGAGAGGGTCTCTCTCTCTCTCTGGAGGGGTCGCCTCGATAAGGGGGGGGGGGGGTTTCTCTGAAATAGTTGCTGCTCTCGAGGAACGTGGACGAGAGATCGTGCAAAGGTGTTTAGTGATGAGGGTCAAAGAGAGAAATGACCTTTGAACTTTAAAGTTTAAAGTCAAAGGGAACTCGGGGATTAGAGATGTGGTGTAACTGAGGGAATGAATACCTTAGAATTCTGTATATTCAAGCTGGTAAAAAACAAATAAAATAGGGACAAGCAACAACCGAAAAAGTGTAAACAATTAGGGAATATTGTTTTGTTTTTATTGTAAGTTTTGATCCAATGTCTACGATAAAACAACAAAAATAAAATGGCAAATCTTTTTTCTTTTTTTTTAAGAAAACACCTTTCAGGTAGTATTAAACAACTGGCTGTTGCTCCTAAGCTATGGAATGATCTTCCTCTTTCTTTGAGCCTAATGGATCTACTGACTCCTTCCAGAAACATCTTAAGACCTTTTTTTTCGTGATGCTTTTCCCTGATTTTCTGGGACATCTGTCTTTTTCTCAGTGTTATCTTGATCCTTTTAGTATATATTTTTTGAGTATTTTTATTTTTATTATTTTATTGTTTAAGCGCTTTGTGGCCATGTTCTAGAAAAACACTAATTACTTACTTACACATTATAAATGAAATGTTTTTTTCCCCCTCCTGAGAGGTCCGGTGTTAAACGCCTAATGGTCGATAATGGTCCGGAGTTTGAGGACCACTAGTTTGAAACATAAATTAGAAGTCAAAAGTAAAAATGAATATAATAAATGGGGAGGTTTACTGAAATCCACCTTGGGCACTAAAAAAGGACAGAGGTAAATATATTTAAAAATAAATGTTTTCATTAAGCCACAATTTTAGTAATTGTGTGAATTGTACGGTAAGAAACGATGTTGCTTCAAACGTATGACATTTGAAGCGAGTTGGGAAATCCGTTCAAACTTTGAAGCAAGTTTTCATGCCGGAAAGGGTTTAAATATCCAATTTTGAATTTCAAGATTCATAGGGTTCCATAGGGTTTTTTTTTTTGCACAAATACACTACTTTTTAATCTCGTGAAAACAGATAAGATCCCTTTATGGTCCAAAGTGTCAGTTCATTATCTTGGGTCTTACACACGTGAGAACATTCTAACACAAGTGGTTAAGCTTTATTTCAGATTGGAGATAGACAATCAAGGAGGAACAGAACAAGAAGATTTCTTTTTAAATAGACTCCGAGAGAGACACCGTGTATCAATCATTTAATATAACCTCAAAAGGAATGTTTTTTGCAATACACTCATTAAATCTGTCTTTGCATTTTCTCTCACCAATAAAACGACACAACGATCTTCTTCATCACACAACGTTTGAACTCATACTCAGGTTAGCCAGGTGGGTTAAGCGGTGGCAGTGGGAGCGTACTGCATGGCTAGTCTGTCGAACTCATTCTCCTGCAGGAGAAGCAGAAGGAGAGACATTAGAAATAAGAGGAAAGATCACTGGTGCAGCTGGTCATAGCATGCCTTGTTTATGTTCAACTGTGCTCTTGTGCAAATACATCTGTGACGGAGGCTAAAGATGAAGATAAAGAGCGGTTTAATGCCCCGGTTGGCTTCAGTTCAACAACATCTGCTGGTAAAGGTTATAACAGGTCGTTCTGGAATGATTTTATCTATATCGATTTGACTTTTATAACAGTGAGGCGATCAAAGATCAGAGCAACGTCAAAGGCAAAGGAAACTTTGCACAAAGAGACAAGAGAGGCAAGACTTGCTAATGAAGCAAGCAGACCAACAATTTCAATGCGTTTTAGTTCAGTTCAGTTCAGTTCAGTTTATTTTCACAGCAAACAACAAGTCACCTGGTTAAACAACAACATGCTGGACATCCAGATCAATAGTCTACAGCTCTTCTGTGTCATACCTTCAGGACTACCATTGCAGGACCTCCATGGCTCATGTTTAATAGCGTTTAAATGTACTGTATTGCTGTTCTAACTGGGCCTCAGAAACTAGATTCATTTTGTCCGTGTTTTCATCTCAACAGTAAGCAAATGCTTAATAATAGGTGTTCTTGTCTCTGAGCTACATGGTCAAACTGTCACACTGTTTTTGTTATCATAAACCAGCAACGCACACGTTAACACAATCAAAATTTGTCATTCAGTGTGTCAGAACAAGATAAAATGTATGAAACATTGTCTGTTGGACTAAGTGAATCGTGATAACAGTGTTCATCTGTGCAGATTGACAAAATCCTTTTGTGTGCTTATTTATTTAGACCTAAACTTCAGATGCAAGAAATAAAATGGATCAACAAACAAACTAAATAAAGCCACAATAAGAAAGCATACCTTTGCTAAGTAGTCTTTCAGGAAGGGGTGGGATCTGTGCGCATCTTTCAGCTGAGACAGGTAACGGTTAGTTACCTGGAGGAACAAACAAAAAAGGACACTTTAGTCTAAAATATATTCAACCACACAACAGAGAATAACCATCAACCACAACAAACATGAATAATACAATGTGAATAATGTAATTTAATGGTGTTCACAAGTAAAATAGAGAACACACACATGATAAACAAAGATGATTTGATCTGATTAAATTCTACCTTCAAAGTATTTGTGGGTGAGAAAATAAAGATAAAAAAAATAAAAAAAAGGTTTCATACAATTGTGAATTTGAGACATTATGTGACATGATCAGAAATGATTTAAAAGTTCAACTGTTCCATAAGTAAAAGCTTTGTAGCGTTTCAATGCAGTGTAGCAGTCTAAGCATTTCAATAGTTTTGACGTGAGTAAACTATATCACTAACAAGTCCATGAAACAAAGGGGGAGATGATTGGCTTTTCATCTTATCATCTACACGGCATAAGGGACAGTACAAAGCTCTGTAGATATCATGCACGGACAACACATTTCATGATAGCATGGAATTCCAATCAAAAAGTTTGGTTTGAGGGCATCTGCGTTGATTTGGTCACAGTACACACTCAATTGAGGCCAGACTAAGAGTTCTGGACCGAGCTTGGGATCGAAAGAAAGTGGAA
This sequence comes from Callionymus lyra, assembly GCF_982586985.1. NCBI lineage: Eukaryota > Metazoa > Chordata > Actinopteri > Syngnathiformes > Callionymidae > Callionymus > Callionymus lyra. The sequence continues at coordinate 15,603,667 of NC_141819.1, forward strand.
ATGGTACCCTTAATGCTTTCCTTCACAACATTCAAGTCCAAAGTCTTACCTCGGGGGCTTTACCCAGATGCTGAGTCAGCACAATGAGGTTGATCAACGTCTCAGGGTGACTGCTGTCCTGTATGTGGAAGGATGAAGACACAGAAAGAAAACAAGAGAATGAGGGAAGTAAGTATATTTAGGTCAGCGATTGAGCTGCAGGTTCAGCTGCTTCATTTCAAATGAAATGCCAGAACAAATTCTCCAATTGTGATTGTGAACCTACTTTATAAAAATCACACACCTCAAATAATCAATTTATTCCTACACAAAATGTCGACTGTACAAAACAGGGCAAAAAAGAAATTGTTAAGAAAATAGTCTTGGGATGAGCTTGATAAAGAGGTAATAACAACGTCAATGTCTACTTATAAGTGTACGACGCATGTCTCTTCATGACTTAAAATTGTAAAGTAATGGAATTAATGGATACACACCTCAGTGTTTACACAAATTAGCTTTTGTAGGAAAATGACAACACTCTTCCCCTATATATATATATATATACATATATATACTGTATATACAAGAGCCTTCACATTGACCCAACTTGAACTCTTGTTTAAAAGCAAATCAAGAAATACATGTTGAATAGTTTTGTACAAACAAACTAAAAAATGCTCACTTGAACTACAAGAACAACAATCAAAGTTTAGCATTGGACGATTATCATGTACAAAAAAGGTTAATGAATTGCATGGATTAATAAAGAAATATACAAATAATTAGGCTAAACATAAACTAAACTATAGTTTTGTATCAGTTTCCAGAGGACAGGGAACAGCAGGACTTATAAGATAGAATATCTCATTGTTTACTCGCAGCGATACAGCTGTGACCCCATGAGGCCACATTCTTTTTCTGGCAAGCATGTGTCGTGGCCTCAGGAGGCCCGAGAAGCCTCAGCACATACCCGCCTGGGAACTTTGCCAGTTTAAGAATGGATCTTATATTTCCATCTAAGACTCTTGTTAATAGTCAGAGACAATCCTTAATGTGTCAAGGGTGCTTTGAAATTTGAATATAAACGTTAAAGATCAGACTGAGTACTTTCTTATTACAGAAACTAGTCTCTGCTGTGTTACAGAAAAACCTCCTCCTCAAAAGAATCAACATAACAGGCGAGTGCTGACATACAATCAAATACAATAGTATGCATTTCACTATGTTATCCCATAGAAAAAGGAGAATATGTCTCATGTACATCTACATTAATCAAGCTGCTTGGCAGTAGTCTGGCTGATCATTGATATTCATGTATGATCATTAATAAAGTCAATCTAATCTAATCTAACTTTGAGTGGAACACCTCTGCCAGATAACCGCCGTGTCAAATAATCTGGAAAATGGATTGTGAAAGTGAAATAAAACTTCAAGCCAACTATACCTCAGTGTTTCCAATATCACTAAATAATGAAAGATTAAGTAGTCGGAAAGACCTCTTAATAAAACTGGCTTTAACACACTGTAGATACACGATAGGTCTTATAATTAAAGGATACTTTATGTGCTTTGATAAAGACTAGTCAGAGAAAGAAGTGTAATCAAAGGCTTGCCAGTGAAATCTATTTAGTAACGATTTACTGTGGCGCCACCTGCTGCTAGAATTAAGAAACACAAAAATGCGGTTTAGTATTTATAAACAAAGCAAATTATAATTACTATATTATTATATTATAATAACAATTATTTTAGCTTATCATAGCTAGAATGTAGCAAAAAAATGTTCTGCAGCATCAATGAGTCAACGATAACCTAAATGCTTCCAGCTCAACAACGATGAGGTTGAACATTTTTTAAGATTACGAACAGGCATCCCAGAGCTTTTCATATTCATTTCTTAAATAGAAGAAAAGTTGCGTTAACATCTGTGTGCACTTTGTTATTTGCCCTTCGTTCTTTTGTCGGCTGCTGTCTGGTGACAAGAATCCTAATTTTCCAAAGGATTTTTTTCAACCGTTTCAATAAACTTCTATAGAAAAAAAATTGAAAATAATTTTAAATTGCTAATCAATAATAATTATAAAATTTTTTGTAGCTATGGTAAATTACTTCCACTTTAAGGGGGAAAAAAAATCAGAAATCACTTATTCACTTATCTTTTGTTCATATGTTCAATGAAGACATTTTTTTATTTGATTATGATTATTAATTATTTTATTTATAGTCAGTTTTTACACACAAATCTAAAGTCTTATATTTGTAGGAGAGCACCTGGGCGTCTGGGTGTGAAAATGTTTGCTTATCCATGTCAATGTGCAAGAAAAGACATTTCCAGACAAGGTAGCATGAAAGAGAAAAGACCTTGTCAAGTGCCTCCTGCAGAACTCCCTCGGCCTCCTCCCACTTGTTCTGAGCCATGTAACAAGCAGCCTGTCCGTTGAGGAGCAGCAATGTGGATGAGTACTTGTCACACATCTCCTGGAAAATGTAGTAGGCATCCTGTAGCTTTTCCCCACCCTGAGACAACAAACAGGATGTGAGCTCAGTCAATGGTTCATGGCGACAAATGCTCCTAAACGTGTGTTCGTAGATAAAGAAAGTGTACGTAGTTTAACTGAAATGACCTTTTTTCTGTTCTTTTTAGAAACTGCATGAAAAATCAAAATAACCAGCAGGAGAAGTAATTTTCATGTTTTACTACACAAAGAACTAATAATTAGTATGTCAACCTAAAAATACAATAAAATATATTAAATTTAGCAGTGTCTTATTAGGGAACAATCTTTTTGGGTGTCTATATCTCACCACTGCAATGTTGACCCATGCTGTAGCTAGCTGGGTGAGGGTTGCATCCTCATCCTGCTCTTGCATCTTCTTCAACTCTTTCCTGCGGAACAATTACAGTGAATTACAGAGAAAAGCCGTATTTTCAAACCAGTATGTTGAATAACCCATGTTTAAAGTCCTACATCAATCTTTATGGGATGGGTAATGAAGATTGGGGCAAACAAATTAAGCTAATGAATGACATTTAAAATTTGTTCTGCTTCCTTTTACTAAACATTCTTCTATTTGCCTTTATTCCAAAAGTTTCTTATGTCTGGAGTTTCCCATCCTAACACAATAACGCATTTTTGAAATGAAATCTGAAGAAAAATTTGAATTCAAATTACAAAATCTATTACTTGCAAAAACATCACAAGGCTTTAAGTCTGAGGCTTTTGAGGCTTGTGCACGCCAGCTGAGGTGTCATTCAGGTGACCCGTAATTAGATGTTTGAATAAATATACAGTCAAAGACAAACGTTTGGACACACCCAACAGGATCATTCAAGTTTCATTCATCATTCCAGTCTGGCTGACCTTCGTTTCTTGCAGTAATGATGGTCACTGGTTCCTCTTAATCTAGCTGATAGGTTCTTGTTCTAATATGAATTGTAATAGTTGTCCAATGAGGCTGTCGAATGCTTTCCAATCTGACTTCTGCACAACACAACTGATGGCCCCAAATTCATTAAAACAAATCCACAAAACAAGACACGACACCGGTGAAATAAAAAAAAACATGCCAGGCCCCTTTTGAAACTTGAAAAAAAGTGGCTTCTTTAAAGAAACTAGACTGCAAGACATTTTTTCAAGTATTTCAGATTTCTTTGTGGAGTACATAATTCCACATGTATCCATTCATAGTTTTGATGCCTTCAGTGATAATCTACAATCTCAATAGTCATGAAAATAAAGGAAACACATTGACTGAAAGGGTGTGTCCAAACTTTTTGGCCTCCACTGTATACTAGCAGTGTCAACATTTACAATTTTTTACTACATGTGTAACCAAAGCTTCTATTCGTTGGGTAACCGGACATCATACAAGCAAAACACACACGGCTGATGGGTCAACAGCAGCGTGGCGTCACTTGCAGGCATGTATATATTAGTGAGAAATAAACGCGTATGAGAAGGAAAGAAAGAAAAAAAAGAGTACACAGTAATTGATTTTTCTAAACGGTTATGATTTGATATACATGTAAATGTTTACATGTGTAAGAGTTGACAATCCTATTATAAACATACAATTGGAAAAGTGATGTAGGTCTTGATGATTTAATTGTCGTAATGAATCAAGAACATTCTTTAAAACATGTTTTGCATTGTACAAATAAGAGACACATACCTCGCCAGGTCCACACGATCAAGACTTAGCAGCACCTGGATGCTCATGGCCATGCTGGTGGAAAAAGCAAAAATATGTTTGAAATATATACATTTCATTCTCAAACATGAATTTTCTAATTATATGATACTATAAAAACCGCCGTCTACAGTATTCAATTGTTCGTTATGCATTTGTTCAGTGCATTACCCGACATTTACATTGATTTCTCACAAATTAATCTGACCATTACTTTAACGTGCTTCTTAAAAAAATGGTTTAATTCAAAGCTTTTATTCACTTCTTACCATTCCAGACTTTCCCCTTGATGAAGAGTCCTCAGAGCAGCATCAGTGTTTAACTCGTGATGGTAGATGGAGGCAGACATCAGGAGAAAGGTTGTGTTGGAAGCATCCATGTTTTTAGACATTTTCTTGTCAAGATCAGCAACAATTGCATCCCTGTACACCATGAAAGTTCATTACTGATGATGCTCAACTTAAACATAAGTGATTTTATTTTATTTATACATAATATATCCTTGATTTTCTGGAACTCCTGTTGTGTTATCAGTTTTATCTTGCCCTTTAAAGTATATACTTTATTTATTGTTTGATAGTTTAAGCGCTTTGTGACCCTGGTCTGGAAAAGCGCTATACAAATAAAAATTACTTACTTACTTACTTACTTACTTACTATATAAACTATGCAAGAGTTGCTATGCTTGGTGTTAAACTCTGGTCTCAGATTCAATAAACTGCATAACTGTTAATAACAAAATTAAATATGGAAAACAGATATTTTCTAATTATTTTAGTGTTTCCGTGTTAAACATACTGTAAATACTATTTAAAATATTGTTGTCGTAGAACAAATGTCCTAGCTCACACATCTCCACAAATCTCTGACAACATTTTTTAAGCTTTCACTCGACAAAACTCCCTCGCAAAACATATAAAAGTAAAATATTTATTATAATCCCTATAATAATATACTTTATAAATGTATCTGCAAGTCTGCCAAATATCTTTATATCTTTATCTTTAAAATTGATCAAGTGGCACATCATTTTTTTGGACCCGCCGATTGCACGGTCGCCTGTATTCTGACTCACAAGTAGAGTCCGAAAAGCCATATTTAAAGAAATAGCACTGTCGCTGATTCAATCAATTAAAACACACCATAACTGTGATTTATGTTTCCATTACTGTATATTTGAACAACTTATGGCGTATTAGTTCGATCCGGGCAATTAATTTGCTTATTTCTATGTATATTTTGAGTGCCAAATTATTAAAAACGATTAACATCATTATTATATATAACGTTTCCAGTTTTTATTTGCTAAACAAGCCTTCCAATGATACCAACCTTTTTTAATATCTGGTAAATATTAAGCAAGTTATGACATTTTGAATGTCTGATTCAACAAAAAGGTCAAACCTAAAATATTGAACCCTGTATACTCAGTATTGCAAATACTTCATTATTATCTTAATATTTATCACAGGAAATGATTCTCATGTCACTGGAATCTTGTACTTGTTTTGGGTTTACCTTTTACTCTCGCTGGAGAGGTACTCGGCAAACATCCGGACAGCCTGGAGCTCAGGTGGAGAGTTGAACTTGATGTCATCCAGGACCACAGCATACTTCCTCTGAAACAGACAACAAAACACAGTATTTACACTGAGCTACAGGTAGAATATCTAAAAATGATGGGACTGTCGTTCACTTACCTGGGCTATGTATGCTCTGTACAAAAACATGTCCCTCTCAACCTCCTTCTCTGGCGTTGAAGGCTTTAAAAGAAACATTTATATCATTATTCTCAGAGCAGTTTGGATGAGTATTTGTGTTTTGCTACCGGTAAAGCTAACTGCTATTAGCCGTCAAGCAGACCCTACAGAAAGGGGTTCTTGACGAAGTAACTATGTATTTATACTCACTCACCTTCACCTTCTGAGCCTCGTTGATGCATTGCTGATAACTGCCGATGTAATAACCATTTTTGACATCGAATAGTTCATCCACATCAGTCTGCTGGGCCGCCATGTTGGATACAAACAAGCTTCCTGACACGTCGCAAGTAAACGTCACTCGGTTGGTAAGCTGTGCGCGGGGCATTGTGGGAGATGTAGTACATAATGTTTTTTTCTGCAGAACCACTAACGCGATCTGTTAGATAAAAATTGGCTATGATGTGACTATAATCTCAGTTCATTTAATAAGTATGGCTTTACTCACGTCATATGCAAGGCTGAACTCGATAAAGCATGACTTTCATTTTGATCGACAACATACACTTAATGACTAAAGTAATTTAAAAGTGCGACATTTTCAGACGAGGTTTAAACAGAACCTCCTGCAAGTTTCAGGTTTTTGAACCTGCCTCCTTCATAAGGTAATACATTTTTACTTTCTATTTTCTTAAATGTATAGGCCAAATGACACATACGTGCCCTTAAATGAATCAATTTATTTTAAAACATTATTTAGAACATCAAGAAAAATCCCATCGATATTAAACTCATGGCAGTTTATTCTATTCCTCAATGAACTATATACATATTTATTTATTATAATTGCGTGCGCATGTCACGAGGAACCACTAGAGAGAGTACGAGGTCAATGTCAGCACTGCAGTTATAAGGGTTTACAGATCTGGAACAGATTTAAGGGTCTGGGGGACATTATTGTCAGTCACACGTTCGCAAACAAACACGTGAGATAAAGCACGGAAGTGCTGCTAAAACAATAAACAAAGCAATAGGCCAGAAGTGTATTTTGACCTCGGGAATTCCGGTGTTGTCATCCTAAAATAAGTTCTGTCCCAGAAAAACATCCGCTGACCATGTAGAATTTTTAAAACAAAATATAGAGTTGTCATTTTTACTGTTTTGAAATCACATATAATGTAACCCACTTTCATGAGAAATTGACATTTTAATTAATCTTAATAATTTATATATATATATAAACGAGAAAATATAAAATAATGTTTTTTATTTTTTTTTAATTATATTAATATATATATATATATATATATATATATATATATATATATATATATATATATATATATATATATATATATATATTTTCAACCGATTAGCTGTTGCAGATTCATAATTGTATATGATACAATGTTTTTTTTTTAAGTCCAAGATTTAAGCTCTAAAAGAGTCTCTAAGTGTTCACCATTCAGAGTGAGATCTGGCCCTTGTCCAGCCATTATCTCCTGGAAAACTACCAAAGGACAGAAAATTAGTTCCTCAATAGATTCTGAATGAACCATCTCAGCTAACTACTCCTGGCAAGAGAAAGTAGCCCAAAGATCAATAGAAAATGTGTACAATTTTCACAATCTGTCCTTTTTTTTAATACAAATTGCAAACAGGCAATCTGGTGGTATGTCTCAATTTGGGGTAAATGTATTCAATGCCTGTGTTAAAGAAGATGATCACCAACAAACCCTCTTCTAAAACTTTTATAGTGTTCCATCCTTTGTTGTGTGTGTTCATGTTACTGTAATTGTGTACCCCCTGGTGTACGGAAGTGCAGCTACAGGAACTCGTTTTAAGAAAGAGGAAAGAAAGAATGCTCTTGTCAGCAGGAGCAGTTGAAAAACAAGATGTAAAACAGTGTCTCCAGCATATGTTCATCATTCATGATTCATGCCTAAGCATTCCTACTGTTATGCATTCTAGGAAGTATCTACACGCCCATTATTTAACCGTGAGGGAGACTTGTACATCATAGTTGTTACCATCTCTCGGCTTAAACTATGGATCGCACGACTAAATTTGTTGTACCAGGGACGGTATTATGTCGGCATATATTTACAGACTGACCTTCAGATAAAACCTGGTAAAAAAAAATATATCGTAGAGAGTTGTGTTTCACTAATTTTTACTTTTTTACATGTTTATTTTTTTAAATAAACATGTCAAGAGCCACAAGCTTATTTTACTTTAGAGAAAATACCATCTTAACACATTTCAGACAGTAATAATCAATAATACAAACAAACTGGCGTTTGGGGACCACTGCTGTACAGGGCATGGCTAGCAGAAAGAAACTCAAAAGGCCCTTGACTCTCTTTTATTTATTTCTATGATACCTTTTTAGCATTTAGAGTACGATGATAGCGTTTGGCCAGCAAGACTGGGAGCTTGCATTGCAGCTTCTTCTGCCTCACAGAGAGTTGCAAATCTTCAAACGCTTCATGGATCCTGATGGTAACTCCGAACACTATCAATATCTAACTGTAAAACGAACGTGTTATTATGAAATAGGCACAATAGAATGGCTGCAATGGTTCTGTTTGTCTATTGCATGTATTGTGTGTTTTCTTATTCCATTATTTCATTCTGCACTAACACCAATAAAATACAAAACTGTATTTAGAAAACTGGGAATACTAGTTTCTGATTCTGATTTATTTATGATCAACTTTTTTTGTGAGGGAATAAATGCTGGAATGCTGCAGCCTTGTAACCTAGACACTCCCTTGTTTGGAGTCCAAGTTAGGATGAAATCAGGCTCGTCCAGCAGAACTCAGTGATATGTGGGCTGATGTCCCCTGTCTCCTGCTGTATGTAGCTGGGTTCGGCTCTTCCTGCAGCAGTGGGAGTAAGATAAATTACACAGAAACAGTGCACTTGATAATGGAATTGGTTGCGCATCGGTTTTCTCTAAACTATGACTTTTATTTGTACCTACTTATGTTGAAAAAATTTCTGATGAAACTATTATTTGTTCAGTTACATTTAAAAGGTTTTTTCCAGTCATTTTATTGTGTCATATGTCAATAAATCGCTATTCTTTTAGGTTCATTCTCAAGTATTTTTGATTTATAAATGAGCATCATAAGGGAGTCATATTATTGTGTCATCTCGTCTGGACTATTGCAACAGTCTGTTTTCACAAGAAGGATCTGTCTCGCCTGCAGTTAATACAAAACTCTGCAGCTCGATTTCTGACCCGCCCTAGTAGAAGAACACACATTTCCCCGATCCTTAAAACTCTTCACTGGCTGCCAGTTTCTTTCAGGATCCATAACAAAATTCTGGTTCTTACTTTCAGATCTATTCATGGTCAGACTCCTCCTTACATCAATGATCTGATCCAGCCTTACACCCCAGCTCGGGCTCTGAGGTCTGTGGATCAGAATCTACTTATGGTTCCTCGCACATACGGTTCAGGACCAGAGGAGAGAAATCCTTCCAGGCTGTTGCTCCTGAGCTTTGGAACGATCTTCCTCTCCCTCTGTGTTTGATGGAGTCTACTGACTCCTTCAAGAAACATCTTAAGACTTTCTTATTCATTCAGGTTTTTCCCTGATTTTCTGACACCTGTTCTTTCTCAATGTTATCTTGATCTTTTTAGTATATATTTTATTTTATTGTTGAAGCGCTTGGTTATCCTGGTTCAGAAAAGCGCTCTATAAACATAAATTACTTATTTATATTAGGTTGTTTGTATCAATAGATTCCTCCAGGGGCTTCTTATTGTTCATTTCTCTGCATTTTCCTTTGGGAAAGCGTCCAACCTTGAGCTTGGCCCGGGATAATTAGTGGAAGTCCAGATGGGGGGTCGAGGGAGGAGGAGGAGGGAGGAAGAAGGGAAGTCAAGGGAAACGCTCTGGCTGTCAATGCTCTTTATTCTTCGGGTGTGACTTGAGCCTAGAGCCCGCCCCCCTCCTCCCTCCTTCTTGCGCCGCCGCCTCGCCATTGGTCCAAAGCGTACGTCAATCAACGACTCACAGGTCTGCCTCAAGTTTGAAACTTTTTTCTTTTTTTTTTTTCCTTCCAACGTTACTCGAGTTACAACGAGCTGTACTAGCAACCGATCCCACCGAGAAGAAAACACTCTCTGAATAATTGAGGCTTCGAGATCCAGACCGAGGCTGCAGCGACAGACATGTTGTGAGGCTCGACGACCCCGAGGATGAGCGAGTCTTGAGGGGCTTTTTTGTTTTAAATACCGCGTTCATCTTGTCATCGTGTCGCCCGAGAGCTCGTGAGGAAAAAGGTGAGTCCTGGTCCAATGGAGCATCTCTGGAGGATTTAAACGTCACCTTTAAACACAAACATTAGCAAATATTGTGGTGTTTTTTTTTTAGCTACTTTAGCATCAGCTCACTGTGTTTGTGTTTGTTGTGTAAAGTTAGCGGAAGTAACGTTTCACGCTTTGATTTGAAACAACATTATTAGTTGTTGTTTCACATATTTATCTCGAGTGAATGAAGGTTTAAAGAACATTGTTTCGTGTTTCCAGTCACAGCTGTTCACGTTTATAAAAAGAACAAAACTGTTAGTGATAACAAGATGGAATGACGTGTTCTTGTTGTTCATGTAAAATGCTAAAACAAACAAAAAAACAACAATTATTAAAATGCGTTTATAGAATACGTTTATGTATGTTTATGTATACATATGTTTAAAAAATTGTTGTGTGACTTCTATGTTACAATTGAGATGTTTATGGTTTTCACCATTTTAATCTGCATGGTATTATTTGACCTTCAATTGCTTGTACTAACTGTTGAATTCGATTATTTATTTATAATCCTAAAAATAGTTTGAAGAAAGCCATCTTTGTTGTGTTGTAGGGGCGACACAGTTGTTGCTTTTAAAAAGCTGCTGTTCGTAGCTTAATAAAAAGAAATACAGAACAATACTCGGACCAATAACCAAACCAACGTCATTACTCCTTAAAGACGTACGGTTAAGATCTATAGATACTACGTAGTTTATGTTGACCACAGTTGACGATTGATAACTCGTGTCCTCGCGTCTTAAATCTGAAATCATTTCCTCCCTTGTGTTAACAAAAATATGTTTCCGGGGCCACATTTCCTGTCCCAGCTACAGATTCAAAAGGTTTCTTACGAAACGTAAGTGGAATAAAAATGATTAGTTTGAGGATTTTTTATCTTTATAACCCCCGTTTCTAACGCAATAAGTAATTCATGTTTTTTTTCTTCTTTCTTGCTATTAGAAAGTTTAAAAAAAAACCTTCAAGTCCGTAATTACAAATAAGATGAAACAACATTTGGAACTCAAAGTTCCAAATGGAAAATAAACCAATATTAATCTGGAATCATGTCACATTTTATAACTAAACCTACACACAATTTACATATACCATCATGACATAGTGTTTACATACATGTTCTATTTACATATTTAAAACCATCCCTTAAACATGTTATAAAAAGAAAACTGCCAACCCAGACAAACATAGTAGTTTCCATTCCACAAGTATTAAATTCTTCCAGCCAAGCCAAATGATTTTTTTTATCCCTTATCTTTTTAATTCAAGTTTGCACCAAAAGGAGACGACAAACACTTTGTCTCGCTGCTCTCTCTGAATGCCAAATACCATTCTAAGAACATTAGTGTGGCTCCTAGTGTGTACAAACAAAGCTATTACTGCAATAGTGAGCAATTTTCATTTCAAAGTGTGGCAAACGAGGAACGAATAATTAAAGTGTTTATGCAGCTTTTTGTGCAAAATTCTCAAAACATTTGAATGAAAAGGCTTTGAAGGTGAAAATAGATGATGATGTGGGGAAGGGTTTAGCAGATGAATAAAGTTGTGACTACATATGCTTCTTTTTGAATATTTTTTATGGAACAGTAGTCGCAACATTTGTTAAAATGAAAAAGTATGATGTAATAAACATTCTCTCCTTCGCCAGTAAAACCCAAATGAAACAAGGTTTATTGATCGTTCTTAAGCGGCACAGGTTTGATTAAGAGGGAAAATTGGACTTACATTTTTGGGTCTAATAACATTAACTGTGGCTTTATGGAAGTGTTTTATTGACAAGCTATTAATAACACGTGGCAGGTGGTGATGTGTCATTAGAGCCTTTTCACTTCTTCAATAATTTATCTACAAGGTCTGACTATTTATCATCCAAGTTGTTATTTTAAATCTACATTCCAGCGATCAGGATTTGTTGATTTCCAGCGAAGCTGGCCGGTGTTTATCTGTTTTGCCTGGTCTCGAAGTGTTTCTGTGGTAACTGCCCACTCTTACGTGGTTCTGTTTACCCGCTAGCTCCACCAACTGTAAACTCTGCAGCAAATATGTGTTTTATTTTATTCATTTCATCTGGTTTGTGGAGGTCATGACTAGCTTTTCTAGCAATTACACAAGCTGCCACTTATTTCTTTGTGTGTTTTGTAAGCTTTTATTCGTCCATTTTAAAGGACGATATTCCAACATTATTTTTGAAGGTTTATAAGCCGTCCACATCGGGCTTGACTGTTTGGACCTTGAATGTTCAGCGCAACCTCCCGATAGCTGGACACGGCCGGCTTTGAAAGCTCAGTTGTTTTGTAGCGTCTAAACGAGAGGCATAGAAATGAGATTGGAATGAATGGGAGAGATTATAAGAGCCATGTTGATCTCCTAACAAGTCATCTTTTTTTTTCCTCTGAACATGACATGTGTTTTGCAAACACTGATATGTTTTGTGACACATCGCGGTGTTTACATTGTAAAGCTGCTCGGCAGAACAAGGCCAGTGTGTGAATGAATGGCGTCAGTGTGCAGCTGCTCAGGTAGCAGCTCACATTATCAGGCACAGCCTTAACCAGACATGTCGAGTGAATTATGACCTCAGTGCCACCCGTCCTGCCTCGCCGACTCAATGTGGGAGTGATTAAGACCTTTTAGTGCTTTTGATTTAGTGGCCGGCTCCGTACGTGATTTATTTCATTCTATTTCTTGTTGTTGTTGTTGTTGGTGAAGAAAGATGGCGAACGGTGATTTCAAATCGGAGTAAGTTTAAGAAGAGGATTGGTTTATATTGATGACGCTTGATTTTTTTTTCTCACTTGCCAAAATCAATTATTTACGTACCTTGTCAGGCGTTTTAAGTAACATAAAATGAGTCTTGCAACAGGAAACAAGACGTTCAGTATTTGGAAAGTCTTTCTTACAAGAGCACCTTTTATTTTACTCAAAGGAGTCTATCTTTTTCTTTTTCCCTCTTTGTGAGGTGTCTCACTTATCTGAGACACCTCACAAAGAGGGATCATACTTAATCCCAAAATGTCCTTTCAATGTCTTTGTAAAGTAGCTAGTAATGAAAAAACACCCAAATAGTGGTGAATTAATGAAAAAAACAAAGGTCAGCAAGATGATCTCATCTGAAAAGATAAAAAAAAACACTTTAATGGTTACTGTTCAGCGCTATTAATCATAAACCTACAGGAGAGAGTGTTCATATTTCAAACATGAAAGACACTTATGACATTCATCCATGATGCCACCTTCAAGAACTGAAGATCATTTCAATCTTCTCTGCAGCTCACCAGTCAATTGAAGTACAAAAAAAAAGAGTATTAGAAGTTTTGTTCCTTTTCTTTTAAAAATGTATTTTAATTAAAGGTATTATTATTATTACATCACACAATTTGCCTTTAAGGGTTTGACTATTACTTAAGGTTCTCTGTGAAGTTATCAGCGGGTGACTTTTCTTCTCTTTTTTTTTAAGGAAAAAGGTGGAAGGTTAATGACTCAAAACCAGTATCTGCTCATTTTAAACCATCCAATGAAAATCCAATCGATTGTGATATGTCTATCAAACCTGTGGCGTGGCTTGCATTAGAAAGGAGGTTGAACTTTTGAATAGTAAATATAGGTTATTCAAACCCTTTTTTCCAGGATCACCCACCTAACTTTTCAGTACTTTTTCAATATCTTTCTGAGAAAATCCTCACATTTCTAGCCTTAATTCTCAATACATATGCATTGTATGTAGAAATATTCTGTTGGAAATGTTGGTAACGAAAGTCTGTTTTGATTTTTGTCGCAGGAAGTGAGATGATTAAACTGTATCATATAATAAAATGAACCTGATGAGTAATCTGTCACAGATATAATACAGTTTAGCTATTTAACAAGGATTAGGGTCTTTATTTATTTTTGAACAAAACGTTTTTTTTCAAAGGTTTTTGTCCTTTTTTATAAAAGTGTTAATTTCCTTCCGGCTTAAAATATTTTCTCGGAACACTTGAATCAATTTTCTGCTTCCACCCACCCCTGCTAATTCTTCTAATATTTCCTTTAATACGATCTGAAAGCCGGAGCGAACATTGTAGAGGGATAAATTGTATTTTTATACCCCAGACCTTCCAAAGAAGGATGGCTCATTCCATCAACATGTCACTGGGGAGGGCTTAAATAATACAACAATATGACGATTGTTTAGATTTATGCGTCGTGAACAAGGGGGTGTTTTGTTTTAGATTTGGTCGCGGACTTGTTTTAATGAGCATCTCTTTTTGTTTTCCTCAACAGAGCCGATAAATCTTGATAATTAATAACTGCAGCGATTCCAGCCAAGAGCTTGTGTTGGAAAGGCTTCTTCAATATTCTTTTATTATGTTTTGCTAACAGTGGAGCGCCATTAAAGCAAGTACTCTTTATAGCTATTTAAAGTGATGCTAATCGCTCCTGATGATGAGCCTTGTATAATATATTCTGTCGGACAAACTGGTAACATCTTTTAAAACAGCAGACCACTTTAGTTTACTTGTTGTAAACACAACTTGCGGATTAAGTTCCCTCCCAAAAGTGCTTCGATCAGCATTGTGGGAACATATCGTCCACAAAAAAAAAGATGACAAGAATATTGTTGTGGTTGATGACTTGCTACGAAGATTCGCTGTAAAACGCATCTTAAATGCTCCGTCATCTGAGTTGATTCGTCTAAGAAACGTCATTAAATCACATCAATGTTTTACTCCAGTTAAATGTAATTGTTGTTCCGTGACACGCGATTGCATACGAGTGTGAACCTGCTTCAGCTTTCGGTGAAAGTGTATTTGACATTCATCTATTTTCGTACGTAAACATAAGTTGTTGCCTTCAGAGTTTCAACCTCAATCTGACACAACCAGTGAAAGAAAATGTCCTTTCAAGGACCTCACTTACTGTGAGAACGTTTTCTGCTACTAAAACTCCAGCAATAGTGGGTTTTTTTTTTAAACTAATGTTTTTCTAAATGTATTTTAACTTAAAATCAACAACCCAAACTGGTGTTTTAAATGTGATGGGTTGTATAAAAAAGTTCCTTATGTTTTTCTTTTAATTACAGTATTATTTTTACTTTTGTTGACTATATACACATTTGTTTTAGTTCCACTTTAAGACTTGAGTTTAGAAATGAATGATAAACATGACTAGCAAAACATATGATCTTAATATATATATAAATATATATATATATTCACCATATCTGTTACTGTGACATCCCTACTGGACTGTGCCATATAAATTCCATAGCCTTTGTTCCTTTCTCATTACATGTAACTCATTGACAGAACAATAGATTTTTTCTTTCTTTTTTTTACTGTGCTGCAAAGTTCATGTAAGCATGCAGGTGGCCTCTGGTTTCCCTGGAGACCTGAAACACCTCAGAGTAAAAGGTTCTTGTCTGCAGAGGTGTGACGAGGAACCTCAACAAAGACGTCACTTGAAATATGAGCCTTAATAAAGTTTAATTTGTACTCGGTTGACATTTTTTTATGTTTGCAGTTTTCTTCTACCAATTAAACATATCGGGCTTCAGGGGGCAGGAGGTGAGACCTTTATGGAGCAAGTTTTTAACGGTGGCCTAAATTTAAAAAAAACGTCGTAGCCCAGACATCAGTCATCGCTCAAACACGGTGATTATGTCCCGCGGCGCTGTCGAGGTGCTAATGAAACTGTACGGACGCGGGCGTTTACGCCGGAGACGAATGAGTCACCGCCATGTTTGCGGTTCTGTTCTAGACGTACGTGTGTTTAAGGGAAATTAGCCTAGCGTGACCGTAAAACAACCGCCGACTCGTGCATTTCAATGACGGAACAAGTGCCTTCTGTGTCGGCCCTCGGGCGGCGCAGCCGTCGTGTAGCGGCAGTATTCCCAGCCTTATTACTCATGCCCAACGCCGACTGATGTCGCTAAATGAAAGCGATCTGCGAGGAGCCACTGTCGTGTTCTACACGTGTCACCTCTTGGATCGTTCTTTTTTTTGGGCCGTGACCTGTTGCGCTCCGCTTCGGCTCTCTTGTCTATTTCAGACCAAACAGTGGCGCTGAATTATTAATCCGCGATCTGTTGTAAGCTGCTGTATTAAATATTAATTGCTGGGAGGGCTGTGGCAGATTTGAGAGCGCGAGCAGGGTCTGCTAAAAAGACCGTGATTGCTTCCACAGATCCGCACGGATGACGATTGTGTGGGAAGATGAGACGGGCGACAGATTATCTCCTTCATACGAAAAGATTTGCATCCATTTCCATGTACGTGTTCATGTTATTACTTTTTCTTTTTTTTCCGACCGCCGCGGCGTCACATCGGACAATGTGTCGATTGTTAGCAGCCGCCGCACATTTCCCAGCGATGGATTCTCCGTATTTGTAGTCAACACCTCTTGTGTTACGCAACATCTCAGGAGAAGGGGCTGAGACAAACACTGCAAAAGTTGATGAAAGACAGAATTTGAGCATTCTCAAATCCTGCTGTCGATTCTCTGACAGCGGGGCTTTTCCATTCGCGCACTTGATTCGAGAGGTTCTCTCTCTGCACACAAAGCACGGATGTAGTTTTATATAACGGCCTGGATTGTCTATTGTTTTCCAAAGTGGAGCCTGATTATATCATGCAGCTGGGCCCATTTCTGATTCCACTCTTCTTGAATGAATGGGGGAACTTTCCCTCTGTGTGTGGGGGGCATGGTCTCTGTCCCGAAGGTCCGCGAAGTTAATTTTCTCCGCACTAAATGGTTATTTATTTGAATCGATGAGTTTGTTTGCTTGGTAAGGACTCGCAAACATCTCTTTCTCGCATGATGTCTCCGAGTGACGACAATGTAAGGAGGTCGTGCTGCAGAAACGGAAAGATTTAACCAGGTTTATTTCCATCCGAGAGTGATGATGTCTATTTTACAACCCTTATTTGCTACAGTTAATGATTAATAATCTCCTACTGACATCAAAGGTCCACTAGATTATCAACACAATCTGGAGCTTGTAATCCTTGTGTTTGTGTCTTCTCGTTTAGACTATTGCAGCAGTTTATATTTGTGTCTAAACAAGAAGCAGCTGTCTCGCCTGCAGTTAATACAAAACTCTGCAGCCAGAATTCAGAGCTGCTCTAGTAGAAGAACTCACATTTCTCCGATCATTAAAACTCTTCACTGGCTGAGAGTTTCTTTCAGGATCAACTTTAAAATTTTGGTTCTTACTTTCAGATCTATTCATGGTCAGACTCCTCTTTACATCAGTGATCTGATCCAGCCTTACACCCCAGCTCGGGCCCCGGCTCCTGTGTTTGTCTTATGTGTCTTGATCTTTTAAAGTATATATTTTAACTGTGTATTGTTTTTGTTTGTTATAGCGCTTTGTGACCCTGGTCTAGAAAGGCGCTTTACAAATAACCTTAACTTTACTTATTTTAAAAAAAATGTGAATTTAAGGTAATATTAACCAATAAGGGACAGATGATCTTACTTTTGTTAAAATTATTTAAATGACTGTATAGTCGAAACACACATGCTGCTGTGATGTAAATATTCTTCCTCTTTTTAAATTTGGTTTGTCCTGAACATGTAAATAAAGTCAACAGGTAACAGTACCTTTTTATGTTATTGGATTACCAGAAGGCTTTAGGACAAGCTATTGGTATTTTCGTTGGTTCCGATTTCATGATGGATCACAAGCAGTTCTGACCTTTATGAAGACGAAAGCTTGCGCCGGGCGATGGCGAGATTTGTCCGTGAAACACTCTCTTTGTCGGGGCTGGCTGAGTAAGATATGAGCGAAGGTGCCACGAAGTAACTAGAATCTAGAAAAACTATTAAAATGCTAAATATACAACATGACTGCATTTTCTGGTTATTTAAAGGTAGTAGTTAGTATAACCTTTATTTATATGCTAACAACAAAAACAGACGCACCATATACACACCATGGTTGTTATGGTTAGTTTTTGGATGCAGTTTGGGGAATGGATCAGTTGTATTTTAAATCTTAAAACACTAATTGGAAAACAGGCTTTTTTCAATATGAGGAACATATCTTTAAAAACCAAAAGACGCTTTTTATGTTATATTTGAGGTGTTTTACTATAATGGATTTCCGTGCTCCTGGAAAAACATGAATAATCCAATGTATGTTAGTACGAAATTCAAAAGTCAAGGGAATTTTCAATATCTGAAGCAGTATTCTAGCTAAATTGGGGGGAAAAAAAGGTATTCTAGGTAAATGAATAATAGAAATGATAGCCCACAGTCTCTGGCAATGGGACATTATCACCAATTTATTACAACTAGGTGTGTAGCGAAGATGTTCCGAAATGAGTGTCAGGAGATTTTGTGCACATCACAATGTTTCCTGAAGGGGAGAATTATCCGACACAATATTCTGGCGGTTTTTTTTTAGTTTTTTAATATCTAATCATGTTGCTGTCCTTGAGAGTTAGCCTTTCGTTTCCTCATCAAAGGATATGACTCGACACCAAACTGAAGTTTGACAGAAATACAACCTGCAACATCATTCCACGCAGACTGCAGGTGACAAAATGTCAATAACCGAACCGCTTTTCTCATAAATGCAGTGTTTTTTTAAGGCCCCATTAAATTGCTTTTACAATTTTGTTTTCAAAAAATGGAAATTGAGAAATGGCCCTTATTTTGATTTGTGTTTCAAAATAGGATCAACTGGCTCCTTCATTTTGTGAGAAGCCAGTTGAGGGGACGAAGTCACCTTTTCAGAACGATCGCCTTCCTCTTGACTTGAGCTGAGCTAAGAGAGTCGCCTTTCTTAGAAGAAATCCCCATCACCACACACTTAATGAGGAAATGGCTTGGTTCTCTACAAACGTGGATGATGGGACTTTATCAAGTTTAGCCAGTGATGTGGTGGAAGAGTCGGCTGTCAATCAATGACTAAATCTCAGTTGCATTTGATCCTCAGAGGCTTAGATCTTAAACAACTAATGAGTTTGATGTAGCGCTGCCTTATGAGTTGTATAGTCTACCTTGTGTAGAAGTGTGTATTGGCAAGAATCTGACGATATAATGCATATGTGGATACAGGGGCAAGGATACAGTATTATGTGGTATATTGCAATACCGAATGAACAAGGATATATTTGTAGTATTGTCGAGTACTTGACTTTGTTGTTGCAGAATTTTCAGACCACATGACTCTTGAGGAAGTCGAAATTGTTTTCATTCGTTTTGAAACCATCATATCAACAAACATCAGCTTTAAAAGCGGCAACACAAAAATGATAAAACTCAGTGAATATTCGCGTGTTAATTGTAAATTATTTATTTATTTTAGAATATTTTATTGATGCATAAACTATTAAACAACTATGATATAGAAATAAATATGACTTTGAAGGGAAATAATAATTATTTATTTAAATTAATTCGATGAAATAAGTAAGTAATAGTCATTTGTAAAGGACTTGTCTAGACCGGGGTCACAAGCGCTTTAACAATCAAAAACAATCCACAGTGAAGTGCTTTTGAAAATTAGCTAGTAAATAACTAGGTAAGTAATATTTGTAGAGTGCTTTTCTAGACCAGGTAGATGGGTTTATAGTTTAATAATGTGTGTGTAAAATAATGTCACTTTTTACTATTTAAATGCAAATATTCACACACTTTGTTCGCTTTACTTTTCCGGTAAAACTTCCGGGCGATAGATGGCGACCGTCATTACATCCTCCACAGCTAAATTAACATTGAAATCCCTGGGGTGACTGAGTACGAGAGGATACAGCTGACTTCAGCAACCTTTAAAGCTGATGTTTGGACATATGTTGGTTTGAAAACAAATGAAAGTACTTATGACTTCGTCAAGGGTCATGTGGTCTGTAAATTCTGCAACACCAGAGTCAAGTACTGGACTTGATACTACAAATATATTCTTGTGTATCCAGTGTTCGAAACACCCGCCTGCCGTCTGCAATTTGAATAGACCTTTGTTTGTTTTGTCAGACCTTTGTGGTTTCATATTGACTTCCAAAATCAACTAGTTCCATGTTTTTTAAATGAGATGGAACAGCAAGTCTCCCAAGATGCTTACTCAAATTTATGGAAAGGCATCAGCATGTGGTTGCCTTCAGGTACTTGTGGATAAGTATTTTGTGGAGCGTTTTTTGCCAGCTGTGGGTCTTCAATGACTTGATTTGTATTCCTAGTGTCAGGGAGGTAAATCCCTACAACTACAGAGACCAGAGATCGCTTCCATCCGGTGTCTGAGGGAAGATTCTCTGCTCGTGGAGTCGATCCTTTTTTTTTTTTTTAGGGTCACGCTGCCCCAATCTGTGTGACTGCTGATCCCTGAAGAGTGAAAGTCGTGACATTTCCTGCTGCCACCGACCATTCCCTCCTAAGAAGATGAAGTGTCAGGGAAAGTTTCGACTTCTTGTTAAGGGTATTTCCCGCTGCCGCCGTCAGTCAAACGCCGAGCAAAGGTACATACGTGCTTTATTGGTTTTATCTGCCGGTTATCAGCCTCCACCATGCAGCTCAGATTGGCAGCCAGTTTTATAGTTCTGTAATTTTGCCCTCACGTTGCTGTGATACATCGTATCCATTTCTGTTCTTTGGTCACATGTCACACCTCTGCCTCTTAGATTGACAACAGCCTGTCATTAATTCAGACGATTCATGTCGACTTACTTTCTCCTCAGGCGATGAAAACCTTCTCCGTCGGAGCGAGAACGCTTCAGTCGGTGTTTCCCGGTGTCACTTTTTTTTTTTTTGCCCGCAGCTCGTGAAAGGCCTGCATTTAAAAAGGGTCATCAAACACAGCAATCCACATTTACTGCAGCAGAATCGGCGGTCGGTCGAGGGTTAAAAGTGAGCGTGTGTGTGTGTGTGAATAACACTTTCATTCAGTGCCCCAGATTAACCATTTGAACATTGGCCCTTTTGAAACTCCCTAGAAGATTGAAGTTCACACCGGCTTCTCTTTGTGTGGAGATAAATAGACTTTAATGGAAATGTTTGTAGCATATTTTCCTCGTTTGTGCTAACAAAATGCCAACACAACTATGAACTATGGGGAAATTATTTTTTCCTCCAAAGTGTCATGAATAATATGGAAGCACCCCTGTTATTAAAGCTCTTAGTTAGAGAGTACCCTCTTTATTGCTATATGAACAAGTCAACTTCACATACCATTTCTTTTGTCTAAAAAATGTACCCATAATACCAGCCTTTAGAAACATTTCAAATCCATTTATTGTGATTGTGACCTCCGCCAAAGAGGTTGTGTGACCTTTATTTTAATCGGTGAAAATGAACGATCTATTGTATAGTTTGTGCTTCAATCGTTTTCACTGGTTTACAGTTTTATTTTTTGAGTAAACTTGACGAAAACGAGCGCCATATTCTTTCAAAATACAACACCTTTTGGACAATATTAATCAATGGAACAGAAACTATATAAAGGACTGTATAAGCTGTGCTTATACCTTTTAACATTTAAAGCCCTGAATGATCAATTCTCACAAAATCAATATGGGATTCACCATGACCTCAGAATTGTTTGCTCAACATACCTAAAAAAAAAAATCTACTGGTTGAGGAAATTTGATAAATACAGATTTATGTGTTTCTACAGTGTTGAAAGCAATGATTGATTCTCAGCTTTGAACATGTTTTGAACAGCAGCCATTAAATCATGTGCAGTTGAAAAAGGCTTTGTTGAACGTAACCGTAAACCGCAACGGAAACCCAAGGCCACCTCTCTCTACTTTCGTATTATGTTCTCACTCTTAACAATGTGTCCGTATATTCCTCGAGTTCCTCATCTTGTTTATCACTTACACAACATTTGACAACTCTTTATAAATAATTTATTATGAATGTGAAGATCACATTTTCCTTCTAATAAAAAATGCCAATCATTCATTTGGCTTTTATAAAACTTCTCATCTATTGTATGTTTTAAAGGGTTAGTGCACCAGAAATTCACTCATTTTCTACTCACTTTCGTGTCATCTAAGGGTTGGTATTGTATTCAGATTAATCTGTTCCTTTTTTTGAGTTATAGACAAAAATGTTTGTTCATTTTAATGAAGCATTTGATGCTCAGTTGTCAAAAAGACGCTTAAATAGCTTTTTGTTCTTTAAAGTTTGCCACAAACGAGCTTAAAATAAAGACTTATTTCATTTTGTTGAGACTTCAATACAAGATGGACATTACAGACGAGCAGTATGGAGGTATTTGGAGGGATTTCATCAACTGAACTCTAGTTGTTACATTACAATAAACTATAACTCTAAAAAGAAACAGATTATTCTAAAAATATTCCCAACCATTAGTCGAAAATGAGTGTGAATTTTGAGTGAACTATCACTTTAGTTATTCTATTCCACTGTTGTAAGTGAGTTTCATTTGTGTCTTCATTATACTTGTTTATCAAATGCTTTAGGGTTAAATACATAATGAATCGCTGCATGTTTAATTTCTTGAATTTGCTCATAATTAAAAGCAGTCACTTGACGGCACCATCGTAGTGATGTTGCTGCGGTGTTGACATTAACATTCTGCGCTGAAGCAATGAGCGCCGCTGCCCCCCTGACACCTGGCTGTTCTACTTGAAGAATTTAGACTCGGAATCTGAAACCTTTATTGCCGGTGCTGCATACACAACACAGGAATTTGATGTGGTGTCATTACAGAATCTCGTATATAAAAATGAGAGGATCAAATTCACTGTATAATTTTACTGAATAACTTTAACAGCAGGTACAACATTCGTCAATGTTCATGAAGATATTGAAGTGTCTGAATCGCAAGCTTATTTGCCTGTGAGGTTCATACCACATGTGGTAAAAAGCTTCTGATTATGATTCTAAAACAAGTGTTGTAAACGCATGATAGGATTTTCTGTGGTGCAGCACAGAATAAATAGATGAAGTAAGATAACACACAGAATAAAAGAAAGGAAGAGCTACTAAAATATCTTCAGCGATGTGAAACAAACTGATCCAAGTACCGCTCAAATGTCAGAGTTTGTGTTCGACTACCCTGTAGAGAATAAAGCGACAAAGTTTCCTAAAGCCTGTCAACTTCTGAACGGAATTGATTCATTTATTTATTGAATATTTTCCAAGACTTATAACCGTATCCAGTTCCAGTTGTGTAAGTGTAGTTGTGTGGCGCTGTTGCCCTCGTGTCTTCGCCAGCCTTCATAAACAGTCTTCTTCTTTTCCAAGTTTTGTGTTTAGCTGTCGTAATTATGCGGAGCAGCTGTTTGCTGCTGCAATACGTCTTTGTTTTTCACACATTTCTGGCTGCTTGGCATGCCCGGCCTGTCAGTAATGTGTTTCCATCAATGCGTGCAGATGTTGGTTTGTTTGATTTTTGAGCGGCAATGATGATTTTTGCTGCGGCACTTAGCAGCTTTCTCAGCTGTCATGTCTCATTCTCCATCGAATCGGCTAAGATTTCATCCCGGGCGACGCCGCTGTGTCGGGGGGCCGGCCAGATGTCTCCAGACGCTGGACGACATAACTGTTAAAAAAAAAAATTGGCGCTTGCCACTCAGGCTCACAGAAAAGTAGGAATTCCTGATCAAAAGAGCCTTTTTCATCACCCTGAGATCCACCAGGACCTTTTTTTTTTCTGTGAACTCCTCTGCTCTCTCTACATGGGAGAGCAAAGAGATGAAATGAAGATCCATATTTAATTCAAAGTCTAAATAGTGGAAATGATTATTCAGGACTAAAAGGTAGAGTCAAAACATTAAGTTGATTCTTACATTTTCCCTTTTGTGCCTCTTCATCCGTTTACCTTTAAAATCGATTTTTACTTGACTTGAGTCGACACAAAGATGAAGTAAAATGTGTGAACAATATCCTCTTTTTTCTTCAGAATTGATCCTTAAGAAACACTTTTTGAGTTTTAGTAAAACTTACTTTAAACAAATGTAGTTTTTATTAATTTCTTTGTTTTGAAGATCTTCCTTTTTAAGTTGATCAGTTATTTTACCAGTTGTATAATGCATTTCACAAAATTAATTTGATTATTTTGAAGATTATTTATTTTATATTTCAGTTTGTTGTGTTTGTGTGACTAGAAGAACATATAGATGGATAGAAAGACTTGATAGATGCCTCTGGACAGAGGCTTCTGAGATCACAATGCAAAATAAGGCATGTTAAACATTCTAAACACAAATACTTGGATACATTTGAAATAAGAACCAACAGTCGTTCTATAAAATGGTGATTCTTATACCCATAGATTTTTACTTTTCCTTCACTTTTAGTTTGCTTAACTGGCAACAAAACAAAAAAGTAAATCCCTACTCTACTGAGCAATAGCTACATGCTATTTTATTGACCTTTGTCTGTTTGATGAAAAAAAAATTATAAAGTGCAGACAAAGTAAAACGATAAGACTTGTAAAGCCATAAAAGCTGTAGAAATATTTCTGCAGCGTTAACATTGTTGTTTTGTACCTTCTTGATGTCAGGTGTAAGCAATAAACAGTAAAACTTTTAGTGCTACCCTTAGACTTTTATATCTTGTCCTAAAATTATATATTTTTTTAATATAAAACAAGAAGTTTTATTGTTTTTAACAATACCTGGTCTTGTGTCATTCCTTGTTTTTACCTTGTAGCCATTTAAGATCAATTAAATGTAAGGGGAAAAACATATAAAATGTATTATTATTAGTACTTGTACCTCATTGAAAACCTAAAGGAAACACTTTGATAGTTTCAACTCATCCTTATGTCAACTAATAGTTGGGATTATTTTCAGAGTCAAATTTTCTTTATCCAACAATAAAATGACGTAGAATCAAATATCATAATGACAAGGAAATGGAATTGTGGAAGAATAAAGGATTCCTGATTAAGCAAAACTAGAATGATACGTTTTATACATTTTAGATGTTACAATAATGTTAAAAAACAAAATGGCTGGTGTTATTGTTCCTGATATGAGTTAAACTAGTACGAGGGTAGCAGGTGTCACGGATAAGGGTATTTCCACAGCTTGTTGAAGTATCGGATAGTTTTGCAGACTAATGATCAACGTCGAGAAGTATTATATTCACAACAAGTAGAAATGTGTGAAGCAATATGTCCCCAAGCTTTCTTTCAGTGTGTAGCCTTGGTTTCCTCCACCTCCTCACCGCAGAAGCTGTTCAACTGAATCCATGCGTCAGCGTGTTATCCAGGTCAGCTTTGTTGATACGGATCTTTCCTACTGTCGGCGTGTCATCTGTGCATTTTCAGTTGAGATATCAGCAGTTATGGGAGTACAGTTTGTTTGAGAGCGGGTCACTTCAGGTAGTGCGGCCCGATCGCGGATATCTAGGTCACCTCAAAACACTTGCTGATGTGGTGCAAATCACTATTATTCTCTATTTTCACTTTCTTAAAGTCCCTTTTTAAGCTGCTGGTTCAGTTGCTAGCTACACTAAATAGACAAGGATTGAGCTTATGTCTGAATGTGTAGAGATGACTCGGTATGATGACGATTTCACCGCAAAAATACTCATTTAATCTCACACTTGGAGAACTGAAACACACAAAAAGATCTTGTTTGAAATAGATACATTTCCACCCCAACACACCACAGCATAGCACAGGACACCGGCCACCACAGACTGGTGGAACATGCAGAGAAGTTTCCTGCAGATGTTAAATGACCGGAGCCTCCTCAGAAAGTACAGTCTACTCTGAACTTTCTTATACACATGGTCTGTGTTAGGACCAGTCCAGTTTACTGTCCAGCCACACACCGAGGTACTTAAAGTTGTCAGCTATCTCCACCAGTGTCGTCAGCATACTTCTGGACCAGACTCAGCTCGGCGTTGTAGCAGAAGTCTCATGTGTAGATGGTGAAGAGTAGAGGGGCTAGTACTGTCCCCTGAGGTGCTCCTGTACTGCACACCACACTGTCAGACCTGAGCTTCACCTACTGTTTCTTCAAAAGAGCTGAAGAAACTATATTTAAGCTGCTCCTGTTCAGTTATTTTTATCAGCAGCTAACTCAGAGAAAATGCTGCGCTGGCCTGATGCGTGTGAAAGTCACATTAGTAAAAGTATAAGTGCAACTGCAATGAAAAAAATGGCCTCTTCAACTTCTCCTTCATCCATCTTTACTTCTACTGTTATCACCTTTCATCTCCTCCTAAATCTCCTTTAATGTCCTTCATTCCTTGTTTCCGTTAGTCCTCGTTTATATCTTCGGTCCTTCAGCGACTGCATAAACATTTCAGGGTTTAAGAGCGTCAGTGCGGACATATTGTCATTTACCACATGTGTTGTAAAATGTTGTTTTACTGCAATTATGGCAGTTTTCGTTCCGTAATAGTTTCGTCGATATTTTTAAATCAACTTTATTGGTTTGCAGCTTTGATTCAACAACATGGGAAGTGAATCCAAATAGGCCTTTAGTGACATTACTATCCATTTCCACTAAAACATTTCAAATTGTTTTCCATTATTGGCAGAGGTCCAGTGAGCAAGTACGAACGGCAGTAAAATCTTTGCATAACATTGCCAAGTGGGCCGGCGGAGAAACGTTTGGTGAGGCTCTGATGAAAAGTGAAACATCTCAGCAGCCACTTACGGTGACATAAAAACCCTCGAGTGAAGCGGAATCAATAATTTTGTTCTTCCTGTTCTCGCCCACTCGCATTTCGTCAAGATGGACTTTAAGAAATGATCCAAACTTGGACATTTAATTGTCAAATTACAAAAGATGATGATGAGGAATTAAAATTATTTTGTGCCCAATTAATGTCTCATAACTTCGTATTTTAGCTTCATTCCAGTTGACATTTGAGATAATTTTTGCTTATATTCATTGAATTTATAATACGGTTACGTATTCACTAAATGAGCTTAGGGCTTTTTTGGCAGCGGACATGTTGTTTTAGCTTAATTCCACAAATAGAAAAAAGGTTTTCTGTTACTGAAACATATCTCTAACAGCGCCCTCTACAGGAGCAGGTGTGTAGACTTAAGATCTGTAAGTTGGCAAAAAACGATTTATTTTTTCTATTTATATTCTGTCTTCGGCTCTGGAACTGAATATTCCGAACTAACTTGATAATGTCCAACCTTAAATTGAAATGTTTCCCTTTTCAGCACTGAAACGTGTAGGAAAGCAGATTTTCTTTTTCACTAAGTTGCTTAAAATCATCTAAAAATCTTCACGGCTGCTAATGAAATGGATGATATGTTGCAATAACAAAAAGTTTTCATCACTGGTTTGCATACAGTTCTGTTCAAACATGGTCCAAACTTTCCAGAAAGCTTGTTTAAAATATTTGTTGTTGTAATTAATCAATCAATCATCCTTATCAGTGAAGCTTTTAGATTTTTTTTCTGCTTCCTCACAGCGTTTAGATGATCGTCTACCCCACCTTTAAGCTGGAGTCCCTACGTATGTTTCGGTTAAACATTCATGAGTTATTATATTGGGACTGTCTTTGCAACCCTTTGAACTGAGAGATAACATTCTTGTTTGACTAAATATGTGGAAATATTTCAACAAGTATTAGACCAACATACTGAGATGTTGCCTGGAAGGTAAAATTCGTATCTATTGAAGTTAAACGTGTGCCATCAGACTTTGAAGATACATTTCTAACATTGAATTTTTACAGCTTTAATATCAGACTTTGAATTTGAAAATACATAACATTTCAAGCACGGTACTCTTTTTAACTTTGTTTTGTTTTTTAAATGTTTGACTAATTTCAGTGTAATTAATTAAATGAAAAAAACACAAGTTGTAAATTATTTAATGTAAGAGAATCTATGAATAAAATCAATTGAAAATCAAATTTAAGAAAGAAAATTATGTAAATAAACTAAATATTTTATTTAAAAAGATAAATCTATGTTAATAAATTCAGTGTAATAAATTCGGTGTAAAATTAAAACAACATACAGTTTGAAAAAATCAATGTAAATCAATCTTGAGAAATTGAATGAAAATGGATTCAATGTAAAAAAAATAATAATAATAATGTAAAAAAAATTAATGTAAATAAATTCAGTGTAAGAACTTCGATTTAATATTCAACATGTACAAATGTGAGAAATTTTTCTAAAAACATACATTCAATGTGAAAAAAAAGCAAGTGAAGTGCAACATTAGATGGAGTTCAAATGAACTTTAATCCACCTCCTACATTCCCTCACTGTTCGAGGATTGATATGTTGACTCTCCATCCCTCTGACTCTCCTGCTCGCCCGCCCTCGTGCATCTCCTGCCTGGGAAGCATCCTGCTGACACGCTCTCTAAGGAGTCTTATTGATATTCTTGGAGAGGCGTTGCAGCGCGAGTGTGGAGAAAGAGAGCAATGAAAGTCACACTGTATCTTCAGACATGCTGCTTTCTAGTTCAACAGTAGGAGAACCGCACGTCGCTCAGCAGGAGCGAGTCGCTCGCTCCGGTTCCGTCTGATCAACTAATGTAACATCTTCACACGCAATTTGGAATGCAAATGTCTACAACAATTTCCACGTGGTGGGATAATTTCAACGTGACAATTTTCCCAGGGTGAATTGAGAGAAACCATTTGCTTAATGGTAACGGACTCGTTTTCTCACCCTTTCCATCACTTTTTCTTTTTGGTTCAAATGGTCAGTGTCGAAGGAAATTGGACTGAAAAATATTGGACGTGCTCAGCGAGAGCTTAATGGTTGTGAGTCCTGCTCCCGCAACATAACAAGCTTGAGGTGATTCTAGCTTAAAAAACAGCGAAAAGGAACATGAATAGGGAGAAAATATGAGTGAAATAAATAAAACTGTGCAAATAAATACAAGGCGCTTTACAAAAACCTTCCTTAGCGACCTTATATGTCACTTCACAAACGGTTAACCTTGCCTTGTTGGTAACTTTTATTTTCCAACACATTTAGCTGTTAGAAAGCACAGCTACACTGAGAGATCGGAACCAAGATCGCATGAAACACAAAATGTGCTTTAACTGAAATGCTTAAATATATGAACAAACCTGTTTAATAAGTTGGATTTTTTTCTGAAAGCTTGAGTCCAAATGTACAAACTCATGGCAAGTGTTTTTTGTCTCGCAGCACAAAAAGTTTCTTTCCGCCACAAGAAAAAGGGAAACGTCATTCGGGTTCTCTGTCATGTTTGCTGTTTGCCGTCTGGAGGCTTAAAGTCTGCCTTTGGTGGCTTTTTGACAAAACCATTTTGTCATGGCTTCTTGCCTTTTTCCTGGTTTTTCTTCTGCACTCTCATCATAGAGCAGAGGTCACCGACGTGGCTCGCAGACACCGAAGGAGAAGCCCATGTGTTCAAAAGAATATTTGTCATACAATAACATCTTATTTTGATCTAGTTCTTTCCTTTTTAGTTGCCCTATTAATAATCAATGAAGAATCAATGATGACATTTTAAAGGTAATTATAAATCCTGTGCGAATAGGGCTTTTCAATGGTATTATTTATCGCCCATAATAATGTGTATAAAGTTATTTTTAAAAGTTTGTGTGGCCGTTCAGGTCACATGTGAAGTAGGTGACCCCTGCTGTAGAGGATGTTCCAAAATGTTTCTTCTAACTTTATTGTCCTCGCAACGGTGTATGATTCTGGGGTTTAGTGTTGAGGTGAGACTCCGCTGCCTCAGCTTGTTAAGAACTGGACTTGTAACTCACTCGCAAATACAATCCGTGGTGTAGTACGCTCGTACTTCTCTGGGGAAAAGAAGTAGTATTTCCAATAACCTGCCACTAACCTCATTCACATGCCCGTGCTCTGCTGTTTCTGTTGGTCTGGTTTGTGGCTTAGAAGCTTTGGTTTGTGCGCTCAGTCATGACACAGCTGGATTCTTAACAACATGTGTGTTTAGCTGGTTTCTCTGTATGTGATTTAAAAAGTACTTTCTGTTGTTGTGTAAAGGGCTACATGAATAAATGTGGAGTATTATAATTTGTAATCATTCCTCAATGATCGTCTTTCTTGAGCTCAAGAACTCAACATGGAATTGGACTTGAAAATCAAACGCACACTTGTGCCTAATTTTTTTCTTTCCAAATTCTACAAGGCAGTCGGAGCCAACACGGTGGAGTATTCCAAATATTAGCAAGTCAAAAATGTGTATTCCTCAGGGCTCTCGTCTTAATTTGAAGGGAGTAGTTTGGCTGTCAATCTTGTTGGAATCAGAAAAAAGGTTGAACAATCCAAACCTAACACGCTGCAACGTTTCCTCACTATCTCCCTTCACCCGTCGTCACCCTCTAGCTAATGGCTACGTCTTCTCCGGATCAGGGTCTCGCAGGAGAGAGGTTTCAGACACAGATGCCTTGAGCGGTGACCCCCAAAGGGGCAAACCCGGGGCGACTGTGGTTGGAAGTGATGAGGCGTGCTGCAGCCTCTCTTTGAATATAGAAGTGCGAGCGCCGGGAGCCACGCTGACCCTCCTCCCTCCCCTCGTCTTTCTCCGAGCTTCTATCGTTTACACAACCTTTCACTGAGTCACCGCCGCTTCGCAGAGACGGCGGCGACGGCGGCGACGGCATCGTACATAAATCAAGCGGCGCTTGAAGTGGCTTCTCTGCGACGACTGCTTTCTTAAAACGAACACCTTGCTTTTTAATCGCTCTTTTCAGACACGGTTTGTTTGGTTTTATCAGAGCCCGTCCAATCCCCCCCCCCCCCCCCCCCCGACAAGCAGACACCATTCCTCTACCTTGTTGGCCGGGAGCCAGTGAGGCGCCGCCTCACCTCATTATCTCATCACTGACTCTGCTGTTGGCTCCGCAGTTTTAACCCCAAATGTTTTTTTTGTTCACAACAACTCGACAGTGTAAGGGCGGTTACTCCAGAGCGGAGGTGGGCGACGGCGCCTTTTTAAAGTGACTCAATCGTGTCCAGGGAAGCGGATAAAACCCCCGAAAAGATGCATGAATATCACTAGTCTTGAAACTAGTTTATTGGAAGATCTAAAAAACAAACATGGCCGCTCGGGGGTCCATATATCTCTGGATAAGTAACTAAGAATCAACGTATATGATCAAAGGTTGAGCGTACGTGATGGGATCAGTTGAACTTCAGAGAAGTTTTCTCTCCGCACTCTGAGTTTCTCGTCTTTTAATCTGACAGTTTGTGCTTTTTAGTTGGAATCCGAGTCAGAAACTTTCATTCCCGGTGTTGTGAACACAACATGGGATTGATGTGTCGCGGCAGCACAGAATAAAAGAATGAAATAAGAACTGAGTACTGGAGGTTACAGGGATTTCATCTTAAAATGTCAGCCAGTTAATGTAGATGCATGTTATACAAATATAATATGTATTAATATACTTCATAAAATGTGAAAATCTGTCTCAAAAGGAATTTTTCAAGTGGATTTTAAAATATTTTACAGTTTTTCCTGTATGTACAGTGTTTTATTAATAACAGGATTACGATTAATTAATTACGATTTAATGTAAAGTGGGATGGATTATCTTTTGCCTTACAATTATCATTTTGTAGCCTGGAAATGTGGTAAAATAAAAACTTAAAAGTGTAAGAGAATAAAGATGTTGTCACTTGTTGGCACCTGAAGAAGAGCCATTCGCAGTTTCACTGGATCACCAGTGTGTACTGAGAGATGTTATATTGATCAAATAAACTATTTTAAAACGCCAGAGTAGCAGGGTTCAGTGGAAAGTATTTTAAATACATTGAAATGTGTTTGTAGTAGTTGGTTTATAATGATATAAGGTTGTTTTTTCTCCAAAATACCCGAAGGTTAAACGTGTTTCCTGTCAGCTCAACATGTTGTTGGCCTCAACATCCTACTGCAGATACCTTTGATACACTCTACTTTGATGCATCACAGAGTGGAATCCTTTATTTAAAGTGTTGGTACTGCTTGCGGTATATAAACCGGCGTCATCACATAGTCTCTCAACGGTTCCTCTCTCTCTCGTCTTCCCTCCAGACGGGACCATGGACTCCTTCAGCACCAAGAACTTGGCTCTGCAGGCGCAGAAGAAGCTGATGAGCAAGATGGCCACCAAGAGCATGGCCAACCTGTTCATCGACGACACCAGCAGTGACCTCCTGGACGAGCTGTACCGCGTCACCAAGGAGTACACGCGCAACCGCAAGGAGTCGCAGAAGATCATCAAGAACCTGATCAAGATGGTGGTGAAGCTGGGCGTCCTCTACAGAAACAACCAGTTCAACGGCGAGGAGCTCGCTGTGGTGGAGAACTTCAGGTCTGTTTTTTTCTCCTTCATCGTCTAATTATGATGCACGTCTCAAATAGCCGTAGCTCTTCAAAGGATTATCCAGATTAGAAAATATAGAACCATCTGGGACTTGGCTTTACCATAATAATACTGTCATTACAATAGCTCTCATAATCGTTGCTGCAGCCAATCACAGCAGCTGTACCTGAACATCCACTTGGTGTTGGAAGTGATTCGTGGACTATAATCATTGTTATTATTATAAATACAACTTTTTCAGTCGTTTCAAAGAACCGACATCTAGAGACAATATTTAATTAACGCATGCAGCTGCAGCGATGAGTTCACTGGGAGGGAGTGAGACACGGCGTTACACTCGATTTTTGGAAGTTTATTGGGTTACAAACTTGTATTTCTAAGTGTTTCTGTTTTAGTTGGTTAGGCAGTGTTGATTTAAAATACTTAACACTCGGGGTCAACGTGACCCGAGGGCCCGAAAACAAATGTGTCTGTGGTATCCCGTGTTGTGAACAACCTCCCTGGCTTCCATAAATACATATGCAGTGGTGAATGTTGTTCACATTGACCCAGAGACAACACAAGGGATACCACAAACATGTTTTTTTCCAAGCCTTCGGGTCACCTTGACCCTGAGATAACACAAGGGTTAAACACATGTCTATCAGAACCAGAGTGCAAAGAGCATCCATGCTTCTCAGTTGTAACAGACCAGCCAAAATACTTCTACTTACAGTATTATAGTATTAAATAAAGTTATGTTAAATTTGTCATTCTAAGGTTACCTCCATGTTGTATATAAGAAACACACATTTATCTTGAATGCTTCACAATATTAAAAAATGCAATTTATCTTGGGGAAAATGGGACAAAACTAAAGCAACGACAGCCATAAAATCAACATAATCCCAAGAGACCGATGTGTAATTGTAGCAGTAAAAAGCTTATTTTTAAATGTAAGCTTCTGTCAATAGATGTATTTTTGTGATCATGTGTCAGAAGGATGGCGGTGAAAGAGTTTTCCTCCATAAATGAGGACTTGACCTTTTAAGTTTATTTTTTTATTGAGTATTGTTTTGATTGTTTAAGCGCTTTGTGACCCAGGTCTCGAAAAGCGCTCTATAAATATAAATGACTTACTTACTTACTTACTTACTCATTCATTTGTCCTGAAACGCATTCATGGAGATCTTAACACGACAAAAGTAGCCTCGCGTCGTGCTAGTGTTTGTTTTGCTCGTAAGCTTCTTAAGTGGTAAACAAACTAGCTCTGGTCCAAACGGTCATAATAAAGGTCCCGTGAGGGGCGGCGGTGACACTGGAGAGTAGATCCCACCTCCGCACGAGGAGACAATAACTGTTTACTGTGTCAGGAGGAGCAGGAGTGATGTTTGATATGGTTCTCCTCCAGAGAAGTGTCAGCTGGGCTGGTGTGGGAGGCGTTAATGAGCATCGTTCCTGTTTAATGGCGAGAGCTGCCGGCTCAGACTGCTGGTCAGCAACACTCTCCTGGACGCCCGGATCCTAATGAGCAGGTCCGAGGGCCGCAGGTCTCAGAGCAGTTTTCTTGGAAGCTGCTCTCGCCGACTGTTGTTAAACCATGAGAAGATCATTGAATAATTCACTGGATTATTGAGAGACTGGATTATGGTCTGGAGCGACACATGAAGACCCGTCGCTTCGTCTACACCAGCAGGAAACTTTCTTGTCTCCTCCTCATTTATCTTCTCTCCTCCTTTTCTCTCACCGCTCGTCTCATTTCATCACCTCCCTTTTCTCTCCCTGTCTTTTCTGGTTTGTCGTCTCCCTCGTCTCTCTTTACCTCCCTTCATCTCCTCTTACGTTCCTGCGTTCCTTACTCGTCTCCTCCATGTCCTTCCTCCCCCCTCTCTCTCTCTCTCTCTCTCTTCCTCACCCTCTCGTTTCACGTCTTCTTGCTTCTTTTCCTCTTCCTTTCACTTGTTTTCTTACCACCTCGCGTCCGTCTTGCCCTTCGTTTCCTCCCCCGCTTCTGTCCTTGCTGTAAAAGATGACCTTTTCTCCGACTGTCTATACAGTACGTGGTCCTCATTATCTCCGCTTGTTTACTGCTTTCTTCTTCTCTTTATGTCTTCGCAATCTTTTTTTTATCTCCTCATCCGTTTCCCTTCCTAACTTCTCCTCTCTCCGGCTCGACTCTGTCCTCACATGCCCTCGTTTCTTTCTAGTGTTGCCTCTTATTATCTTCCTTCCTCTTCCGTCAACCATCACCTTCTCTCTCCATCTTCACTTCCTTTCCATCCATCTCTCTAGTCCCTTTTTTTCTGTCTTCATCTGCTTTAGCCTCCCTCCTTTCTTCTGCTTTTCTTTCTCCATCTATTCCCCTCAAAGATGGTCCACTTGTCTTCCCATTTCCCTGCTTCTCATCCTCTCTCTCTCTCTCTTTCCATCCCTGGCTCGCCCTCATCCCAATCCTTCTTTCAATCATATTCTCTACTAATCCCCCCTTCATTCTCCTCATCTTTAATTGTCTTCTCTCGCCCGTCCTCATCGTTCATCTTCCTGTCATCAGTTTCTCCCCCCCCTCGCCTCCTTCGCCTTGTTCGCTTCCTTCTCCTTTCATTGCCTCCAATTTTTTTTCTCAGCTTCATTTGTCTCCCTCCTTCCAGTCTTCTACTCATCTCTTGCTTTTGTCCTTCTTCCCTTCCTTCTCCTTCTTCTTCCGATGTTTTGGAAGCGTCATCGTGGATTGAGAAATTCTTTTGCATCCAAAAAAACCCAGCAGGCAGCAGTTTCTATTTTTACCCCGAGCTTCTGTCTCCCTCGGTCAGAAAATAGATCCTGACGACGTTCCTTCTGTCTTTCCAGGAAGAAAGTCCACACGCTGGCCATGACGGCCGTCAGCTTCCACCAGATCGAGTTCACCTTCGACCGGCGGGTCATGAGCGCCATCCTGAACGACTGCCGCGACCTGCTGCACCAGGCCGTCAAGCGCCACCTGACCACCAAGAGCCACTCGCGCATCAACCACGTCTTCAATCACTTCGCCGACTGCGACTTCCTGGCCGCCCTGTACGGGCCGTCCGAGGTGTACCGCGCTCACCTGCAGCGCATCTGCAACAGCGTCAACAACATGCTGGACGAGGGCAACCTTTGACCTCTGCTCCAGGAACAGTTCAGGAAAGTTTTTGTTTTTTTGTTTTTTTTTACATTGAGTAGCTTTTGAAAGTCCCTTTGCTAGTGAACCCAAAAGTAAACCGACGTCCAATGATGTTTCTTTAGATCCCAACAGCTCAGAGGGTTTTTGTTTTTTTTTATTCTCCAGGTGACAGAAGTTCATTTTAAAGCTAACGCATCCAAAGATATGAAGGTTTTGTTTGTTTCCCTAAAAATGATTTTGCACTCGACCCAGACCAAGCGCTGTACTGTACCGTCCCGCCGTCACGGAACTATGTGAACTATGAGTAATCCCGCTTAGGAGGCATTTACTGGTCTTGCACTGAACTCCACTTTGTAGCGGCTCTCGTCCCCCGACGCCCCCCTTGAACCCGCTTTGGCTTTCTGCTGGTTTTTGGCTCCACGGCCGCCGCGTTGACCCCGGGATATTTGGGTCAAGCCCGGGAATCGCACTCACAAAATCCCCATTCGCTTTTTATTTCGGCATCAGGTGCAAGAAATCCCTCATTGATGTTTTCAGGGCGTCTTTCCTCTTCGGCAACCGTCGCCTCAAGTGTCCCCTTCGCTAAAGAGCTTCATCTTAAATTCTCACTGATCTCACACACACACCGTGGGGGGCGGAGGGGGGGGGGGGGTTATATCATTATGACCTGGAACCGGTGCGGGGCCGATCCACTTCAGCCGTGATACACGAGTCGTTGTTTTGCTTCGTGTGAAGCTGCGACGCCAGCGACTGAAAACGTCAAACAATCGACTCCTCTTTGTCTGTTTCTTTTTTGTATCGCTGAGCCCGACTGGGAGATTGGATTGTGCCGCGGCCTGATTCTGTATTCCGTCTGTTGGGCGCGAGCGTTTGCATGCATGCGTGTGTGTGTGTGTCTGTTTGCGTGTGAACCGTTGAGAGAATTGGAAATTGAGCCGTGTAATAAGTGCGGTGCTTTTCCAGATAGGATTTCGGTAACTTCATCCACAGCAGCTCCGACAAAAGGCAAGAGAAAGGAAGAAGAAGGGGAAAAAAAACGACTCATCAAAACGCTCTCTTTTCAGAGCTTGACAAAAGACACATGCACTCGATGACTATGACTCTCGAATTGAAGAAGCCATCGTCGTTGTTTCACGCCAACTTTTCAACGTTCATTATCTTCTACGGCTGTTGCTTTCATTCAAAACCCAGAGGGAAAAGTTTTTTTTTCAAACTAAAGCGCTTATTAAAGCTTCGTTTTAATGTTGCTTTTTAATTATTATTTTTTTTGTGACTTGTGATCTTTTCATGTACAGTTTATTTGTCTCTCTCTATTGTATCCATTCACAACAGTTATAATACATTTTACTTTTTTAAAACAAAACCTGCCTCTTTTGTCTCCACTTTTTTCTTTTGCGTCTGTTTTTTTCCACCTCATTTGATGATTCACTTCAATTTACTGATGAAAGTTTTCTTCAATATAAAATCAGGTCATTAGATGAAACTGTTCTCTGATGTGCTCTCAGTTTTTTTCAAAAAAGATCAAAAATCTCTATTTTAGGATAAAAACCGTTGATTAAAGGGCAACTAATGGCAACTCTTCCGATGTTTCAAATGAACTATTCATCTCCAAACATTATCATGATGAGGGACTTCCTGCGTCTTGATGCGTCTTGATTCAATGTATTCCTTTTGCTCGAACAATGTTTATTCAACCTTTTTCAGGACGCGCCAACAGAAAAAGAAATTTAATCAAATGCACAAATTGAATCCATTGAAACATTTGCAGCTTCACAAGCGTTTAAAATATAACTTTTTTGTCTTTGGGGATGAAAACTGTTACTTAAAGGGAAACTCTCTCGATGTTTAAAATGAAATCTCTGAACATCGTCATGATGAGGGATTTGCTGCGTCCTGAAGTAATTACTCCATAAAGTCTGAAATCTCAGCGAATGAAAGGTTACAAGAGCATTACATAATGCATATTCTGATGTCATCATCAATATATATATATTTTTTTTACCATTTTCTCCTTATATTAAAAGTCTAATAAGCACCATATATATACAGTATATATAATTTCATATTACACTTTCATTTTATTAAAATCTCATTACATTTCTTTGATTTTTCACTTCTATGTAATGCATACTTAATATAGTTGTATTAGATAAATATACAATCCTGTTACGCTTTGTATTTCTGGATATTTTGAATGTTAGAATCCAATTTTTTTATACAAATAAAAAAAAATGAAATTCTTCTGGCTAGTGAGAACATTTTTAGTTTTTTTTATTTGCATAACATCATGTATGTAGTGGATCTTGTCCGTTACAGGTTATTAAAGATGTGATCAAAATATAAATGTCTTAATTTCATAGAATAATAAAAAGAATAGTTTAAAAAAAAAAGATTTT
This sequence comes from Callionymus lyra, assembly GCF_982586985.1. Classification (NCBI taxonomy): domain Eukaryota; kingdom Metazoa; phylum Chordata; class Actinopteri; order Syngnathiformes; family Callionymidae; genus Callionymus; species Callionymus lyra. The sequence continues at coordinate 15,641,572 of NC_141819.1, forward strand.
GAATGACCGTCACAACTTGATTTGAAGGAAACCGTCGTCCCGCCTCCACTCCTGAAGAAAAGGGTCTTGAGACGTTCACTTGTGGACCAGGTGTTCTTCGCCTCCTTCAATCCTTCAGCTGAAGTGTTTATCCGTTCTTTTCCCGGGGAAAACAAAGGCCTCATTTTTCTCCACAACAATCTCGCGTCGGGTTTTTAAGCTCGGCCCTAATTATAGCTGACCCCATCCATTCACCTCGATCCCTCCCTCCCTCTTTACTCCCTGCATTGTTGGGGGAACCATTAAAGTAAACACCATCTGAGCCACAAACAATTCCTGTCTGGGTCATTCGTTTCCACTTCCTGCAGGCCCACGCAGCAGTCAATGGCAGGACAGGAAATTAGTCCGCGGCGGAGTTTCCTTCTCCAGTCTGAGGTTTAATCTGTCATTGACTCTGTTGCTCCTCCGGCTCCGGGATGATAATTTGGCCTGAAGCTCATCTGATGATCCGCCCAGCGGAACACTTGAAAGGCTGCAGCAGCGCCCGGGGCTCTATTATCCTCTAATGGTCATTATCTCAACATGGGCTTTTTTTTTTTCTTCTAAGCACCCTTGTTCAGGATGACCACGCCATTACGTCTGTCGCTGTGCACGTGGAAAAAAATACTCTCCGATTTTTGTCTGGTTAGAGCTTTTCCAATGATGAACTGAAAATAAATAATGATACTTTTACTAAAATGTATGATTATATATAATTACAAATTGTTACCATGAAGCAAATTATCTTTAATTCTCACCCAAATGTTGATGTTTACCCAACATTATGTTCCTACTTCTACATTTTATTTAGATAAATGAATACCTTTGTATTCAAATGAGCTCGGTAGAACAGCAGGTGGCACAAGTTCTTGATATTTTAGTGAGTTTTCCGTCGGGAAATTAAAAATCTAAAGCGAGAAATGAAATGACTCACAAAGTCGTTGAGGATTCATGATGCTAGTGATGCCTAAGAAGATCCATATATGTTTTTAAGCGTTTTTTTGGGAGGACGTTCGTCCTTGGCGCTCAGTCGTTACATCAAAATGAATAAACATTTTTACTCTAAAAAGGAACAGATTACTCAGAAAATAATCCCAATCCTAAATCGACATGAGGGTGAGAAGAAAATAAGTGAAGTTTGATTTTTGGTTAAACTATCACTTTAAAATAATAAATATTGAAAGGTAGAGAAATAAACTCTAAAAGTTGACTTTTCTTTTTATATTTTTGAAGCATATGCATTTTTTTTGCTAGTGGCTATAGGCCAATGGTGTTGGGGGTCTTGGCGTGGTAAAGTTTGGGGCGGTCTAGAACTCCCCCTTGTCATCCATGATAGACTCGGAGTAGAACCTGAGCTTGTCTACTTTGAGTAATCCAAGGAGTTGGACTCTCGTCAATGGACTGTCTCCAAGGTCGGTCATAATGGAGTCTAGTTATATTTTCACCTCATTTTTGAAAACACAATCTAACACAATGGTTTACTTGTTTGAACACCATCATGCCGTTAATGGCTACATTAAAAATCTGTTTTACAGATACAATTCGATACACGCATAGCAGAAGGAACAAAGTTACGGCTCTCAGCGGAGGGAAGAACCAGCGTTGCCATCTGGCTCAGCTCTGATTCTGTGACCAGATCTTCTGATAAATCTCACTCATCTATCTAATCTAATCTAATCTGTTCCTTCCCTTTTTTAACTGGTCAATATTTATGATTTTTAATCCTTGTGTTATTTCAGGGTCAAGGTGATACCACAAACACATTTGTTTCTGGGCCTTTGGGTCACCTTGACCCAGAGATAACAAAAGAGATACCATAAACACATTTGTTCCCGGATATTCAGGTCAACCTTAACCCAGAGATAACACAAGGGATACCACAAAAACATTTTTTTAAGGCCTTTGGGTCACCATGATCCAGCGATAACACAAGGGATACCTTAAACACATTTGTTTTCGGGCCTTTTGGTCACCTCGACCCAGAGACAAGACAAGGGATACCACAAACACATCTGTTTCCGGGTCACCTTGACCCAGAGACAACACAAGGGATACCACAAACAAAATTTGTTTTCGAGCCTTTCAGGCCGAGATAGCACAAGTTAAACATGTTGCATGTGAATGGTTGTCCGTGTATTTGCAGCCTGTGATAAACTGGAAAACTTTCCAGGGTGTCCCATTGGATGTTGCTGGAATAAATCTAAACGAACTTTATTGCAACAATAACTGACAAAAAAAAAAAAAGTTGTCCCAAAAAGATAGACACCATTTAACCCCCTGATAACGATGTATTCTTCTTGCTCAAATGATGTTTGTTTCTTAACTGTTTTCAGGTCACGGCCAGAGAATAAGAAACTTAATGCACAAAGCGAATCCATCAGAACGTCGCAGCTTCACTTTTACTTTGTTTGTTATAAAACCTTTTTATGTCCCAAATAAATCCCGTTAAGTATCATTTCCCGTCACTTCCTCCACGGACGACTCCAAACCGTGTTTGTTTTCGGTGACGACTGGCGCTCGCGACGACTGTCACGACTTGATTATCAGTGGATGTGAACGAGGCTGGATTACTTGCTAAAGCGATCTTCCACTGGGGCGTCATTACCATTTCTACATAATTACCAGACTACAAAGCAGCGGCTCCCGCATTCCAAGAAGGGCAAAAAGAAAAAAGAGATGACGCACAAGTCTCTCCACTCGGCACCGACTCGGTGTCACTGACGGGGCTGCAGGATGTTTCAAGTTGATCCCCGAGAGGATACACACACACTAAAACACACACGCACACACACTTGGTTTTGGCACAACGCCGCAAAGTCAGCCGGCCCATCAATGCAGACACAAACGGGGTGTGTGTTGTTTGACTTGTGGGTTTGGTGCAACAAAACAAACCACGGGGCTTTTGTGTTTGAACAGAAGAGCTGGTTCAGTTCCACTGGCGAAAATTCTGGATTAAATGTTATCCTGTTGAAAAGCTTTTGAGCCTTGATGAGCAGGAGAAAAAAAAAGACTGAATGCAATCATGGGAGAAAGAAAAAAAAGAAGAGCAGGTACTGTGAACGCTTGATCTGTACTATCTGGATAAAATGATGTACGAGTGTTGGATACTGTAGCTCCTGTAGTCGTTGTGTGGTCTTGGCTTCATCCTGGTACTTTCACAACATTCTTTTAAGTCGCGACAAACCCTGGAAAGACTTCAAGAATTCAACCACCTTTACTACCTTCATTGTTACAGAGTTTTGAGGTAGAGAACCACCGTAGTCTGGGTCAAAGTGTAGCCAAAATCTTGTTTATTTTCCTTGGTTGTGTTTTTGTCATACTTTAAAAACATGTAATTGACAAAAACATTTTTTTTGCACATCTCATTTATATTAAGAATCCCTGAATTATATTTAAACTCTTAAAATAATATGATTGATCCTTGTTTATTTAGTATATATCTTTTTTTAAGCCTTTTTTCTTTTTTGTCATCCCTTCTTTCTTTTGGCTTGACGGCCCCTTACAGTCGTCATAGTATAAAATGTGGCAGATTTTCTTCAAATGTGTCAACGTCTACAGCTGCTTTCACTAATTTGGTTAAAACTTGAATCACAGAAGTTGTTTTTTTTTAGATCAAAATGCCATGTTTTATATACGTATATTAAAAAAAAGTCTACATAAGGATTTTTATCATCAGGTTTGCAATCCGAAGAGGTTCAGAGCCACAATAGTTTTGCTTGTACAAGGAGAGTTTAACAGAACCTTCTTCATAGAATATCAGGTTTTACTCTGAAGTAAGAACCGTCGCATCTTTATACTCCATCGACTGGTCTTGATCCGAGGGACCAGAACAAAGATATCAACTGGAAAAAATTAATTACAGATGGTCTTGAATTTCAAAAAGAAGGTTAATGTTCTTACTGTTGCGTTGTGTGTCCTTTAAGGACATTCCAACATATTTCAATCCCAACTCAAACTAAACAGTTCTTTAAAAAACAAGCAATGATAACAACACCTGTGGTTGAGCAAACCTGATAACACTGAACACAATAGCTCAGTAATTTTCCATCGGTATTTATGGACTTTTAAAATCTGGAGTTGAAGCTGAATTGACTGAATTGTTCCTGAAGAAAGTTTTAAATGTCTCTCTGTTGTGCCTCTGACCCTGGCTAGCCGGACCAAGCCAACGGAAAAGTATCCGGTAACATTTGGCCTCAAGCAAAGTCATTGTTGACGTGAAAAAAAAAGAAGAAGTTAAACCTACAGAAGTGAATCCATGGAAGCTCTGGAGTCGAAGCCCTCGAACACAAGGTCACTGCGAACATCTGAAGCGTTTACTCTCTCTTCTGCAGTCCTTCCACATCCTTCCTTTTCTCATAAAGCACTCTCCCCTCTGGCGCCGTGGCACTGGAAGTTAGCGCTCTTTCAAAAACTCTCCTCTCTTTTTTTCAACTATCTCCTTTGCTTCATCGACTCGGCCCTCTTTCTTCTTTTCCCTTCCTCCTCTTTCCTTACCCGGTCCTCTGAGGAACACCTGACTGACGCGTTCATTGAGGATGAAGCTCACACAGCAGAGGGGAATACAAAAGCAAACAAGAACACAAGCGGTAGACACGATAGGAGGCGTAACACACTCTGCTACACACGCCGAAGCCCTGAGGATTCTCAGCCGTGTACGCTACACTGGACACTTTAGGGAACACGGCATCTGTTCATTTTCATATTTAAGACAGCATCTTCTCCTCCCCTGCGTTGGCTCCGTAGCAGGCATCGGAAAAATACAAACAGTGGACTTTGTCAAAGCATCGATTCCCGACTTATCTTTCCCACCGACTTACATAAGCTGCTCGATAATCTGCCGTCTAGTCGTCGCTCCGTGCTTCAGGAAATGTGACCGGAGCCTGGAATATGAGCAAACAGACGACCCGTCCAGGGAGCTGTTCGATGACCAGACACACTCGCGACAAGTCCTGCATAAAGCCTTCGCTCACGTATAAGCAGACGTTCCACAGATGTCATTATCATTCCACACAAAGTTCCTCGGATGATTGTGTGTGTTCGACGTACTGTGTTATTTATGGGAGCCCGCTAAGTGGGCGCCTGATGGAATACAATGAAGGCTCAGGCGACCCCGACTGCCGGCGATTATTTGAAGTGGACTTTAGAGCTCCGACGATAGGTTTGAGGCGGTGGTTGAGCTCGTAACAAGTCGAGCTAACACGTAGCAGCGATTTCGCTCACTTACAAAACACACAAAAATAAAAAGCCCTGCGTTCTTCTCTCCCGCCGGTCCAGTTGATGACATGATACCAAAAGTATTTTTCTTAGATCAGCAACAAAAATCCCACGATCATGGAAAACTGCTGCATGTTTACCAATAACTCACCACAGAGTGCAACGCTCTGCAGTTGCAGAAATTTCATGTAGTCCAAGCAGAAATGGTCTTGTGTTTCCTCTGTGACTTCCTGTTTTTAGGAGGTCAAAAGTCAAGATGATGGACACCAACCAGCCGACTGACATGACATGATTTAGGAGGCCTGGTTACTTTCATTGTAACCATCTCGCTTTGAACGTCTTTGACCAGGGGTGTGTCAGAATTCACGCACTTCTGCACTTGCACTAAATATTTTGAGTGCACAATGCCGTCGCGATGAGAATTGAGTGTGGATCGATGGAAACTTTCCACCCTTAACAGTCGCCATCTTAGTGACGTAGATGACGATAAACTGAAGCTACGTCACTGATGACGCGTCTTCGGAGCAGATACCGACGTAAATGTGAGAAAACACTAATTTTACCACAAAACAAACCAACAACAATAATAACACAATGAAACACAACTTAGTAACTTGTTTTAACTGGAGAAAAGTGCTGTCAAGTGTTGATGATAGAGTTCCAACAACTGGTTTCAATCAGTGTTAAAAAGTAGTAGAAGAAGAAGCTGTCGAGTCATTTCTTTTAAGTGTGTAGCAGTGTTTGAACCCAGTCAAAACTTGAGTAAATTCACTCTCTCACAGTTGTTGGATTAAAATTATTATACACTATACGTATACGCCATACTTAAATTAACGCTAAAAGATAATCAAAATATCTGGGTCACGGCACCATTTAAAAAGGTCAAAACAGGAGTCCATTCCGGTCGCTCCAACACGGCGTCACTTCCTGTTCCCGGGTCTTAATGCTTCGCTTTGTGGAGAAAGATGGTCAATTGAGAGTGTGTCACAGGTCGTTTATTCGCCGCTTCAAGTCAAACAAAATACAAGCTTTACGATCGATCGGATGCACTTTCTCCAGGCGACTATACAGGTCAATAGCCCCAGGAGAAAAGGTCTCGAACTGTAGAAACATCGCTATATTTAAGGCAAATTTCCGGGGCCGGGAGGTCCTCCCCCTATCGCCATATTGGTTCCTTCAAGCTCCCTGTGCCACGATCCCCTGTGGAGAGTACTTCCTAATTTGTTTCCTTTTCTAATCATTCAAATGTTCTTGGGTGGGGTTTTCCGTCTCCTAGTCCCCCCCCCCCTCCCGGATGTGTCCTCGTGTAGTATCTCTAATTCTGTTTCAAGCTTGTCTTGAGACAGTGAATCAGTCTGAGTGGAATGTTGATTGTGAATGTGTATTCAAACGTTTAAACTCTTAGATGAAGCGAGTAATTTATACTTTATATTTTGATGATCTTTTAGCGTTAATTTAAGTATGGCGTATACGTATAGTGTATAATAATTTTAATCTAACACAGTGTACTTTAAAAAAGTGCACTTAGAGAAGTGTGCAATTTGAGACACAGCATATGAGTTTTTGATAGGCTATTTGTGGCAAATCTTCAAGCCACCTCAAAAGAAGGCAGTCCCCCAGTATTTATTGCTTCAATACATCAATGTATTTCCGTGTGATTTCCTGTTATTTTCTGTCTTGTGTCGACTAAGAGTTGAGATTATTTTCAGAGTAATCAGTTCCTTTTTGGCGTTATAGCCAAAAATGTATGTCCATGTTAATATATTAGAATCAAGCTCTCAGTTGTCTTCATCTTCGTCCAAAAAGACACTTCAAACATCCAAACACCTCCAAACTGCTCATCTGTAACATCCTTCTTGTATTAAAGCCTTGACATAAGGGATTGTTATGAAAAAACATTAACAAGTCTATAATTTAATATTGTTTTCAGTCCAAGATCCCAGGCTATGAGCATAAATCTTGTGCTTTAGAGACACTTTAAATTTGCTACCCTAGATACACTGAATTGTTTTCTATTTCATTTTCTGTTTGGATTTTTCTTTCTTTTTTTCCCCTCTAAACTTGCCACGGCCCCTCTGGGACCCCTAGTACAAGAGTCTTATTCTTGCTGCCAACTCAACAGTATGGCGTAGCCGTCTTTTTTTTTTTTTTTGCGCCACAATGAGTTTCACCAAATTGCCTTTTGATGACCACGGAGACAGCAGCCAACCCTTCACTCATCAGTAAGTCGGCCACATTAGCCATAATCGTTCATCGTGAGACCAGAGTTTCACAGTCAAATTGTCCTGTAATTGAACTTTCTTATTCCAAACCTTTTTCAACTTTGAAACGCAGAAAAAAAGCCTCCTGATAATAACCACTGGCTTTGTGAGAGAGACGGCGTGTCGTGCCGACCGAGGGGCTCTGGTGGATTATGGGACGCTGCTCTATTACTCTTCATTGTTTTTCCTCTTCTTTATCCAGACCAGCCGGGCATCGGTCGGGGCAGCGAGACCCGGGCCGCGTTGGAAGGCGGGAATCTTCTTATCCATGCAGATTACAGCTACAAACAATCATCTCCCACCTGTCCCAGGACGATGAAAAAACGGCATGATGTCGTATTCCTAACAGGACACTGACGCGTCTGCTGACTGTCAACCCCTGACAGATGCTTTTGACTCTCTGTCTGCAGCGTGAAAACAAAACTGTCAGGGTTTTCTTTTTTTTGTGCATCTGCCAAAAAAAAGACCCGGAGACTGAGGCATCAAGAAGGCATCTACGGACTTGTCAGACACATGAAATGTACAATTTTCATTTGGAAAAAAAAAAAAAGGAGCCCCAAATATAGCAGCTGTCCCCGTGTAATTGGAACAAATGTGAAGTTTTTCAGAAGTGAAAGGAACAACCGGGATGTAAAGCGACAGAATAAGCCGAGCCACACGCAGCCAGATGTTTGCAGCCGGGCAGCTTATAGTTCCTATCAAACTGCTGATCTCTGGTCTTGTAGGTCGCAATTATGCCCCCCTACTCTCTGCCCACCCCACCACCACCACCACCTCCACTCTTCCCTCTTTCCGCTGCCATCCTCTACACTTTTTAAACCCCCTCTGGTATCGTAAGCAGCATTTAATTGTGAAGGGGCTGAGCCGAGGAAGGAGTAATCAGATGAAAAAGAGGAGCCAGTGTAGGGGGGGGGAGTCACGTGGCCCTGTGCACTGGCTAACCGGGGATTAATATTTGCCGCTGCCTTGATTGAAGTTCAACTGGGTGAGGGAGCGATGAAAAGACGAGAGTAGGAAAAGAGTGGCAATGACAGAAGAGGGGTCTCCTCGGATGACGGCGGAGGGTAACAAGGAGGCAGAGGATGTGGAGTTAGAGCTCTAAAGAGGGGAGTGTGGGAGGAAGAAAGGATGGGAGGCAGCAGTGCAGCGCAGTGCGGGGGGAAGAGGCGGGAGGACGAGAGAGAGAGAGAGATGTAGAGACAGGAAACCTCCTTCGCCGCTGAACCGGAGAGAGACGCAGGCAGACGACGAGGAGCCCGGCGTGGGGGCACTTCAGCAGTGGTAGCGGCGAAGGCACCGCCACGCCGGCGAAGAAAAGACGAAAGGGAACAGAGTGATGAATCCCAAAAACCTTCAGCAGGATGCAGGGGTGAGTTGGGCATGTGCGGATAAAAGTTTTGGAAACACCCGGAGAGGGAGGCTGCAGAGATTCCAGATTCACCGGCGAGAGTCTGGCGTTGATGGAAAAAAGTAGGAGGCGGTTCACGAGGAAAAGCTGCGTTCTCCTCCTGTTCCTTTTTTTTTTTTTTACTCCGCTCGGTGATGCTGCTGGACATCGTCCGTCACCATGTTCACTGACAGCAGAGCGCCCGGGGAGCACCGAGGCTTCAAGCCGCCACAGTTCATCCCGTGGCTGCGCAACACACTGAAGCCCCACCACGGCAGCGACCTGGGGCTCAACAACGGGGCTCACAAATCCAAGTCGTCGGAGCTCCCCAACAGCGTGACCCCGCCGGAGAAACCCAGGGGGATCGGCATCTTCTCCCTGCAGGGGAAGAAGCTGAAGAAGGCGGAGAGTCGTTGCAATGGCATCGGGATGTCGAGGATGCTGCCGGTGGTGCTCAGGGGGCATCACATTCTGCCGGGGGGTCTCGGGAAGCAGAGGGGGGGGAGCCCCGCGAAGGATACGGACCTGAACCCTGATCCGAAAAGGGAGGAGGTGGATACCAGCGCCGCGTCTAAACCCGGCAACCAGGCTTTAGAAAGGGACCCCGGCAACCACCTGAGCATCGTCCAGCATGACAGGAACACAATCAGGAAATACGGCCCACTGGTGCCGCCCCCTCCATCGCCACTTGGCGAGGAGACCGAGTGTAGTGCACCTGTTGTGGTGTGCATGGAGGACAGAAGGAGGAAAGTGTGGGACTACTCCAGTCACACTCTTCACCAAAGAGACCTGCATTCATCCAGCTGGTTGAGCCCGGACTCTCAGGGATTACTGGACCGGCAGCACCGGGTCAAGTCCAGCTTCAGCACCATCAGCCGGACCTCACACAGCCAAAGAGACTTGACGGTGCTAAGGGATCCGCCCGTGGAGGTTTTCAACGGCCCGCTGAGCGGAGTTCTGTTTTCCACGGAGGTTCACCAGAGAGGCCTGGGCTTCACCACGACCGTCCGGGGACCGAGAAAACCCAGACTCAGTTCACAGCACATCACGGCCCCAAACCAAACATGGAGCAAACCCAACACCGGCACTGAGAGACAAAAACCTGGGTGCGAGGTGAAAGTGGTGCGAGACCAGATCAAGAGGGTGATGGTTAATCTGGAGCAGGTTTTGACAGCACTGAGGAGTGTTCAGCAGGAAATGAAAGAGGTAAGATACATCTTTGTTCATTTTTCAATTGTACAAAGTTGTGTCTTATCCATCTCATTAATGGTGCGTCTCACCTTTTGGAAGAAAGTTCCTCCGTCCACCCACACACTCTTCATTCCTCTGCATACTGTCTGAAGAAATGAAAATCATTTGAACAAGATTCACATTTAAAAACAATCCGTCAATAGTAAGGACTGTTTTCGAAAATCCTAACCCATGTTCTGGCCTCAATCATAATTGTAACTCTAACCCTAAATCTAATCCCAACCCCTTTCTAATGTCAATCCTAGTTGTAACCCTGACTGTAATTCTAATCCTTACAATAATTATAATCCTAATCATGATCCTTATCCTGATTCTTACCCTTACTATAATCCAGATCCTAATCCTAATCATAACCCTAACCATAATATTAACCCTAACCCAATTCCTAATCCTAACTCTTGTTCTAGTGTCAAACCTCATTTTAACCTTGACTGTAATTCTAATCCTAACAATAATTCCAATCCTAATCATGATACTTATCCTGATTCTTACCCTTACCATAATTCAGATCCTAATTTTAATCCTAACCCTAATCTTAACCCTAATCCTAACTCTTGTTCTAGTGTCAATCCTAATTGTAGCCCTGACTGTAATTCTAAACCTAACAATAATTCAAATCCTAATCATGATCCTTATCCTGATTCTAATCCTAATCCTAATCCTAATCCTAATTCTAATTCTAATTCTAATTCTAATTCTAATTCTAATTCTAATCCTAATCCTAATCCTAACACTAACTCTAATCATAACCCTAACCCAAACCGTTTTCCTAATCCTAACTCCTGTTCTAGTGTCAATCCTAGTTGTAACCCTAACCTTATTTTTAATGTTAACCATAATTCTTATCCTTATTATAAATATAACCCTTGTTCTAGTCTTAAACCTAATTGTTAACCCTGACCCTAATGGTAATCCTAACCATAGTCGTAATTCTAATCCTGATCCTTCACATAATCCTTCACGTAATCCTAAATATAATCCTGATCCTAACCCTTGTTTTAGTTTTACAGTAATCGTTACCATAATTCTGATCCTAATTTAATCCTAAACCTTATTCTAAATTAAGACCCGGCCTTAATCCTAAAGCCTTTTTTTTCTTTTCTTCTAATCCCAACCTTAAACCCTAGTTTCAATTCTAATTCCAACCCTCGCTCTTACTACCCCTTCATTTAAATCCTCATTAATATTAGATAACCCTCTAAAATATGTAGAAGATTAAGATCATTAAGATGATTAAGCCCCGCCCCCCTCTGATCCATGCAGGCTAATTCAAAGGTTTGTTGGTTCGAGCTCCGAGATGATGTGTCGGCATGACATCAGTCGATACAGTTTCATCCTCTGTTCTCCCATCGCTGCCTCCTCGTGGACACGTTCTGCTGGCGGCGCAGCTGGAGAACGTCCGACGCTTTTCATAATCCATTTACGTCCCGGAGTCGCCTCCTCATTCAGACGAATAAAAAAAAAAGATCTCTGCGGTCACAGTTGAAGCCGATGACCCCCGTCATCCTGCAACGCTGGTAATCGAAACCCAGAAGTTCATATTTATTTCAAAAGCCTGGCTTTGGTTTTTCCGCCGCAGCCCCCATTCTTAAATAAGTAACGAAGGCTGAGCAGCGTGAAATCATTTCTACTACATTTAGTCGCGGCGTTTACGACATCAGTGAGCAAAACACAATCAAGAGACGGAGCTGGAGAAGGCGATAAGGTGCTAAATCTATTTAGGATAACTGCTGAGAAGAAGAATAACCCAGGGAAAGTGCAGAAGAAGCATTTTGTCTTGGTGCCAGGTAATCTTCGCACATCAGATTCTACTAATGCAGGAGGTGAGAGCTTGTGAAGTGTTGGCAGCAATTAGTCTCCAGTGAATTAGAAGATCATTCAACAGGAGCGTGAAGAAGTCGGGTTTTTAAAAACTTACATTATGACCCGAGAGTTCACGGGATTCACTTGTAACACGATGTGTTGAAGTTGAACTTTGACTAAAGAAGGGACAACTTTGAAGAACTACGAACCTGTTTTCATAGCAACAGACCATATTAATTTATTAATTTGAGTTCAAGAGGGGATTTGTTGGGACGGAATCAAGTCGGATTTTTACCTGGGAAAATTAAACCTAAACCAATAAGAAGCATCTTTAACTTTTACTTGAAGTCAGTTATCTCCATATTTACTTTCAGATCTATTCATGGTCAGGCTCCTCCTTACATCAGTGATCTGATCCAGCCTTACACCCCAGCTCGGGCTCTGAGGTCTGTGGATCAGAATCTACTGATGGTTCCTGAAGTTCCTAGTTCCTGAGTCTAGTGACTCTTTCAAGAAACATCTTAAGACATTCTTATTTGTTCAGGCTTTTCCTTGATTTTCTGTAACTCCTGTTGTGTTATCAGTTTTATCTTGATTGTTTAAGCGCTTTGTGACCCTGGTCTGGAAAAGCGCTATACAAATAAAAATTACTTACTTACTTACTTATTTATATTCTGGTTAGAAACTGACCACTGCAGACACAGAGGGAGGTTTAAACAAAGAGGAATTAGTTGATTTCTTCTTTATTTTTTTATGTTTTAGCCTAGAAACTGTTCTGTTCACTCCTAATAAACCTGTTGAAAAGTTTACCTGAGTAGAAGAAATTGTCTTTGAAATGTAATATTCATAACATTCCGGAGAGATCACGGCCAAGTCTTCTCACCAGTCGAGCCATTTTTAAATCCTTGAATTGATTTTTTTTTTTTTGCGGGTAAAAATAAGGACTAATATTTCTGCTTTACCAAACGTTTGAAATCAAAAGTTCACTGTCGCCGGACAATTGTCGCTCAAACAAGTTTAGGACGATGACAGATCATGAATGTTGTTGTTGTTTTCTTGAATATCTTGTTGAAATAAATGTCAGATACAAGTGAAGGTCGAAAATATAATCAAATTTACTTCATATGCATCAATAGTTATGACACTGTTCGGACCAATATTCCATGTTAGTCTCATGGTACACAGGAGTTACTCGTCGATTGATCACAATAAAAACAATCAATGAATGTATTTATTGTTTTCAACCTCACTAGAGATATTTTAAATTCGACTTGAGATAATTAACTTAGGTTATAAATAGTTTAAAGATTATGATATGAGATGTATAATTTTTGGAGAACAGTATAACCATTAAAAAAAATTGTAAATTGGGATTTAATTCATAATACAAGAGAATAAATATTGAGTAAGAGTCTTTATTTACACATAAGAATTAGATTTAATCATAATTAAATTAGATACAAATATTTCATGAATAAATACATGTGTATTAAATTACATTAAAAAAATATTAGAAATTAAGTTTAAGACAGAAATAAATGTACTAGAAAGGGGTCGCAAACCTTTTTAGAACCACAGACCCATTTAACGTTGGGGTTATATTCACGGACCTTCATATAAAAACATTTTTAACAATAGTTAACAGTTTATTTGTTGAGTAAACTTGACTGAAATAAGTATCTTGACGTGTAACTTCAGAGAAAATGACCTTTTTTTAAAAAAAAAAAACAAACACCTTTAACAGTAATAGTCTGCTTCTTTCTGTGCGGACCAGAAACAAATGATACACGGACAGGTACCAGTCCCCGGACCAGGGATTGGGGACCACTATTCTTTAAAAAACAAGTCGTCCAGATAGGAGCCATCATAGGGCCACACGTGGACATGTCGCTAACATCAAGCACCCCGAAAACAAACGTGCGACACGAGGACCTAAAGGGGTCAGAAAGCGAGTTTTTTAATAAACCCTCCAGAGAGTCGCAGCCTGAGTCGCGGGTCCTCGGCTCTTTTATCTCCAGTGATTCCTGACATTAACAAGCAGCCAAAGTCAGCAGCCGTGCGCGAGGCGAACTTCAAAGTGCCAGGCAGCGCCTCCACTAACGGGCCACAAAAAGCAGGTCATCCTTCCACATCAGCAGGATGTTGTTGAACACGGAGAACTAAACAATAACTCATCCCGTCCAGCAGGGGCCACGGATTTATCTGCGCTCGCCGAGCAGGTGGAGAGATCGGTCAAACATTTTCCCCAGTGTAATTTCCTCCAATCTCTCCATCCCACTCGGGTGTGTGTGTGTGTGTGTGTGTGTGTAGCACGGACACTAATGCCTTCCCGGTGCTGCATGCATTTAAATAAATGTGTGCTGATGTGAGCCGACTCTGACTCGCCACTAACGTGTTTAAGTACAATTTAAATCCCAATATTTTCTCATAATCTCGGAGAATATTGTGATGACAAGGATTTCACCGACGTTCTCGGTAATGAATATTGTGTCTTTTTGTCGTACGCTCATCTGGGTTCGCTTATCCTGAGAAGGTCAAACCCTCGGAATCTCCTGTGAAGCTGCAGAGCTCCGCTGGGATTAAAGTCACTGTAGAATCTCGACATGTGCAAATGACTTGGTGGATAAATGTGGTCGATGGAGGTGGAAGGGTGGAGGTTTGGATCCAGTTTTCTATGTTTCTATGTTCCACCTCCTAAGGACTTGTTGTATAAACAAAGCGCGGGCGATTACAGCTGGCTGGAGGGAGGGGTGAAGCCATTATTACCGTATTTTCCGGACTATACGTTTTTTTCATAGTTTGGCCAGGGGTGCGACTTATACTCAGGAGCGACTTATGTATGAAATTATTAACACATTATTACCGGTATATCATTTCACATGTTATTTTCACAATAAACCGCAAGAGGGCGCTGTAGGCCTGTGTTGATAATTTCGACGTAGAAGAGGAAGCGCCGCATCTTCTACCTCAGGAGTTAGCGGAGTTGTTTAAAAGTGACACCGAGGATGAAGATTTCATTGGATTTTAGTTATTTTGAGTTACACGGATGGTTTGGTAAACTTCTTAGCATGTTATTTATGCTATAGTTATCTGAATAACTCTTAATATGTTATGTTAACATACCAGGCATGTTCTCAGTTGTGTCGTGTAACGTAACATACCGTACAATTATTCAGCCTGTTGTTGCCTCTATTCTATTCTTATTTTAAATTGCCTTTCAAGATGACATGTCTGTTCTTGGTGTTGGATTTAATCAAATAAATTACCCCCAAAAATGCGACTTATACTCCAGTGCGACTTATAAATGTTTTTTCCTTCTTTATTATGCATTTTATGGCTGGTGCGACTTGTACTCCGGAGCGACTTATAGTCCGGAAAACACCGTATGTCATAATGGACTCCGCTCTCGTAACCTCTCGTTCGCCTAGATTTCAGACGGGGGAGAACTTTATAAAGTAATAAGTTGAAAACATGGTCATGATGAGAGACTTACTGCATCTTGGAGAGGAAGACTTCAATATTTAATTTGACAAAAAATGTATTTTAATTTTTAGAATTTACAGAGTGTTATGAGTAGGTTGACTAATAAAATGTCCTTTACATTAACGTGGAAAAATATATATATCTATAATTACATGTTCTATCATGTGTTAAAAGACATGTTAAAGTGTAACTGACGCTATAAAAAAAACAACAAATAAATCAATTTAAAATTGTGTTTTTTGATGTCCTATAATGTCCCTCAGAGTCATTAAGAGTAGAAATAAATATGGCTCTGGAAAAGATGAACCTCACAATGGAAGAAGTTTGATTTTCTTTAATACAGAACCAGAACATAACATCGAAAACTATTCCTCACTTCTGTGTCGTTCTTTTTTCTTCCGTGGCCTTAAATCTTACTTTCAAATGCAGCTTTTGCTAGGAGTGTTGCCTTTTATCTCGCTTCAATTATTTTGTTTGATGTTGCAAACGTGTCCACATCAGAAAGAATGTATTTTATTGCAGACGACTCGGCATCTTAATGAATCGACACAGAACCTGGGAGACGTTGTGTAGATGTTCCTGGAGATGATTGTTTCCTGTTTGGTTCAATAAGGTGGTACACTTCAAATATTACATTCTCAGGTTCAATTCCTGAAGAGATTAGTTTTTATTTGTTGTCTTCACACACACAGGGAAGGATGGGAGGCTGTGATCTGAGATGATGGAAGATCTAAGAGATGGTACCGGTTCTAAGGCAAACCTTGTAAAAAAGAACCTTAAGAACATCAAAGGCAGGAGAGTCTTGAGTTGGAGTTGGAGAAGTCCGACGGTGTAGGTCAGACCTCCTGATGATGGATGGAGGGGAAGTGAAGGATGAACCAGTGAATGGAATCAGGGATTTTAAAATGACTTTACACAGACCAGGACATTGTTGATGTCATGCTGGATTCATGGGTGGACTCTGATGGAAGGCGTGAGTCATGAGGTTCTTAAATCATCCGTCGGTCGAGGCAGGAAGAGGAGACGGAAGAAGAAGAAAAAGACGCTGAATCTGTTTGTTCAAGCAGATCGTTTCGGTTCTTGAAGATTCAAGTCACACGCGTGTGGTCGAGGTAACGTCAGGATTATCCCAGATTACAGATTCTCTACAACCTGCAGATCCTTGATTTATTTTATATCCACAAGTATGTGCTCTGTTTGTTTTATGTCCAACACGTCGCAGACTGTTTGGACTTGAAGTTGTTTTTCTTTAGCGTGAGAGTTTCTTGTCCATTGATTTCTTATGTTATCTTATTATCTTTAAGGCTCAGCATTAATTCATACAGATTAATGGTTGTTGTTTGAAGACAGTTGCTGTTCTGTTGAAGAAGAAAAAAAAAAGAAGGTTTTGATGGATTCGTTCTTGACTTAAAAACACAGAACTCAACCAATTCACCGAAAAGACACGAAGACAACACAACTGGGAACGTTAACTGATGTTGATAAGATCAGGCAAGACTACTTAACGTTTAAGTGAAAGCATAATTCAGCCGATATATATATTGTTTTTTTTTAATTATTGTTAGTCAAAACATCTCATAAAAGTCTGATTGTTTCTGCAATAATGAATATAATCTGAATTGTTCATCCAGTTAGATCCTGTTTCAAAGTTTGAAAACATTACATCATCAGAAACTCTGAGATTCTTAATCTTTTCAAAGTTATTTCCACTTAATTCATTTCCGAGACTCTTGTGTTTGTCTCGGTGTTGTCTTGACCTTTTAAGCATATATTTCATTGAGTATTGTTTTCATCGTTTAAGCGCTTCGTGACCCTGGTCTGGAAAAACACTCTATGAATACTAATGACTTACTTTACTTACTTAAGGTTCTGATGAAACGTCTTCAGCACAGTTTCAACTTAGACTTGTAAGTTTAATTGAAGTCGATTGAAATGATGTTTGGTAGATATCGCTGTATTTTTCACAACTTAATTGCAAAACTTTATAAAAAAGTAAAGCAGGTACGACCCTGCGAAACAATCATTGAATCATTAAAGTTGTTTTCGTTTGATTGAGTGTATCGTATAAATAATCATGAACGAGAGCTCATGCAATGCACAGTATTTTTCTTTTTTTTTTATTATAATAATAACTTCTTCATTATTTTCTTGTTTTTTTTTCATCTGACTGTAAAGATTGTTGTTGTTTTGTCTATTTTGCAAATACCAACAGTCGTGCTTCAATCATTTGATCCTGAACGTTCTGTAGCCGAAGAGTCGAACCAGTTCAGTCCAACTGACGCTCAAACACTAAAATTGTCTGGTCAGTGATTTCGAAAACGTGGCTGTAAATTATTTCCGCTTCGCCTCCACATGCGGCCGATACCATCTTCAATTTCCAAAAGACAATTCCAGTTTGCGCGTCGCTCCGCTCGGTAATCATGAAAAAAAAACAAAAGGATTTGAAGGTTGACCTGAATACGTGACGTCGGCTCCATGTTCAGCTGTTTCTTTGCGTCTTCCAGGTGGTCCAGCAGATCGACGACCTCACCGCCTCCATCGACGTGCCCGAGGAGGAGCGGGCGTGGCCGGGCGGCGGCGACAGCAGCTCGGGCGAGGAGACGGCGTGCCCCCGAGGGCCCGAACCGAGACCCGCGACCGCCCTCAGGAGACGTGACTTCACCCGGAACCTTTCTCCGCCCCGCGCCCTGGCCTGTCCCTCCGGACTGTCCCTGGACCGGAGTCAGGGTCTTCGCTTCACCTGTCGTGTCGGGGGGTCGCCCAGAATGGGGAGAACGCTCCCGCACCCCTCGAAATTGAAAAATCCACCTCAAGAGTCCACCCAAAGAAGCCTCCCCGTGCGGCCCCCCACGCCGGGACTTTCCCCCCTGACGGTGAACCTCCATTCCCGGCCTCACTCCCCCGAGGCGTCGCCCTCCATCGTCCTGAGCCCGTCCTCCCCTCCGAGACCTCCTCCACCCCCCACCCTCACCCCGTCTGTCATCGTAGAGACCCCCCAAGACTCCCCCAGAGGTCCATCCACCAGCTGCCCGCCCACACACGCCGCACAAACCTTGGACCGGCAAAGACGATCCCGCTCGGCGGGGCCGGCCCAGAGACCGCCCCCCACCCCGCAGGACGCCAAAAAAGCGCCGCCTGGCCGCAGAGGTCGGAGACCCCCGCCGTACCCGCACCACCGGCTCTCCGACAAGGAGCCCCGTAAGGCTCCCCCGTACCCCGAGAAGAGAAGACTTCTCTCGACCACAGTGTGAGGACGTGGTGGTCCCGAGAGAAGGAACGTCTCGGAGGAAACCGGCCACGAGCGTGAGGAGGACCCTCGTCGTAGACGGAACCAACGGTGAGTACGACTGCCGGCGAGAGGGTCTGGGTCGATGGTACCGAAGTGTGGGATCTCAGTCGAGCAGGAATTATGCAGGGAAGAGGTTTAGCTTAAGGAGAAGATCATCGTCGTGGAGCTTCAGCTTCTGCTCGAGAGTGAACACAGAGCAGCTCTTATGTAGGCCCGGCTGCAGGAAAGTGAGCAGCTTTGACCCGACACGTCAAGAGAGGCGGGGGGTCGGTTGGTGGGCGGGGGGGCAGCTGGCCACTCGTCGGATCCTTCACCGGGCCCCTGGTGTTTCAGAAATCCTATCTACTCCGCCGCCTCTGGTCCGAGCGACCCGGTCACAATCTCCATCTGTTCCTTTTCCAAATGTCAAGAGATGCAGCGCGAGAGACGCTCGGTAAATTGATGCCGGAGCTCAGCCGAGGGAAGTCACTGCTGGTCTCCAGCGGGGTTTGAACCTGTGTGACACGTGACGTACATGAAAGACTACATTTACATTATATTTACACTTCAGTGCGGCGCCTCGATCTGGACCCGTCACCGCGTTTATCATCGTGTAGTAAGACTATGAATCTGATCACGACGACTCACTGACAATTTTATGCTGTACTTTTTAAAGAATATTATCATCTAAATGTTACTTCTTAAAGATCTTTATTTCGTCATTTATCTTTGCTTTAGTTCTGCTATTTATTCAAAATTAATTTGTAACTTTAAGTCTGAGACAAAATCAAAAAACAGATACATTTTTTTTATGAAGGATTCATTATTAACTTTATTCATTATTTAATTTAATTACTTTATTATTTACTTAAATTTACTCCACATTTTAACCTCCAACACAAAGGTCATGTGATCACCATGTGTATCTGTTTGCTAACAAAATACTGAACTAGCAGTAAAAGCAGATAAACTTATTTCTTTTGGGTTTTTTTTAGGGTAATATTGATAAAAAGGAAGGGCTGACGTTTAAGGGTTGGTTGTCACTCTCTGTGGTGAAGCACAAGCTTCGATTCTTCCTCTCTCACAAAGTTCTGAAGTGTTACTGCCACCTACTGTCTCATTGAGGTAATTGCTATCAACGCTATTACAAAGTAATATCAAAGTATACACATAAAGTAAATGTAGAACTTTAAAATGTGTGAGAATGAATCGCGAGGGGTGTAAATGAGTGTGTGTAGTTTACATCAGGATACTACGTTAGAACATTATTTCACAATAATAATACTATTTACAGGCTGCACGGTGCTGTGGGTTTACTCCGGGCACTCTGGTTTCCTCCCACAGTCCAAAAACATACAGAGGTTGATTGAGAACTTGGGGAAATTGTCCGTAGATATGAGCGTGTGTGTGAATGGTTGTGTGTCTCTGTGTGTCGTGCGAAAGACCGGCATCCTGTCCAGGGTGTCCCCCGCCTCTCACCCGAAGAAACTGGGATAGACTCCATCCCCGCCACGATCCCCAATAAGGTAGAAAAATGGATGGTTGTCACTCTCTGTGGTGAAGCGGAAGCTTTGATTCTTCCTCGCTTGTGTTGCTGAACAAAGTTCTGAAGTGTTACTGCCACCTGCTGTCTCACTGAGCACATTACTATCAACGCGACTTAAACTGATGTCAAGAATACAGGTAAATGCATGTAGAAAAATAATACGAGTTGGATGGATGGATGGATGGATGAATGGATGGATGGATGGATGGATGGATGGATGGATGGATGGATGGATGGATGGATGGATGGATGGATGGATGGATGGATGGATGGATGGATGGATGGATAACGAATTGCAAGTGGTGTACATGTTTACGTGTGTCTAGTTTACATAGAATTTTAAATATTATTCTTAAACAATCAAAACAATATTCAATTGTTATAAATATTATACCTTTGTAATATTTAAGGATTGACCATAATTAGCTGAATCTACTGTATTGGAATATCAGGATTCTAACCAAAGCCAGTTTGATTCAAATAGTTATTCATAAAGATATATATATATATATCTCTATATATATATCTGATAAAGTGAGTTCAATAAATTAGAATTGGTCAATAATACCTCCCAAAAAACCTTTATATCAGAAAGTATTTTTACCAAAGTAGTTTTCATCAACAAATACCTTAAAAAAGTTTTATAGTAATACTTCTGTCAATAGTTCATCTTGATATCACGTGACGTCGTGCAAACCTGGACCAGTGAAAGTGACCTTGAGTGGGTTAATCTGCCCGTAAACATCTGCACCGACGGCAGATGTGATGTGTTTAACGTGCGAGCGATCCTGGGAGAAATTTCCTGTTCGCTTCGGACTCATCGCTCGCCGGGGAGTCCGTCCGCCCCGATGGGAGAGAGTGGGAGGTTCTGGGCGTTTACATGATGTGCTTGTTCAAAGTGCTGCTGCTCCATCAAACATTTAGCTTTAGGTTCCTCAGCCATGTTCCACCAAAGCTCTTCTGCAAGATTAACCAGTTTCCTTCCTGGCTTAACATAACAGCAGTAAATCCCTGGACTATATATCTCTATAAGCCCCAAAGATCAACATCATATACGTCCCCCATACGTAGCGCTGGATTAAAGAGGATCCTCCCAGCAAAGATCTCTGGAACTCAAGATAAAACAATGGAGGGGATTTATCTGGTGAAACATTTATCCGCCTGGAGAACCTTGTTGATGGAAGGTTTAAGAGAAGAAAGGTTGACCTGACGAGTGTTGCTGGACGACATCAGGGTTTTGAAAACCAACCGCTGGGATTTCTGATGGTCTCTTGTACGGCTCGACTGACGCAACGCTGTCACGACGTTCTTGAAGCCGTGAAATACTTGCTCTGTGTTTTCATCACTGCAGGAGGTTCAGTCGCATCAAACCAGTTCAGTAAAATAAAAGAACATTTTTTCAAGTATGACTTTTATTACATGAGAAGAAACATGATGAAATGGAAATATTACATCATTAAAGGTAACAAAAAACAGTAGGTTACTACTCCTGCAATGCATGCTGGGACAACCAATTATAGTGAATCAAACCTGATTAAACCTCGGATTTTTGAAGTACTTTAATTGAGGTCTGACCAAATATTTGATTGTCAATCACAATTATAACTACAAACGATAAGTTATATTTGTGGGCCATCCATCCATCATCTATCCCTCCATCCATCCATCTATTAATCCATCTATCTGTCTATCACTTCCTCCATCCATCCATCTATCACTTAATCTATCCATCCATCTATCACTTCATCTATCCATCCATCCATCTATCACTTCATATATCCATTATTCATCTATCACTTTATCCATCCATCACTTCATCTATCCATTATCCATCACTTCATCCATCCATCCATCCATCCATCACTTCATCTATCCATTATCCATCACTTCATCCATCCATCCATCCATCTATCACTTCATCTATCCATTATCCATGCATCTATCAATCAGTCTATCATCCATATCCATCCATCATCCATCTCTCCATGTATGAATCTATCTATCCATCCATCCATCAATCCAACATTCATCCACATCCATCCATCTATCACTTCATATATCCATTATTCATCTATCACTTTATCCATCCATCACTTCATCCATCCATCCATCCATCTATCACTTCATCTATCCATTATCCATCACTTTACCCATCCATCCATCCATCTATCAATCCAACATTCATCATCAGGGTGTCTCTCGCCTCTTTACCCTCAGCAGAGATTAGCTCCAGACCTCCTATGACATAAGATAAATATGTGTAATTTATGGAAAGATTTATTCACTAACATAGCAATAAAGTAGTTGGACTGTTAACAACCTGTAAAACGTGTAATTATGTGATAGTTCTTGAAGTCTTTACTTGCAGTTCTGACGAACCCAAAGGTTGAATGAATATTCATTTCAATATTTTTCTCAGGTTAAGATCAAGTTTTGAACAGTCAGAACCAGGAGCACAGATTACATCTGCAAAGATCCGTCCGTGGCTGAAAAAGATTGAATCTGAGTTTGTATGAAGTCGAAACTCGGCAGTAAAGTCACCGATTTTTCACAGAAATGTCACGCACACACACACACACACTCACAAACAAAAAAGCATGTCAGCCTCAGCCTGACAGCGTCGGGAATATTTAATGCCTCTTCACACGCCGTCCAATCTCTGCTCGTTTCATGCTCTTCTTTTAACGAGGCTGTGGGAGGTTCAATCAGATTATGACTGACACAACAAGATGGAATTCTCGGCGACGGTTTCTTGAGCGAGTCACCCACGACAAATCATTACCTCGCGATCGACGGCTCTTTATAATGAAAACAATCTAACAACCTGCTTTTTTTTTTTAAAGATTTGGCACTCGGACGACCTCACTTCCTGTTGGGGCCTCAGAGGGAAACAAGCCCCGCCCCCTCCTGTATCCCCTCGACCCAGAGAGTGACCCTCACGCCCCGACAAACAAGGTACGAGTCGCAGATCAAGAGTTGCTTCTGGGTTTATTTGAGGGAGATGGATGTGTGGAACAGGAGACGAACCTTAAAATGCCTCAACAAATGATGTCGAAGCAGATTTCAGGCCTCGGCTCCGACAAGGGCAGGACGGCGGCGCGGCGGTTAGTTTTTCTACCTCAAAATAAGAGGGTTCAAATCCCACTGGGAGTGTTCTCTGTGGAGTTTGCATATTCGCTGTGCTTGTCTTGGGGTTTTCTCTGAGGTTCTGCGGCGTCGACCACAGACCAGAAACATGTGAGAGAACTTGACTAGGTTTTTAAATGCTCCGACAGTTCAGACGGACAAATGTCACTCATTATTTTCAGTGTTTTTCTTCGAGCTCAATTTACAAATCGTTCTCCCACCCGCGGTTTCGATAAACAAGATAATCAGCATCTGCTGCACTAAGTGGCTCTCGTTTTCTCCTTATACACTTTTTAAAGTCCAGTTCTTGTCAGTTCCGGAAGTCGTCTCTTCGTAAAGGCATCTCCGTCATCAAATGCAGTCTGAGACGCTGACTCGTGTGACGCCACTTTTTCCATCGGTTAAAAATAAAACGGTTTTGCCAGCTTTTATCCAGGAAAAACATCCGATTTATGAATTACTTTTCTTACACCTTTTACACATCCAGCTATCGTTTTCTTAAATTTGCTGATTGGTCTTTATTTTCTTTAAGAAAAACTTTTAGGGACAAATGTTTACCATCTCGCATGCAGCTTGTGTGAGTATTTAATTAATAAACACAATGTTGAAAACAAAAAACTAAGAGCTTATCAAAGAATGAATTAAATAGAAGTAACAAATTAAACAAGTAGCAGTCAGCATGATTTATAATTATTAGTTTAACTTAAAGAAAAAAAAAAAGCTAAATTAATTCAATAATATTCTAGAGGTTCTGCCTCTTAACCCAGGATCAGATGCAGACACAGCATGTCGACTCTTTCATAATAAAGATAATCCGCTGGTCGACTATTTTCCATGCAGGTTGAAATAAATAAAGGCTTAAAACTTCTTTTTTTTCCATCCTTCGCTCAGTCCTGTGACCACTCGTTCCCAGGTCTTCTGTAAGAGGAACCTTTCGTCTCAGTTCTCCATCACAGACTGTGACTGTTGCTTCTCCATCACACCTCTGGATAGAGACACTCGACTGCCATCCCACTTCTGACACCATTTGTAACGGCGCTTGGAGAACATCATTTCAAAATCATCAGACCTGGACACAGTATAACCCGAACATCAGAATACTAAAGATGCCAAGAGTTGAATGAAATGTCTAGTTTTGTCTACAGAATAAGCTTCATTTCAAAAGCTCATTAGTTTAAATCGCGTCACATTATCTTCATATGCAGATCTGTGTGTGTGTCTGACTTGGTGTGAACTTGGTCGACCACCGAAGCTCAACATCTTGAATCCAAACTGTCGCCGATGGAAAAACCCACCCCCGAGGTGTCGATGTCGACTCGAGAT
Organism: Callionymus lyra; assembly: GCF_982586985.1. Classification (NCBI taxonomy): domain Eukaryota; kingdom Metazoa; phylum Chordata; class Actinopteri; order Syngnathiformes; family Callionymidae; genus Callionymus; species Callionymus lyra. The sequence continues at coordinate 15,666,252 of NC_141819.1, forward strand.
TCATTAAAAATCGCGCCCATGTGCTGACGCTAAATCCTCTTCTGAAGCCAGCACAGAGTCAACAAGCGTTCTCGGGGAAAGATCAATCAGAAGAATCATTTATTTAGAAAATGGGATGAAGTCGCTGCGAACAGCGTGAGCTCCAGGAAAGAATAATTGTTTGAGTGATGACACCGAGGATTACTCACTTTCATGTGGATTAAAGGAGATAGATAAGCCCCACACCGCTCTAAATATGCCATCTACACCCGACCCCCCCCCCACCCACATCGACCCTCCATACATCCTCGGCCCCGTATGGATTATTCTGTTAATTTGCCGGGCGGCTCGGGAAGGTCTTTTCTCTGCTGGAAGAATTTCAGTCCCAGTTAATGTCTTCTGTTGCCAAAGTAGCAAATTCCCAGATGAACTTTTAATGTTCACAACTCAGAGTTTATGTAATGAGCTGACATTTAAAGTGTTCCCAGGACACATCCCCGTCATTATCCTACTTAAATGTTTGCCTGTCGCCCCGGGAGCCGAACTCTCCCGACTCCGTCCTTCATCGGGAGTCGCCCGGACGGTTACAGCTCGTCGTGGCGCGTCCGCCCGATGGCCGTCAGCTTGGAGAGTTGAGCGTTGAACTTGCCGTCCTTGTGTGTGACTGCAGGTGGAAGAGGAGAGTCAGACATTTGTAAAATGGCAGGAGATAAATCTGCAGAGTCGGCAGTTTTTCCCACTAATTCCGGCTTCAAAGTTAATATCGGCGGAGACAAAAATCGACTCTACCTTCTGGTGATGAATATAAAAAAGGGATTTGTGACTTAAATTCTTATAAAAACCACGGTGTGTGTGAGGCTGCCAAATGTTCCTGGCTCACTTTACTCTCTTTCATTCTCAACATCCAGCCTTGATGGAGAACGATTAGCATTTCTATTATCTTTAATAGAACGGCGGCGCGATCGCCTCACAGCAAGAAGGTTGTCGGTTTTCGATTCCAGGTCAGGAGGGAGCAAACTTGTGACCTTTCTTGGAGTTTATAGCTTGCATGGGTTTACTCCGGGCACTCCGCTTTCCTCCCACAGTCCAGAAACAAACAGAAGTAGATTGGGAACTCGGGGAAATTGTCCATAGGTTTGAGTGTGTGTGTGAATGGTTGTGTGTCTTTGTGTGTCCTGCGACAGAATGGCGTCCTGTCCAGGGTGTCCCCCGCCTCTTGCCCATAGAATCTGCGATAGACTCCAGCCCCCCCCTGCGACCCCTATAAGGTAATGAGCAGCAAAGAATGATACAATGCTAGCAACTTGCTAACTAGATCACAGTTAATAAAGTCTATCCATCTAAAAGTCACAAACAACACAAGTGCGACAGTATCTGTCCCAGCACGAGACACATTGATATTATGACCCAGTTAAGTCGTTACTCATGGTGCCTATTGCTTCATATCCAACACTAATAAGCCATAACATTATGACCATCAGTTCTAACATTTCATTTTATTTTATCTTCAAGCAGGTGTACATGTGGACCACTGTCCACTGCCAAAGTCATTTTCAAGTGACATGCAGGCTTGAATGCAGTAACCTGTAATACACTATATTATGAGTAGAGGTGTAAGAAAATAAGTAAAAAAATTTACTTTAATATTGCGGGTTTTTTTCTTTTAAAAATACCGCTTTGATATATTAAATGGCAATTTCGATGACAAATATATACTTTTTTGTGCTTTTAAATAATATTTATTTTTTACCATAGTTTCTTTTTGTTCTTGTATGGTTATACATCAATTAAGGGTGTAGAAAATACAACAATTTGCTATATACAATCAACACGCAAATATTCACCACCTTTGTTCATTTTTGTGTTGAAACCAAACTAGATGGTAGTAGACATTACGTCCTCAGCAGCCAACAATGAAATCTTGGTGATGACTGAGGATGAGAGGATACATTTGGTATGTATGATAATTTGGTTTCAAAACAAAAGAAAGGGGTTATGACTTCATCAAGAGTCATGTGGTCTGTAAATTATGCAACACAAGAGTCAAGTACTTGACAATACTACAAATATATCGTATCGTTGCCCCTGTATCGTGATTTGTACCGTATTGCTGGATTTTTGCAAAAACGCATCCCTTATTATGTGTCCTTCTAAGAGCAGCATTATCTTAATTTAGACACCTGTCCCACACGTGAAGACAAACGACGACAACATCTATATTTTTGGTCGTCACCATCTCAGAGTGATCAGTGCAAACATCCAGACCACTGTGTAAAGTCATTATGCGACGCGTCACACTAATGTCCAATTTGTTCATCGTCACTCCTTCACGGGCGCCACTCCCGTGTGTCCCTGGTGTCCTCATAAATCATAACAGGAAGTCTCCCCCAGGTGGTGTCATGTGTGAGTGTGAGGCGGCGTCTGGGTTCTAAGCCTCCTGGAGACGGTAGGCAGTCAGAGCACATCGTCGTCCAGAGCGAGCTGTTGTCAAACGACGCTAATCAGTGTGGAAGTGAAGCCCCCGGGGGGGGGGGGGGTATGTGCAGAAACTGAACAAGAAAAATGTCTAATGCTTCGGGGACAAAATAATAAAAAGCCACTCACAGCTGCTATAGAGAGCAGCAGGGAGTGAGTGAGTGAGAGAAGGAGAATGACTAAAGAGTGCAGGAGTGACACTCACCTGTGGAGTCTCCCACAGTAAACTCCTCAGGCTTCAGAGGGACGTCCCTCTGTCCTGTCTGCGACTGTCGGAGGAGAGAGAGAGAGAGAGAGAGTGAGACAAACAAACAACCGTTGAGGATGTGGGAGAAGGTCAAAGAGATAAAGTTGTGGGCGTGTTTTGTTGGTATCTTTGTCATTTCATTTAGCAACCTTTTTTTTTTTATTTTCCCCCTTCCCTGTATCTCTCTCTCGCTCGCAGGTCGCAGCGCGGCCGCTGCAGGAATCACTCGCTAATGACGGCGTGTCAGGCCTGTCCTTGCTGGGGGACGCAGAGACATTTGCCTTCGCTGCCGTGACAACCGCATCCCAGGCACCAGCGAGTGACTCCACTCACTTAAGAGCTCTCACATCAACCTTCCGGGAGACAGAAATAAAGTTTTCACATTTCCTTGATTGCATTGTCTTTTTGTTCACTTGCCCATTTTGCTGAAATGAACGGTGGCACATGACAGGTTTCCATGGCGACAAAGTACCGGTCAAGGAGATGAGAAGAAAAGGAAGAAAATTGCAAGTGGAGGTGTTTTTATTCTCCTCAAAATCAGTAGAGAAAAAACTTCTCTCTCTTAGGAAACTCCTCAACTTTTTGTGTTGTTGTAAAGCCTCGATTTAACTTTTCCCAGGATCCGACGTCGACGTTAATCACGATCGACTGAGCAATTTTCAGCGGCAGGTTCCTCAGAACAACTATAATGACGGGCTACTTCACTAAACCCTGCTAGATCAAGGACGCCTTTCAGACAAGAGCAGCATTTATATTCACAGACATCTCCGCTCTGCAAATTATTTGGTAAATGAATGTCTGAATCGCGAACCAGCTGACAGGAGAGCCAGCTGCTCAGAGACAAGAGTCTGAAGCAGGTTCAGTAAAGAGCAATTTGATCACGTCGTGATGCTAAAACCTCTGACATATTTAAGTTTTCTTTTCTCATCTTAAACGCACTAAATAACCCGACCTAAGTCAATGTACCCATAATAATATCCTGAACAAAATAGTTGATAATATAAGATAAGCCTGATATTTGACACAAATACCATTCAATTACAAATTGTATATCCTTTATCGATCGATTTAAAACTGTTAAAAAGATATACATATTTAATATTTTATTTCTAAAGAATAGAATATGAATAAAATGTTTAAAAAACGTGTATGAAATTATGAGTTCAAAGGCACCACAAAACATTTTAATATCCACTAAAATCTAGATTCAGGTCGCATGTATAAACGCCCCCAGCATTTGAATAAAATGTCTTTGGCTATTTTTATTATAGCTTTTCTTTTTTTAGCTTTTTGATATTCAAATTACTGTTTAAAGCCATATCTATTGAAGATGTTTTTAGATGAACTGGGATTATAGCAGGAAAATAACTTATGTTTTGACATATATTTTCTATCATATTCAATAAAAAAGACCAAAACATATGATATAAATTACATAATATCTTTTGTACCATAATATAAAAAAGCAGAAACTGCACATAACAAGGTTTCTATATTTGGAATGTAATGTCAACAGCAGACAACCTTCAGTTACGCAACACTTCTCTACAGTCTGACAGTGACATCCAGACCTGAGGGAAATATTATTAAAAGGTATATTTTGAAGTATTCATTCAAACAAAAAAGAAAAGACGATCCTCGGCAATGAGAATTAATTGTGTACTTCAGATACATTCGTCAGATTTGATCTCTAGGCCACCTAGTGTACAACAAAGGCAAGTACAGAATCACATACTGCACGTGAAATGCGTGTGTTGGGTTTTGAAAATGCATTAAAAAATGTAATTCTTTCCACCATTTTATAATTCTTCTGAATGAAAAGGAATGAACACATTCTAAATGGGGGGGGGGGGTCTCAAGTTTAGAACACTGTATGAAATAATAATGAAATAACCTTTAAAACTCACAGTGACCTTATTATGTAGGAACATGTTGAGAACAATATACCTGGATAAGCTGTAGACAAGGTATTTTCTCTTTATTCAAAAAATAAAAGTGTTTTTTTTTCCCCAGACCTTATTGCTGCTGTAAACGCCTACACCATATGAGGTTTTAAACCTGACATTTGAGCCTGTTGTTCTTAGCAGAAAACTTGATTTTGATAAAAAATAAAACAAATTTCATAGTTGAACCAAAACGGCTTTTTATTCAGAAAAAAAAGCATAAATAGTCCATAACTTTAAATAATTTAATAAACATTATATAACGACATCTTGTCAGTTAAATATACTTATCTTTCTAGGCTTTATGTCCTTGAGCACACTCGACTATAAGTTCAACTTTTATACTTTTTAAGATGTTGATGATCTAGTTGATCTAGTTTAGTTGAATTTCCATCCAGTGTTGTTGTTATTTGTTGACCTCGAATCAGATAATCTTGGCAGCTCAGAAGAGTAACCACAGCAACAGGCTCCTCTCCATGCACTGCAGAACGGAATGTTTTAAGACATACTTTGTGCCATAAGATGCTACAATAGAACTTACCCTCGTGCTTGACATGCACTTTTTACTTTTTGTCTGCAACTTTTTAATTATTTATTTATGTTTGATTATATGTTTGCATGTATTTATTGTATCTATTTATTTATTCGATTGTGTTCATGCATTTATTTTGATTGTTTTTACATGTATTTATGGATGTTTGTATGGTTGGATGTGATATTGCTGCTGGACAATTTAATTTCTCCTCTGGGGAACAATAAAGTATCCATCCATCCATCCATCCATCCATCCATCCATCCATCTATATCTGAGGCTCGACTCCAGCTTCAATACAAGTGTGAATCATCTCACAACGTAATATATAAAAGTAAAAGTAATATTTGTAGAGCGCTTTTCTGGACCAGGGTCACGTCTATGGCTTATTGGAGCTTTTAATCAGTAGCTAATCAGGTTTCAGACTTTCAATCTTATTATCAAAACCTGCTCCACTCCATTTTAAAACTTCTTGCACTACAAGCAAAATTACATTACATTATTTTTCCCACCATTACATTAGCGTGACTGCTACTCTTATCCTAATCACTTCACGGGCCTCTTGCTTGGCTACTTATATATATATTTATTTGTAACCAGCCATGCACAGCATTTATTCGGGAGATTAACGGCAACAATCGTCGGACGAAGCGACAGAATCCTAACATAAGAAGTGAAGTCTGCTCCCCTGGTGTATTTAAACAGTAGAGTTTGTTTAAGTGCACAACATAAAATATACAGTTCTCAATGTAAACCAGTTTTTCCCCAGACAAACAAAGGTATGATGCATCAAACTGAGCCTGCAGGTCAGAAACGTCCCGACAGCTACACGGCAGCGTCTTTGTTCGCTGCTGGTTATGCAAAACTGCTCATCATCTGTGAGTTTCACTTTGATTTTCGGGGACATTTATGCAGACTCGCCTTAAAAAAACTTGAAAATGTATTCAGCGTTTGGGAGAAGCTTTCATCTCGGTGCGCACAGAAAAGCACGAAGCATCTGCGAGGGATATCAAGGGAGCAAACACACAACGGTTTGTCTTTGTTAGGCACTAAAGTCCTGCGAGCTTTTCTGCTGTCCGACACCGACTCAGCTCCCACTCATCACGCAACAGGAGAAAGAGCTGAGGAGCCCAAACACGTTTGCCCTCGCACTTTTCAAACATAGTTACAGAGAAACAACACTTCTTATTATAATAGCTAATGTCACTTTAGGTCTCTTGTTTGCAAACCTCAGCTAATGGAAGTTAAGCAACTAAGTAAGTAATTTTTATTTGTATAGCGCTTTTCCAGACCACGGTCACAAAGCACCTAAACAATCAAAACAATATTCAATAAAGTATATACTTTAAAGGGCAAGATAAAACTGATAAGCAAGTATTTTTGCCACAGCACGATGCAGCTTTAAGCTAAGCCACCAATGAGTGATTTCATAAAATGATGGCGACCATGTCAACAATATGCAGTTCAGAGACTCCTGTTGGGAAGCTGTAATAAAAGTAATAATTCCTTGCTTAGATTAAAAACTCTAAAAGCCTAGAGTAGGCGTCTTAAACGGCATCAGAGAAAGACTGGATCAGAGGAGTTGATGCGTGAGATTTTAATCTCAGAGTCATTTGCATCACGAAGGATTTATTTTTTTAATAATGTTCTTAAGTGCTTATACTTCATCATCTCTGGAAAACACCTGGTTGCCAAGTAATTCAGAGAGATGCCTCGTGCCTGTAAAATACTCTTACAGCTAAACCAGGGGTAACCAATTCATTTTTAAAGCCCACATTACACCGACATAAGCCAGTGGAAACATGGAATAAGAAAAAGCCATCGTTTGGAAAACACAGAATTAACGACAGAAGAATAAAAATGTTATTCATGAGGATATGAACAAGCGTAATTATGCCTTGACACTGAGGGTTTTTTTTTCCCTTTTCATTTGAATTCACGCTTCATTAAAACAAAAATAATTACGGTCATGCATTTAAATAAGATTTACCTACTCAGTGAAAAGTTGGAGGGAAATTATATTTGGAGTTGAATTATTAATGAATAATAATAAAAAAAATAATAGTGACTCTGAACTCATCAGATCTGCATAATTACAGTCAAAGAATATGATGTAAGGTCTGTTCAATATTGCAAGGCATTGTGGGGGAACGGCTTAGAAGTACCAATAAAAAGGCAGATATTGGGAGGTACACACATCTTTGTAGAACAAAAACACATTAGTAATTGTTTTGGCCTTGTGTTAGGCAGAAAATAAAGATAATTATTATACTTTACAGTTTTATATAGCATTGTGTCATGTAAGAAAACATGATTTATTAAAGGTTCATTTGAAAGCAGGCTCTGCAAACATATATTTGCTGTTCTTTTTTAAATCCAAATGAGTCTTTCATACTCACATAAGCGTTGGCATATTCAAGTTTGGTTCCTTTGAGCTCTACTTTGAACTGATTGAAGTACAAGTAGGATTTTCCCTGAGGCCTGAGAGGAAGAGAAAAAAAAAAAAGTCGGTGACAAATATGGTACACAAACAACTCAACAAGGTTGGACACGGACACAGATTCATTTCAGCTGTCGTCCGCCCTGTCGTGATGGGATGAATTAAAACAGACGGGGGACAGAAACAGATGGCTGTGATTTATACTCCTGACACACTGGTTGAAAGGGTCACTGAGCTGGAAGCTGAGCGGAGTGTGTCGTTTGTGTCGTTTGTGTGTGTGTGTCTGTGTGTGTCTGTGTGTGTCTGTGTGTGTCTGTGTGTGTCTGTGTGTTTCTGTGTGTGTCTGTGTGTGTCTCACCTCCAGACGGAGCATGAAAACAGCCTGTCATCATCGCTGAGGCCGACGCTCATCAGCCATTGCTGTTTGGCACAGGTGTAGAGAGACGTTAGCACACAAATGTCACACATAAGAAAGTGTAGAAAGTGTAGAGCCGCACACGGACCTCATTGGTTCCTCCTTGAGACGCATACGTGAAGGAGCACTCGTACTCCCGCTGTGAAGACATTACAGTTACAACAACAGGAAGAGGAACCTCAGTTTCTACTGACAAATTGTAGTATTTTAATCCAAATTAAACAGTGGTGACAGATGACAAACACCCTTAAACATCTGGCAGGCCTGTTGAGTATTAACAAGGATTTAAACGGGATGTTTTAAGTAATTAAATTATTTCTCTGTTCATCGGAAGTAAATCCTGTAGGACATGTGGACGCAGCACTTGCTTAGAGCAGCCACTTGCCGGAAATAAAATAAAAATAAAAGATTATGTTGGAACTACAGATTCTATCGTTCTTTGTCTGTTTTAAGGAGGTTTTTGAGACAATTTTTTCTGGTATTAAACATGTAGCCTCTCAGTAAGAAGCAGGGACAGGTACCATCTGTACTATCTTACTGTAGGACAATCTAAAAGGTAAAATTAATCTAAAAAGAAATGGAATAAGTATTTATTTTAAACTTTTACGTTTTCATTTTTCTCCCCATAAAGCACAAGAAAATGCAATTTTGTATATATAATAATAATATATAAAGGAAAGGGAGTAACTTAACAAAGGTATAAACTGTCCCACAAATGTCAAATAAGAATAATAAATAAAAGCTTGATCATAGTGAAATGAAGTGTCTTTACACACATGTGTCCAATACAAACAAATGATACATCTTACATTGATATTTTGTAAGATTAAAATGTAAATGACTAACAAACTCTCTAGTTAGATTAAAAAACGATAATATCTAATATATATATCTAAAGTCACGTTGGTGTACGGTAAACATACGATGTTTGGAAACAAAATGAAGTGTATCTTATGTGCAAAATAGAAGTTGCGGGGGTTTCATAAAGCATTTAAAATAATATAGCATAATAAGTAAAAATGCACAAATGAGGCGTTAATGACAAATTCAGAATTCTTAAACATGATTTATATAGTATATACTATACTATAATATACTACACTGTAACCACACAGGTATTATTATTATTATCATTATTATTAGTTGTAGTATTAGATAGATAGAACTCTATTGATCCCTCAGGAGGTCTCCTTCCGGAAATGGTTTATTGTTAAATTTGTATTATTGGGTTATTTATATTTTAAAATAGATATTATGGAAATATTCAAACTATTTTATAATAAAGATAATTATACGCGAAATTACAGAGCTAACGCGTTGAAACATTACTAGTAATTCATCGTGTAAAAAAAAAAAAAATTCAATTAAAAAAAGTAAATAGAAACAGACGCAGCAGTGTGTAAGAGCCAATGAATGGCGTCCCTGTGGCAACAACGTAGCAGTCGCTGATTGGTTCTGACGTCATCAAATATTTCCATCGAGTTGTAGTTTTTTGTAGCGACAATAAACCTTAATTCCGATACACGTTCTACTGACCGATACTGTCTAAAATAACACCGTGAAGGAGACTCTCGACTTACGATACTCTCGGAGAACGAGTGCACGACTCCGCCTGGTTTCACATTAAACTCCACAGTTTTGCTCTCATCCGAAGAAGCAGAAACCGGTACCAGAACCGACACCGTCCCCAAAGCGAGCACAGCTGACAGAAACATGGCAACAGACTGGGTTGGTCCCTTCATCTCGTCCTTATTATGCTCGGTTCCGATCTTTGGTCGGACCGATCACAGAACGCACTCGCTTTGGAGACGTCACTGTCGACTGCTGATGACGTCACTTAGATGCAACCTTTTCTTTTATATAAAAATAAAATAAACAATAAATGTATGGCAATATAAAACAAATAGTCAAAATCATCTATTTTTGAGTGGAATTTTAAGCTAGGCAAAAATGTTGATCATTAACCTCGCATTGAATTTACTCAATTACCTTGTTACGATTTACTGGATATACGTTTTAGTCGTTTTTATTTAATTAAAATGTATTACAGTCACAGGTGATATATAAAGGTATTTTTAAGTTAGAAAAACTATTAATTTTAATTTTAAATACAATTGTTTGGATCTTTTATACTTACGTCAACTTCGACCTATATTTGTTCTACAAAAAATAATTAACTTAGATATAAGAAAGTGGAATAACAACAACAAACGTTATTAGTGATAATTTGGGATTCATTGTATCATGAATTCAACTTTTGTGCATGACCTCTAGATGTCGCGCTTATCACACGCAATATCAGTGTTAAAACCATAGTCATTAATTATTATTATTATATAATTAACATTCATGCATTCATAATATGTTACAATAAAGCATTTATTTTGCTATTTAACAACACAAATGATTGTTAAAACATGGCAGCTTCATGAGTACACATGGATATATGGACATTGTTCTCTTCATTTGTTCCAAAAGTCAATGTTTGAATTGTGTCCTCAGAATTTAGAAAGTAAAAAAGTAATGTTTTGAGATGAATATACTTATTTAGTAGTACATGTTTGACATATAAGTGATACTTTTGACATGTTTCTCTGGGCCCCTTATCGCATTTTACGTGCAGACAAAAAAAGAACATGTTCTTGATTTCTACATGTATGTGTGATTTTACCAGTTTACTTACATGTCTATGAAGCATTTGGTGTCTCTGTTCAGGGAAACCTCCCAAAAACACAGAACATGGACCTGAAACTAACAACACCTTTTGGTAACTTGAAGACACAGACTGCAGTGTCATCATTTGCACAGGTTCGTCTTATCTTCTTCCTCATTTGAGCATCTGTACCACTAGTTTGGTCATCTTTGATGATACAATGTGACATTGTGACAATGTGACATAGATTGGGTCAGGAAAACAAGGAATGTAAGAATATAAAAAAGCTGAGCAGTCAAATAGTACAACCTGATCATGGTTATATCTATTAAAGTATTACTGTAAAAAAAATACATATATGTCATTACTCATTAGTTGTTCAATTCTTTATTTAAAACATCTTAATTAAATGTGAATTATTTGATCACTTTTGTAATGTATTTACTTTAAGATTTGATGTTTTTGACATTTCTTACTACTTAACATTATTTCTATAGTTTATTTAGGTATTTAAGTTTAATTCAGTTAAATTATTTTCCCCAAAAACTCATTTAGAATGGTTTATTCATTCCTATTTATTCAGTCAAAGCATATAAAGTGGCCCCTTGGGAAACATAAATACCCATCCCTTGTACACAAACAGTAATGGATTTCTTTAGACGTTCTACCCTTGACACGAGGGCACAAAACAAAACCTTCCAGAGCATCTTTCTATTTTGTTTTCTTCATCCAAAAATAACAATGACCGGATAAGCAACATCCTCTTTGTTCATCTTTGGCTTATTCATCAATGCTACATTGTAAAAGAAAATGTCAACATTCTATTTATTTATTCATGATATTTACAGGACAAGTAAGTAAGTAAACAAACCGTCAGAAAAAATGGCAGCATGAGGGTAAATCTCTTTAATATTGAGGCTTCAACTTCTTTGTTTCAATGATGTGTAGCTGTTGAGTACACGGTAATACACTCCAGATTAAGATGTGAGTTGAAACAATTTAAATTGTTTTATTATTCTAGGAAATAATCCTCTGTAACTGTAAACACTTGGATTGAGAAAAGATAAGAGTGGACTCTGAAGGTAGAATTCGGTTTTTATCTGGGCCGTGTGGTCTTAAAATCTGAGTCCATTGTTCTCATCACGACTATAGTCTCGTCCCAAATGGAGGACTTCTTGTTTTTTAGGGTCTTGTTTACATGTGAGGGATGAGTGGCGTGTGAGATCAGCGCACAGATTAGTGCAGCGTCAGCAGTTATTTTCGAATGACTTGTCAATCAGAAAGTCGTGTCTCTGCATACAGAGCCTCACAGATTTCCTTCCTTCGATAAGAATGGTTTCGTCCTGGTGCCGCTGATGTCACACAGGAAGCTTTCCCTGCTGTCTGCACATCTGTGGAATTTCTCTCCTCCTCGCCACCTCCTGCCGGAGCGACTGACAGCTCAGCACCGGTCTGGACCAAAACCACCAAGCGAGCGTCCGTCACACGCCTCAGGCCGCTCACCTCCCGCGTCCAGGGCCATGTTTGGACACGAGGAAGACTGTGGTCAGTGTGATGGTGGACATGTTTATCCTCGTTTCTTTTTGCTGTTACTGCGACCTCTCTCCTCCTCCTCCTCTTCCTCCCCCTCTCCTCCCTCTGATGACGTCTGTCACAAGTAGTCATCAGTTCACATGGGCAGGTTGAGGGAGAAGTCCTCTGGTGAATTATTATTCTGCTCATGACTCTCCTCACATTCAATCCAGACTTTGAAGAGCAGCAACAGTTTTGTGAGAGATGTGGAAAATAAAAGACGGTTAAGATTTAAAGTGGCAGACTTTTTGAGGGAGTATGGTATTACAAACTTAAATAACCTAAATATAGTTATTTAAATAAGGGGTGTTAAACACACATATTTTTAGATTTAGTTGAGTCCATTTATATCTGAAAGTACGTTTAAAAAATAACAAAATATTGATGGTAAATTCAGTCTGTTAAACTGAGCCTGAGAAAACTGGATATTTGACAAAGACATGTCTCTAGTACAAGACTGCAAATAAAACTGACCAAAAACTGTTTTCCTCAACTGAGGAAAATCTCTTAATTTATGAAAATAGTCTCACAATACGATCTGGAGTTTATAATCCAAAATCAGTTTCTGAAGCCTGGGAATGACAGTAATTATAAACATATATATATATAACATTATAAAACATAAGACAAGTCGTGGAGGAGGATGTAAGTAAGTAAGTAAGTAAGTAATATTTATTTATATAGCGCTTTTCGAGACCAGGGTCACAAAGCGCTTAGACAATCAAAACAATACTCAAAAAAGTACATACTTTAAAGATCAAGATAATACTGAGAACAACACAGGAGTTCGAGAAATTCAAGGAAAAGCCTGAACAAATAGAAACGTCTTAAGATGTTTCTTAAAGGAGTCAGTAGACTCCATCAAGCGCAAAGAGAGAGGAAGATCGTTCCAAAGCTTAGGAGCAACAGTCTGAAAAGATTTCTCTCCTCTGGTCCTGAGCCGTGTGCGTGGAACCATAAGTAGATTCTGATCCACAGACGAAGTCCTGAAGCAAGCATCCGTCAGAAGAAGAATCTGTAGACCATTGATCCGAAAATAAAAAAAGTGTTAAAAGTGATACCCATCTGCAAAGGAGGGGCTTGAGAAAGTGATTGGAGGGCTTGAGAGAGCGGGTGGAGGGGCCTCAGATTGCAGCTGTGATTTCTTCCTTTTTGCCTTTGTATTGACTTTAATCTCCATGTTGAACTTCACCAAACTCAGAAGATTAACTGTAGCTCCTTCTATTCCCCTCAGAGCTCCTTAAATTTGGCACATTTCTCAGTAGTTTTAGAAAAAGACATGAAGAACTCCTTGTGACTTCCAGTTTAAATGTTTCTGGTGTAACGGCTCAGACACTGAGCTAACCGAGGGGAAACCATTACTGCAGATTAAGTGTTGGCCACCAATCAATCTACTTCGTGTCAACAGAGCGAGACACTTCTCCGGTTAGTCAATATTTTCTCAGTCCAGTCACCGGCGGTTAAAGAGCACGACGGCAACAGCGAGCTGCTGCGAGGAATGTTTGTTCGAGTGGAATGATGTCAGATAATTCTCTTAATGAAGGCTCAGGATGAACTTCCACACAGAGACACACGAGAAGCTACAATAAAGTCTTTTTATTCTCACTTCAAAAACAAGCACCAGCTTTTTAATTTATTCATTTATTTTGTATGAAAATATTAGCTTCAAATGTTTCTCTTATAAAAAGGACAGAAATATAAATGGAATTATTTTATTAAGTGATTAAATTAATGCATTTATTTGTATCATTTGATGATACTATTTCCACATCAAGAACAGAGACATTGATATTGTGTCACTTATACTGAATCTAGTAGTCTGCTTGAGACCTTGGCTCCTCCAGAAGGTTTGAGGGATTATAGTTTTGTCATAATACATATGGTACAAAAATATTAATAGCATCTTTGTTATCACTGTAATAACGAAATTAATGGAATTTGTGCTTCATAAAATAAGAATTTTTAGTTTTAAAAACATGTGCAAATTCTTAATGTCTTTGGTAAATATGAAAACAAATATATATATTAAGATGTAATTGACAATTTTCCACCTTTTCAATACATTATTGAGAACTCATGAAATGAATAGAAACAACAGGTTTAATAGAATAATTCTAATATACAATTATATTTGTGATACATGAATATGTAAATGCATTAAATAGTGCACGTAAATGTCAGTTAATATCACTCAAAGGGTATTTGATGACATATAAACATGGATAAAAGTCACTCGTGAAGTCTGCAGTCGTGTACTTGAACGTAGCCTCCTCGGTATCCGACGTCGCAGCGCACCTCGTTGTTGGAATAATCCGACTCCTGGACCAGCTGAGAGGGATTCACCGTCACCTGATAAAGATAAAGAACATAAATCAAAGAAAAATAACAAAGAAAAATGATACAAAGATCAACATGGAATAGAATCATCTTTAAACTCCTGCCCCCAGAATTAAACAGTCTAATATCACAAGGAATGAATGAGTCCCTGAGTCTATTAGTGTTGCATCATGGGAGGAGCATTTGTGCACTCCATCTGCTTCTCTGCTCACTGATGACAGTGTTCAGAGGATGACTGTCATCATCCATGATGGACAGTAGTTTGTCAAGAGATCTCTGCTCTGCAACTGTCACCAGTGAGTCCAGCTTCATGTCAACCACAGAGCCGGACAAATGCTGACCTTGAGGATGTAGTTTCCTGGTGTCACGTCGGTGATGTCGATCCACTGACAGTCGATGTTGGCGTGATACGTGTCGTAGCAACCGGGACCCAGACCCTGTTGTCAACGAAAACGAGTTCAGATGTCTGGAGGTAAAAACGATGATACCCTGTTCTACCTGGGTGTGTGCAGTGCAGGCGTAGCGCCGTCGCACCCCAGGGTCACACGACGTGTCCTCCAGACAGAAGCTGGCCTTGTGTCCTTCGGCCACTTTGAGTCCGCTGGCGACGTCCAGTAAATCATAGTGACTAAAAGCTTCCATGCTGTGGAAGTGTCTGTGGACACAGAGGTGAGCAAACAAGTGACGGCGCCTGGTGGCACTGGAGACAGTTATTCAGCACCTTTTTCTTACACTTGTTTTTGTGTAATAATATACATGAGTTTGACTCTGGAACTGGAGTGAGGATGAGAGACATCTGGTCCTGTTTGTTTATGTTGATGCATGTATTCAGTGGGGTGTCAAGACTCACTGGTGACAGCTGTGCCACTCCCACTCATGTCTGGGCTTCGTGGGGAGGAAGTCGGTCGAGCCCTGGTTCTTCACTCGCTGGGGGAACCGCAGCAGGACCCTGTAGTCCAGGTCGCTCACACCTGGACGGTACGCCGACCTGGAAGAAACATGGCCGACTTTAGAACTTGATTCCTCCGACTGCGCTTGTTCTCCACACAAACATGAAAGTATCAGCAGATTGAGTCTGAATGTTGAGGTGACTGTTGAGTCCTGGTCCAGCGCTCACACTTTTAGGTTGGCAGGGGGGTCAGAGGGGAACTTTGAGTTGTTGCCAGATTCTAGTCTAGGAACAGCTGAAGGTTCCAAGAAGGTCTGGAGTTAGTGCACAATCGCGATATGAACGGTCCATGAAACACATATTTCAGTAGCTTTTGTTGAGACCAAATTTGGGAAACGATTGTTCAGCAGGTTCTAGTCAATTCTGGCACAGAAAAGAAGGATCTTTAAACAAAAATGTCAAAAGATGCATTGAAAATTGTTGCATTTCAAAATAAATTAATGAATAATATGGAAGATTGTATTGTGTGATTTTATGTATTTTGTGAATTTATTCTATTATGTTATTTTATTGTATTATGTGATTTTATTGTGAAGCGACCTTGAGTCTCTTGAAAGGCTCTTTTAAATAAAATGTGTTATTATTATCATTATAACATAATAACAAATGTATGCGTATATTATATATATTTATTTTTCATTATGATTAGGTTATTTTACAATTTAATATGAAAAAATGTTTTGTATCTAAATGTCTGTGAAAAAAAATTATTAAATGTAAAATAAATAAACAAATAAAATATTAAAATAGAGAAAGAAAACGAAAAATCCCTATAATATGTGAATTTTTAATAAAGTAAATAACGAACAGAAAAATGTAAAAAAAAAAAAGTTGATAGTGTTTGGAAGTGAGCCAATAATTTAAATACATTAAATACTTCAAATTGAAACTGTGAATAAATTCACAAAAATTATGAAAAAAAAACTTTTAAAGCAAAGTTGCCTCAAACACAAGGAAAAATGTGATGAAGAAATGTTTACCTGGAGAGACAGTTTTCCTCGGCAGCACATCGAAGCGCGTACATCTGAACTCTCTGGATGTAGGACCCAGCCTCGATGTAGGACGGATCAGGGACCAGATCTGGAAGACCTGCACATATACACAGGATTGTGCATTTGTCAAAAAAACAACAACAATGCTTTTAAATCAATACTTAAGAACCTCAGGTAACTGTTTAAATATGTCAACTTTTAATAAATAATATACATATTGTTTTGTATTTCTTAAAATGACACATGCAGTCTCCAGGGATGCAAGTGGTCCAGGTGTGATAAAAGATAAACCTCAACAAATAAATTATTGTCCATCAGACATAAAGGATGGAACACACTTTCTTACCATTGTAGAAGAACCTGGTTCCATAGCCAGGACCTGGTGAAGGACGTCCCTGGACCTGGTTTCTCAGGTCTGGCGGGTAAATGTTGTAGAAGACAGAATTTCTGTGATGATTGTTGTGTTGGTTCCTCGGACTGCTGGTTCCTGGGGTCTCGAGTCTGGGCCTCGGGAAATGGATCTCCACAGAATTGCTGGACACAGGTGTGTGGGACACGGATGGACCTTCTCTCCTTATGTCTGAGGGTGATGGTGGTGGTGAAGGTTGGACTTGTCTAGATGTTGTTGATGCTGCGGTTCTTCTACTGGCTGGAAGTTGGAGGGGTATCAACGTGGGTCGGACCCGGTTGACTGCAGGTCCTCCAGGGCTACTCCTCCCTCCTCTGGGGACCCCGCTCCCGGAGAACTCCTGAAAAGTTCTGCTAATGTTCCTGAGGACTTGGGGTGACTGAAGACCCGCTGTTGTAGAAGGGAGCAAGTACTGACCCGCATCAGCACCGAGGACCGACGAGTCCACCCCACCACTGAGCTGGTTCCGAGTGGGTCCACGCAGCGCCACAGGGGGTCCAACTCTGCCCGGGCTGTTCTTGGAGGTCAGGAGAAGCTGGGCTCTCTTCCTGGACTGTGCTGGAGACTGGTACTGAGACCCGGTGCTCAGGAGACTGAACACCCGCCCGTTGTTCTCCCACTGGGTGTGATGCTTCCAGGGACCCCCCTGGACCCGCCCGGGCTGCTGACCAGAACCCACCGGGATGTTGAGGACCAGGAGGAGAAGGAGGACAACCCTGTCCATCGCTGCAGGTGAGAAGCTCTGTGGACGGAGGTTTGACGCGCAGACATTATATGTGAGAGGAGGAGGTATTAGAGATCAAGGTAGTGATGTAATATGACCACATGGTGGCGCTATAGCATTGTCGGTGAAGCTATAGCAACGGAGAAAAGTTTGTCAAACAAACATTACGTCACTGCGTTTGTGGAAGCTTGCCATCGGACTTTGAATATACATTTTTAATTCTTACAGCCTCAAAATCAGACTTTGAATTGGAAAAACATTTAAATTGATCAATCAATTCGGTGTAAAACTGTCCAGGATATTTTCTTAAATTTAAAATGTATATTTACTTGCACGTCCTCTTAGTCTGAACTGTTGCGAAATTGGTCGAGTTTTAAAAGTTTAATGTTCATAAGTTTTCTTAGATTAGATTTTTAGTTTCCTCGTTTATTATTAATTCTCTTAAAAATGTGTTTATTTTTTAAAGTTATGCATATTGTTCTTACATTCCACTATTGTTTCCAACCTAGAAGTGGAAACTTAACTTAACTTATAGTTTTAAAATAACCTAATTACACAAGTATTTGTTGTTTTTTACAAAAACTATTCATGAATGAACATTATTGAAATAATTTGACTATTATGTTATTCTCTCTAATAACTTGTATCATTGATTCAAAAGTCAAAACAAATCATTTCCATTGTGTTTTTTTACGTATCTTTTTTTATAGATGTTGAATCATTCTTTGTGTGAGTTTTTGAAAACACACATCATCATTCTTTTGTATATGTCACACTTGTAGTTCTATAGTTGGTGCGTTGATGTCAAACATGAGAACACAATGTCAAAGTCAAACACAATCAGCACAGGAGTGAAGCTCTAAATATAAACCACAAGCGTCCAAACACTCCCAATGAATCCATGACTCAGTGTGAGAAACTGGAGTAGGAAGGAATTGTGTGTGTGTTCATGTGTGTGTGTGTGTCCTGGTTTACAGGGACCGGTTCCAAGCAGAGTGTGTTGGCTTCAGAGGGTTGTTCTTGCATTAGTGTCAGCTGATCTTTTACTCGTACACACCCATCCAGCATGTTGACCCTCGTGACCTTATCTTCTCTGTCCTGGATCTGACACCATGAATGAACACTCGACTCGTCTTCATATATTTATAGCTTCCTATGGTGGAGAACATCAGACCAATTTGAGACCAACGCCAACAGAAACTATCGTTAAGCAGTTCAATTAAATACATAATAACAAAAGCTAAACTCTGTATTCACCAAAAATAAGTATTTTTAAGAATAAAGAAATCTATAGAACTATATATTTATAACACTACAGTTAGGGGATATTTTAAACGCAATTGATAAATTGAAATTTTCCTCGTAAATTATACACAACGTACATAATGTTAAAGTTCGATTTGAGTTTCCATGAATAGCCATCTAGTGGACAAAAAACGGTATTTGATTGATGTATTTAAAAAAAAATGTAATACTATTAATTATCAAAACATAATATAATGATTTTAAAATGATTGAATACAAATGTTGTTTTTAAATATGTATTGTGTTTATGTTAACATTTTCGACATTAAAACACCCGCAAAATAATAATAAAAAACAAACAGTAAATACGATTTTTGAAGCAGCAATTTTAACTTCAAAACAAACATGTCTGAAAGATATGGACATATATGGGGCCAGATTTAAGGTAATAAAGTGTAACTTTCTGCTGTTTATTGATTGTATGTTTCTACCAAAGATGGGCGTTCCTCAGTCACATGACCCACGTGGTGAGGCCTTTCGTAGAAAACTTCTAGATTACATTTGTTCTCACCTAAATGCTGCTTGAATAAGTGACACGTTCAGATGCTGTCAGTCTGAACAGAACATGCTTGTGTGTTTCATACTCACACACACACACTGCTGTGACTTTTAGCAGCGGTCATGTTTTCATCCACATCCACCTGTTAGAACGTCAGCACAATTGTCCTGTCAATCACTGTCCATCACACGTGCACATGTTAGACGACCTTTCCCCTGATACCATACAACAACAGTTCACTAATCCGGTGTTAAATAAAGTTGTTTTATTGATCAACCATGGTCAATGAAATATTAAATAAACGTGTATCCTCTTTAAATCCCTTATAGAATTCTCTATTCACTGATACGGTTTGATAACATATTAAAAAAAAAAGTTAAATAAATGTGTGTCTGGGGAAAAAGGTCATAATCGGACACGTGTTCCATGCTAAAATTTGAAAAAAATCATGCCTTTTAAATACATTTCTATCATTTAAGATGCATGAACTCCACAAATACTTTTCGCACCTCAGACATAAAACCTTATAAATAGAATTTTTATTGTGACCAAGTCTATTTAAACCAGCTTGTCACGGACAAGGTGACCTTTATTGGGACAATGCGATACTATAGAGGTCGAAGGCGTTAGTTTGTTATATTATCGACCATTTACAGATTCGAATAAGTAATTACATAATAGTTGGTAAGTGTTTTGAGCCATATCAAAATAAAATTACATGTTAAAATACATCAGATTAGATTTAATTTTTATCTTTAAAAACAGGTTAATCTTAGTGGTTTAATTTGTTTGTCACAGTGGATTTATTTTATATACATCTAGACAGTTACCACTAACTTAGTAATTACCACTTGACATAGACGGATGTTAAAACTAAAAAGTCAACTTACTTGCACAAAAGCTCGACTCCTGCCAGGGTTTGAAGGGATGTCACTTAAAGATACATTGTCTTTGTAAAAGCAAGAAAGTGCAAGTTATCAGGTGGCATTTGAAACAGTGGGATGGAAAAACATAGAACACCCATTAAATACAATATAGTTACTCTGGAGCGAACATTCACTAGTATAGTTTATAGTCTGCAATAGATGACCTAGATGCATTTACCAGCATGTTATCATCTGCATCAAAGTTCACTCATTTATAATTCACCTTCAAAACTCAGATGTAGACGACCTTGATCCCTTTATAGCATGTGTGCGTGTAAGCTCACCATCATGTGTCACTGAAGGGTATATCCTCTGAGGAAATAATGACTGTGACCTATAATTACTTTATACGTTCACATGTGACCGGGCTTTGAGTGTTGTAAAGCCAACATTAACAGTGTAATAGAGATCATTTTCACCGTGCGATGGCACCTCTGTGACCTACATCCACAACCTAGATCAAGTCATAGATGCTTCCGTCATCTCTGCCAGTTGAATATTATCATGCATTACTTTTATTTAAAAGCAAAAAAGGAACTAGTTCCTTGACAAAGAATGGCTCAAGGAACACAGAAAAATCTATAAAAACAAGATACTCATTTCAGGAGAAACATTTCTCTTTTTATTAGAAAAAAGTCATTGATAGATGGTCCAGGAGAAAAATCGATTGACAAAACGGTAATTATCTACAATCACATCAACTTAACACAATGTTGCACGTAGACAATAAAACGCAGTCATAAGTTATCGTTGCTCTATATACAAACACAAGATACAATAAGGACATGATAGTAAAAAAAAATAATCCTTTATTTACAATGGTGTGTACAGGAGGTCAGACCAAGGCTTCCTGCTGTAAGAAACAAACACCGTTAAAATCTTGTCACTCATCAATTCAAAAACTATCGTTTTTTTTTGTTTTTTATACCTATAAACGATTCAGCACATTGTTCTGAATGTCCTCGTACACCTGGTTGTAGATTTCCTCTTTGCTTTTCAACCCATCGACGTAATCTGTGAGCAGAAATGAACACATTCAAGCATCCTTTCTTGGATCATCATCTCTGCTCCAGAACATACCGATTTCCAGGCCACACTTCTCCATCTCCGCCCTGTGCTTGAGGTACATGGGCCAGACGTGGCCGTCGAACAGACCGGGAGGGTCCGGGACGGTGTATTGCCTGGTACTGCACAAAAAACGGGGGTCAAATTTGGAAGAGAGATATCGGGTTGGCGATCTACCATTTCATAGAAAGCAGGAGTGCATTTCTTAAAATGTAATCACCTTCTCCTTCTTTTGCATTCCTCGTACGGTATCGAGATGTAGTAGCACTTGTCGTAGAAGTCGAGGAGGGACCTGGTGGAAGATGCAGGATAACGAGTGAAGAACATGAAGAGAGATCACGTGCAAAATTCTGCTATCTCCATGACTACAGAGAGAACTGGTTTCTGCTTAAAAAACCCTTATCTTTAGAAGCAGAAAAGCCTCGTGCTTGAGTGTGTGCGACCAGTAGATGTTGACCATGTGACTAGTTGACTTCACAGTGACAAACATTTCTAGAGAAGTTCATGAAAGAACAAGACACGCCTCCACGGTTGGTATCAATTCATAAGAGTTAAATTGAACTTCTATTTAACAGATGAGAAGCATAACAAATATACTTACTGGTCGTTGTAGAGGAGGAAACCTTCCACGATCAATATATGGATCTGCTCGTCCGGATCGGTTTGATCGGACGGAGGCGACAGGCTGACTCCGTGAGAACGGGCGAATTTCACCGGGTTCTCGATCCATCCTTTTATCGTAGACCTCATGGCGTCCATGTCAAGAGCGGTGATCACTACATGGGGAAAAGAAGGAGAGGAGTTAAACGACTGTGAGGAAAAGTCTCGAATGCATGTTGTCTTGGCGAATGGTGTGAAAGGATCATGAACGAGCGGGTGCCACCCATCGTCGATGCCTTACCATCCCACTGTTTAAAGCCGTCCTTTCCCACCTCAATCTCATCTGGTTTCTGAAATAACAGTCACCAGTAAAACACTGCAGCAACCTCAGCCACCGCAAAAACGACCCCACGCGCATGCAGGAGATACCCCAACATAAGATAGAAGAAGAACGGATCTTAACGTTTACGACATGCAAAGGAACATTTAAGTTAAAAAGCATTTAAATATGTATGGAGTCTACCTTGAAAGACAAGAGGTCTACCTTCTATTGAGCCATATCATTTACATTTAAATGTTTAGTTATGGGGGAGGGATTAGTCAAGAACCCTTACATTACTTCCTGGAAGAGATATATAGCGCGACAGAGGAGCAAAAATAAAATAAAAGTTAACTTCTAAAATCTCACCTTGAAGAAGTCGTCTTGGTGCACAACACAGCAGTTGGGCAGAGTCTTGATCAACTTGTTAGTCAGGGTGGTTTTACCGCCATTAGTCACTCTGTTGGAAAATACAAAATAAAAATAAACAACAATATAATTAGAAACAAATATCCTTTTATTTATGTGAAGTAAATTGAATTGGCGGTAAACACATGGCGCCAAATGATATGTAAACACAGTCACGTTCCATGCTTAACCTTGACTTTAAAATTAAAAATATATAGGTAAAAAATACATCAGAAATCGAACATAAACGTCATTTATGATAGTTTACTGGAAGCTTAATACTGTTTTAAATTAAAACTGCATTGACCACACGACTGGGTTGAATCTCCCTCCACTTCCTCGCGGTGAATTTTCAAATGTCCCGCTCGATTTATGACAACAAACCCTCCACGCCTCCATCCATGTGTCACCAAAACACACTTTATAAACACACACTTTTAAACTCTCTTCGAGTTAGGATATTAGTTTAAAGGCGAAAATACTCCTATTTGAAGCTCATTCATCTCGCAATAGTTAGTCTAACATATGCGTAAATGGCGGTAAATTTGTGTAAAAATATTTTTGCTCATTTCCAACTGAAATTAATCTCCAATATCTCTAGATCAATGTTAGAAAAATAACAAACTATTTGTAAAAGATTAGAAATGATGAAATTAAGTTTGTACTCACCCGCCTATTCCTATAATAAACTTCATCTTTGAATCTTCTCTGTGGCTTTTCTTAGCTTAAGAAGGTTCGAGTAAGTTCTCCAGAAGTTGTTTCAGTCAAATCGATACTTTTTCCCAGAAAGAAAGAAAAAAACGCGGTTCTTGTCAGTGAACTGATGCTGTCGAGCCTCTTTCTCGCTTATCAAGCCGGCGATGCGTGACGTCACGCCTGACGTAGACACGCCCCGTTCACGTGCTCCGGCGTTCTCCGGCTTCTTTCCACGCTGCTGACGTCATGAGTCCAGCAGCCAATAGGCAGCCGCTGAGCTGTAGCACGAGACACACCGGAAGTGAGTTTTACTTTACACATCACGCTGCACCTGCTGCTGTCTCTCCAAATATAAAGGGGATTTATGACTTTAAAAGTTAAAGGAGACACATTTTAATGTTATTTAATCAGACATTACTTTCTGGTTTTATACTTTTTTTCATTCATTTATTATATTTTAATATTTATTAATATTAGTTTTAGGCGTCAGACAAACATACATCATCATTGATATTGATAATGTCCTTAAACTATCCCAAAATGTTACTTTTATTTAGATATAGTCGTTGTCCTTATTAAGTATATGTCAAAGTGAGAAACACATTTAAAGTGAGATATATTTATTTTCCTTCCCAACTATTGTGGATGAGAGGTAAGTAACACCCAGTAAAGGTAACTAGTTCCTCATATGATTATACTAATCATACAAACCAACTACATCATACTAATATTGTAACTATGACTTAACTAATTTTCTTAACACACATTTCTTAACACATATAGTGCAAATACAAGACTGGTTTTATCCAGTTTGTGGTCACTTAGACAAGTCCCCTAAAGAGATCTTATGATCATCTCTTAATCCACTTATTCTGAATTTTAATACGTCTGTATTTGCTTGAGCTATACCTATATGGATGACTAATTGTTTTATCATATATATCTGTATACAATATTCAATATATGATCAATTTATTAACATGTTATTCCCGCAGCTCTTACCCAATTATGTGAGCATTCTATTTCCATATATTAGTATTTGGTCCCTGGTGTCAGGTGCATGAGGGGACACTCATATGACCACCTGGTTGATCTCGTGATGTCACACAGGTCAACCAAGAAAAGCCTGTCACGTCCCATGTTGCCAGAAGCCAAACATGGACACTTTGCTCAGTGGGTGAGTGTCTTTTCTAGTTGTGTCTGGTTTGTAGTCAGTTAGTTTTAAGTCTATTATTTTATATTCTTTCATTATATTAAAGCTGATAACGTTATTGTGTTAAGAATGTTTTAGCACCAATGGTGCCCCACATATTTCCTAAAGTTAAATATTCATACAAAATAATTCTAAATAATCATATATAATCCATGGTAAAATTCCAAATCACTGTTTTAAAAAAAACATTGCGAAATATACAATCTTTGATTATGTGACTATATGTTTTTACAACCATATACTGAAAATAAATGCAGTAAACAAATAAAATACAGAAACTATAAAAAGCAAGAATTTTATTAACAAGCTTCGGTTGACAACAGAAAATAGTTGGTGAAGGTGATGTTCGGAGTCAAACGTTAATGGTTTGAGAACAGGTGAGATTGAAGAATGGCTGATTTTGATGTATTGAGAATCTAATGATGAAACATAAGACTTTGATGTGGAAAACTGACTAAGAAATAATTTGCACAGATAATAAAATAATGAGTACAAATCAAAAAGGTTTTTGTTTCCAAGTTACATTCAGTTGGATAATTCCCCAAATCCAGATAACTAAATAAAACTGTTATCAAAAATATTAAATGTAAATATTTCAGATTAATGATACTAAGGTATATTTTTTATTTAACAATATCCTCATTATCCACATTCAGTTTTTTAACATTAGCATGTGTTTATATAAACACAATGAAATCAGCGAATAGAGTCCATTTTAGAAGCTGAATCCCTTACTTTAGATTCAACAAAACACTGTCAAAAGATATAATTTGGAAGTTTCACATACCTCTGCTGTTATTTGAGTTAAGAAATAACCATCATTTTTAAACATGGCATGTAGCTGTATGATAAAGGTCAACCATTAATGTTGAAATGTATTTTCTTAGCAAAAATGTATTTTGTGGCTGAAATCTTTCAATGTTCCACTGTGGAAAGCAATAACCTAAAAGTATTTATAACCGATTAAGCAATGTGTTCTGAATGTCTTCAAAAACTTGATTGTAGAGCTCGTCTTTCGGTTTCATCCCATCCAGGTGTTCTGCAGCAGACGTAAGAATACATGATGATCATTTTTGAATTCAACTTGATAAACGACCAAAAAGTATAAAAACAGTAAAAACCTACCCAACTCCAAGTTGCTGTCTTCCAACTTTTTTCTGTATTTTAAATACATTGGCCAAACATGTCCATCGAACAGGCCTGGGGGGTCCGGGACGATGTACTGTCTTAAACTGAAAGCATACGGATGATTTTATATGAGATACAAGTAGTAGAGCAGCCAGACAAGTCAATTCCACTCTCCTATTTATACATGAGAATGCGTCACATGGTCACAACTTTTCCCTGATTAATTCTCTTCATGGATCTCCAGATATGTATAAATCATGTTATCCAGGAGACAAAACACGAGCTTACTCTTAGGCCATAGATCCCACCTGTGTTCTTCTCTTAAAACTGGGCTTTAAGTGTCGATACATAGCTTGTCGAAAGGACAGCGATGGTCAGTCACAGCTTGAATAGTTTCTCCTAAAGTAGTCTTGCCTTCTCAATATGAAACTTGGCTCGTAGACAACACATCTCTGCCGCCTGACAACCTTGAATAATCACTATACCTTCATTGAGAGGGGTTTTAAAACAGGGGGTGACAAACTCAATCACACAAGGGGTCAAAAACTTACATCAGTCAAGGTCATAGGCTTGGAAAAAAAGGTCTGATCTAGCTTACATCTGTATTTGTCCTTTTAAAAAAATAAACAATTGTTCCTATAAAATTCCTTTCTTCTACAGTTTTATTGGTAGTCTCTGAAGGTCTTTCTTTTATGGCATCTTTATATACTATAACCTCAAAGTGAACGTTAATCTACTTTGATTGTGAGCCAACCTTCCCATGGACCACATAAGATCACCTGTCAGGCCATATTTGACCCTGAAGCATTGAGTTTGAAACATTTGCCTCAAAGATGTCATACTTTATTACCTGTGTCAAGGAGGTAATGCTTTTTGTGTGTTCAATTAATAATTTCGAACAAGTTCCTTGGCAGAGGTATGCCTTGCTCCTGTGCTTTTCTGGTTTTACTACACTTTGTTTTATAAAATAACTTCTAGGAAACACAGACTAGATTGTAACTAGTAATTTGCAATTTCAAGAAACGTGTATTATGTGTAGTACACAAAGCCAGAGATCTAAAAAGGTCTAAATTGAACTTGTTTTTTGGCTCACGATAAAGCCAAACAAAAGTGACGAGGGACAATATCAGCTGATTAAACTTTCATTTACCCACCTTCTTCTTATCAGGCACCCGTCATAGGGAATAGAGATGTAGTAGCGCTTGTCAAACAAATCCCTCAGGCCACTTCCAAGGGGTACATGAAAAATATTGACCCAATTTAACATGGATACAAACAAGTTCTCGCTTTAGGGTGAACTGAGAGACCCGCTTTCTGCTAAATCTCTTATCTTTAGTGGCAGAACAAGCCCATGTGCTACTTCTGTGTCAATGAATAGGTTTTAAAACACACATCAAAACCCATAGAAAGGCCTATTGAAAGTACCTTTAATGTGCTACCAGGAATAAATCCTTTGATTTAAATGATAGATTATAGATTATATTATTATTATTATTATAATTGAATAACTGGGGTCCAAAGGTATTCATTATTAATCATGTGGCTTTTACCATCATCCTGCATTTGAAAAAAGCTATAGATGACTATTATTTAGGAAACTTTCACAAGCAATATAAGTACAAATGTAATGTTAAAGTTTTTATATCCATACCTTTAATATATTTTCATGTCTGATGTTTTTATTTAAAGTCAAGTCCCTACAACTACAGTTTTATACAACTACAATTTAAAAATTGACCAAAATTAAATGTAAATGGTCTTTGCCTCGTTACCGTTTTGAGCAAAGTTGTAGAATTATCATACAATATATACTCACGGGTAATTGTAGATTAGGAATCCATCCACAATCAGGATGTGAAACCGCTGATGTTTGAATTTATTAAAACCAGTAGATTGGGTGACGCCCTGTGAACGGGCGAATTCCACTGGGTCGTTGATCCATCGCTTTATTGTGTTAGTCATGGCCTCCATATCTAGAGCTGATATTACTGAAGATCAAGGTTTTTAGAGAGAAGTCAGGATCAATATGTTATTCTTAAGCACTTGTAGATTCAACTTATCACCGTCACATACCGTCCCATTGTTTGAAGCCATCTGCTCCAACTTCTTCCTCTGGTTTCTAAAACGAATCGGACAATGACTCAGCACAGCACCACAGAAAATATATTTTCAGTGTATTAGAAACGAGACTCAAACTTTACCTTGTAGTAGTCATCTTGCACAACGCAGCAGTTTGGGAGCGTCTTTTTCAACCTTTTTGCAAGGGTTGTTTTACCCCCATTGGTTACCCTTTCAGTACAACAAGAAATGATTATTTGAAGAACATTTTAATAGCCATGATTTGATCTAAACTTCAGGTAAACTGTACAAGCTGATCGAGGATAATTTATTCAAACGCTTGAGCTAAATAAGTATTAAAATGTCAACTAATGCCATTCTCAAACTCTCCTGACTCACTCCCATGTTTAAAAAGTCTTCCTCTCCAAGATGGAGTAAGTCTCTCATCATGACCATGTTTTGAACTTAATAAAGTTCTCCCCTGTCTGAAATCTGGGCGAACGAGAGGTTACGAGAGCGGAGTCCATTCTGACGCAATAATGGCAGCTGGAATCACACCCCGCTCTGTTTATTCACACGTCCCTCATAAGTGAAGACTTCCTGGATTGATTACGCGAAGTGACGAACCTCAACGTTTGACCACTAACAGCAGAGTGGGTGAAGTTATTTTAAATTGGCTTTTATCTCCAGAAATATTAATAAATAAACCAACACATTAGTTGCCCTTTAAATATATTCTCACACGCTCACAAGTATTGGAACGCTCACCCTCCAATCCCTATGATGTAGTTCTTCTCGTATCTTCTTGCCCGTTGGTCGCTCATGAAGATACGGCGGAGAAGGTTGAGGGTCCAGGATGTGAATGCAGCGCAGAGTTTGAAAAGAAGTAAGTGAAGACCACTTGTTGACGACTGTCTACAAGAGGGGACTTTTCTCTCTGCATTCCTGCCTACAACCTTTTGGGTTGTCCACATCAGCTTTGAATCCTTTGCACCAGGAGCAGAGTCGAAGCTGTTTATATTAAAATAGTTGCTTTGTTGGGTCGTGGCTGTCCTTGGTTTGCTGTCACACAACAGCCAATCAGATCCAAGCGGCCTTTTTTGTGGAGGGTTCCAATTCAGTTTAAAGCTTGAACTTAAGCTACATGTTAGCATTAACTAAGGAGTGATTCCATTTCTTAGTAAAGAGGTGTGGTTGACCCTGTTGCTATGGCATGACCCTTCTTTTCAGAAGCTCAGTTTATCCTAAATTCCACTTTAGAAAAATATATACTTTGGGTGATTATAAGGTAAGGTAAGGTAAGGTAAGGTAAGGTAAGTTAAAACTTTATTGATCCCTCAGGAGGTCTCCTTTGGGAAATTGTTTTTTTCCAATAGCCAGCAATTTTTCATAAACAATTAAAAAATAATAAATAAAAAACAAAATAAGAAGAAGAACATAAAGAGAAAGAACAAGATGACACAATCTAAGTCTAAAGATAAAGATAAAGAACATAGGTCAAAGAAAAACAACAAAGACAAAGGATACAAAGACTAACAGAACAGAACATCCAGATACTCTCACTCCACTCCTGCCCCCGAACTCAGAATTGTACAATTTAATAGCCCGAGGAATGAATGAGTCCCTGAGTCTATTTGTTTTGCACCTGGGTAGGAGCATTCGTGCTTCATCTGCTTCTCTGTTCACTGATGACAGTGTTCAGAGGATGACTGTCATCATCCATGATGGACAGTAGTTTGTTCAATGATCTCCTCTCAGCAACTGTCACCAGTGAGTCCAGCTTCATTCCAACCACAGAGCCAGACCTCCTGATCAACCTGTCCAACCTGTTGACACTCCTCTTGGACACATTTCCACCCCAACACACCACAGCATAGAACAGGACACTGGCCACCACAGACTGGTAGAACATGCAGAGGAGCTTCTTGCAGATGTTAAATGATCGAAGCCTCCTTAGAAAGTACAGTCTACTCTGAACCTTCTTATATACATGGTCTGTGTTGCAGGACCAGTCCAGTTTACTGTCCATCCACACACCGAGGTACTTTGGTAGTTGTCAACTATCTCCACCTCGTCGCCTCTGATGGACACTGGACGTGGCTTTGTCCTAGGCATAGGATGGACTCTTAAATCAATCAAGTGAAACATAGAATCTAACTTTGTGAAGATGATTGTAAATAATATTTGATATACCTACAAAGAAAGGTTCCGGTGTCATCAATGGTTCGTAGAATATCTCACCTGGCTCTTCCGTCTGCCATTTTCTCTTCAGCTTACTGTCCTCCGCGAGTCCTATCGAGCGATCTCAGCTTAGGAGTAATAAGAACGAGGATTCTTTAGGAATAGTTTTGGTCTATACTAGCATCTACTTTTCACTTTAAGGGAAAATGTAAGAATTTTATTTGAATTATGCCTCTAGGAGCAACTCTTCGCAATGAGAATCTTTAGGAATATTATCTCTACTAACTGTCTTGAAGCTACGTTGAATAACCAATGACAACACATTTGTCAAAAGCTGAGAGAAAAACAAGTTGTTCCTCAGTCTTGTGGTTCTGCTCTGAATGTCACGTAGACTCTCTTCACTGGGAAGACGGCAAAGAGTGCATCTGTGGTTGGAGTCTGACATAGTTACGTTCCCTTTATAGGTGTTTAACAGTTGGAGTTGTAGATGATTAAGTCAAGAGAAACATTTGTATGAGTCATGTTTTATTTACAAGGCAGCCACGGACGTCAGCCATTTAAAGTCAACAACCTAAACAATGTTGCAACAATGCTCTCAGTCATAATTGCTTCTTGTGCTTGAGTCGAATTAATCATCATGTTTTTTAACTACTTTTTTTTCCAGATTTGACTTGATATACATATTTAACAACAGTGTGAGCAATTATTCCCTTTTTGCTGATATCACATTTTAAATGCCAATAAAACCATCATGGAACGTGTAAGATGTGATTAAGTTTTGTATTTTGATAAAGTAAATACAAGTTATTTACCTTGAAAAAGTACATTCTCCTGTAAACTCTTAGCTTAAGGCCACACATGAGCCAAACTATACATGAAACAGGCATCTTTTGTTCATTCAACATATTCTAGTGCGAGGCAACCAAACCGAATACTCATGCTGAACATGGGGAAAATAAATCATCCTTACCTTAAATATAAGAAATATAATGCAGGCTCTACCAAAGACAAACTTACAATTTTATCAATAATTGCAATTAACAATTTAAATGTAGACAATTGAGCACTTTATGTAAGAAAAACCTTATAAGGATTTGCAATTCAATAAAGATGAGACCTAACATTTTATTTGCTACATTAAACTGTTAAACAAATCGATTCAACAAAAGAAAAAATGCTCATCAAGTATATACAGCTGAGGTCTTGCTACATAATATATCTCTGTAAACTTTTTTCAGGAGATTCAGTTTGATTTATTCTGCCATCTACTTGATTGAATCCGATATAAATAAATTCAGATGAAGCGTCCTCAGCTACGTGCCCCGGAGATTGGCGTCAACAGTTCCATGTACAACAGCAACATATTAAAATAGGGCCTCTGGAAACTTCTGCTTCCTTCAAATGCACGTCTTTGCAGCACGAAACTCTCCATGGAGGTTTTTAAGGTGATTAGTTTCAGCATCGTGACTAGATGAGATGGCGTCGGATGCTTATGATACAAGCCCTCTCTGTCCCTCGGGGTCATCCAGCTTCTTATGTCACACTGCAGAAAGAAAAGAATAAAGATGCCGTAGTTAAGTGACTACACACTGTTGAGTTTGTATTATTCGTGTCAACAGCTTACTTGATATCAACATATTTTATTGTCAAAAGAGAGCAACATGTTTGTCTAAAATTAAACTGAGGATGGTAGGATTCTAACAGACCAATATCGAAATGTCCTTTGTCATACAATTCTTAATAAATAACTGCAAATTCACATATAGGAGTAGATTTACAAGTAAGTAAGTAAGTAAGTAAGTAATTTTTATTTGTATAGTGCTTTTCCAGACCAGGGTCACAAAGCGCTTAAACAATCAAAACAATATTCAATAAAGTATATATTTTAAAGATCAAGATAAAACTGATAATACAACAGGAGTTCCAGAAAATCAAGGAAAAGCCTGAACAAATAGAAACGTCTTAAGATGTTTCTTAAAGGAGTCAGTAGATCATCAAGCGCAAAGAGAGAGGAAGATCGTTCCAAAGCTTATCTGTAAAAAGTTTTGAAATACGGGTTCTATCTTCATGTTCTATTCATACGAAGTAGCTAAATGAATCCAAAACAAGTGTTGTAGGTAAACAAACTTGATGACTTCACAGATGAAGGTGCTTTTATAGCCCCAAACATGTGCTGTACACACAGTAATCAATGAAAATAGCCAGAAAAAGGTCACCAGCACACATGGCCTGTCTAGTGTCCATTTAAATATGAAATACTGGGCACATTATTATTTTGCTGTAGTACAAATATGAATTCCTTTTAATTATTAAGAAAATCTATTTATGCATTTATTTTAGTAAATAAAATGGTCCAAACAAAATTTCACAGTTTGTATGTGCACAATAGAAATCCTAAGAAAATCATTACCTCACATTTGAATCTTCTTTTGTTTTCATAATCCTCTATTTTCTATCATGGACTTTGGCCTGTAATGAAGAAAAAATGTATAGATTAACTGAAAATCGTTTTTTGTTTTTAAACATTAAGTCTAAAATGAATCCCTGTAGAATGATTCTACTAAAACATAAACATAGATAAATCAGAAGAAACCTGTTATACAAAATGAAAACTTGAACAAAGAACATTAATTTTAAGATGAACTTCCAGTTCAGACATAAATACTTACCTTTCTGATTTCTTTGTTTGATCCGGAGCGACGGACTCTTGTTGCTCCTGCTGTTTCTGCTCCTGCTCCATCCTTCCAACGCACAATACACTTGATCAATAACACCTTTGTAAATACACATCTTGAGCTTAGAGCCGTCAGAAAATGTTTCTCGTAATAGTATTTGTCACAAGGGAAGGTTCCTTGCTTCTGTTTTTCTTTTGCTTATTTTATTTGTTATCTTATTTCATTATTTTATATTTTTGTTTACAAAAGAATGAAAACAAATACACATTAATATGGAATTACAGTAACATACGATACCTCTCCCTCCTAGCTTTAATCCTTTCCTCGTCAAATCTGAAAGAGGAAAATGAATGTCAGTTTTCTACTGACAGTAAAAGAGTCTTCGGTAGAGGATCCGAAAACCTTCTGCTAGCACTTACTGGGCCACGCATTCAGGGACATGGACGTGCTCCATGGGGACCATCTCTGCAAGCTCGTCCAGACTATGAACATACTGGATCTTATTCATGAACTTCACACTGTAGGGCAGAGATACAACTGAATTATTCATCATCACAAACACAGCCGTCGTAGAAACTCAAAAGGAAATATGAACAGCTCAGCTTTATCAGGGCAGCAAACCAGCGTTTTTAGATCCCTCAACCCCTGCAACCTTAGGGTGTTGCCAAGTTGGTACCAGTAGGATTATCATTTATTATTTTCTATTGTACTTTTACATGTTTCCATCAGCATGTCACCAACTTTGAATTGAATCATGTCTTTTCATTCGCCTATATCCTTGCTCTAGAAATCCTGAATTTTGTGTTGTAGACAAAACTCTTCACATACAAACCGTAAAAACATTTTTACGTGTTAGTATTTAGGAATATGCGTCAAAACTTTTGTGGTGTTTTAACTTGACCAAGAGGGTTTTGTTACAAATAACTTGACATTTAAAACGTTTCAAAGTAAAAAAAAAATAAAAAATGAATGTTTTGTACTTTACATTCTCTGGTTGTATAATAAAGTTTATGATTTTAATATATTAATTTATAAATAATAATGGCGACCAAGGGCTACATGAAATCTGGGCCAGGCTCTGGACAAACTACACTAAAATGGTCATAATGTTATTCCCGATTATGGTAATAATGGTCATATTATATTAATCTGGCGGATCATAATTGCCTTTATTGGTTGATGACAGAGTTTTCTGGGTATCTAAAGCATACAAGAAATAAATAAATGTAACACAATTCTACAATGACTCTTGACTGGAACAGAGTTTAATACGAGTCTTTATTTGAACAACACAGGCTCCGCCTCTATAACGACTAACCACTCCCCCTTTTTCTCCTCAAAGCACAACCCTTGACCTTTCTTCCATCAGAAATACTTTTCTTTGTCTTTGAAAGACTCCAGTTTCTTGTAATCATTTAACACTGCTAAGGTCATGACTTTAACGTACATCAGAGGATCTAGATTTTTGGAAATCAAAAGCTTTTAGCACCTCATTTTGAGCCGACTATTCCACTTATCTTACGTGTTATTTTGTAGTAACGTGTGCAGATGTTGTATAGTTCATACTCGTGTGTTCATAGTCACCTGATGAAGGGTCTGGAGATGGCAAGGACCGTCCGTATGAACCAGGTGGGATGAGCGATAACCAACGATTTCAGGTTCTTTCTCAACCTGCGGTGACAAAAAAAAGAAGAATAAAACCAAATCCAGATGATTGACAGCCGTTTTCCGTCTTCCCACCGTCTGTCAATCATTTGGTAGCATTTCTTGAGCCAGCTGATCCCGGGCATCTTGTTGCGAGGAGTGGCTCCGTTCATGTAGATGATCAGGTAGTCTTCTGCCACCAGCATCTCAAGGCTGCTCACCACGTACCTGGAGGATCATGGGAGCGTCATGTGATGATTATGATCAACCATGTCAGAGAACCATCACTCACAAGAAGAGGTTCTCCATGATGTAGTGGTACTCGGAGCAGCTGCTGTCCGGCAGGTAGCAGGCCGAGAACACGATGATGGCGTTCAGTCCTTCACCGTAATAACCTGAGTTGGAGGAATGATGTGGATGAGAAGACCGTCGAGTGACGTAGGAGTGCGTTTCTGACCTCCATGAGTGATGACCCGGAGGTAGGGTCTGATGACTTGCATGTCGATACGATGCTCCCGCTCCCCGATGATCACGGTTCTCCAGAGGCGGCCATTGTTGGCGTTCCCATCCTCCTCCACCTCCGCACAACCAGCTGCCGGACCGGCTTTGGCCGAGGCCACCGGCGTGTCATCTGTGCACACGAGTCACATTCCAATCCTTATTAGACATTTCAAACATGAATGGTATGAACATTTTTCAGTAACTGGACGAATATAATTGTGTCAAAAATGTTGACAGAATGCAAGACAAGAGCTTGTGAAGCAATGACTTTATTGTTGTGATTTATAATGTAATGTTTTCTTAAATGATGAACACAAGATTCAAACATTTTTGTCCAATAGTCTGCTTTATTAATACACTGAGCTACCAAAGGACATCCAATGGAAGGCAAAATATAATTCCTTGGACTGCAGATGGCCCTTTATTTCATTTATAATCAATAGATAATTATGAATTAAATATTTATTTTAGAAAATGTGGAAAAAAATAATAAGAAATCTTCTCTCTCTTGAAAATCTTCTTTTCAATCTCTTAAAAAAGATCTTAAAGGTTAGTTAAAATAGTTTGAGTACAGTTAAAATTGTTTGTTAAAAGATCTTTGATGTATAACATTTGATTATAGTTTGATAATTGTTTGATTTCAGTTGAAAATAGTTTATTACAGTTGAAAATAGTTTATTACAGTTGAAATTTGTTTGATTACAGTTGAAAATGGTTTTATTTCAGTTGAAAATGGTTTTATTTCAGTTGAAAATTGTCTGATTACAGTTGACAAGTTTTGTTTTTGGTTGAAAATAGTTTGATTACAGTTCAAAAGTGTTTGATTACATTGAAAATGGTTTGATTTCAGTTGAAAATGGTTCGATTTCAGTTGAAAATGGTTTGATTTCAGCTGGAAGTTGTTTGATTTCATTTAAAAATTAATTGATTGCAGTTGAGAATTGTTTGATTTCGAGAGAAAATGATTTGATTATTGCTTAAAATTGTTTGATTGCGGTTAAAAATGGTTTTAATTTCAATAGAAAATGATTGGATTATAGAGAATGAATGAGGTGACTGATGTTAATTATTCATTGATTACAGTTGAAAATGTTTAACTGGTATTTCTAATTGATTAAAGAGTGTTTGTTCATAATTGGTCGAATACTATTGAAAATGTTTGACTGTAGATTAAAATTGGTGGATTATATGTGAATGATACACAAAACAAAAATCAAAAAGTGTACGATTCAAAGTGTACGATTGTATAACACGTTCAAATATACTGTTAATGATATTGAAATAAATAGATAATATATTATTTCAGGCATCTTGCAAAGGAAGCTTGACCTCTGACCTTCCCACTCCAGGTCGTTGCCGTTAGTGATGAACTCCAGCGAGTCGGTCTCGTCCGGCGTGTCGATGTCGTCCACATTGATGTCCAGGTCGTCCGGCGTGTCCAGGAAGTCGTCCGACAACAAAGAACCCTCGCTGTGATCCAGGGACAGGTTCATCTCCGGGGCGACCAGAGTTCTGCGTTTGTGGGCGGCCCCCCCGCCTGCAGGGTTGACATTCAGGGAGGCAGGGGGTGCTGGAAGGAAAGCAGAGAGTGAATCTGTCTTATAAAGTCTCCAGAGATTATTCGGGGTGACTTACAGGTCCTGTCGTCCGTGAGACCGCAGGATGGATCCATGTCTCCGTATTCTGGTAGAGGTCTGAGAGAAGAGAACGCACTTGTTTTGATGCCACATTCACGTGGATGTAGATGGTGAGAGAGAGACGTGAGTCACTGGTGTCAGGGGGGAGAGGAGGGTCGTAAACACAGACCCGGATCAGTCTCTAGAATAATGCTGCAGTGTGAAACCAACACATTCCTCTGAAATCCATCTGCGTCCTCCAGACATCTGCAGCAGAACTCTTTCCTCTAAACGCTCCATTAACCCCCTTTTTGTTGTTTCAAACATCTTGCTTTTGAATCCCGTCCTTTGAAATCTGAATTCTTACCTTGTGCGGAGTTTAGTTCAAGAATCACGTGTGACTTCTTAAATCCTGCAGCTATGAATCTGCGTATCTAACATGACGGTCGAGGGTTAAACGAGTCGATCCTTCGCTGCTGCGTCGATCCTGCTTGATCTTTGTCCTGCTCTGTGTTTTGATAAATCTGCCACCATTTTCCTGGCGATGCCTTGTTGTTGATGTGCAGCTTCTGTGGCGTCACATGACGTGGCTGATGGAGTGTGCTGCACCTGCTCTCGGCTCTCCTGCCTTCTCATTTGTCGGAGGAGGGAAGAGGAGGGGAGGAAGAGGAGGAGGAGGAGGAGGAGGAGGAGGAGGAGGAGGAGGGAGCTCCGCACTGTCATCACACTTCTCTTCTGCTCACTTTCTGCCTGTCATGCTCTTCATCGAACTTGAAGCCACAGAGGCAGTTGGATTAAAAACAGAGGAATTCATTGAGGCTATAAATGTGTTAATCTGCCACAATAGACTCACATTAATCCTATTTACTTATGTTTTCACTTTAAAGAATAATATTGCAGTCATCCCTCCATCTCTTTCATTAAATCATTTTTTAATTATTCTCTTCATAACCTTTGAATATTCACCTCATAAAACAATAAATACATATTTTATATGTATTCACGTACAGTGAGTTTAGATAAAGGTGTCGGCAAAGTATAAAGTCTGATCTGTACAATTGTTTCTATTGTCACGTAACTATTATTCTACATATATTTAGAATATTAATTGCATACAATATATATATATCCAATTGCACGTCTAACATTTTTTAGCGTTTGCTTTTCTATTCTTATTTTTTTTACCAGGTTTGTGTGCATTTTATCCAACTTTGTCACAAGTAACATTTGATTAAATGATACTTATTTCTTTGATAATTATTTTATTTATGAAATATTTAATGTCCTTCAAATGTAATCATCACTATAGATATTTTAATTTTTCTTAGAGATAATTACTAAATATATCTTCCTTTTTAATTGTATTCATCATTGAAATTGAGTTTCCCAATAATAAACTAACAATTTTGGTTTAAAAATATATTTATTTATGGGAATATTTTACAACTTAAAAGATCAACTAAATGGTACTATTTTGAAATGTAGCTGCTTTGACTGTCCCTTAGAACAAATTCTAATTTAACATTTTTCATTTAAAATTATGCTTTTTGAAGACCATCGTTCATCAACGATCAATTTAAATATTGTCTGAGGGAGTTGAAGATTGTGAAGAGACTTCTAACAAGCAGATACAATTCATCACAAGTACTGTAGGATAGTAATATTTGCAAGTGACGTCATGACCTTTTAACAACCTTTTTGTTTCAGTAAAGCATCCACTCTAGTGCTCCATGTAAAAAACACCTTTCTATCTCAAGTTGGTGTTGTTGTCAGTCAGAGCAAGTAAAGCCAGCGATCAGAACGGTTTGTTGTTCACGGCAAGGGCCAGACTCTCCATGTCAGTCAGTGTACATTCGTAGCCTCACCTGGGAAAGTCTTCATCTTGCCACTCATCTTTCACCTCCATGTTCTCCAGCCTAAGAGTTGCCTCGGTGGTTCCCATCCCTCAAACAAGACGGCATGTGCCTGAACATGAAACAATGTCCGTGAACGTCAGGATCTATTTGTCAGTTTGTTTCAACACTTTACTTCTATATGATGCACATTTCTTTGGGGGGGCTTAAACCCTTGTAAGTCACATGGCTTTCACCCTCAGCGCTCTACAAAGGCACATGTGAGAAACATGTGACTCCCTCAGAACCCATTTTCTCATCTGAGCGGTGCTCGAAGTGAAATATCAAAGACAAACGTTCATCGGAGGTGACACTTAAGAGGCCACTGAGGAGGGCCGGCCAACAGATCAAATCCCTCTTCTTTCCTCAAACTACTGTGTTGCTGCTGCGGCTGATTTAGATGCTGATGATTTTGTAACAATTAACCCGTAAACGACTGATGTGAAGCTTCATCTTCAAGCCTGTCTGACTTCGATTGAGCAAAGGAATCTCAACCAATGAACTTTTGTGTTTGCCATCGACTGTCCAAAAATCTTAGTGACAGTAAACAAATCTATACATCAATTATATCAAAAGATTGGGTCGTATATAGAACTTTTTAAATGGGGCACAAACTCAACACATTCTTGTTGGAAAGATCCACAACACAATGTCGAACCTGACTTCTAATTGTGACAAATGATGGAAATAAAAATGAGCATAACATGTGCTAGATTTAAAAATACAATCCACATCTCTTCAACACATGTTGTCATGCGATGCAGCATTCTGCATGACATCATCACAGCGCATTGATCCGAACCAAAACAATCAAATAAAAACAAAACAGATCAGGTCTTACATGAGATGAGCAGTGTGTCCCACTTAAGCGGCTCCTCCAGCTGCTCCGTTCCTGGTTTAATCTCCCTGGTGTGTCTCAGTTTCAGGGTCGTGATGGTCCACAAGTGCATCAGTCCCGCTGCAGATTTTTCCTCCCTCGCCCCAATTGACATGCATCGGCACACACTTTATCAGCAGACAGTCGTACTGTGTCCCTCCATGTCAGCTGCAAGTAAGCAGCAGGTGTCTGAAGACAGGGGGCACCTCTGTGCCGAACACCCTCCCTCTCCTTTCCCTTCGTCTCGGTCCACCTTTGTGAAGAAGAAGACCGCCTCCCTCGTTCTTGTACACCCCGCAATAACACTATGTCGCTTTATTAGAATGCATCTGCGTCGGCACCCTTGCGCTCTAGGAGAAGTAATTGCCTCAAAAATACAGAAGTGGGAGAGAAAAAAAAGGGCATCAGTGTGTGTCTTCAGTCCGTCAAATAATCCTACTGCTCCTTCTTCCACTGGTGCTCCTCTGTTCCCTGGCAACAGCCTCCCTCCCAGTCCAGAGCATCCCCACTCACACTGTATCCCAACCCCCCCCCCCCCTGGTTGTATCACAATACTTGATAATATTCTGATTCTTATGATGATGACAAACCGTTTTTATCAATTACTCCATATTATGGCACCTTTGTGATTGATTCTGTTTATCTATTGCTTATTTTGTGTTTTATCTTACTTCATTATTTTGTTCTGTACTGACACCACATTTAATATATTATATATATATTGTGTTGGCAATAAAAGCAATATAAAAGTTTCTAATTCTGATTAGTTCACTTCAAGACTTCTGCTTCAGCAAAAAATATTGCTTATACATTACGATTACACGCAGTACGAAATACAAAAATAATTTTGATTGTCAGTTTTAACAGAATAATAATAATAAAATAAAATGTTCCTGCTATTTAAATGCGTCGTTCAAATCATGTTTGTTATCGTTGTATTACTAACATGAAATCCGCTGTGTTTCATCACGATGGCATCGCTTTGGCAAAGCTTAAAAACCTCTTAAAAAATGTAAATGTTTGACTCAACATTTGTTCGTTTATCAGCGACATTCTGAATATTTTTTTTATTTTATTGTATTTTCTGTATTTTGTGTTTTTTACATACGCAAACAAATTGTCAAAGAGTAAACATGTGAAGAAAGATGGTACACTTCCTTTCTAACGTTTGCATGGACTTCACAGGGGAACGTCGTCGTGCTGAGGGATGGTCATCATCTTGACGCTCCGGTTCCAGTTGCTGCTGGTTCGCTGCAGCGGAGATGCTAAGATGGCAGCGAGCAATTATTTCGGATTTACACATGGTGCCGGTCCACAGTACAGGTAGTTCGGCTGATACCGCTTCGTGTCAGTGTGTCTATGGACCGACCTGACGTGTTTACGAGAGTTGTTCTCAAGAATCCGCTGTGTCTCTATGCAGGCACAAGCTAGCGTGACCTGCTAGGTTGCTAATGCTAACGTCGCCTTCTTGAGTTGATGTTAAAGACATATTATATTCCATTGTCAGTTTAACACTTTATATAATATTGAATTATAGTTGTTCAGTGGGCTGTTCTGACATCTGCTGTTAAGATCTACGTGGTGTCTTTTTTGCTAAAACACACAAATAACCTTTAAATGAATATAGAATGTTGCAAATCTGGGATCATGTATCTGTTTTATCTATATTTATGTTTTTAAAACCTGCCTTATAAGCCTTGTTTACCTTTTATTTATGTCGGTATGATTTGAGTCAGGTGTCAACACTTGTTAAATGTTGTCTGTTTTATTAAAGTTTTTTTTTATTTGGTGATGGAGACACATTTGTTCGTGTTACCCTTAACATTTGACTCAAAACACACCTGAATGTAATTCCTTTTTCATTTGATCTCGTAATGGAAAATAACCTAAACTGGTAACTATGAACTGGTCTTCAGTTTAATTCTCTGGGACATCAAAATAGAAAGAATAAATTACAATAAATAAAATTCACTGCTCAGGTGTAAATCCCATATGAATAGGTCACTGCATGTTTTTGCAGATTTGCACACATTTCAGACGCTTCTATGAATTCCATTAACACTGTAATAGTCTTGTAGTGCAGCCACTTCTGAGACCAAAATGTGGGTCACTAATACACTAGGTGGTAAAGTGATTAAATATATAAAGTCAAAATAACCCCCCCCCCCTCCCCAGGAGAATTATGTTGACAATAACAAGTTGCCCTTATACAAAATCGAATGTAATAGAGTTTATTTATCACTAGTTCACACTCCCTTTGTCTCTTCCAGTGCTCAGCCCCCACCAGCCTACTCCCACCCGTCTACTGCCAGCTACAATGTCCAGCAGGCTTCAGCTGTGGCCCACGCAGTGACGGCTTCTTACTCTCCGGCTCCGGTTCAGGCTTCTCGTCCTGTAGTCACTGCCGTTTATCCCGCATTTCAGAGTCACCAAGCTCCACCGGATTACTCGTACAGGCCACCGGACCCTCCCGTCCCCCCACAACCCACCACAACACCTCAGACGTACCAAGTGTACCCAGAAGCTGTGAGTGTGTGTTACCACTTTTCAACCTGATGCAAATCCTCATTTTACGTGATTTATTTCTATTCTGCAGCTAGTTGTTGTTTAACAAAGTAATGCTTATGTCCTCAGCAGCAAGACACCTACAACTATGGACCCCCAGCTGTCGTGACCACCTATGACAATAAACAATACTACCAGACGAGTATAGCTTCAGCACAGAGGACTGCAACAGAGAATTACTATCAGGCTGGTAAGGATCTATTAATGAAATGACCCGGTCAGCAGGTTAGCTTCAGCTTCAGAGGCTTTTGCTCTGGATAATTTCATTGCCTTTCACATTTAAATGTAATTATATTTTTTGGGGTTTGTATATGATGTTAATAACTAGGATAAGATAATATTAGGGGTAAATGAAGTTAGTAAACTAGTCTAGTACGGTTAGACTTTTTTTTAAAGCTGTATTAAAAGACTTCAAAACTGTATTTTGATTCGTTTTTTTCTGATGCAGTAGGTGTGAAGAGCACCTACAGTCCAACAATATCAACCGTGTATAGCCAGCCGCCGCCTCTACAAAGGCAGGTGACCGCCCTGAAACCTCTGGCCCCCTGCAGCTCAGTGTCCACCAGCTACAACATCTATCCAGCGTCCACCAGTGTGCAACAGGCCCCCACACCCATCTCATCCTACACCCTCGGTTCATCATTCAGCTCCACCGCTTCAGCCACGTCGTACCCAGGTATTATAAATATTTCTTATTTATCTAATATTTAACCTTTTTACTATTGGCTAATGAAGAATACCTCAGAGTTTGCCACATCCCAGGAGGACTCTAACAGGTTCATGACAGGCTTTCTATTTAAAATATAGAGCCAGTATCATGTTTGAATCTATGTAATAGATATTTATAGCACACATTTATAGCGTTCTTGTGACCAACGGACACCAGGGGCCTCGCTAGATTTAAACGCAGAAGTGAGACATGCATAGGGAAAGATTATGTGCTGAAGATGACACTAGTTTTGATTAGGTTGTGCACCATACACACCCTCATCATGGAAATCAAATGGAGAAATGCATATGGTGCAGCTTTTAAACAAAGAGAAACATTTGCACAAGTCTGCGAGTAAAAAGTTCCAGCAACTCCAACGGGTTTTGATAGGCTGGACTGATGCGTTTAAAACAACAGATCAATGGTGAATGTGTCTCAAGATGTGAATACATTTTGTTCTGTTAAATTAAAACAACAATGAAAAACATCTGTGCATAATCTTAATTTGTCATGTTATAACCAGATAGAACCATAGGTTTGATTTGTGGCATAAAATGTGTACTGTTGTGACCCATGGTGTGCCCAAGAAGTCTCTTTATGACCGTAAAACCATCCTTTTCTGTGTGCTATTACCCGCAAATGGACGGCAGTAACACTTCATTCATAAAGTTAATGCATTTATTAACAAAGTACTTTGATAAGAGATTGAATCCTGACGTCACAAGTGGTT
Organism: Callionymus lyra; assembly: GCF_982586985.1. NCBI lineage: Eukaryota > Metazoa > Chordata > Actinopteri > Syngnathiformes > Callionymidae > Callionymus > Callionymus lyra. Next base: position 15,709,526 of record NC_141819.1, read on the forward strand.
ATTTGCGGAAATGAAAGCCTGAGGCTTATCAGGGGAGCTTAATAGTCTAGGAATTACGGTTCTGCACATTTAGAAACATTTTGAAAATGCACTGTACGTTTGAAAAAAGATTCTTATCCTGCATTAGAGAAAACGACATGGATTCATTTTACCTTCACGGTGATGAAAGCATGATCTTGACATTTTAGCAGAACTTTTGTTCAAACACTCTATTAATTGACAGATGATTCACATTTTCTATCATCTCTCCCACAACCAGCCATCGGCTACTCTACGTACGACTCCACCGGCTACACCACGACATCCACTCCTTCCTATTACCAGCCGGCTCTCTCTCAGCCTCCACCGCATCAGCCGCAGCAGCTCCATCAACCCCAGCTCGCCGCCCAACACCCGCCCAAGCAGCTGACCAGCTCGTCTTGGAGTAATTCAGGGAGCAACATGGTGACCGCGCCGACGGTCAACGCCTACAAAAAGACCTCGTTTCACCAGAACAAGCTACAGAAGCCCAAAGGCCCCCCGAAGCAGCCTCAGCTCCACTATTGCGACATTTGCAAGATCAGCTGTGCAGGCCCACAGGTTTGTCTGTTCTTCAACAATGTGTTTATTGGAAGTTACACGTTTATTAATGGTCCATGTCAGACTTACAGGGAGCACCTGGAGGGACAGAAACACAAGAAAAAGGAAGCAGCTTTGAAGAATGGAGGACAGACGGCTGCCAGCAATGGACCCAAAGGAGTGCAGACACAGTTACGCTGTGAGCTGTGTGACGTCTCGTGCACCGGGGTGGACGCCTACGCTGCCCACATTCGAGGCTCCAAACATCAGAAGGTACCATCTTGTGATTGGTTATCATATGGTGTTCCATCAGTGCCACCAATTAGATTTGGTTTAAAGCGTTTACCGTTTCTCTCCCTCGACCCCCGGAAGGTGTTGAAGCTTCACACCAAGCTCGGGAAGCCGATTCCATCCACTGAGCCTGTGTTGGTGAATAATGCCACGATTAGCACGACGACTGCTGGGAAGCATTCCGCCTCCGTGACGACCACCTCGTCCACTGCACCCCGACAGGCTGTGACTATGAAGACTAAACCAACAGCACCAGTGAAAAAAGCGGCTCCGAATAAAATTTGTGTCATAAGTAAGTTGGTTAAAAGGCTTGTAAATGGTTCACAAAGTCGTGATTTAACACAAGGACCTTACAATTCCACAGCTAACAAAACAGTCTGCAGCGTGGATCCAGTGATCCCAGTGCTGCCTGTGGCGGCAGCTGTCAAGCCCGAGGAGCCGCCACATTTATCTCAGAAGTCAAAGATGGACACTCAAAGTGAAGATGAGGATGATGACAGATGCGGGGGACAAGGAGACGTGCAGCCTGTTGGACACGACTACATAGAAGAGGTGAGCAGGAGACGAATCTTTTCTAGTTTTTTACCAGGTTACTTAGTGATGTCAGTAGACCATGAAGTCACGATGGTTTTGTACTTCTGGGCTTTTAGGCCGAGATCTTCTAGAGCTCATGACAGAAAAATTGAATGAGAACGTAAATTACGTCAGGATTAAAATGCTTGTCAACTCTGTTTACAGTTATTCTACCAGTGATCGATATATAAAATACAAATGCATTTTCAAAAATTTTTCAGGTACGAAATGCAGAAGGAAAAGTCATTCGTTTCCATTGTAAATTGTGCGAGTGCAGCTTCAACGACCCTAATGCCAAAGACATGCACCTTAAGGGCAGGAGGCACCGGCTTCAGTACAAGGTACAAAACCCCTTTTATTTTCTGTTAAAATCTATTCTCCTCTCCAAAAATCCTAGTTTATGATTCAACCCTTTTATTTGTTTGCCCTTCACTGTGTAGAAAAAAGTCAATCCAGAACTACCAGTAGAGATCAAACCCAGTAACCGGGCGAGGAAGCTGCAGGAAACCAAGCTGCGGAAACAGAAGCAGAGGATGGTGCTGAAGAGGCAGAGGGATGACGAGCAGCGGTGGCACATGGAAATGAGGTCAGGATTAGTCTTCACCTATACGTTCCACTACAATACCTGTATTAACCATGTCAAATGTATATGGTCAACCATGGTCATAATGTTATAGCTTTGTAAAAGAATGAATATCACCTACAGGAGGTATGAAGAGGACGCATACTGGAGAAGGTTGGATGAGGAGCCGGTTTACTGGGGAGACCAGAGACGCAGATTGGCCCCTCCACCACTGATGGGACACCCAGGGATGCCAGTGCCCCCTCTATTGGTGAGTTCTGATACTGCGGTCATCATGTGTATATAAAAAGGCAGTAGTTCTCTCCAGTGGCGGCTGACCCGTAAAGGGTGCTGGGGCGCCACCCTCCTACCGATTTTTGGATGTTTTTTACATTTCTTTTAAAATTGTATCTTGTATTGTTTCAAAATAATCATCAACTCTGATTATTTTCATATGTTTGTATACTCCTCTCACTGATGAACTATATTTGCATTGATTCACGTTCTGATTATAATCTTGTTTTGTTTGTTCATCATATCCGGTGTATCTGGGTTCACTTTTCAAAGAGCCCACAAGTGACGTCACGTTTCAGTAACTCGGCAAATCCATACATGCCGACAAAGTAACTGAGAAGCTTCATCTCTGAATATGATTTTGGGCTGGAAAACGCGACCCTGATAGTAGGAATACGTAATGGTGAAAGTTTGGAGAAAACCTTAACTCGGTTAGCTCACTTGGTAGCCTGCACCATTTTCTTTTTCTTCTTTTATTTTTCTTTGAGGACGCTGAGTTTCGCCGGGTCGATTTCCGCTTTCGTCATCTTAATTTCACAAGTTTTTTAAATTACTATTACTTTGATAAGTGGGTAGAAGGTACCCTCAATGATGTTCTGGTACAGAGGTAGTATTTTTTTTTTTAATTTGGTTTATTCTGTATGATGTAAATTATATTATTGATAAAATGTCTTTTCATTTGTATCTAAATACAGTCTTAGTGAACTTTATTATTATTCATCATCAACAGTCAAAGTGTTTCTACATTACATTAATATTGTCCAAGTTTCGACTGATTCTTTCAATGGTATAGGCTGGGAAATGTACAGGAAAAGAGACGCACCTAAAAAAAAATGTCACCAGCTACCACTGAGTCTGTCTGTCTCTGCTGTGTCGGCATGTGCTAAATATCCATTTTTGATTAAATTTAAATCATATGTACAAAATCCACATGTGAATCTCTTAATCTTTTTCTTTTTTTTTAAGATGTGTGTTCGGCGGCCGGATTCCCCAGATGACCGCCACATCATGGCCAAGCACTCAACCATCTACCCTGGCGAGGAGGAGTTGCAGGCCGTTCAGAGGATTGTCTCTCACTCTGAGCGAGCCTTGAAACTGGTGTCCGACTCTCTGCTGGACGCCAACGAAACTCCTTCCATCGAGCCGGACACTGCTGAGAGCGAAGAAGAGAAAGGGTAGATTCATCTTCGCCATGCACGCTTTACTAGAACATTTTAATTTGTAAACAATTTATAAACGCATCATATTTGAATACAATAAGAACCGAGATACACTGAGATAGTGGTCTCATGTTAATGCCACGATCAACATGAGTGTAAGCTGAGAAAATTCTCTGTTCAGAAAAGGTGATTCATCTCAAGTATCTTTGTCACGCTGTAATTCACGTGTGTTGTTGTCAACAGGTCCGAGAGCTCCCCTCGGCTGCTCAAAGGCGTGATGAGGGTTGGGATCCTGGCCAAAGGCCTGCTGCTTTGTGGAGACAGAAATGTAGAACTTATCTTACTGACCGCTAAGAAGCCCACGGTCACACTGCTGAACGACATCGCGAGGCAACTGCCCAAAGAATTGGGGGTAAGTAACATCTAAAAGTAGAGTTCATTCTGAAAGTGCAAAAAAGGGAAAGGAAGGTAAAGGATTGTGGTGAATCAATTTGAATGAATAACTTGTGAAGCGACACAAACTAAATTAAATAGAATCATCCTTCAACTTTTATCTCAGTACTACAATATGATTTAGAAATGGTCCACATGAACACATTTTCAAATGTTGAATCATCCCTGTGATTTGTGAGCTAACTTGTATCTTTTTAAAATTTCCGTTTTAATAGAAAACTCTAATTTTGAAGTAACTTTGTATTTGATTGAGCTCTACTAAACAAAGGAGCTGTCGAGTAACTGCTAAAGAAAGACTGAGAGTAAATGTGTTCTGAAGAGGCCCTCAATTAATCAGTTTGAATAATCATTTAATAATATCATTGTTGTGTCACTGATATTGATTAAGTCAAACTAGAATGTTATATTAAAAGGTCAAGAAAATAGACTTTATAAATCTGTGCTGGTTCTTGGTCCACTTGAGACTCAAGGTTGACCCACACATAATTTTGTGTATTTTTGTGAAAGACAACAAAGTGTATAAGGAGTAACTTGCATAAGGATTTTATGCAAGTTATATAAGCAGATCAAAAATATTCTAAAAAGTTACAACTATGTAATCTAATAATAATAATAATAAACTTTATTTATAGAGCACTTTCCATACATAAAAAATGAAGAACAAAGTGCTTTACATGTTTAAAAAAATCGTAACATTCTCTGCGGCCCTCAGGACCTCCGGCAAATTATTCCAAAGATGTAAACAAGTTTGACCATCTTTAGGTCATAATTTTAAAGCCCACATGTCAGAGGGTATCAAGTGCTAAAACTACAGCAAAGCTTGTGAAGTTGTGTTGAATATTACTCCCTTTTCTTCCATGAGACTATGGCTGTGATGAGTGTTTAATCAAAGATGCATTTCACTGATCTTGAGATTTTCTGCCTGGTTATGACACATCAATCCTACAGAGTGAGATGGGGCTTTTTTCAGATGAATTACTTTCATTTAAGTTCACCAGCCTTTTTTAAAAGGATTAAAAACAATGATATCGTTTCATCGTAATGTAACCAAACATGGCTGCTTGTGCCCCAACGCCAGCCCTCCTCCTCTGTAGTGAGTAATCCAGTGTGTCCTTTTAACTGGCAGACTTTTTCTGAAGATCAGTATGAGGTGCAGGCTCACCCTGACGAGGCCAGCATCGTGATATTATCGAGCAAGGAGCCCAAAATGCAGGTGACCATTTCTCTCACCTCGCCGCTGATGAGGGACGACCCTGCCGCTGAGACGGACACGCAGGCAGCAGGAAAAGAGGCCGAGAAAGGTTAGAGAAGCCAAGCTTTCAGTACCAGAGATCCAAATGTTAGCGCTGTGTGTAACGATACACTTACCTACTACTGCCCACGCTTCACCCACGCCTGTGACCGGCCCCTAAGGCAAAAATATCCCCAAATCACAAGGCGGGGCATTAAACAAGTATTTAGTTTGTATCTTTTACAATATGAATCAACCTTGTGCTTTCTTTTGTCCCTGTTTTTTTATTTCCTTCATTTCTTTTGCTGATGCAAATCCCCCAATTTTATTATTGTTTTTTTTTACCACATGGGAATCAAAAGCCGGGCTCTCCGACCTTTCTGTGCCGCCAGTGTTTGTGTGTGTTTTATCTCAAGCACCTGCTCAGAACATGCAGTTAACATTCGCATAGACTGTAGATCGATGTGGAGATAATGCCCCAGAAGGTAAATGCATTGAGTGGAACCTATAAAAAAAAAAAAGCTACAGGTGTGAAACCATGGAGGAGAAACGGAGGTCCACTGACTTTTCTTCCTCTTCTGATCGTATGATGTGACATTATCAGTGTGAAGGAATTGGAGTGCAATGTCATGGTCATAATTTAATGAACATTTTGAACCAATTATCTCCATTTCAATTTAAAATCAAGCCGTTGTGTTGCACTCCTTAACCTTCTGAAACATATTGTCTACATTTTTCTTTGTAACTTTTGTTCAGGTTTGTTCTCATCGGACCCTGACCGGGAGATTGCAGACCACAGGTCCCTCATAGGCTACATTCACAAAACTACCTTTTTAATTTTTAACACAGTTGTATTGTAGAGTCATATTTATGGCTGTTATTTTCTGTGGTCGTCCTCAGCCCTGCTCTGCATAATACACTCGAGGACACTGACTTCAAATTCTAATTCAAAGACTGTCGATTACTTGACAAAATCCAACCGATTTTTCATGTTGTGGTGAAGAAATTTGCAACTCATTTGGAATGACGCCCAACAAAATTGACTTGTTGTTGGTGTCCATTGATTAGGTTTCCCAAAATCTCACCTACTTTAATGAACAAACAAATTTTATATTATCGAGCGCCTTTTAGAAGAAGCTTGAATTGTCGCATTTAAAACGGAAAGGTCAGTGTTGTGGATGTTCCCTCGGATGCGATGTAGCTGCACATGTGTGAGGTTTCTAACGCTCTGCTCTCAACATGTGAGGCCCAACAGGTGGTGTTCGACTTCAAAATGAAAAGTTAAAATACGTCTTTCGACTGTGCTGTGTCAGACTCAAGGGCCCTGGGGCCAAATCTTGGCTGCCTAGTAATTTAATGTGGCCGGTCGGAAGGTTGTCTAAAAGATAAATGATCAAGTTGACATCATGACATGCAAAGATGCATCTGTTTAAGTTATGATACAGATGATACAGAGACTTGCAATTATTTTGGCGCCTTGTGTGATTGAGTTTGACACCCTTGCCCTCAACCGTCTAGAATCTGCTGCAAGAACGCAGGTTCAGAGACGATGGTTATTCGCACAACCTTGGTTCTCTGGACATGATACCTGTAGCTCATCAGTGCTTGTGAACAGCAACAGTATTGAGAGAAAGAAAAGGTCTTGTGCTTTTCTAGAGAACCAGGGATTGGCAAGTACAATTCTGTATGATTTGTTTTGATGTCTCTGTCCCAGCCTTTTAAATGTCCAATCTTTCAGTGATGGTAACAGTATTCACAAGTTGTTAAAACACCAACAGGCTCTTCTAGCAGCACAATAACATGTTTCTATTGAACAGCAACACATTCATTATGACTTGATATATCTTAGTGATGAGATTATATGCCGACTTCAGTAGTTGGTTTCTTTTATTTTGCAAACTGACAGACAAACGCAAACGGAAGAAAACACAGACTTCTTGTATGTGCTGATGAATCTTGTTTGTGTTTCAGCTGCACTATGACTGTCGTCTGTTCACCGTGTCATGTTTGGAAAGATTACACTGTTATGTTTTTTAAGTGCAATACATTCTGAAGCCTGGAGCGACTTAAGGATACTCCATCCTGGAAGTCCAGCCCTCAGTCTGTTTCACTATATTCACCGTTTACAGTCTCTTAATGTGCAGCAGAATTGAACTTTCCAAGCGAGTTTGTCTACAAATATGTTCACATTACCTGCGGGGGGGTTAGATGGAGACATCAAAATAAATTGTGTTTTGTTTGCTCCAGCTTTACAAATGTTACCCACATTTCTAAATTCAGCATCAACACAATTTACCTGGGAGAAGGTCCACTTTGCTCCTGTATTCGATCTTATTGTGGTTAACACACTCATTGTCTTCACATTTTGATAAACCTTTTTTAAAATGTTGACTTTTATATTAGGCACAGACTCTGGTTCCCTTTTATTTCTGCATGCTTCCCCTTGTTACATTATAGGAAAAGAAGTTTTACATATTTGACTTTAGCTTCACTGAACTATCATTGATCATTACTTCTTAAAAATATCCTTTTTCTTTGAACTTCAAACATCCAAATGATCAAGACTTGAATCTTACTGTCGTGACCACTGTTGCTGGAACTCTTGGACCCGTGTGTCTTTGCTTGTGAACTTACACACCGTGTCAACAATCTTTGTCAGACGTGGCTGAGATGGATCCTCCTGATGTCCTGAACGGAGGCAAGTGTCTGGATTGCTTGGCTGCTCTGCGTCATGCCAAATGGTTTCAGGTAATTGGTTATGTTCAACAATTTAATTCAAAGATATTTTCTTTCCCCAACAGTAAAAACAAAGCAAATGTACGAGTATTAATAATTGTTATTTAATCTCTGCAGGCTCGGGCCAACGGGCTGCAGTCCTGTGTGATTATCATCCGTGTGCTCAGAGATTTATGTCAGCGGGACCCTGTCTGGGCAGAGATGCCAGCCTGGGTGAGTGACCTGACGCGCCCATGTTGTTCACTTTTATGGTCTTAATAATGGCAACATTCCCCTCTACCATGATGGTTCAAATCATTGACGGTGTTTGACAGCTCTCCAGACAGTTTAAAGCTCTCAACCGCCTCATTATATCCTTTTAATTTCCACTCATTCATTGTGTCAAGCAGGGCATTTATGTTTCCTGATTGACCACTTTATTTAATTATTATGAAATGTTAATAATGGCAAAACATTTGGACAAGATGTCTCATATTTTCTCTTGAATATCACCAGTCTTTCCTCCCACATTAATATTAATTATTTTCCCTTTATAAAAATGTGTGTCCTACATTCCCAATAAAATCTTTAGCTTCTTCATTTGTGACATATTAGAAGAATCCACCTTACCTTTAAACTGTACTTGTTAACTTTAGCCCTGTAGGCAAAATCTGGACCTCCAATTCATTTTATGTGGTTTTAGTTTTCTCAAGGTTAAATGACATTTTCCACACTGACATTTTGACCAATGTTCCAGCTAAAGCGGCAAAAAAATTGGGAGACCAATCGTTATTAAGGGATGATACGTCATATATTAGGTCAAAGTATTGCTATATATGTTGCTGTATCAATATTAACACTTCTTCATTTAGACCCTAAGAAGACGGAGTGATATTATATTCTGGTTAATGTCAAATTGTCAAAGGGCAACTAATGTCAAATTCCAACTCTCCTGACTCACTCGCATGTTTCAAATGTTGAATCTTCCTCTCCAAGATGCAGTAAGTCTCTCATCATGACCACGTTTTGAACTTATTACTTTATAAAGTTCTCCCCCGTCTGAAATCTCAGCGAACCAGAGGTTACGAGAGTGGAGTCCATTATGACGTAATAATGGTTTCACTCCTCCAGCCAGCTGTAATCACACCCCGCTTTGTTTATGCAACAAGTCCCTCTGAGGTGGAGACTTCCTAGATTGATGTTATTGTTATTGATTTTAGCTAAAGTGAGTCTTTAAGATATTTTCTAATGTAAAAATCTCCATAAACAAATTTCCTGCATATTATTTCTCAGGCTATGGAGCTGCTCGTGGAGAAGGTCATCAGCAGCACCCCAGGTCTTCTCAGTCCAGGGGAGGCGTTGCGTAGAGTTCTGGAGTCCATATCTACTGGCATCCTCCTGCCAGGTTTGTCATTTAAATATCAAATATAAATAATTTTTCTGCTTCCAAGATTCTGTGATGTCACTTTTTCCTCATTTTACCCCTTTAAAGGTGGACCTGGACTGATGGACCCCTGTGAAAAATACCCCACCGATACTTTGGAGACGATGTTGGTTCAAGCCAGAGAAGACATCACTGCGAGTGCCCAGGTGTTTTGGACGTTTGCTGGATTAGCTTCGCTGCGTGAGCTTCTTCTTCTAAATGCTTTCCATCTTTGGTTCCAGTCGGCACTTCGGCTCCTCGCTTTCCGTCAGATCAACAAGGTCCTGGGCATGGAGTCGCTTCCCGCTTCCAAGGCCGGCGCTCGCAACCGCAAGCGACGCAGAGACTTTGGCGACTCGGGGGAAGAAGAGGGGGATGGCAAGAAAGACAAGAAGGAGGAAGCGGCTTGACGACCGTCTCTGAGGAGCTGGTAGAACGTGGCCACTCTTGCAACACCGGGGGAGTGTTTATACTTGGACTGAACGATCCTGCAGCAGTGGTGAACCTCTGATCTTCCCAGTTTCTATCATCGGTTCAAACGCATGATCAATTTAATTTCATCCATTTCTAAACATGCGACTCTGCTGTTCGTGGTAAACCCTCCACTGTCGACGACATAATATAAATACCATAATCGATGACTTTAGCCTCCTTTTTGAAGGAGTTAATGTGTTTACTTGTTACCTGAAGATGGTTTGACATCGGTGTGTCGAGTGCCCTTGAGCAGTATGGTATGGATCAAAGTACTGTAACGCTGATGGTGCCTACCTAGACCTGTCAATCATGAGAGAGGTTTGTTACCGTAACTGAAGTCAAGTGGGTCTGATGGAAGCGTTTTATTTCTTGTTTTGGAGCCAAAAACTAGTGGTCTTCTTAACCGAGTTACCAGATCCCTTGGCCTTTGAGCACAGCATGGCTGCTGGCCGTGGCACTTTTTAAGCAAATGATCCCGACTAAGGAACCTTTTTAAGAGGCAATCAATTTACGGTAACTAAAAGTGTGACTGGATTGAGCAGATCCCAGAGATTTATTATTGTCCTCATATTGTGTCTTGAAGCAGCAACATTTTAATGTTTTCATCATCATCGCTGCTGTCCAAACAAACTCTAAATATAGTTTGTTTGGACAATAATCTTCACTACACAACTTGAGAGGATTCATAGAGAAACCCACCCACACAAGCCTTTCTTTCTTTGTATTTATTTTGTTGTTTAACAAATTCATACATTTCAGTTACACTCTTCAGACACCAGGGGGAGCCAGAAACGATCTTTTCAATTTATTTACTGCTTCTTTAAGAGAAACCTTGATCTGATCTGACAAAGAAAACGTGAAAGTTCATCACAAGACGTTTGGATTTGTTTGTAATCATTTTTCTTGCTCACGACTCTCCCTGCACAGCCGTAACATTTACATACTCTTTTCAGCGCCGCTTACAACCAACAAAAACATCTACTGATGTCACCCTGCTGACACAGGAACTTGATCAACAGGATGTCATCGTAGTCGACCACGATGTGAATGCTAATTGGTTTTATTTCTGGTGATTGTGGTCAATGTCTAAAGGTACTAAAGGCATAAATCACAGGTTGATTTGGATTAAAGTCATTCAGCCAATGGTAGAGAATGTAACCTGGTTACATGTGACTCCACTAGATGGTAAAAAAAGATTTCCAGGATAATGTAAAGACCTTTGTTTTATATTTGATCGACGTTTTATTCAGTCTTCAAACTCCAAAAATCCGACGTGGACCTACTGTTTGTTTGACTAATTCTACCCTCCTGTTTGCTTGTTTTACCCTTTGAAGCTTTAAAGGCACCAAAGCATCCCATCAGCTTTGTACTTGTCTGGTGTTGAAGAAACGCCATGGCGAGAAGAAACGCCATAATGACAATAACACTGTTGTGGGAAAAGAGATGCTTCAAATCATAGGAATGAAGATGGAAGTCTGACTGAAATGATTCAATTTAGTTCCCGCGTGAGTCGTGAGGAACACGCTCAAGTACTGTATCATGTATATTTAAGGACGAGACAATTGGCCTTTCTTGTTTGGCCCTGCAAAGTAAGCAATGTGCGGTTTTATTTAACATCTTAGAGGCTTATTTATTTTTGTTTGTTTGGAAGGATCCCGCATTTCTAATTTGTTTTAGTCGCACAGATTTTAAACGCCGCTGTTACACATGATTTGAATGTCTTTGTAGTGATGCATAATATAAGGAGGAAATATTCAAATAAAACTTAAAAATAACATTTATAAGCGTGATTGTGTTTTATTTCAATCCTTTTATTTGCAACTTAATTAAACTTAATTATACCTTTTGTAGGGATTAGTTTGCCTTGAACTTGTTGTAAAATTCATCCTTGAATAGTGTTGGTGGGGTTTGTTGTGTGTGTTCTTGATGATAACCTTCAGCATCTTCACAGGAAGTCATGTTGGTCTCCTGCAGGTGTAGGTGCGTGCTCAGGCCAGAGGGAGGCAGTGAAGAGCAAGAGAGGTGTCAGTCATTACGTGAGTGTCCGTCAACATCTCGTTCAATCAGAAACTGTTATTCATAGTGTTGTTGACACAAAAGAGTTTTTTTTTTCTAGTGGCAGTACAAGAGTAAAAGAATGAAAGTAGATCACACACAAAATGAGTTATTAGCTTTATTATATTACAGTTTGAAAAGTTTTATTAAATATATCAGCAGTCATTTTAAGCAGTTGTAGTTACATTCTTCTAACAGGAGAGGGAGCCAAAAAAGATATTCTGCCTAAGAGTTGCAAACTAAAAACAGCAAAGTATTTAAAATATTGAGGTAGTGGTTTCATTAAAACACAACGCTTTATTAGTCGAAGACATCATTATTTTAGAATGACGATGGACACAAAACGGTTAAAAAAAGTTAACTCAGCTGTTAGTATTGTTCAGGTTTCAACTTTTTCTACAACTCTTATATGCACCCTGAGAGCTGATATAAACATGTCGCCTCTCCTTGCGTCACTGGCTTGCACTGGTCAGCGACCGGGTCAGGATCAGAGCGCATTAAAGCGTAGGTGGTGTCTCTTTAAACGCTTGTGACCGACCTGAGGATTCCTACCTGTTTAACGCACACGCACCTTGATTAACTAGTTTGTTTTGCACTAATTAAACCGTCTGCCGGATAATTGAGCGTTTGGCAGAAACACAACTCGCCACGAAGCGTCGTGTCGACGTGACGACAACCTTCTGTGTGACAACTTTATGTTACACAATGTGTGGCTGTGTGGCCCACTTTTACACGTCGCTCCACATACGTGTGTGTCGTCGATGATGAGGTTCGTATATACATGAATTAAACCAGTGTTTTTGTCATTTTAACTTTGACTCTATTATTACAATAAACTTTTGTCTGCCTGACTGCATATCTTTGGTTATCAAAATATGTCTTCCCACCTCAATTTAATATATTAGGATCAAAATGTTGTTAGAGATTTACAGAATAAAGATTATAATCTTAATAACGGTGCGACTGGAGCTAACAGTTTGATCAACTAGCTAAGCTAGCAGGTATAGCATTCGGTTAAACATTTCCTTTACATTAAAGTTAATAACTAAAATTGATGGTGGTGACCTGTCTAACTCCGATACTATTTATATTAAATTGTTGAGTTACAGATTTACAGAATAAAGATTATAATCTTAACAGTGCGACTGCAGCTAAAAGTTTGATCAACTAGCTAAGCTAGCAGGTATAGCATTTGGTTAAATGTTTCCTTTACATTAAAGTTAATAACTCAAATTGATGGTGGTGATCTGTTTAACTCTTATACTGTTATTATTAAATTGTTGAGTTACAGATCTACAGAATTAAGATTCTAATCTTTTTAGTTCAGTGCGACTGCAGCTAACACTGTTATCAACTAGCTAAGCTAGCAGGTATAGCATTCGGTTAAATGTTTCCTTTACATTAAAGTTAATAACTCAAATTGATGGTGGTGATCTGTCTAACTCCCATATTATTATTATTATTAAGTTTTTGAGTTACAGATTTACAGAATTAAGAGTCTTATCTTTAGTTCAGTGCGACTGCAGCTAACACTGTTATCAACTAGCTGAGCTAGCAGGTATAGCATTCGGTTAAATGTTTCCTTTACATTAAAGTTAATAACTCAAATTGATGGTGGTGACCTGTTTAACTCTCATATTATTATTATTAAGATGTTGAGTTACAGATCTACAGAATTAAGATTCTAATCTTTAGTTCAGTGCGACTGCAGCTAACAGTTTGATCAACTAGCTAAACTAGCAAGTATAGCATTCAGTTAAATGTTTCCTTTACATTAAAGATAATAACTAAACATGATTCACTGTTTGGTAATATTCTATTGAACTACTATAAAGGGAAATTAAAGCATTTAAAATGGTGTAGAAATATGTTTATTATTATTATTACTTTTTTAAAATTAATATCAATAGTAATTATATTTTTTTAAATATTTATTTTTAGACATTGACAGTTGACAATAAATAATGAACTTAATAAATAAATAAAAGTAAAGTATGATTTATTTATTTGTATTACTTTGAAGTAGTTTTCTATTGTTTTCTTTGGGTCTCTTGGTAGAATCTCCTCCACATCCTAGTTCATGCCAATCAAAGTTGATGCAATGAAAATTTCCCTAAAGAAGTGTATTATTTAAAAAAAAAGCGAGTTTCAAAATTACTATTATTTATTATATGTTCATCAGCATTTTGTTTAGGATTTATAGATCCAGACAATCGAAGGGATTGTGTCTCTGCTTCGTCGGGGCCGAGGTCCTTCTAATCCGGGCGACAAATGTCTCATGTCCACACCCTTCACGTCGAATAATGAAACGTATTTCTTCATATGCTGCACCGGATTTAGCATTTTTTTTATACCGGATAAGAAAAAAAGCGGAGCTCGTGTTTTTTTGGGCCGGATTGCGTCTGTCGCAGGACTAAATTGAGGTTGTCGTTAGACTTAAATCTGCGTAAGCCTTGTTTTCGTCTCGGTCCCGGGAGACGGTGAGAAAATTGAAGGCTTGATCCTTTTTGCTCATCATCACTCCAGCTTCTCCTTTAACATGTGTTCAATCTGTTTTGTGTTTTTGTCTCTAATAAAACGAGCAGCAATTTCATCTGGATTGAATCCGAGCTCCGGCCGAAGCTGCGACGGCGGTGGACGCTCTCGCCTCCAATCTTGATCCCACAGGCCATATGTTAATGTGCTAATGAGCTAATGAGCTCTGAGAATGTTTTTCTCACAGGATCCGATGAGCTCCTGGTGCGCCCGGAGAGTAATGCAGACTGACAACTGCTCATAGAAAGTAACAGTTAGTGACTGAACCTTGTTGCTCGGTGTCTGGAAAAACAGGATTGCGGTGGCGTTAATGGCATCTCTCTGCTGGGTGTCCAAGATTTTACCCGAGTGATTGGTTTACTTTGGTCATCCGGGACAGGCTTATCCGCATCAAGTCGGCGTGCCAGGGTGCACCTTGGAAGACTCCCAGCTGATCTGGAGAGAATATTAACCCAGAGAACACATCGTGTCTCTGGGTCTGATCCCTTTTTTTTTTACTGACCATGAAAGAGTGAATTTCAACCTAATTCATTCAAAAATCACCAGTGACTTGTCGCTGATGTTTACGGTCCTGATTAAATGTAACATGCATTTGAAAAAAAAAGACAATAACATAAATATTAAATAAACATAAGGAAAGAAATTCTAGTTATTATCACAATTCAAATATTTTCTAGATAGATAGATGGATAAACTTTATTGATCCCTCTTGGAAAAAAAAAAAATCCCGAATGAGACCTCCTGAGGGATCATTAAAGTTCTACCTAACCTGCCTAACCTAACCTAGTTCTACATCAAAAAATAGTTTTTCACACAGCAACACAGATGATGGAATCATAAAAACAAGAACAAAGTGCAATAACAAGAAAGTGCAAGATGACACAATCTAAAGATGAAGAACATAGACAAAGAAAAATAACAAATAAAAGGATACAAAGATTAACATAGAATAGAATCATCTCTTCACTACACTCCTGCCCTCAAACTCAGAATTAAACAATCTAATATCACAAGGAATGAATGAGTCCCTGAGTCTATTAGTGTTGCATCATGGGTGAAGCATTCGTTAACCAACAGCCCTTAAAATAGTTTATAGGATTCTCAAATACTTACAAATATACTGTAAATCAATGCAAAGGTCATGATGAGAAGGAAATAAATTGAATTTCATTCCATACATGTAGTCCTTTGAAACTGAAACAAGACCTTAAACATTGCAACTTATTTAAGTGTGTCTTAAATAGATGTTGTACTCTATTGTATCATCAGTGTCTGACAAAACTCTCTTCATTTAAATATTTACATTAGAAAATTATCTTAAGCCCCGCCCACTGAAACTGTTTTGTTTTTCTATCAAGCCCACTCTGCTGTGATTGGTTAATCAACAAGGTTTGTCACTGCAGGTCATCAATCCCATAGGTCTCCACCTCATAGGGACCCATTGTATAAACAAAGCTGGTGTCATTACAGCTGGCTGGAGGAGGAGTGAAGCCATTATTAGGTCTCGTAACCTCTCGTTCGCCCTGATTTCAGACGGGGAAGAACTTTATAAAGTAATAAGTTGAAAACATGGTCATGATGAGAGACTTATTGCATCTTGGAGAAGAAGACTTGCCGGCTCAGCTCGGTGTCTGTTAATCATCTACAATCAGCTTTTCTCTCCACGTACGTGTTCCCTCTGCACCGCGGCGTCAGATGGTTGACTAGCAAGTCGTTTTTCTTGGAATCTTTTAAGCTCGTGATCAACTTGCAGTCCTGTAGATTATCCAAACTTTAACTAGTTGCTAATGGAGGTTTTTCAACCATCGGATCATTTATCTCTTTATTGCAGCTTATCCTGATGTATTCTCTGCATAGAGCTGTCAATCAAATATGTATTATCAAGTATAGCTTAGTATTAGTATTTTTGTTTATGTTTTACTATATTGGGCTCTATTGTATTTATCTTATTACATGTTTATTGTAGTTCATGAATAATTACTAGTTTAATAAGTGTCGGAAATTGAATGAATTAATTCAACTTTCAGTCATAACATGTTTCACAAGGGTGGTCAAGCATCAAGGTTTGTCCCCTTGTGTCATCAATCCTGGGAGTCTCCACCTCCAAGGGACTCGCTGTATAAAAAAAGCATGGGTGTGATTACAGCTGGCTGGAGAAGGAGTGAAGCCATTATTACTCCGCTCTCGTAACCTCTCGTTCGCCCAGATTTGAGACGGGGAAGAACTTTATAAAGTATTAAGTTCAAAACATGGTCATGATGAGAGACTTACTGCATCTTGGAGAAGAAACATGAGAGAGAGTCAGGAGAGTTTTTCACATGAGTTTAAGAAACAGAAGTTGTAAACTGAACACTGGTTTAGAAATAGAAACATGTGATTAAGTAATATCAAATTAAGGACTTTTTTTTAGAAATAAAACATGGAATATTTTTACATAAATCTCTGCGTCATTATTCAAGTGAAATGCCTTTTTTCACGTTAAGGGATGGTAAAAATGAAATGATCTGCCTGATGAAACAACAATATCACTGTTTAAAATATGAAAGCTGGAACCGAAAAAACAATAATTCTGGATTTTATCAGTTTGAAACGGTAACCATTGATCAAGCATGTTGCTAAAAGTCTTCATGTCTTCAGAACTGAAGAGAAATGACGACCATAATGACATCTTTGACTCTTACGCTTCCACGTCCATTAGTCTCTTTTAACTGGATTGTTGACTTCTTCCAAAGCCTCAGCTCACTTGCATGATCTGAACAAAGTGACTTAGCTGATGTACAAGCACATGCTTTACAGATAGTTTTGTGTCGATAGACGCTCGCTGTTGTCGGAATATGAAGAAATGACATGAATATACGTGAAGTTAAATATCTTTTTATTTAGATTAAAGCCCTCGGTTGCATTAAAACTATGATGTATGAACATGTGTATACTTCTACTGTATATTTTGTTAATTTAATTTGTTTGCTAGTAGTATCGGAAGATAAATGTAAACTCTAAGTTAAACAACATGAACAGAACAATAACAGTCTAATATTTTAGGGATTCAGGAAAACAGAAAAGGATTTGTCACAATAATTCTATTACTTTTTTATAAATGCTGGAAGTGATTTTGTTTGCGTCAACAGAGTCATGGCTGCTTTTTGTAACACTAAGCATGATGACCTTTGACCCCCCCCCCCCCTGCAGGATTTACAGCAGACGGGATTCGTGCTGCTGGTTGTTGAATCGATGTTACCTTCTAGTTTAAAAAAAATAGTTTTGAAAAATCAATATTGCTGATAATCCAGATGAATCACAGGCTTGTATTGATGACGTTTTATCAGTTTGAACTCATTATAATGACTTCATTATAAACATTACAACAAAACTCGCCCACACACTATTCTTAAATACTGTCTCAGAGATATTCTTTTAAATGAGCACAAATGATAAATTGCATTAGGTAAACAAGCTCAGGAGGATGCTTGTTAACTGGACCACCAACAGTAAACAAACATGAATTCGGTTTAGTCACAAGAGCCAATAAGAATCTAATGAAAAGCTTCTCTTCATTTACTGCTTCCATGCCAGCAGCATGAATCCCGTCTGCTGTAAATCCTGCAGGGGGGGGGGTCAAAGGTCATCATGCTTAGTGTTACAGAAAGCAGTCATGACTCCGAAGACGCAAACAAAATCGCTTCCGGCATTTATATAAAAAAGGAATATAATTATTATGACGAATCCTTTTCTGTTTTCGTAAATCCCTAAAATATTAGACTGTTCTTGTTCTGTTCATGTTGTTTAACATAGATTTTACATTTATCCTCTGATACTATCAGGCAGTGGCGGGGCGTGCATTTCAAACATAGGCCTTCAGTGGCGCACGTTTGAATTAATCCACCCCTCAATAACTACTTTAAGGTTCTTTATACACCACAGGGATCTGAGCGTGTACTGTTATAGGTCAATAAGACGTTTAGATCATCATCAAATGAACATCAGTGCATTATATCAAAATATTACTCCCACTGCAGTCTGTGTGGTTTGAAAATTGCTTTGCAAGTATATCCGCGACCAGATCAAGCGCTTCAGCCATTGTGTGTTGAAAAACAAACTAACTTAACTCAAATCATAGTTTCAGCTCCATGTGACGAGTCTCACTGCTATCCAATCAGAGGACGTGAACGTGTCACATGTTCAAAGTGTTCAGCATCATGAAAGCCTTGAGAAGATTTCAATGGACAAGGGCAACTTCTGAAATGACTGAAGGCCTCGGGTAACACATGACTGGCTGCTCAAATATGATTGGATGAAAGCTCCTACATGAACAATCCTGGAAGCAGTGGGCAACTTGCGCAAGCAAGAGGAAAGCTATGAAATGAAGAGAAAAGACTATGAGGAATAATTTAATACATATTCATGAAAAATCAACAATTAAAAAAAAAAAAGTAAACTTTTTTTAATAAAAATAAATAAATGTATTTTCTGATTATGCTTATTACAGCAGAGAAGGCCTTGCAGGCCCTGACGGCTGCCACTGCTTTTATGAAACAAATTAAAATATCAAAATATAGAAGTATACACATGTTCATACATCATGGTTTTAATGCCACCGAGGGCTTCAATCTAAATAAAAAGATATTTAACTTCACGTATATTAATGTAATTTCTTCATATTCCGACAACAGTGAGCGTCTATAGACACGAAACTGGCTGTAAAGCATGTGCTTGTACATCAGCTAAGAGACTTTGTTCAGATCATGCAGGTGAGCTGAGGCTTTGGTGAAGCTCACTATCATTTCTAAGAAGTCAACAATCCAGTTAAAAGAGGCTAATGGACGTGAAGACATAAAGACATTTGGCAGCATGCATGAACAGTGGTCACTGTTTCAAACTAATAAAATCCAGATTTATCGTTCTTTTGGTTCCAGCTTTCATATTTTAAACAGTGATATTATTGTTTCATCAGGAAGATTATTTCATCTTTACCATCTCAACGTAAAAAAAGGCATTTCACTTGAATAATGACGCAGAGATTTATGTAAAAATATTCCATTTTTTATTTCAAAAAACGTAATAACATGTGTCTATTTCTAAACCTGCTCTTCAAGTTATCAAGTGTTCAGTTTACAACTTCTGTTTCTTAAACTCATGTGAAAAACTCTCCTGACTCACTCTCATGTTTAATATCCAAGTCTCTCATCATGACCATGTTTTGAACTTATTACTTTATAAAGTTCTCCACTGTCTGAAATCTGGGCGAACGAGAGGTTATGAGAGCGGATTCCATTATGACGCAATAATGGCTTCACTCCTCCACCAGCCAACTGTAATCATGCCCCACTTTGTTTATACAACAAATCCCTTGGAGGTGGAGACTTCCAGGACTTCAATAAAAATATAGTTTTGTACAAACAGACTGATACAAAAAACACAAGTAGTTGAAGAGCTTAAAAGATTCCTGGAAAAACGACTTGCTAGTCAACCATCTGACGCCGCGGTGCAGAGGGAACACGTTTGTGGAGAGAAAAGCTGATTGTAGATGATTAACAGACACCGAGCTGAGCCGGCAAGTCTTCTTCTCCAAGATGCAGTAAGTCTCTCATCATGAGCATGTTTTCAACTTATACCTAATAAAGTTCACTGAAATCTGGGCGAACGAGAGGTTACGAGAGCAGAGTCCATTATGACATAATAAAAAACTATTTCCCGAAAGAGACCTAAGAGGGATCAATAAAGTTTATCAATCAATCCATCTATTCAACTATTTGAATCATGATAATAACTAGAATTTATTTACTTATATTAATTTAATATTTATCGCCTTCAGAGTCATGGCTGCTTTCTGTAACACTAAGCATGATGACCTTTGACCCCCCCTGCAGGATTTACAGCAGACGGGATTCATGCTGCTGGCATGGAAGCAGTAAATGAAGAGAAGCTTTTCATTAGATTCTTATTGGCTCTTGTGACTAAACCAAATTCATGTTTGTTTACTATTGGTGGTCCAGTTAACAAGCATCCTCCTGAGCTTGTTTACCTAATGCAATTTATCATTTGTGCTCATTTAAAAGAATATCTCTGAGACAGTATTTAAGAATAGACTCGTGTGTGTGGGTTTTGTTGTAATGTTTATAATGAAGACATTATAAACAGTTCAAACTGATAAAACTTCAACAATACAAGCCTGTGATTTATCTGGATTATCAGCAATATTGATTTTTCGTAACAATTGTTTTAAACTAAAAGGTAACATTGATTGGAACAACTTTCTTTTAGAATAGTTGCAAACGTGTCTCCGATCGAAGATGAAATTCTTCCGGAGATGTTTATTTATTTCAAGCTCTTACACCAGTAAACAAATACCTAGAGCTGTGTATTGGCAAGAATCTGGCGACACGATACGTAACACGATACATGCATGATGATAAAATATATTGTAGTACTTTAGTAACAACGATATATTGTGATATATTCCGAAATACTGCAATACTGTAGTAACAACAAAATATTGCGATATATTGCGATACTGTAGTAAAAACGATATATTGCGATGTATTGTGATACTGTAGTAATAACGATATATTGCGATACTGTAGTAACTACGATATATTGCGATATATTGCGATACTGTAGTAACAACAATATATTGCGATACTGTACTAACAATGATAAGTTGTTTCTTTTGAAGATACAATACTTTTTCTGGCTTTTACAGCAAATAAATGAGCAAATATTTCTCTAATCAAATATGAAAATGCAAAGTGTTTCTCAAAATATATTAAAAAAAAGAAGTAAACTTACATTAAAAATAAACAATGAAGTGCATGAACATCTCAAACTCACTGGAGCAACATGAAATATCCAGTATCTGTCAGTGTTTGATTGATTTACTCTAAACTCTGTTTTAAAGCCAAAATGAGGCCAAACATCAGCTGGTGTTAAATATATATTTCACTCTTTAAATAACATTTACTTCAAAAATACTTATTTATTTAGTTTTAATAATAATTTGAATTGATTTTCTATGATTTGACACAATTTAAAAGTTAGTTAGTAAAACATTAAAAGTTGTTATAACTAAACTAAACTTGTTAAATGTATTTTTGTGTCATCATTAATCGTCCTTAACTTTGTGTAATTTAAATGTTGTGCTGACGTCGCAAACACGAGACTCAGCCTTTAGTATGATGAATGAAACTATTGTGATATATAGATATTTTCTTACACCCCTACAAATAACTGAGATTGACCTTAAACCATAAATTCATGTGTACTTTAATTAAAATACTTCCAGGTAGACTTTGTACAGGGACTGAAAAAAAGAATAATTCTCATAATTTCTGCTCCTTTTTTTTCAAACATTGCTATTTAACTAACAAAATACTTTATTTACTTGCAAAAGTTAAAAAAATTGTATTGATTTTTTTAATCGTTTTTACTAACCGTGATGATGTCATTAGTGATAATTATTTTGATATTTTTATGTCTGACTGTATGTTTTTTGACCATATATGGCAATAAAAACAAGTAGTTTTTATTTTATTATTGACCGTTTTATTTCCTCTATTATATACATTATTTTTCTTCATGTTAATGTCTTATGTAACTATTGATTTTTCTTCTTGTTTCTAATGTTAAAGTGATTTATTTGTTTCATGTCCCGCCCCTCGAGCAGCTTCTTACTCTCCTGACCTCAACGCGTCCAGAATAGACCCTGGTTTGGGGAAACCTGCTGCTGCCCCCTTTAATCTGGAGCTCTTCACCTGAACTTCGCTCTTAAACCTCTCACCTCTAAATCCTGCCTCAACACTCAGGATTTGATTCTTTTTCAAACTCATTACGAATGAAGGTTATTAAGCTTTATTGAGTTAAAATAATACTAGTAACACCGTAAATGAAACCGAGTGGGTGATAAAAGAAACAGTATATTTTCACACGTGTGTTTAGCCTTGCATGTGAGATTAAGATTAGAATAATCCCAACAGTTACAGATTCTAAAAAAAGGATTTTATCAAAATCACCTGCAGGATATTTGTCACTTCTCACGCTGAACCGTCAAAAAAACGTCTCTTGCATTTGTTGAAAGTTGATTTTTTAGAAAGTGTTTTGAGAAAAACTTCTCGTGTGGATGTGAAATTGATAAATAACCCACTTTAGCCGCCAATTAATCCAGAAGGGAAGAGATTCTAATTGATAATCCTCTTGTTCCACCTCCCACGCCCCCACGACTCTGTCCACCTCTTCGCCTCCTTCTCTCCTCTTACACTCTCCTCTGATCGCCGGACTGGATGTGCTCCTTTCTTTCCCTCCTCCTCGCACCGGTCAGGACTGTAGACCCGCTGAGGGATGCAAGGACGGCAGAGAACCTCGAACCTCGGCGGACTCTTTGGATGAGGGGACGGTGGACCAGCGGGAGGAGAACTGCTTTTTGAAACTTTCCACGGCTCAACTTTTTTTCTTCTTTTTTTTTCTTCTAATAGGTATGTCCTGGATCTTTATTTCTTTTGCTTTATCTTCCTCTCTATACATTTATAAATCATATTTACAATTAATTTAAAATCTGAAACCCTTTATGCAAAGTCGCTTCTGTTTAAAACTATCTTGGACGCTATTAGTTCCAGTTTTGCAGAAGTTGCTTCACATTTAGATAAAGTTTTGAAACTGTAACTCATTATTCAACTTATTTTTTACACGATAAAGATTGTTTTCTGTCATTTTTTTTTCATTTAAGTGAAGTTAGAAATATATTTTTTACTTGATTAGTTCCTTAATTTCTTTGATCTATATTCAAAAAAAAAAATCCTTGCTGCTATTATGGGGTAAAATATCTAATTATTCTGTAAATTTTATCACATTTTTTAGTGTTTGTTGATATAGAGATTCAATTTCAGTTTAAATATTTAAAAATAAAAAATATGTACTTCTTTAACCCACAAAACCCATGTTAACCGCACTCAGAACAAGCAAGAACATTGAGTTTGTATCAGTTCTTCTCTCTTATCTGGACTTTAATCCATCTTGACTGAGTTAAGGGTCAAGTTAAGGGAAAGGTCGTGCTGTAAAAGAATGATCTTGAAGATATTTGAAGGTGTGTATCAAATATTTTAAGGGTTTTCTCTCTCGGAGGGTCCAGTAGAAAGTGGGTTCAGGGAGAGTTGCAGGAGTTGTACTGTAGCATTTCAAGTCTGGGGGGATTATGTTGTAACCTCCTGTGACTCTGCCGGGATAAGCAGGTTAAGAGGGACATAAGGGTTTTTGGAGGGTGACTTGAGTTAACCCGGTGATCTGTCACCTCACGAATTAGACCTTTTATTCCTCAGGACCTGTGACCCGACGCTCGGATGCATCTCTCGCTGGACACCATGAGCATGGTGGACGACAGCTGCCTCTCGCCCAGCAACTTCCACGAGATGGGCAAAGGCGGGGGCGTCGCCATGGGGGGCCGAGTCCACAGCATCGATGTCATCCTGGGCTTCAGCAAGGACCACGAGTCCCTCCTGGGCTCGGCCCCGGGGCCCCAGAAGGTGGACATGGACGTCCTGGAGGAGCCCGGGAAGCAGCAGGAGCACCCGTCCTACAGCGGGCACCACTCCTCGCTGAGGACCAGCGGCTCCGAGCAGTACCACGGTGAGTCACACAGAGTCATTATCTAGCCGGGTCAGGCGAGGGACACCCTGGAAAGCAAACTCAACCCGACAAAAGCAATGCAAAGAAAAGTGTGGCCGGGATTTCAGTGAAATTTTCCTTTTCTGAGTTAACCTGAGTTAACTTGAGTTATCTCAGGGTCAAGGTGACCCAGAGGCCCCAAAACAAATGTGTTTGTGGTATCCCTTGCGTTATCTAAGAGTCAATATGCAGTGGTGGAGGTAACACAAGGTTAATGATAATTCAACTTAAATATTTATCTTAAAATGTGGACCAGAAATAAGATTTCCTGACTAAATAAAGTATCATCCATCAACGCAAAACAGTAAAAAGAAATATAAATGTAAGATAAATATGAATAACATCTATAAGATTTGAATATTTATCTCTACTTGGGCTGAAACAATGATTTAGATCAACAGTTCAGTGACGGTGCAGCCCATTGCAAAATATTTAAAAACTTTGTCCATTTATCGTTTCATTATCAAATACATCTATAATTATAGTGCAGTAAAGTGAGTTTAAATTGACACATTTAATATTTGTTAAATTAGCCTCTGGTGCATCCACGACACTTGAATTTAGACTTAAACACAATTTTTTTTTTAGGTGATTTAAAATCCTCTTAGGAATGTGGAGACTTCAAAAAAGAAATATGATGTAGACGAGGTCAGTCGTTCTCTGAAGGTCGTGCAAATATAGTTATTTTAAAACCGCTTCTAAAATGTTGTCGCAAGCCTGGATAAAGCACAGGACAAGATGGTCGGGGGGGTTATGTCCCCGAGCGGATCCCATTCCCTGCTGGAATTTCCCTAATCTTCTCCCCTGCACGGATTAGATTGTACAGTCGCTGATTCTGGTGTTATTGCTATCATTTTTGTCTTGAAATCACATTTAATCTGGAGCTGTGTTCACGGACAAGGTCTGACAGGTGGTTGATTTTCACCGCGGTAAAAAAAAAACTCAAATGATAAATACGTGATAAAACCCCGGCGAGAGGATTTATGTCGTCCAGAAATTGTTTTCTGGATTTGAGTTCAGTAGCCGAGGCCGAGAGAGAACATTAGTTTTGTCAGATTAACGTACGTAAACACGGATGACATCACTCTTTTGTGTGTCGCTATCCTGTGAAGTCAGCCCAGTTCTCCATGAATGAGTGCCCCCCCCCCCCCCTCACACACACACACACACACACACACACACACACACACTGAGATGCTGATCAACAGCCTTCAGACTGGTGCCTGGTGATGGGCTGACAGGCCAAGAGCTGGTCAGTGAACCAGACCTGACCTCGGTCTTTGTCAGAGGCTGGCCTTTGTCATAGCTGGTTAATGAGAGGTGGATAAATGAACCCCCAAATCCTGCTTTGCCTTTCCCTCCGCACCCACTTACCCCTCCACAGAACACCCCCCCCCCTTTATCGCCATCAACACATCGTATACACAGAAACCAGCTCACAGTCATTTGACATCATCTTTTTTTATTGTCATTTTTTCTTTCTCTGAACGACCTCTCGTATCGTCAGTATCTGTTCAGAGAGAGCCTGAATATGACCCTAGTGTGAGTCCCATCATTATCTTTATTATTATCAACATCTTGCCTGGAAGTGAATTGTTAAAAGCTGGTTTAACTGATAAAAACATTTGCACCTGAAACACTTTCTTTATTAAACACACAGGTGTAAGATTTGCATGTGTCACATAGGGCAGGAAAAAAACTCTTTCAAAAAAACGTTTTAAAATAATTATTTTTTCTTACGTTTAGGCCTGTTTCATAAGTGATCCACAAGGTCATGTGATAACATTAATTCATGCATTATATTTTACTAAAAAATATTATAATTGTATATTGTTTTACTCATTTTGTTACGTGTTTAATAACTATATTTGAGTGTAGTTATGTTTTTTTATTTTGTTCAACACTTTCTTGTGTGTTTTTCTTCCTTTTTTTGTGTCCCAAAAACCGCTAAATAAATACGACGTTAGTTATCTTATTATTACTCATGTTTTTGTGTACAAAATTACTATTTTATGAAAAAGACTAATTGTTGTTGTTGCTAACAGAAGCTGTGTCTGATAAGCTACATGCTAACTGTTAGCACAGTTGAGAACAAAAACGTTTTTTTAAACAATATAAATCTGAAGATGATCTACATAAGTGATCACAAAATTAAATTGTTTTAATTATATTTTATTTCAGTGTTACTTTGATTATATCTACTTTTAATGTGTTTATTAAGTTGATTTGAGTCAAAAGTTGTGTTTTTAAATGTGTACAAATTTATATAATTTTTTATTTGAAACGTTTTTGTGAGCGTTTAAAGAGGAAAAGAAACTTATTATTGATCCATGTCATCAGTGTAAACCTTCAGTCTTGATATTAAGTTTAATATTTTAGTCAAATGTCACTGTTTTTTATTAACTTTACTATTTGTGTCAAATGTTTAACTCTTGTGTTATCTCTGGGTCAAAGTGACCCGGTGGCCTGAAAACAAATTTCTTCACTGTGACCCAAAGATAACACAAGGGATAAAAAATGTGTATCTTTAATATTTCATCTCTTTTAGTCCAAATAAATGACCCCAAATACTGATTCTTATTCATAAACTTAAGTCTAAAGCCCACAAAGATACACATGATGAACAAAATGTTAGATTTTTTTTTTTGAAGTTGGTTTTCACCATCCACAGAAGAATCCATCCAGTGTGTAAAACTCTAACGGAGTTTACCTTGAGAGAAGATAAACGATGGAAGAAACGTTCATAAATCCGATTAGGAATGTTTTCCGGCTCCATTGAAGTCCGCGGAGGGATTGCTTTGCTTGACTGATCTACAGTAGCCTTTTGTTGCAGGTGTCACACTAATGTCTGCTCTACTGGAAGCTCCACACATTCTTTTATTTCAAGCGACCGCTCCGACTGTTGACGTCCTGCTGACTCGCCGATATCTTGACTCTCGTCCACAGACGCCGGCGTGTACGGCAACAAGTGCGAGGAGGAGCTGAGCGAGCACCGGAAGAGCGTGGACAGCGACGACTGCAAGTCTCCGGACGCCTGCAAGGACGGTCAGCCCAAGAAGAAGCACCGACGGAACCGGACCACCTTCACCACGTACCAGCTGCACGAGCTGGAGCGGGCCTTCGAGAAGTCGCACTACCCCGACGTGTACAGCCGCGAGGAGCTCGCCATGAAGGTCAACCTGCCCGAGGTCAGAGTGCAGGTACGTTTCCCTCCGACCCTGAATCGTGTTTACCGTAACCACGCCACGCTCGGCTGTGATTGGTCAAGCATCAAGGTTTGTCACAGCGTATCATTAATCCTGGAAGTCTCAAACTCCAAGGGACTCTTTGTTTAAACAAAGCGTGGTGTGATTACAACTGGCTGGAGGAGGAGTGAAGCCATTATTATATCATAATGGACTCCGCTCTCGTAACCTCTCGTTCGCTGAGATTTCAGACGGGGGAGAACTTTATAAAGTAATAACTTAAAGATGTAAAGTATGTACTAACCAGTCAGAGCCCAGACTTTTTCAATGACGTAAACAAAGAGGAGAAATTCACCAAAAATTAAAAATAATAATTGAAACTGTCATTATCTCCTCAACAGGTTTGGTTCCAGAACCGAAGAGCCAAATGGCGTCGCCAGGAAAAGATGGACACCAACACGATGAAGCTTCACGACTCCACGATGCTGTCCTTCAACCGCCCGGCGCCGGTCCACACCAGCATGGGACCCATGTCCAACTCGCTTCCCCTGGACCCATGGCTGACCTCGCCCTTGTCCAGCGCCACGCCGGTCCACAGCATACCGGGGTTCATGGGTCCACCTCAGGGCCTGCAGCCCGGCTACTCCAGCCACGGCTTCCTCAACTCGGGTCCCCATCCTCACCAGACCATGGGTCAGGGGATGCAGAGCATGGCTCCACCACCTTACCAGTGTCCAGCGTACAATGACAAATACCCCCTGGAGGACATAGACCAGCGCAGCTCCAGCATAGCCGCCCTCAGGATGAAGGCCAAGGAACACATCCAGTCTATGGACAAGACCTGGCAACCCATGTGACTAACAAACTTGTGCGAGACGGAAGAATATTGATGTCGTTTTTTGTGTTTCATCCTCGGCAGGATGACGTTAAAAAAAACAACTTTACAATGCAATGGGAACGCATTGAATGTTTGACTTCATCCTGTGTGGCCTCGTCTCAAGGCCCGTCGTGTTTTCGGTTCGTCGTGAGTCAAAATTATCTCCAAAGTTGCAGCTATTAACGTCCAGTTTAAGGTTCAACAAATCGCTTGGAAATATCAGTTTATTCGAAATTTGCTCCTTAACCTTTCTTTAAAAAAATTTAAAAAAAAAAATGTCTTATGTCTAAAGGCTAACAGCTAATAATGCTAACTGTTAGCGTCGCTTTCCGTCCAGTCGGAGTCCATTTTTCTTTATGTTAACTGTTTGCAACTCAGTCCTCTTAAAGTTTTCAACGATGTATGTGAGTATTTTACACTTTGAATTGATATTTTTTTTATGAAAGAGACTTACATTTATTGTTGCTAGCAGAAGCACTGTTGTATGAGACTTCAGATAAGCTACATGCTAACGGTTAGCACGGTAGCATTATTACAAGACCAAAAACTTTTTTCTTTTTTTTAATCAAAACAATAAAAAACTACAGATGATCTACATCAGTGATCGTAATCTTGCAGCCATTTGCAGCCTGTGATGTTAAATTCTGCGTTGTCTAAGTTTTTAACGTCGGATGTTTAAGGAATAAAGATAATAACATAAAATTTTATCATTCATAGAACGCATGGGTAAAATATAATAACAATAAAATTGCGAGAATTCAAAGTGAAACCAAACAAAAATCCATAAAACAATAAACAAAAAAAATATAAAATCAGATTTCTTAAAGCAAATAATTGACCCCGTGATCTACAAGCTTCATTTTTTAAATATTTTTAAAGATTAAAAAAAAATAGTAAAGGACTGAAGGAAGCTGCTCAAGCAGATTTCAAGTCTCGTGTAAATGTAGGTATGAACCAAAAATGTACAGATGTTTTTTGTCGCCGTGTCGGTCAACATATGGACGAGAGCAGACGCGACGAGTGGACAAACTATAAGCCTGTTTGTGCTTGAGTGGCTGCTGGAGGATAAAACCTTGTTGGCAGCTCAGTGTTGGGAGGCTGCGTGTACGTGCGGAGCAGCAGAAAGAGGCCTGTGTGATGCATCACCCCACATAGTTTCGTCTTTGTTCGGCACAATTGATCCAAGTGTATCCTCTTTGTCTGGAACTGAAGGGGGGAAACGGTCTCAGGCTGCACTAAATAGGCCCTTGTAACCATTTTGCTGTTTTTCTTCTCAATCAAAGCAGGAGGAACATCGATTGTCGCTGCTTCCATCATTAGTGACACAATGTCTTAAACCATCTGTTGCACTCAAAGGTTTCAACAAAAAAAAAATCATGTTCATGTTATAAATGCATTAATTGTTCCCACTTTACACAACATAACAACCTTTTTTTTTACCGCGAGAACAATCAATCAATCGACTCGTTGCCGGGGAATCGTCTTTATAATGTTTTCGTAACGATGATGTCAGAAAGTATTTGCGAGCAAATATTTCCGACCAAGAATAAGCCAAAGTTTATGAATAAAGCTGCACTAGACGTCAGACAATTGTGAAAGGAGACTTTTTTTTTTTTCCTACATGTCCTAGTTTCTCAAGTGATGTTGTGATTTTTCTTTTTTGTTTTGTTGTATGTCGTATGACGGAAAATGAAAGCGATTGAATAAATATAGTTTGATAGAATCTCCTTCTCTCTCTGCTTTCATGTCTAACCTCTGCACTCGTTCCCACACGGTCCACACGTTCAGAGACTGAGGAAGGAAATCCAAGATTACTCCAGTATAATCGTTATCATCTGACATACATGGGCAGAAACATTCTTCTTTCTTCTGCTGTAACGCTCCGTCATACAAGTCCTCTTTTCCTCTTCCGACCCCCCTCCCAACACCACCACCAACCACCACCGCCCGACCCGGTTCTGGGGTCTGATGGCAGGGTGCCAGCCTGTTAGGAAGATGAGACTCCAATCAATCAGAGCTTTCCAGGGGGGGCCTCTGACCACAGGGTCCGGATCCCTAATTGCCCCGGGCAGCCAGGCAGGCCGAGGGATTCAGCCGCTGCAACACATGTTGTTGGAGGCTAACAGGTCCGCGTGTGATTCACTTTCAGGGACAGATGGGGGGGGCACATATGGACGGACCACTGACTGTACTCTGACAGAGGAATGTTTGTTTGTGCGTTTACGTTGACTTTCAACGCCTCGATGACGTCACAGTCGCTCTAGAAAGTATCGGATCCTATTGAAAACTATTTTGACAGATGGTTTTTACACTGGGTTTTATCCACGAGAGGTCATATGACGTCGGCCCACATTCTTTCAAGGCCGAGACTGAAGCACGAAGAGAGCCGATCAGATCCAGGTCCAGCAACTTCTCTCACAATCTACTCAAGTATGAAGTAGTTCATTAGGTGTAAGACAACAAAGTCGTTCTTGGTCGTATGAGATGCATACGTTTTTTTCCTTATGTAGAAACGTATATCGACTAGAAAAAAAACTAGTCAAGCCACTTATTTCTATTGTAATGCTCAGTATTATCCCCTTACATTTGTTTTATTGATTAAATTAAATTAAATTTAAAGTGTCTTATAGTAACAAAGTTATCTCAAGACACTTACAGTTTAGGTGAGACTATAGTGGAGAAAAAAGAAAAACAGATCCCAGCAACTCAACATTGAGTGCCATTCCTTTTAGAAGGCAGAAACCTCGAGCAGAACCAGACTCAGTGTTGACGGCCTCCTGCTGCGACCGGCTGTGAGGGTGGAGGGCGGGGTAGACAACAGGTTCCAACCTTAAGGCAAGAGGACGGTCAAGAGATTTGGGAAACCATAGGAATTTTTTGGAACCAGTTCTTATGGTCTTCATATTTGGAGGTTCATTGATCCAGTACTTTATGTCCATGTAGTTACTCATTCATCAGGATCATGGTTGTTCAAGGGAGAGGCACTGGACTCTCCCAAAACTCTTCACTGTCCAGTTGCCTTGTTTCGGAACCTCTTGGAAATTAATCTACTTCTTGTCCCATTGAGGAAATTTCCTGATAATAACATTTGTTTTTCCATTTTTTTTATTTTGTAGCCCCTGAGGTAACATGGATTTAATATTTTTTTCATCACGATATGATTGCATGTCGTGATACTTTTATCTGGTGATATTTCATGACATTCACGTCGAGACATATTTTGACGCACGAGTTCACGAAACTTAATCTTAAAAAGACCAGTAATATTCTCCAGTGGTGATGGCGAAGCAGTTGTTTTTAGTGGGTTATTTTCAGATCACGCTGTAAATATTTGTAACTGTAGTTCTTTAATTTAACCACTGTTCATAACAAATATAATCTAACAATCACAAATCGAGGTAAAACACGAGTGTTAAATATTAAGAATCCGTGATCATCTTCTCAGAACCAAGTTCATGTTTATCCTAAACACAGCCATTTTTTCACTCATGTTTCTTCAACCTTAATCTTGCCTTAAACGTTTGTAATTTTTTGTGTGTATTTGTGATATTCATTCTAAGTTTCTCATCATTAATCTGCTTCACGGTAGGAGCTCCAACTAGTCGTGTTTTTCATATCTGTTTTCAGTGAGTTCCAATTTCTTCCTCGGACTATTGTAAGGATCATATTTGGAGCTGGAGCAGAACTTTTCTCTTCTTCTGTCTTCATCTTCATCAGATGTTATTTGAAATAGTTCTGTACGGTTTATGTAATTGGTACATTTCTTCCTCTGTACAGCACCAGCATCTTGTTCTTATTTTATTTTGATTTATTTTTTGTGAAAAGATGCTGTATTTCCTGTGGCTATTCGAAAAAAACAATTTTCCGAAGGAGACCTCCTGAGTTCTACCTTACCTTACCTTACCTTACCAACAGTGTCTATTATATGATGTAGTTTTATTACTTTGCACTTTGACGTGTGAGTCGTGTGTCATCAGAAGTCCTAACGATTTACTGAAGAAAATCTAGTTTGCGTCAATATTCTGACGATAAATGCGTCACCAAACGCATCCTTTAGGTTATTTCCTGTCTGTCTCTGAACGTCCCGTCGTCTGGATAATGACTGATCGTCGCATTGATCGGCTCCTTCGTTTAAAACATCGTCTGGTTGTCGTCGAAAACCTTGGTGTGGATCCGACATGTTCTCCCTCCGACTGTGCCCCGGATCCAAACGCTGGCATGTTAGCTTAATTGGATAGTGTTCTAAAATGCGACACTTGGATAATCTGGCAAACTTTCAAACTTTCATCCTGGACCGACTCCAGAGCACAACCTCCTCACTCAGGGTGCGCAGTAGTGAACGACTGCATGGATGGAAGACGAATGATGTTCGCGTTCAATTGTCCTTTTAACTGTTGAGGAATAAAACATGATAAGTTACACTATTAATGGACCTGTATGTTCAAGGCTTCTGCCACATATGTGGCGTTTAAGGCTCGGTTAAGACTCATTGATGGACAGAGATTATAAAATAGGTAAATAAAAAGCAGCAGAAAGGTGTGAAGGAGAAAGTGAGGGTGGGGTGGACGACCGGGGGGGTAGGGGGGTGGCTGCTCATCAGGGTTAATGATGTAGAAAATCCCCCAATTAGAGCGCTTTCCTGTGTTGCAGGATGAGTTCAGAGCAGGGTCCTCTGACAGGCCCGGGGATTAGTCCCTAGGCTGAGTAGCGCCGAGCTCGGGCCTGAACAGACACTAACTAACTGCTGGCACCGCTCAGCCAGGGGGCCGGGTCGGGGCTTCAGCCGCGGCCAGGGGGCCGGGGTAGGCATGCGTTGAGTCGGGGGGGGAGTGAGTGGCACCAAGACGAGCTTGGGAAAAGAGCAGCACATGGTTTTTAAATATATATATATATATATTCAGGAGAAACTTAAGTGGCATTGATGATCAAATCATAATCTGCTTTAAATCATCAATAACTTTCTTACTAGTGAGTTATTAAGTGAATCTGACTCATTATTCTAGTTGTATGTGTAGACTGGTAAGAAGCAGATGATAAGGTATAGATTGTAAGTATGTCACGAGTTAAGAAAGCAAGAGTAAATGTTTCTTTACTGTTAATTATCAGCACAAAACAGTCCATTAAACCATCTTATTATGATATAAGTGTTTTAATTATTTAAGTATCACTTCTGAGATATATTATTGTAACAATGTTATCACCAGAGCCCCAAAGAAATAAATGTTTTACATCTGCAAGGTCAACTTCTGACCAAAATACTTATGTGGGTTTTCAGATTAACATCTGGTTTCTAAAGCTCTTAATGTGCTGGCTGTGTGTCTGCCTTTCTTTAACCATCATCAACTCTCTCAGACCTACTGGTCCTCGAGCAGCGGTTCCTTCGTTAAAAACACTTTAGCTATTACATCCCAGATCTGTAGAACCAACATCTTTTATAAACTTGTATTTTAGTCTTGTTTTTACATAATATTCTTCCTGTAACCACTTTTTTTCTTTTTCTCTTTCTGAACTTTAACAGTTTGTTCTTCAATTTAAAAGTGGTTGATAGCAATGGTTGCTGGGAAACAAGTTTTGTAAAGGCAAAGCTTGAACACTGCGATCTGTATTCATAATGAGAATAAATCAGAGGCGGTCTTGTTTTTATTGCACTTTAACTGACTATTTAATTCATTGTTTTACTCAAACCTGTTGGTGAGTTTTACTTATTTAGAAAAAAAACCCAAGTAGTTTAACAAAGTAGTCGATAGCCTGGGACCACTACTCATGGTTAGTCGTCTAACATGTTTTGTTTCATAAGTTTGCGATGTTTAAGTTTTGTTTTAAATTGATTTATAGTGGGAATTACCATTGTTATTTGGATGGGACCTGTTTTTATTGTATCCTATATAATCTTGCTTAAACTCTAAAGTGTCTTGAGATAACTTGGTTATGATTTGACAATTGAATAAATTGAATAAATATTATGTTATTCCAATTTTTTTTTTTTTAATTTCTGTTTTCTGGAAGCTGCTTAAATGTGTGACTTTAAATCACCATTTACAGCTGGTCAGTAAGAACAACCGAACCATGATGACTAATTGATTAATTGTGAGGTCCATTATTTCGCTCCTCAGAACGGGCCTCGGCTGGAGTTAACAGTCTTATTGGAAAGACGCGACCCTTTCCAAGGATAATAAGGGAAAATAGCGGAATTAATTGGGTTTGATTAAGCGAGCTTTTCAGTAGGACACAGCTTTTTCGCATGACATAATTGGAGGTCAACGAGGGGGGGGTAACCGGGCGACTTGGTTGGCGCCAGTCTTGTGTGGGTGTGTCTGGTGACACACAGAAAGAGGGGGATGCTTCCTTAACACTTGTGCAAAACTATGTCTGATGGGGTGAATTTCTATGCGCTCAGTCAGCAGAAAAACACCCACTGAAGCTCATTTAGGTCTTTTGTGCGACGACGAGTGTGTGATTGTTGTCATCACACAACACAGTTGAAGGCAGAGAAGTCAACACCATGTCGCGAACAAGAAGCTACACAATGAAGACTCTTGTGTGACAATAAGAACAGGTTGAACACATTGAACATCACTTGGTTTAGTGTTTGTAGATCAGTGACTACACAAGACCTGGTCCTCAAAAGAACATCCTACACATTGTGTGACAGGCAGTGATAACATCAGGAATTTAATATTGATGTACATGAAAGAATATAATTAAATTAAGTTCATTATGTTGTAAATATGGACATTATTTATCTACTTTTTGGAATATTTATAAGAGTAGATTCATTATATTTGGTGTATACACGTAAAAAAAAACCCTGCTTATATTATTTTTATTAAAAATAGAATTTTTAAATACACATTTACATGTAAAGATTTTAAACCCACACCGATGACTGACCATTGAACGCTGGCATTTGGTTACAATGTTGTCCGAGTACGCCCTCGTTGGTCCAGATCGAGACATTACAATAAACTTTATTTTCACACGAGTAATAAAACATCAAGGTTCGAATCCAGCTCGAAGGAAATCAATAAATATGGGTCATGTCTGTGTAACGATTCTTCTCCTGTTTTTCTTGTGTAATAGATAGATATATGGATTACTAGAAACTCACATTTCCTCCCACAGTCCCACAGTGTGGTTAAATGGTGACTCGATATTATCAATCATTGTAAGTGTGTGTGTGTGTGTGTGTGTGTGTGTGTGTGTGTGTGTGTGTGTGTGTGTGTGTGTGTGTGTGTGTGTGTGTGTGTGTGTGTGTGTGTGTGTGTGTGTGTGTGTGTGTGTGTATAATGAGCATGAAGAGTTTTCCAGGGTGTCCCCGCAACTCTTAACCAACGTCTTTGGAATAATTAAAAAATAGGTTTTAAAACAGAAAAAACTGTCATTAACCTACAGTACGTAAAAATGTTTTTTTTAAACATAAATAAATGTTTAAACCGAAACGACACACACTTCACGACGTTTTTTCTTATAAAATGTAAGACTCAATTCTAAAACCACAACAAGAAAAAATACCACTCGGGTCTTTCAAAATCGATTGGTAATTCACCTCGTTTAAAATAAAAAATATAATGTCAATCGAAAATATATAATAACACTATTAAGGAGATTCGAATAACCCGTGCTAGGGGTCATCCAGCCCACTAGAAGGCGCTACTCATCTGGAAGTTTGAGAAGAGCCGGAAGTGTCTGAAACGCCCGCGAATTTAGATTTTCCATCACTTTCAAGTAAACAAGACTTATTAACACAACAGCGGAAATACTTTTTTTTAAAACTGACTGGCGGAGACTGGGTAAAACATGTGCATTTATACCAATACGATGACACTCCTGATTGAAACGGAGATATTTAGCACTGCGAGCTAGCATGGTGGCTAACACTGTTTACGTCTTTTCTCAGGATGGCGGACAAGAACCTGGTCCAGCAGTTGAAGCGATGGGCGACTGAAGAGTTTAAACTTCCCCCAGACAGGCTTCCGAATGACGGCTATATGAAAACGTCAGTATCTGTTGAGCAGTTTTCGTCTTTGTTGGTGTTTTATCTTCGCTGTTATAACGATTGACATTTATTTGACAGCCTGTGCGTTGGTCCTGGAAAGTCAATATGGACGTATGTCATCCATCACGTCTACCGACAAAGGTATGATCATATCTTGTATAGAGTTATATTTGTGGATATATTAAATTATATTTTCCAAATAGGACGGTTAGTGTCAGTATCACGTGATCACTGTGTAGCAGGATGATGTGAATAATGTGTTTATCGTTCCATTAAAAAAAAAAAAAAAATCACTATTAACTGCCACTTTTGACCATCTTTATAAAAAAAGATGATGATACAGTTCTGGGTCATAGAGCATCCTCTCGCCACAATCTTGACTAAAAACCAAAAGGAAGAATATTTAAAAGAAGAGACCAGAGGTTAATGATGGTCCGTATTGAATGCCTGTATCAGAAAAACCTTTAAAATCTTGTCCTAACTTAGGATTTATCTTTGCAATGTTGTGTTCACGTAAACTAGGTTCTATGTAGTAGTAACACGAGTCTAAAAGCTGCACATTCACTATTTTA
This sequence comes from Callionymus lyra, assembly GCF_982586985.1. Taxonomy (NCBI): domain Eukaryota; kingdom Metazoa; phylum Chordata; class Actinopteri; order Syngnathiformes; family Callionymidae; genus Callionymus; species Callionymus lyra. Next base: position 15,746,131 of record NC_141819.1, read on the forward strand.
AACAATCTAAATACCAATGAAAATGTTTTTTAAATAGATCTAAATTTTTGATTTATTTCTACAGGAATGTTCAGATGATGCGTGGGAATCTTCAGTGGTATCCTGGCAAAAAACACTATCATCTGATTAATTTTACCCTTCAATAAATTGATTTGTAACGATATATTATTCAGTAGTAATTGTATTCCAATGTTGCAGTTTTCCTTCACAAAATGAACCTTAAGGTACAAAGTTCTTCAAGACAAAGAGGTATGCATCTTTACTTTTATAAAAATCAGTTTCAGAATGATCGAGAACTGATCCAAGTATTCTCAGTCAAAACAGAAGGAGGGGCAGAGTACGATGGAGAAGCAGAATGAGCTTCAAAAGAAAATTGAGCAGCTGCGTGCTGAAATTGGTTACCTGGACACTCAGATTGGTGCAACAGAGGAACAGATGGCCACTCAAGGTTTGTACATTAGAAGAGTTCTTGAAGCTTCTTTAGTCGGTCAGGTAGTGTGTTTTAACATGCCTATGTAATCGTACTTGGATAATGAATACAATTTTTAATCACTTGTGTGGCTGTATGATTACAGAACAGTCAATAAACTCCACCTGGGCTCAGGTGCAAGACAGCCGGGCCAGAGATCTGCTTCTACAGGCTTTTAGACAGCGCTGCGTCTCTAGCCACAAGGTACTGGCTGATGATATACAACAAATAAATGGATACTGCAAGACACTGGAGCAAATGAAAAGGTACATCAATGTTCTGGAGCTTCTGTATACTCGTATAATTCTTATTTTGAAAATAACTATTCTATTCTATTCTCCAGAAAAGCTGGTGTCGAAGTGATGTTTGAAAACCAGTCGCCCGTCAACAACAACGATGGCGACGGGTTGAACAGCAAAGCTGCAACAGAAGCTCAAGTCCTGGTAAGATATCTTTATGTACTTAACACACAGTCACAACATGCAAATCCTTGAGAACTTCAACTAGTTGTGGCAGTTTAGAACTCTACCAGAACTAATTGAAGGGTTTGTTTCTGCTGTCAAGTGTGAAGTCCGGGAGCTGTGTCAGGACCGAGTCCAATTTTTTCAGTCGTTACAAGAGACTGAACTGAAAACGGACTCCGCAACAAATCAGTAAGATTCATCAACTTTTTCACTATGACTTTTGTTGTTAACCTTCATTAACGTTAAACGCTTGTCCCAGTATGACGGAGGGACAGAGGACGGCCATGTTTCATTACTGGTTAAGTGCAGTGGAGGTGAGAGCATTTTAAATCAATCAGGACCAGATTTATTTATTATGTGAAATCTCTGAAATCACACAACGTTTTCTATTTATAACCTGATGATCAGAATCTGTTGGCTGCTCATCCACCGACGCAAATAATCTCAGCACTGCAATACCTGGCATCACAAGAGCAGAATGAACTGGAAGAAAAGCTTTCATCTCTGGATGTATCAAAAGATATTTCAGCTCTCGGGTAGGTCAAAACATTTAACGTATAATTACAGTGAGACTGTTGAATAACTGCTCGAATCCTTTCAGGTTCCGTTATGAAAGTGATCACCTGCATGACATTGCAGGAGAAGAAAAGAAGTTGCCGTCTGTAAAGGCCCTTTTACGGGTGAGACACAGGTGTAGTTGGATTATATATTTGTTTGATTTTTATGGATTTTTTTGCTGCGTGTTTAATTTCAGGATGCTTGGCGAGATATGGAGAGTAGTTATGTTGAGCTTGCGCAGACTCGTATTCGAGTTCAGCAACTTCGGAAGCAGCTGCTCGCCGGCAGGAAAGAGGATGATTTGTCTGGTGTTTCAAGTGAGGTGAACGAAGACTCCGCCGTGGGGCTGTAAGTTCTTAAGACACTTGTTTAAATAAATGATTCATCATTGTTATATAGGGTCAGAAGTATAGTGTTAATGAATTACCAGCCTTTGAAAAACATGAGAAGGACTTTGAGGGATTTACCGTTTCATTGATTGACCTAGAAGATCCTCTCCGGACCTGGAGCTGCAGTGCGTGATGCAGACTGCTGCTCGAGATTACATCAGAGATTGGTGCATCCAGCTGGACCACCAGGTCAGAAGCCGACAGGAGACTCTTAAAAGTCTCAAGAAAGAAGAGAAGAATATTCTGGATTTCAGGAAACTAGTGGTGGGCATAAATATCAATCATAACGTGCCAATAAAATGTGATGATTATCATTACGTTTGTTCTGTGTGTCCCTCAGCTCCTCAGACAGGATCATATCAAAGGTCTGATTCAAGGAAACTCGACGGCTAAGAAAGAATTAATCCGTTTGCACAAAGAGGTGTCTTGACCTTTATTTACAAATCTCTTGTCAGGCTTCGTATCATGACACTTTTGCTTCTAGCTCCAGGACTTCCGCCAGGATAAAGTGGTGCCACAGTTTGATGATGTCACCGCCACAGCCAGGACTCTCAGAAACTGCATTTCAAAAGAAACGAGGCAGTTTGGAACCATCTCTTTCTCTGCTCTGGATCGCAGGATTGTCGACGGGTGAGCTCTACCAAAATCTCTGTGGTGTGTGTGAAAAAAACGAGACCACATGCACATGTGACCCATTGATGCGGATTTAATTACGCCTCTTACAACCACTGACCACGTAAGAGCAAAAATAGAATAATTGATCCGGATATACTGTATCTCATTTCAGAGCGCAGCGAATCCCTGCGTCGCGGTTGTCCATCCATCGCCTGAAGGACCCAACTTTTAGCAGTTTGTGTCATAGGTTGGATTTCCCCATTTGCAAGGTGAGGATGCTGTGGCCAAAAATATGCCTCAAATTATTCCTGTATAAACTATATTTGAGATGCAGATGCACTTGAAGTATGAGGTATTTTATTTACTTTTGGAAAATCCCATGCTTGTGTTTGTTGGCTGACTTATTATTGATATTAAATTTGTGTTTGTTGAGTTTCCCGGTCCAGCTTCATAGAGCCTCAGTCATGCCATACAAAGCATTCACGCTGTGTTTTAGAAATGTTTGAACATCTCCATAGAAGTTCAGTGCAGCGACGCAACCAGCCAAACTCAGTCTGCTGACCTACTTCTTCAGATTAGCGTGTCCACCGTTTGTATCCAAACCCTTTGCTTTTCTGGTCTTTGTGAACTTTTCCAGGCGCCAGAGGAGTTGGTCTACCAGGCCTGCTCCAAACGTCTGGAGTTGCGTTTCCTCCGTCAGCTGCTGCAGCTTCACTCGGTCACGCTGCAGGGAACACAGAAGGACACCAAGCGTCTGCGTGCGGCCGATCACAAAGGTAACGGGAATGAGAATAACATGCGTGACGATGAGAAGCGCTGACGGTCGGTGTCGATTCCTAGCTCTACTGGCACGGGTCGCAGAAGAGGACCAGGAGCTGCTGAATTCCCTGATACCGAGGGTTCAAACCCTCGTCAAACGCACTTTACACGGCTTGTCTTACGGGGATCAGATCCAAACTGCCATCTCTTACTGGTAAGATCATTTAATGTCTTAATACTGTGAAGCTCTCTTGGATAAGTGGGGAGGATCAGCACGTCAGTAGAGAAACATGAAGCTTCTCAGCTCAGATTTACACAGTAGCTTTTATCAAACACTTGTTTATATTTATCTTCTTCCACTTGAACTACTTCATCAATGTATGTTCCTACAAAGCAGCAGGTGTGTGATGTCGTATGAGTATTTATGAGTCTTTTATTTAAGTTAAAGCTTCTTTTTTTTTGTTGGTCCAAACAGGGCATAAAAACCTCCTTGACTCCCAATCTTTAGTTATCTTTGATTGTGATTTTTAATATTAATTAAGATAAATATAAGCCGTCATTGAAACTGTCTCTAAATGTTAATAAAAAAGGATAAAGATTAGTTTATTCTGGCATTCATCTAAATCCTAGAAGTGAGAATTTCCGAATCAACTTTCTCTAAATCGAGAAAAAACAACAACTGCAGACTACACTCGTTTTATCCCCGTCTGTCTCTCTCTCTCCATCATTCTCTGTGACATGTTCATTTAGTTTGCATCTTTTCGATTGTAGGTGGGATCAACCTGTGCAGCATGTCCTACCAGAGGTCACGAAAGGAGGATTGACCTTTCAACAGTGGCTGCAGAGATGGAGACTCGCAACACAAAACCCCTAAAAAAAGATGTCAGAGAATAAAACTACTAAAATGTCTGTATAATCACTTTACCTAATAAATGTTTTGAAAAAAAACCTTACATGTCGATGATGCCTGACGATGGAATGACGAGACGAACATTTCAGCTCGTGTTTGACGACATCCGGCGCTAGGATCAGCAACACTTCATACATGTTTTTTTTTGTTTATTTCTGGTCGATTGTCACAGTGTTGAGTGGCGTTTCTTTGTAGCAATGCAGGGGGCGTGTCGCAATCCAGAGTCTTGTGAACAAGCTGGGCTCCTCCCATCACTGCGCCTGCGCACTCGAATTTTTTTCTCCTCTCCCCCCCGCCCCTCCCCTTCAGTTTTTCACTCCTACTCTGGCTTCCGGACGCCAAGATAGACCCGCTGCCGCCGAATTTAAAGAGACAGGAGATAGTTATTTAAAAAAAAAAAAAAAAAACGATAACGGCAACCATTGTCCTTTTTTTTTCGTGTGTGTTTCCCGACGCTTCCTGCCTCGATGGCGACGTTGAACCAAAGTCGCTGTGACTAGCAGTTTGTCAGTCATCCACTCTCTGCTCGTTTTTTTTTTTTTTTTCCACGACCCCTTTTTGTGTGTGTGTGTGTGTGTGTGTGTGTGTTCCGAGACTGTCCAGTCAAGCAAAGTAGTGTCGCTCTCGCTTCGCTCGCTCGACAGGCTGGCTTCCCGACCGAGGAGAGGAAGGTTCGTCGGCTACGAGGCTAACAACCGTCGACGCGTCTCTCCTCAAGTTGCGGCTCCCAAGAAGCCTCCCGTTCGCCGGGGGTAATGGCGAAGATTCAGGCGCACAGCACCGCCAAGCAGATCAGCCAAATGCAGGACAAGCCTTACGTTATCACGCAGAAGCAAGTGCAGCAGCAGCACTTCCAGAAGCTGAAGGTAAGAGAAGAGAGAGGGAGAGAGAGAAAAAAAAAAGTCCCCAAGAGTCAGAACCATTTTGTTGCTTCTCGACTCTGGTTGCTGAGGCTCACGAGTGGGTCTGGCTGGCTAACCCCACGTTAGCTCTTCGCTGGCCCTGTTAAAAAGTATCGCCCCGCAGTCCCAAGAATGACATTTCATTATTCAATGCAACAAAAAAAAAAAAGCGACCACAGCCCAACACAAGTGGGAAAACTACGACCGACGTTTTTTTTTCGCAGATACAAGTCGATCGGTTAATGGATCCTGAGAGTAAACTCGGGGCTTGTGGGAAGTTCCTCCTTGTTCGGGTTTTTTTTCTTCAGCCTGAACAAAGTGTAGGACGTGAGCCAAACGACGGCGACTTTCACCTCCATTTAGACTCTCTTTTGTTGTGAGGTCGTGTCAGTATTGTGGGTGAAGATATGTGGACTTTATTGTCGTCAGTTCTGGCTCGTGTTGGCGCAGATTCTTCTGGTCAACCGACGTGCTTTTGTTGTGCAGTTTCTTTCTTCACGGTAACACTAACCTTCACTCGACTGCTGTGAATGAAACGCAACCACTGTCGACACAACACGGTTTGTGTTTGTATTTACGAATGTATTTTTACTCGGTCAGTACCTTCCGTGTTACTTGTGCATTTGTTGATACACCAGTCGAGAGAGAGACAATGAAGAGAGAGGTTCTCAGAACATTACTCTGCCTCGAATAAACACAAATACACACCTAGTATCATGGTTATCTAGATATTATGTTGTTTTAATGGAGGGATCCGTGGTACCTAAAGGTTCAAGGATCTTTTTTTTTTAAAGTGCACGAAAATCATGTTGTCGACATGCCAAGTAAAAATAATAGAAATAGAATCAAGTGTTCTGTTCATCATTGGCCCCCAAAGCCCTGGATTATTGCTACCAACTGATGTTTTGTTTTGAAAAATATTCTATTTTCTATACATTAGCCTATTTATATTTAAGTAAGTAATTTTTATTTGTACAGTGCTTTTCCAGACCAGGGTCACAAAGCGCTTAAACAATCACAATAAAGTATATATTTTAAAGGTCAAGATAATACTGATAACACAACAGGAGTTCCAGAAAATCAAGGAAAAATCTGAACAAATAAAACCGTTTTAAGATGTTTCTTGAAGGTGTCAGTAGTGCAACAAAGGTTGGAGATATATTGATTAAATGTATGTTACATTGTCAAGTTCCGCAGGTTTCTTTTTGTCATGATGTAGTCGATTAATTTGAAACGTATGCTTTGACTCCATTGTCAATATGAAGTACAAACATGACCCAGTTTTTTTTTTAAATGAGAAGAAATTAATTAAACCCCCTTGTACTGTACCTGAATAACACTTTTGTGTATTAACATGTATGCATTTCTGTTTCAATCCTCGTCCAAGGTTGAAGATGCCCTGTCATATTTGGACCAGGTCAAGATCCGGTTCGCCAATGACCCCGGCATATACAACAAGTTTCTGGACATCATGAAGGAGTTCAAGTCCCAAAGGTATATATTTGATTATTGTTAGTCACTGCTTATCTTTCATGACTTTTATTTTTCCACCAGCATCGATACACCTGGTGTAATAAACCGTGTGTCTCAACTCTTCCATGGACATCCAGACCTTGTGCTGGGCTTCAATGCTTTCTTACCACCAGGGTATCGGATAGAAGTCCCAAAAAATGGAATAGCATTTCTCCAGTCTCCATTTTCCACACAGGTAAGATGTTGCCCACACGTCCAAATAGAATTCAATATTGTAATATTTATTTAACTAAATTGCTTACATAGTTTTAGTCTGGCTTATTTCATTCCAGATTGATAAGCTTGTCTAGAACTATCTATTGTAGTATCAGTATTTGGATCAATGGATTGAATACATTAGGGATGTTTTAATTCCACAAGGATAGCTTCACGTTTCTGATGTAAAAATGTATGATTTGAGATATTTTCAATAGCTCATTAAGCCAAGGAATTAATTGTTTTTTTAAAATAAATTCTATCAAGCTTTATAGGTTATATGTACATGATGGTGTAAACTTTGCATAGGAGTCTGTTTCAGTCACTGGTTTAATGCAGTCAATCCTCTCCTTCTTGTACTTGTAATGGCAGTGAGTGCTCTCAGTTGATCACCTCAGACTGATTCTAGCTTGAAATCCATTCATCATAGAGCAAAGTAGTTTCCACCGCACACCCAGAATTCCCTACATAAGCTAGATATAGCAAGAATATTTGTCCAAAAGTTAAGAGACTTCAGTTTAAAGTGATGTAGTTATATTTAAGATACAGTAAATCAATTTATTTTTGCTCTTCACCCCTCATGCCTGCCTCCGCCAAGAAGCTTAGGTGGTCGTAGGTTATATCAATCCATATCTGAAACTTTTATTGCCAGTGTTGTCCGTACAGAATAAAATAGTTAAATAAGATAACACACAAAATAAGCAATAGAAAAACAGAACGGAAGCCTTCATAATAGCACAAGGAGCAGATGGTTACATTTTGGCGTTTGATCCGGATCCACAAAGGTTTTGAAGGATCTGATATTCACTTCTATGTCACAGGCTTAAAAACTAGCTTAACGTTCAAATCATACCTTTGTTTTAAAAAAAAAAGTAGAAAACTAGTATAAAAGCAAAATTGTGTTAGTAGAAGAAACAAAATTGTTTTGGCGTTTATTTCACGTTTGTTAAAGGTTGTTGATATGTTTGTAAGAGTGTTGACATCACGAATGTTTAAAAGGACGTCACAAGTGGTCCTATTGTGAGGATTCAATGCTTTTAGCGTGGTGTCATGGTTTAATTCCTGGTTTGGATGTTTCCTTCTTCTCACAGACAACTTCTTCAAACACTTTCAATACGTTATATAATGCAGATGTGTCTCTAAAATTTCACATACTTATCATAGCCTTTAGTTAAGTTAACGGCAACAGATTTAAAGGTTTTGAATCGGCTCAAATTCCTATTTAAAAGGGATGTTATGTAGACTTTAAAACAGAGGACACAGTATATTTGCAATGAATTTATAACAAAGCACAGGCGACGATACCTCCTCTGATTTAGATTAACTTAAACATTAAGTTTATTTCAATCTGATATGTACATAATGTTTCGCCACACCAGGTCTCTCCTGGACCGCAGGGGAAGAGTGTGGCCACACCTGGAGTACCTGCAGCCTCAGGTAGTACCTCAGCTCAAAGCACGGACACGGCGCCGCCGCAGACCGGCGAAGTGAAAGCAGCCTCGACGGAGTCCCCCTCATCTTTAAACTCGGTCGGCCCTCCAGAAACCCCGAGCAGACTCTCTCTTCCCCTGACGAGCAGAGAGAACCAGAACCAGACGGCCGCCTCGTCTGTATCTCCCCCTGCCTCTGAAACAAGCCCGGTAGAGTTTGACAGCGCCATTAGCTACGTGAACAAGATCAAGAACCGTTTTCTAGATCACCCCGAGATCTACAGAGCCTTCCTAGAGATCCTTCACACTTATCAGGTATGGGCTGCTTTAAAAACATGTGTGTATGAGTTAGATGTGTGACTAACCAATATTTATTAAGGCAGTTGGGAAGCAAGAGTTTTAGATGATATCTTGGTGAACGTGTACAACGGTCTGACTGCCTGGTGTATGAATACGACACATTCTGTTTTATAACATAAACAAATGTTGTCCAAAATACATAACCTGAGTCTAATATACCTAAATTACTAAAATAAGGTGGTGGTTTGTTATCGTCTGGCGGGAAAACATGCCCAAAATTATTCTGAAGGTGAAGTTTGGAGTTCATTATGAAATGCTTACTCATTTCTTACTTACTAACCTCAGAACCTCTTGTATTAAGTGTCATCAATCAACACATTCACTATAAAATAAAACGTATTTTTGTATGTCGTCTACAAATGTTTGCTTCTTGATGCCATCGCTTTACTGCTAAATAATAATGGGCTTGATTAATGTTTTTTAAAAGGCTGAATATAGGCCTTACATTTCCAGATTAACTCATCAGTAGACGATAGCCTGTGATTCAGCTTCTACTCGGTGAGGATTTAAGATGTTTTTTTTTTCATTTCTTCAAATTTCAGAAGGAGCAGCTGGAGGTGAAGGAGAGCCGCGGGAGCAGAGGTACCAGTGGAATGACTGAAGACGAGGTGTTCTCTAAAGTCGCCAGTCTTTTCAAAGGACAGGAAGACCTGCTGGCCGAGTTCGGGCAGTTTTTGCCAGATGCTAAGAGATCACTGGTCAGTCACAACGTTGACGTCGAGTCAAACGACCCTAATGTTTCTCCACTTTCAACTGGAAATATATTTGAAAAATATGTGAAAATGTTGTGTTTCTTGTATAGTTTACAGGAAGCTCCTTGACAGGAGGCAAGGAGCCTATGAAGAGACCAGAGGAGGAGGACTCGGGGTCCAAACAGAATAAGAAGAGGCCCAGACCCATACTACTGCAGCACATGTCTCCACTTCTTAAGGTATTGGATCGATGTGGGATCTGTGAGCAATGAGGAGACATTTATCTGGATGTTTGAAATGGGGCTTCTTGATGACTAACATTGTTTGACTATAGAATACAGAGTTTGGCTATGAATCTATTTTCTAAAAGTGACAAATATAATTAAAAGGTTGCTTTAAAATGAAAAAACAAATGTTGTATTCATATATTATCATCATTTTTGTATGCATTACAGTGTAATCTTTTGGTTTAATTATTATATCCAATATACCATACAAAACTCATTTTTTGTTGTACTTTTAAAAATCCTTCTTATTCGATGTTGAGGTTGTGCGTAAAAAAACATTTTTACAACTTTAAACTAAAACAGCCTGACATTTCAGAAATACTTGAGCTGTACACAGTTGTATTGTATTTCATAAATAAAAAATGATGTGCGTTATAAAATAAAGTAATTCATCATTTATTTTTTCAAGCATTTCCAAAACGTCAGTTTTAATTTGTGCGTTCAACGATCACTCCTGACTTTCATTCATTTTTGTATCAATGATTCAGAAGAAAATGAAGTATTCCTGCACCAAAGATCAGTCTTTTGCCTCGGTTGGAAAACACGGAGTCTTGCGAGAATTCTCTTTCTTCGATAAGGTGAGCGATCAATTTTCCCGTCGTCTTGTTTTCACTGACTCTATTCATCACTGAATGTCTCCGCCTTTGCTCCACTCAAGGTTCGACGTCTGTTTAAAAGTCAAGAAGTATATGAAAACTTTCTGCGGTGCATTGCCTTGTTTAACCAGGAAGTCGTCTCCGGCGCGGAGCTGCTGCAGTTAGTTACTCCATTCCTGGGGTGAGTTACTGTCATGATGCGTGATCTAGTTTGAGCTGGTTCTTAATGGATTTACATTTAAATGAGGTTTTGAAGTGAGACCTTGAAGGTGGTACACTTGAGTCATTTGTTTTTAAATTTATGTGTCACAAAAGATATGCTCCATCTACTTCCAGGAAGTTTCCTGAACTGTACACACAGTTCAAGTCGTTTCTGGGGGACAAAGAGCTCTCTCATGCTGTGTCAGGGCTCTCGGATCGCTACATGGAGGGAGGCGGGGGCAGGGAGGTGGATTACGCCTCCTGCAAACGCCTCGGGTCCAGCTACAGAGCCCTGCCCAAGACCTACCAGCAGCCGAAGTGCAGCGGGCGGACGGCCCTGTGCAAGGAGGTTCGTCTTAAGATCCCTCTTTATTTATAATAACTCTTAGAATGTGTTTTTTTTTTCATAAGCTTGGATTGAATCGTTGCCGGAAAAGGTTAAAAGTGACAAATCTTATCCCAGCACAGACGTGACAAAAGAAAATTGGATTTTGTTCTGAAATTGAACATTTAATTGAACCATTTTCTGAATACCCTGGCAACCTATTCTTAAATGTAGATGTTAACACTCAGTAAATGACATATTTCAGAAGCAAACAGAAATGACCAAAGTTTGTTTGTAATTGTTGATTGAAATCAAATCAGGCACTGATTCCACAACATAGAATATACTTTTTTTCTACTCAAAATGTCACGATGGTATGTTTTCTGCTGTGGTTTACAAATGTGTTTGCACGCTAGCAATTATTATTGCTTCTCTTGTTGTCATTGTTGTTCCAGTAAACAAGAGCTCTCCCACTGTAACTTCTTTTAGTGCATCAGACGGACAATAAATGTAGCTTCTCCAAACATTCGTTTGTTGCTAGAATCTGTGAAGATACTCAAAGTATAGTTTGTGCTTTTCTTACTAAACATCTCAATTGAATGTTAAAGTCCCGTGTCTGTGTTCTTGTAGGTTTTAAATGACACATGGGTGTCCTTCCCCTCCTGGTCGGAAGACTCGACGTTTGTCAGCTCGAAGAAAACTCCATATGAGGAGCAGCTTCATCGCTGTGAGGATGAAAGATTTGAGGTAAGACTTGAGAAAGGTTGTACAAATATTAAACCTGCCCTCTTTTTGTGTCAGACTTAAAGTCGTTACCAATCTTCTTATAGTTGGACGTCGTCCTTGAGACGAACTTGGCCACTATTCGGGTGCTGGAAAGTGTCCAGAAGAAGCTGTCCCGCCTCTCACCTGAGGACCAGGACCGGTTCAGATTGGACGACTGCCTGGGTGGGACCTCTGAGGTCATCCAGCGGCGAGCCGTCTACCGTATCTATGGCGACAAGGCCCCCGAGATCATCGAGGGACTGAAGAGAAGTCCAGCTTCCGCTGTGCCTGTTGTACTCAAGAGGTAGGACTCTCTTTGGAATATGCTTGATACAGTTTAGGAGAAAAAGTTGGTTCTGACATCAACATTCTAATAATGGTAACACAAAACACAAACATTTTTGACTAATGGCACAATTTCAAAAGTACTTTTGTCTTGTAACCAAAATGATATTCATTCCTAATAAAACTGACCAGGAAAATTTGAAGCACCAATACAGAGGATTAACAACATTGTTTCTGGCGCCTCTTGTGTAATATTTATTATTATTATTTTAGTTTTTCAGCACTGCCTTGTGCACATTAGTTTACAAAACCCACAGAATGGATTTTTTTGTTTAGGTTTTTACCTTTTAACCTTGATGGTAACTTTCATAAAATCTTTTCATACTTCATTTGGAAGCACTGTGTCTAATGTAAAGCAGTCAGGTGGTCACGTGAAGATGCGTTGTAAAGAGTACCGTGAGGCATGAATGTTCAAAATAAACCAACATTACAGAAAATGTGAAAGATTTTCACTGAACCATTTGAAGAGCTTTGTCTGCCGAGCTCATGTCACACAGTCTTGGCTGTTGCTGGTGTTACAGTCTTCGACGTGCATTACTGTGTTTGTAGCAGGAGTGTTGAACTCTGAGAGTTCATGGCTGTAAAAAATGCAACTTTAAAAGGTAATTGAATAGAATTAAATTGAACCCTTTATATCTAGTTCACTAAATTAAAGCAATCATTCAAAAGGGCTAAACGGTTGTGGTTACCTGTTAAATGAAGAAAATAAAACAAGTTCCTTCTCCGTGTTAACACGCCATCAGTCATTGAATCTCTTAGTGTTAATGTTCAAGTCTCTGTTTTCTTCTTTTATTTGTGTTAATAAACATATTATTTGCAGAAATAAAAAAATTGCAACAATACTCAGACATTCTCATGCACATTGTAAGAGCTGTCCTCTGTAAAAAATCTTTCTCCAGATTGAAAGCTAAAGAAGAAGAGTGGAGAGAGGCTCAGCAGGGCTTCAATAAGATCTGGAGGGAGCAGTACGAGAAGGCCTATCTCAAGTCGCTCGACCATCAAGGAGTCAACTTTAAACAGAACGACATGAAGGCTCTGCGATCCAAGAGCCTTCTCAATGAGATTGAAAGCGTCTATGACGAGGTAAGAACTCGCATCTTTCAGCCAGATTATTCTCAACAAGGGTCCTCAGTATTGATGATGAAAAAAGATGAAGGCCCAATGAAGCCAACAAGACCAAGGCATCTGCAAAAAGCAGCCTGATATAAAATAACAGACACGGCGGCCCTGGACGAGTCCAACCCTCACTTGAAATGAGTCAGACTTTCTACAGGCGATGTGGACCAAGCTCTGACATGGATTATAGCGGGAACAGGCAGCCCTTATCGGGGTATCCGATACCCCATATTCCTGTAGCAGCCCCCACAGGACTCCCCAGGCCAGAAGGTCGAATTCCTTTCTCAAAATCCCAATAACATTCCCATTTCAATCCTTTACTTTTCAACTGTGCAACGTATTTATTAGTTCTTTTACCTGCTTATCTCAAACCCATTTTATGTGGTGCACGGCACATAAGCTGTAGTATTGGTTCACAAGGCTGAATAAATAATATTGTAGTGATAAATTAATTTAACGGGAAACTAATGTAAAACTCCAGCACTGACATGTTTCAAATGTTGAAGTCCTCATGACCATGTTTTGAACTTATTTCTTTATCAAGTTCCTCTGAAATCTGGGTGAACAAGAGGTTAAGAGAGAGTCCATTATGACGTAAAAATGTCTTCACTTCTCCTCCAGCCAGCTGTAATCACACCCTGCTTTGTTTATACAATGAGTCCCTTGAAGGTAGAGACTTCTGGGGTTGATGACATGCAGTGACAAACGTTGATGTTTGACCAATCACAGCAGAGAGTGAACTCTAAAAGGAAAAGTGTTTTAAGTGGGCGCGGCTCAATATCATTTTCTATTGTAAATATTTCAATGAAAAGAGTTTTGTACAAAGAGACACTGATGATACAATAGAGTCTAACATCTATTTAAGACACACTTAAATAAACACATTAGTTTAACTTTAATAAAGTTAAAAGAACTCAAACATGTTGAGTCTCTTTGGAGTCGCTTGTATTGATCAATGAGCTCCTAATGTGATTAGAGTCACAACATTATACAAACATTTGTGTAAACAAAAGATTCGAACCCCTGGTTTCTATAAGAATAAATCTTTTGTCATCAATGGGGATCTTGAGAGGATTGGAAGTGCAAGTAAACGATGGCAGGTTTGCGATGGAGTCATCCTGATGAAAATGGTTTGAAGTGAGGCCTCAAGAAAAGCTCTGACCTTCAACTTATTAAGATGCTTTTGCATGAGATGGTCCAAAGTTCCATCTTCTCGCTACAGAAAATCTTAGGCTACCAGTTTTATGAATAAAATATCAACTGAAATCATGGCAAACAAATCTTCTTCTTCTCCAAAGGGATAACTTGCAATAAGGAGACAATTTAAGTGTTTTTTTTACGATCTTGAATATGTTAAATGTAATTTTAAATGTTTATTCTCCGTGTCCGTCTCATAGCGACAGGAGCAGAGCACTGAGGAGGGAGGTGTCGGCCAGCAGGGCAGGAACGGTTCTGGTGCGGCTACAAATAGCGAACCTCACATGGTCTTCAGTTACGAGGACAAGCAGATCCTGGAGGACGCCGCCGCGCTCATCATCTACCACGTGAAGCGGCAGCCCACCATCCACAAAGACGACAAAGACCACATCAAGCGCATCATCCAGCACTTTGTCCCCGACCTGTTCTTCTCTCGCCGCGGCGAGCTGAGCGACACCGAGGAATGGACTGATGAGGAGGTCGAAACGGAGGATGGAGGCGAGCGAGGCGGAGACCGAGGGAGTGCAGGGAACCTCAGTTCCTCTGTCGCACCAGGAGGCGGCGCCACTGCAGGAACCCCGTCTCAAATGCAACCTTCCCAATCCCTGACCCAGTCCCAACCCCCGCAGCAGCAGTTGAACGGCGAGTCCAGGCGGCGGCGTTGCAGCCCGACACAACCCACGGACACTGATTCTTCCACCACCCCCAGTAGCACCAGCCAGGCGGCACCGATTACCGGTTCCTCTTCCGGACCCCTGCCCGCTGAGACTACCTCAGGTCCGACTGGAGAGAAGGTGGATCTGCGGGACCCGGAGGCCGAGCACCAGAAGGAGCTCGACGGCGTCTACAACCTCTTCTTCGTCAACAACAACTGGTACTTCTTCCTGCGGCTGCACCAGACCCTGTGCTCCCGACTGCTGCGGGTCTACCGGCAGGCGGAGAGGCAGCTGCTGGAGCACCGGGCCGAGCAGAGCCGGGAGAGGCTGCTGATGGCCGAAGGGAGACGGGAGAAGACATGTGACCTCGCCATGGAACTTCGCTTGAAGCAGCCCAGTAAGTTCAAACCTGGTCTTTGTGAAATGTTCTCAATACGTCCAACATGGATATAGAAGTCATGTGCTATGTCTCAAATCGCGTACTTCTCTTAGTATACTAGAAGTTAGTATGCATCAGGATAGTGTACATACTAACTAGTACGCAAATTCTCAACAGATCACACTGAGTATGTCTCGAATCAAACACTGCTGCTAAGCACTAACCGGAATTGACGTGACAGCTTCTTCTTCTACTTCTATTTAACGATGGTTGCAACCAGCTGAATGCTATCGCCACCTGCTGGCAGCACGTTTTGCAAGTTTGGAAAAAGAAATAAAGAAATAATATGAGAATCGAAATATTCGCGAGATATTTAAGCTGATATCAGCACCAGAGACGTCTTATCCTTCTACTGCTGCGGAAAATACACCTGTAAGTATATACATGTATATGCATTAATATATGACGTAACTTCCGTTTACAATGTCACTAAGATGGCAGGCGTTTAGGGTAGATGTCCATCGAACCATACTCAATTTTGTGGGCGTGTTAGTACGCCAATTTAGTGTGCATGGCGTACTAAATTTCGCATAGTAAGAATTGAGACGCACTTACGCACTAAAAATAATAACTTTGAGAAAGCTAGTATGCGATTTGAGACACAGCAATGGTTTGAGATTGATTGTCCTGAAATGTTTTCCTTGATTCAAAGAAGGTGCTTTAGTGGATGGTTGTGGGTGAAGCAGTGCGTTGACTGACCTTGAGAGTTCAAACGCTGCTGTATTAAGATGTCGCTGATGATAGAAGTATTTCAACGTGATGGAAAGAAGATAGTTTAGGGCTTTGTGTACATAAAGTCACTTGACTACTGACGCTTTTCTATATGAATTCTGTTTGGTCATGTCTCTGCGTCTCCTCCTCCTCCTCCTCCTGTGTGTTAAATGCCATCGCTGACTATCTTTAGACTTTAATGTTCATGGTCAATGTCAAGAGGCTTCAAACTAAATGCAGAGGGTTTTTTTTATAATCTTAGTGTATTAGAATGTCTGTGTTAGTCCAGGGCTTTTCTGAAAGGCCAAATTAAACACGTGTTTAAAATCATTGTGTGAATAAAAGCATTGATGTGTGAGAACATGAAGAAGGTGTAAAGTGAAGGAGGCTGACTTCCTGTTGCAAACCAATAATAACTTTCATGTTGTATGTATGTAAGTAACTAATATGTGTAGAGAGCTTTTCTAGACTAGGGTCACAAAGCGCTTAAACAATCAAAACAATACTCAATAAAATGTATACTTAAAAGGTCAAGATAACACCGAGGACCACAAAGGAGTCTCAGAAAATGAAAAAAAAAGGCACAAATAAAAATGTCTAAAAAGATGTTTCTTGAAGGAGTCGGTAGATCCATCAAACAGAGAGGGAGCGGAAGATCGTGCCAAAGCTTGTTCCATGAAAACTTTAATTTTTACTGTTTATTTTTGTGTCTGCTTTAAGAATCATTCATGACTTTCTCTCCTGACAACAACATGTTGATACGTTGACTTATGCAAAAGGTATTTTACGGGCCTGGGATGATAAAACGGTAATCATTGATTGATACGACACAAACACACTTCAACTCATGTGAACCTCTTTTCTCAATAACATTTGTTCTATAAGGAATGTTGGACGTTAACAGACTTTTAATTGAATCCTTTCCTCACCAGGCGAGGTGGAGCTGGAAGAGTACTACCCTGCCTTCCTGGACATGGTGCGCAGCCTGCTGGACGGAAATCTCGACGCAAACCAGTACGAAGACACGCTGAGGGAAATGTTCACCATTCACGCCTACATCGGTTTCACCATCGACAAAGTCATTCACAACATCATCAGACAGGTGAGGAGAGAAGCAAGAACGCCGCCCGGATTTGATGTACGACCGTCTCTGATTCTGTGTCGTTCCTCCAGCTTCAGCACCTGGTGAGCGACGAGGTTTGCCTGCAGGTGGTGGAGCTGTACCTGGCCGAGAGGAAGAGAGGAGCTGCCGGCGGGAATCTGTCGTCGCAGTGTGTTCGGGCGGCGTGGGAGACCAGCTACCAGTGGAAGTCTGAGCGAGTCATGGCTGAGGAGAACTGCTTCAAGGTGGGATGAGCAATATATAGAGCAGGATGTATAGGAATGTATAGAAGGATTGAAACATTACCAGCTCATGGTCACATTGCTTCAACTCTAATGCTACTTTCATAACGTCACTTGACAGAAATAATGTTTTGTTTTGAAAATTCTGGATGTTGTTTTTCTAAAATGTGTGTCTTGGCACCTTTTAAAGTCTACTGTTGTACTAAAATGTTTCCATTTTTTTTTCAGCTGATGTTTATTCAGAACAAGGGCAATGTCACGATGACACTGGAGCTGCTGGACACAGAGGAGGCTCAGGCCGACGACCCGTTAGATGTGCAGGTGAATTTGAACTTCAAATTAAAGTTCACATTAATGTATATTGTTTTGTTTCTTTTATTTTTTTAAATGTCTCTCTTGTGTCTTTTCAGTGCTTGTCCAGCTACATGGAGCAGTTCGTTGGAACTGAGTCCAGCCTGTGTTCCCAGGCTGATGGCTACTTCTTCAAACCTGTGTTTTTGCCCAGGTAAGGCTGAGACTATTTAGATTAATTGTTTTAATTAAACTCATAATGACGGCATGATCTGTTGATGTTAAATCCGTCCTCCAGAGGGCGCCACGGGTAACTTGCTAAAGTGCTAAAATGAATAATCCTAGTTTTATTTATACGGAACCTTTGAGACATTTCATTGTCAGTTGACATTTCTCCTCTGAAATGTTAAGCAATAATAGAACTTGTCGAGCACTAACACTTCAACTTTTTAATATTGAGCTTTGGAACTTGATATGATTTAATTACTTTACTTGACAAAATGACATGATTTTTTTGCACCTCCTATTTACAACACTGTTTCACATTTAAAAGAAACCCTACATTTTCCAATACATTTGTAACGGCGTCATGTGAACGGTTTTCTGGCATTAATGCAAATATCCTTCCTCAGAAATCTGCGGCGGTTCCGTCGCTGGCAGGTGCGTCAGGTGGAAGCCATGCGCTGCAGGAGGGAGTGGCACCGGCAGCTCGGCGTGGAGAACGCCGGCAGCCTGGACTGTCGCTTTAAGCTCAACACTCACAAGATGGTGTTCGTCATGAACTCCGAGGACTACATGTACCGCAGAGGGGCGCTGGTCAAGTCCCGGAAGGTGAGTTTGTTATGTATGTGTGAGACGTGCTGTGGATGATGCAGTGTCCTCTGTGTGCCCTGGTTACAAAGTAAACATGGAGTCGGTAAAGCAAGGGTAACGTGGTGCAGACAGATGCTAATTCATCATATTATTATGTTTACTTTTGTGTTTCCTTTCTTGCTGCACACTTGGTATTTATTGAAAGATCAATAACGAGTGTATTAGAGGAATATCAGCTATAATAATATCTAATGTATGAAGTTATTTCAGAATTGTTTACAAAACTTTTACTACACAGTTTTAAATAAGTTGATGACCCCAGTATTAAAGTGATACTTTACTCTCATTTTCTACTCACCCTAATCTTGACTAAGGGTTGAGATTATTTTCAGAGTAATCTGTTCCTTTTTAGAGTTATAATCATAAATGTCTGTTCATTTTAATGTAGCGCCTGTAGCTCAGTTGTCTTCGTCTTCATCTTCATCCAAAAAGACACTTAAAAACATACAAATACCTCCATACTGCTCGTCTGTAACGAAGCCTTGAAATTAGAAATTGTTCTGAAAAAAACCACAAAATATACAGAATTAGGTTGTTTTTTTTAAAGTTTGTTTATAGTGGACGCTCCCGATCTCTCAGCTCCTGCTACAAGTGTCCTCATTGAAACGCATCGCAAGTGTCGGTGTCAAGAGTTGTACTAATGGCCTGGGATTTTTTGCTACAAAAGATCTTAAAAGATAGGATTGCTTTAGTTTTTCAGAACAATTATTCTTGTCGATACAAGATGCACGTTACAGACGAGCAGTATGGAAGTATTTGGATGTTTTTAAGTGTCTTTTTGGACCAATATGAAGAAGAAGACAACTGAGCTCCAGTCGCTACGTTGAAATGAACAGACATTTTTGTCTATAACTCTAAAAAGGAACAGATTACTCTGAAAATAATCCCAACCCTTAGTCGACACGAGGGGGAGAAGAAAATGAGTGAATTTGGAGTGAAATATCACTTAAAAAATAATAACCAGGAGCTGTGAAGGAACGATCGTATCCTAGTGTAACTTGTGTTTATTTTACTTGAATCCGTGTCTGATGTGGACTAACATGGTCTCTGGTCCTCCACAGTCCCAGCACAGAGTCGCCGCCGCTCAGCACCAACGGTTCGACAAGTGGCACCAGGGCTGGCAGGCCGAGCACGTGTCGGCCTCGGCCGGGCGCTCGGTGCAGAACTGGCTGATGGGAGAGAACGAGGAGGACATGATCCCCTGCAAGACCACCTGCCTGTCGACCGAGGTCAAAGGTCAGACGGTCAACAGATACAAAGTTCAGTACAGCGGAAGCAAAGCGCCAGCTTCACCGTAGACCCCTCTCACCCGCGGGGTCGGACGCATGGACATTCTGGACACAAAACTCACCCCCCCGACCGTCATCACTTCTCCTCCAACACCTGGTTCACTCTCTCGCTGGCAGGAAACGAACGCTGAGTCGCGAGTGAGCCGAGTGACCAGCGGAGAAATGGACGACTTCAGCCGCAGGACGACGAGGAAACACGGCACAATCGGCGGCTCCTCGTCCTCGCGCCGCCACCTCCTCCGGTGGCTCTAAAGACTGACAGACGTTTGACACGAGGATCATTGTTTCAGAAATGTGAATGTCTGTTTCTTTTTTTTTCTTTTTTTTTAAGGTCCAGTGTAGTTTTTAGCTTCTAAAGCCAGACAGCCTTCTGCTCGTTGGTGAACCGCGTGTTTATATGGAGAGACGACCTGTATGTATGTGAAACCAACTCTTTGTTTTGAAGCCACAACTCCAGTCCTGCATCATCTTGTGCATTTGTACACACAACAGGGATCATGAATTTTATATATGCGTCGCCAGGGAAACATCGAGTCAACGCTGGATGTTTGCATCGTTTTCTTTTTTTTTCATTTCTTGTGTTGTAGTAAAAAAAAAAAAATGTAATCAAGAGGACGAGGAAAAAAAAAGTCCAAAAATTCAATTTGTGTAGTTATGAAGAAATTATGTCTCATTCTTGATTTCACCAAATGTTTACTTTGAGTTTTCTTTATTTTTTTTTCTTTATTTTTGCAAACTGACATTAAGAATAAAGGAAAAATATCAGTGTTAAAATAGAATGTATAACATTAATCCTGTATCAGTCGTCGTCCAATAAACAACCTAGTTGTCTTACAGGTTGATCCGCGGATCATCAGTTTGTCTGGAGGAGTCTGGACAGTCTCGGCATGTAACGAGTGATCATGAGTTTTAAGATGGAAAAAAACCTCCAGAATTGGAAGAATACGAGCGACAATATAAGTCTCCAGGGGGTGGCGGTAGAGAGCGCTGTGGAAGAACCTGCGTCACTTAAACATGAGCGTCTAAGGTGAGGGTCTCTGTTCCAACCATCCTGTATATTTAGAACATGAAGGTGTGGCGCCATTTCACTATGATTCTGTTGTTGACTTCTGCAAAAGAGGAAGTATCTTAAATCAACGTGGGATCTGCCTTTGAACTTCACTTGTGAGTATTAATCTCAATAATCTGTCAGATTAATAGTAGGACTTTCATAACTCCGCCAGAACCCATCTCAGCATTTAACATCAAGGAGCCAACTTTGAAAGAAGTTAGAACCAGTTCAGCACCAGGTCCAAGTGGAGTGCCATATGTTGTATACAAAAGATGCCCCGGACCCTTGAAGCGACTGTGGACAACCCTCAAAGTCATCTGGAGAAGAGGGAAGGTAGCACCTCAGTGGAGACATGCAGAGGGGGTCTGGATTCCAAAGGAGGAGAGCTCAAGTACCATCGAGCAGTTTAGGGTCATCTCACTCAGTGTTGAGGGCAAGATATTCTTCAGTATCGTTGACGGAGTTCCTCCTGAGAAACGACTACATTGATACCTCTGTGCAGAAGGGTGGGATACCATAGGTTCCAGGATGCATCGATCATACAGGAGTCGTCACTCAGCTGATCCTGGAGGCACGTGAAGGCAAAGGAAACCTGGCAGTCCTTTGGCTGGATCTTGCGAACGCCTATGGGTCTATCCCACACAAACCAGTGGAAACCTCACTACAACAACACCACGTTCCAGGCAAGATCAGGGACCTCATACTGGACTACTACAGCTGCTTCAGCTTGAGATTCACCTCTGGAACAGTAACTTCATCGGCTTGAGAAGGGCATTATCACTGGATGCACTATTTCGGTGATATTGTTGGCCATGAATATGGTGGTGAAGTCGGCAGAGGCCCACTCACCAACTCTGTCATGTGCAGACCCCCCATCAGAGCAATTATGGTTCACCTGACAGTGACTTACAACATCAGTCCCGGGCTGTAGATGGATCCTGCAAGGCCTAGAGCGTCTTATTAGCTGGGCACGGATGGACTTCAAGCCAGCCAAGTCCAGGTCACTGGTGGTGATGAGGGGGAAGGTAGCAGAGAAGTTTCCCTTTACAATAGGAGGTGTCCAGATCCCAACTGTGAGAGAGAAGCCAGTAAAGAGCCTGGGCAAGATCTACGACTGCACCTTGAAGGACACAACAGAGGAGTTGGGAACCTGGCTCACAGGGGTGGATAAGTCGGGACTTCCAGGCAAGTTTAAAGCCTGGATCTACCAGCACGGCATCTTGCCACGACTCCTCTGGCCACTGCTGGTGTATGATGTGCCAATGACCACCGTCGAGTGCTTCGAGAGGAAAGTCAGCTGTTTCCTCAGGAAGTGGTTGGGCCTACCCCGAAGCCTCAGCAGCATTGCCCTGTACGGGAAAAACAACAAACTAAAACTGCCCTTCAGTAGTCTGACGGAGGAGTTTATGGTTACCCGAGCTAGAGAGGTGCTGCTGTACAGGGACTCCACCGACCACGAGGTCTCTTCGGCAGGCATAGAAGTGAGGACCGGCAGGAAGTGGAAGGCTCAGGAGGCTGTCAACAAGCCTGAGGCACGGTTGCGACACATTGAGCTGGTGGGAACAGTAGCATTTGGACGGGCAGGTCTCGGAAGTAACCCAAGACCTCGCTACAACAAGTCCCAGGGAAAGGAGAAGCGACAGCTGATCCAGGAGGAAGTCCGAGCAGGGGTGGAGGAAGCCCGCTGCAGTAGGACAGTAGGGATGCGGCAGCAGGGCGCATGGACCCCGATGGGAAGAGGCAGCTGACCGGAAGATCTCATGGTCAGAGCTATGGAGATCTGAGCCACATCGGATCAAGTTCCTTATACAGTTGGTGTATGATGTACTCCCAAGCCCATCCAACCTCTTCCGCTGGGGCTTAGCCTAGACCCCACTGTGCTCTCTCTGCCAGAAAGCCGGATCGTTGGAGCACATCCTGAGCTGCTGCCCACGTGGACTTGGAGATGGGCGTTACCGTTGGCGCCATGACCAGGTGCTGTGGGTCATTGCAGAGGTCATAAGCACAGGGATCTCCACCCTCAAAAATCAACAACCAACAAGGCAGTCCATCGCCTTTGTAAGAGCTGGGGAAAAGCCACAGCAGCGCAGGACTCAAGCAGGGGGGCTGCTGGCAACAGCTCAGGACTGGCAGCTGAAGGTGGACCTAGGAAGACGGCTCAAGTTCCCTGATAACATCGCGGTGACCAAACACAGGCCAGACATAGTCCTGGTGTCTGAAACAACAAAAGAAGTGGTCCTGCCGGAGCTGACTGTCCCCTGGGAAGACCGGATGGATGAGGGCCAAGTATGAGGAGCTGGCAGGCGAATGCCGAAGCAGGGGATGGAGGACACGATGCAACCCAATCGAGGTCGGGTGCAGAGGGTTCGTCGGCCAGTCTCTCATCAGGGCACTCGAAATGTTGGGAGTGAAGGGACTGCAGATAAGGAAAGCCACCAGATTATCACCGACGCAGCAGAATAAACGTCAAGGTGGCTGTGGATCAAGCGGGGAGATCCGTGGGCTAAACAAGCTACTTAGACATGAGCCGGGGCCTGATCAACCCTTGGCTGGGTCACATGGGCGAGGGTGTCTGTTGCGAGACCCGAAACACCCTATGAACCCAGGCTACAACACTGATGATGTGTCTAAGCTGCACCAAGAGTGTTTGCTGTCACATGATTCTGTTGTTGACTTCTACAAAAGAGGAAGTATTTTAAGTCAACGTGGAATCTGCTTTTGAATTTCACTTGTGAGTATTAATCTCTATAACCTGTCAGATTAAAAGTAGCCTTTAGTTCAGTGTTGGACACAAACATGAGCGACTCAGAGATATTTAAGAGTCAATTTTGTGTTTTCAATGAATCCAGTTTCCTCCCACAGTCCAAACACATACAGAGGTTGATTTGGAACTTTGGGGAAATTGTCCATAGGTATGAGTGTGTGTGTGAATGGTTGTCTGTCTTTGTGTGCCCTGCGACAGACTGGCGTCCTGTCCAGGGTGTCCCCTGCCTCTCGCCCAATGAAGCTGGGATCGGCTTCCCGCGACCCCGATAAGGGATAAAGCGGTAGAAAATGAATGAATGAATGAAAAACATGAAGGCCAAATCAATCAATCGAAAATGAAGAACTGATATAAAAATTAAATGTGTCACATATTTAATATCTTATTTATATATATATATTTATTTATATATCATGTATTTTTTCCACTTCTCTGAGCACTCTGGCTTCCTCTTCTGTCGGTTAATGATTGGATTTTTAGCAGGTTCTTCTGGTGGAGATGAAGCACGTCATGGCTCATTTAGACTCTTAAGAGGCAGTAACTGCAGATACATTTTTTAAATAAGATCAATGAGCGTGAAATGTGCTACAAAATAAAGTGGAACATCGACCAGATGGTTTGTTTAAAATCGAACTGTGTTCGTGTTGATGTGATGTGACAGTAAAACTGAGGTTGATGGGAGTTTGATACTTCCTGTTAAGACAGTTTGGTAAATGTGAAATGTGTGTTAGCAAGAGAGCAAAAACATTTTGACACCCATGATCTAAACATCATGCGCTGAACCTTCAACGGTCATTGACTTTGTTCTAAACTAACTAGTGCAACATGGTTATTCATTTATTCAAAGCATCTGTAGTTTTGTTTTCATTTCTAGCTTCTTCCAGGGATGAGAAGCAGTGAAACGTATAATAAATTCAACTCTCATTGTACACAAAATAGTTTTTAAAGGACAGAATCAGTCTTGTATGTTGAAAGTTCGCTTTAAAATTAACATATACATGTAAAACTATGAGCAATTTTGAAAATGAAAGTATACATTACATTTCCACCTTTAATTTCTTTCAAACGTCTGTAGAAATGAAGCAAGATGTGAGAAACGACTCTGGAGTCTGTTGGAGTTTTGAAAATAATTGTGGTTTATAAAACCCAGATATGACAGGATCACCAAAAGTGTGTACAGAAATACAAATACCATCATAGAACAGTGTTATACACTCGACAAACTACTCTGGAAGAAAGGGGGGGGGGGTTCTGGGAAGGATGATTAAAAAACTAAGACATTTTTTTCTTCTTCTTTTGAACGTCTTAACATCTCTTCGATCACATTGAGCCACAGTGAAATATCTTTACGGTTCATATCAGAACATCCACGAAACTACAGCTACTGTCACGGTCCACTAGATAGGAGCTACAAACGACAGACATCGAGCACTTTCAGTCCACGAGCAACATTTCCTCATCAATGAATCCCATTTATGTGGAGAATTTGAACCCCCGGGGGTCAAAGTGCGCCCGACAACAACAGATCCACAACATCTTCATGCACATTCACAAATGTACAACAACATCACGGCTTCAGCATCAGAACCTGTCCTCCCTCTTTTATTCTGTGAAAGAAAACCAACATCTCCCCTTTTTCTTTTTTTTTTTTTTTTAACAAACACATTGAAAACAGCTTTACACATGGAAAAAGTGCAGGGTCACAAAAAATGTCCTACAAAATACTGCTCGTATGAAATCTGAGGCATCGATGAGGCTAATGTACAGAACATCGGGTCAAATAATTTAATCGTTATGTACAATGTAGACAGAAAAAGCAGCATGCAGGTCTTTGTACAAAACTATGGGCTGTGGTGTTGTGCTCTCTGACTGTGTGTGTGTGTGTGTGTGTGTCTGTGTGTGTCTGTGTGTGTTACATGTGTGTCCAGCAGATCAGTCTGTTTAATTGTTTAACATCTTTTTTTTCTCATTTAAATTAAAATATTTAGGATAACATGTTTCAGGTAGTTTTAATTTTTGATAAGATCAGACTATATTTTTGATGGATTTTTAATGAAGGGAATCAGGAGTAAAAGACTGAAGAATGGATCTGTTTTTTTTTTACTTCTCTGTAAGTCATGGTTATATAATTATTATATATGTTTTAAACGGCAAAACAAACACATGTTTTGTTTGCTCTTTAGTTTATTGTGATTATTTTTTTCTCTTTGCACTGATTTCTTTGTGGGAAATGTCGCCTCCGGGGATGATGGGTGGACAAGAAAACGAATTCATTTGGAATAATAAAAAGCACTGAGATCAAAAACATTCCTGAAAAATATCCAACAGCTGCACTAAGCGAAAAAGTCACAGATTATAAGCAGTTTTAGCAACGAAACAAAACATTCACCTGTCACATAATCATAAACAAAGTTCTTTAAGCAGAAACACACAATTTTTAGACTCATTTTCTTTGTCATAAATGTTGAACCACATGAGGGTCAAAATGTTACTTAGTGCTGCTTTAAACGAAGAACATTTTGACAAGAACTGATAGTATATTTCCCTTTTTTTTCATTTTAAAGTATTACAGTTGTGCACGTCACTCGGACCAGCACTCGAGTGAACATTTGTGTCTCAGCCGTTACATTACGACCACCGTAGAGCATAGACGCTTGTGGTCCTATTGTCATGGCACAGGTTTGTTATAAGCAGCAAATAATTGAACAGTGACTAAATCTAGGGTCATATTGGGATATATATGATATTGTCAAAGGTCGACCCCCGGCAGCCGTGTGTCGATCATGTATCTGGTCATATAAATATGGCACTTTTGCCAGGAAAACATTCGTCACTGAACAACTTTGGCAGAGTGATAATGCACTTACAAAGACCACGACTGATGTGTGAGTTCGGGGGGCGACTCCAGGACTTTAGTAAAAACATGATACAGTAAAACATTAAAAAAAAAAAAAAAAAACATTCCACAGGTTATAAAATACATAAAAACAATCATGGCAGAGGCTGAAACTAGTCTCACGAGTATAAACAACACAAGTAGAAATACTCCACCACAGTCGAAGTGAAGCACGTCCAGTTTACAAAGCAAATCTTCTGGTAGTTTAAGTGCACTTTTCCCGCAAGTGCGTCTCCGCGTGACGAAACAAAGATGGCGTATTCAAAGAATCAACCGGCTGAAACCGGCTGACTTCTCCTGACGTGATGTTCGAGCGGCTCCTGCGTCGCCTCACGAGTCTGTTGTTGGCTTTTGTCGGGATTTGTCCTGATGTAAACAGTCGTCTGCAGCCGCGAGGGTGAAGGGTGTGTGTGTGTGTGTGTGTGTGTGTGTGTGTGTGTGTGTGTGTGTGTGTGTGTGTGTGTGTGTGTGTGTGTGTGTGTGTGCTATTCCACTATGCTTGTGCTTCTGTAAGATATTTGTCGTGTTAGATGTGATCCTAGGTTCCAACTGAGAGTAAAGATGAGGTAAACTTTGACCCTGAATAGGATCAAACCAGATAAAATATGTTGATAAAAACTTCTATGAGGTTTAAGAGTGGTCAGCAGGTTGACGTGTGTGTGTGTCGGCGGCTCAACTGAAGGCCTCGTCGTCCGTGTCGTCGATCAGGACCTTTGTGTCTTTCTTGGACCTGAAATCGATGAATACTTTGTTGAACCTGGACTCGATCTGTAATAACTTCTTTAAACTCTTACTGTGACGTGGACAGCAGGGGGCGCCGCAGGGACAGGCTATAGGATCTCTTCCAGGCCTTCTTGCCGGAGCGGTTCCGCACTCCCTCGTCCTGGTCCATCATCTGCTCCAGCAGGGTCTGGTCGTCGGCGTTGAGGGGCGCCACGGAAATATCTCTCACCGCTCGGAACTCGCCGCAGTTGTTCAGGTGCTCGTTCTCCAGGCGGAAGAAGTTCCAGACAAAACGCCTGCGAGGGGTGAGAAGTTATAATTAAAAACGGAACCAGAACTTCTTTGATTCCTCTTTGTCCCAACACACCTGAAGACCTCCAGCGGAGCCAGGACGGTGGCGATGATGTCGCCCACCGAGTGGATCTTGGTGGTCGTGGTCAGAGTGATTTGGATCGTCCAGGCGAAGCGAAGGATGACGTCTTCTATGATGGCGCAGTAGTAGTAAGCCTGGTGGAGGACGGCACAGAGAAGAGTTTATTCTCCTTATAATCTTTAAAAAATACATTTTCTATGCTATCAAATCAGATCTGGGTAAAATAGATCTATAAATATATATTATGTGTGTTGTATTTTTGTCATTTCTGCACTCGGTAGATGTCGTATTTCATATTAAATAATGTGTATATGCTAAGTGTGGGGTCCACAAAAAGGCCCTTTGACTGTGTTCATGAGATCAGAGTAGAACTGATCCGAGTAGAGTGTGTTGAAAACATCTAGCTGACAATTTTATCTTAAATACATTAACTTAATATATTTAAGTATTAGGTTATTTTCTAGATAATCTTTCTTTTGTTTAATATTTGTTGCTCCTCATAATAATTTGAGTCAACATTGAGATCATATTTGTAACTTTTTATTTTGTCATTATTTATCACTTTAAATGTAAAGTTTATATTTATTAATTTCAAATATATATATATTTGGCATATTTGGGTTTTATTTTCATTGTTTATTACCCCTAGTTTGATACTTTTTGGGGGCACTTACAACAGTCCAATATCAAATGAGGACCCTGAAGATTTTTTGTTATTATTAAAGAAGCAATAACATTTTTAAAGTTAACATTTAATCTAATTTTATTTTATTGTTTTGTTTTTTACAACATTGACAATAAACGTTTTCTGAGCTCGATGAATAATATCATTACATATTTTTTCTTGATATATATAAAACACTTTTTTTATTTAACCAATATTACCATTATTCTTTCATATATCATATAAATATCTGAACTATATCCTATTATATTCAACAGTTTTTTTCAGCCTTTGAAATATAATTGATAGCAATGAGCTCAACAGGCCAGCAGGTGGCAGTAGCGTAACAATCACTCGTCAGACATGAACGACTAATACTAATATTAAATGTAACTTGTTTACACTGAGGCTCTTAATCCCAAGTCAAGTGCACCTTGTGTGGGTAGACGATTTCTTCTCGGAGGAACGTGTTCTCTCCGGCGCCGCGGTCAAACAGACCCCAGTCCATCCGCAGATCCCAGATCAGCGTGTACAGGGAGCTGATGGTGGAGAAGATGATCAGCAGGTAGAAGAACGTGTCGGCGTCTGTGTGTCCTTGTTCTGGAATGACAAGAGGAAACATCTCTGATCGACACACGTGGAGTATTTAGTGTTCACGGTCCAGACTTGAACCTCACTTAACCTCATGGTAACACAAAATGAGTTCATTTTGACTCACAACTGCTTCGTTCTGTTTCTTAAATATTGTTTTTTTTAATTTACTTCTTTAGAGCTTGTACCATCATCTCCATGATGCACGTCTACAGTCCACAAACTTGTTGGTGGAGGTCATGATGTGTGTGTAATGAAACACACTGACTCACACTCAGAGGCCTCTGCTCTGCACCATCAGTCACCGTCACCTTCTCCTCCTGCTCGGAGCCAACAAGACGCCGAAGAGACGAACATCTCCGGCTGCAGTGACTCAACAATTCATCCACAATTAACGACTTGTTGGCGTAGACCTCCCTCCTCAGACCTCCTTCCTCAGACCTCCCTCCTCAGACCTCCCTCCTCAGACCTCCTTCCTCAGACCTCCTTCCTCAGACCTCCTTCCTCAGGCCTCCCTCCTCAGACCTCCTTCCTCAGACCTCCCTCCTCAGACCTCCCTCCTCAGACCTCCTTCCTCAGACCTCCCTCCTCAGACCTCCCTCCTCAGACCTCCTTCCTCAGACCTCCTTCCTCAGACCTCCTTCCTCAGACCTCCCTCCTCAGGCCTCCCTCCTCAGACCTCCTTCCTCAGACCTCCCTCCTCAGACCTCCTTCCTCAGACCTCCTTCCTCAGACCTCCTTCCTCAGACCTCCCTCCTCAGACCTCCTTCCTCAGACCTCCCTCCTCAGACCTCCCTCCTCAGACCTCCCTCCTCAGACCTCCCTCCTCAGACCTCCTTCCTCAGGCCTCCCTCCTCAGACCTCCCTCCTCAGACCTCCCTCCTCAGACCTCCCTCCTCAGGCCTCCCTCCTCAGACCTCCCTCCTCAGACCTCCCTCCTCAGACCTCCCTCCTCAGACCTCCCTCCTCAGACCTCTCTCCTCAGGCCCCTCCGACAACACCAGTCTTTTCACAGCCTGGACTGAAACCATCTCCATCCTGCTCTGCCGTTTCAGATCCTAAACTTCTTATCCTTCGATTCCCTTCCTGACGTCGGGACGAAAAGATGAAGTTTTCAAATGCGTCCGACCTCATCTGCATTCCAGGTGAGTCCGGCGCGTTATTCTGCCTCCGGCGGGCAATTACTCCGTCTCCACACCTGCTCCGCCGTTGGTCTCGTATCTATCAAATCCCTGAACCGACGTTCCTTTTATCTCCTTCGACCTCCTCTTCCTCTGTAACCTCTTCACCTCCTCCTTGAGACCGACGGCTCTACCGCCTTCATCGTGCGTCTGTTTAAAATGATTCAAACCGTTTGTAGACGATGAGGATCAGCTCAGCTAAAGTCGAGACCATGGTTCTCAGGCAGAAAAGAAGTGGATTTTCTTTGCTCGGTTAGAAATGTGTAACGGATCTGACGGATCCAATGTTCGCCTCAATGTAACAGGAGAACGTTCAAATGGAACTCCTTGGCTCTGATCAATGATAATTCAATGGAACTGGACATTATTTTCAAACTTGGATCATAACACAGTTGTTTCACGAAGCTTCATCAACACAGTACTAGTGATGTGTCTAATGGTGTCGAAGCTTCGAAGCGCGAAGCGTGTATCGATGCATGTGTTGGTGACGTATTTCTCTAGGCCTCTTGAACCAGCCTATCACGTGACAAAGTCAGGATGCCCTCGAAATCTGAAATGTAGTTGCCTTGAAACGCAATCTTTTAGATTTAGCATATTTTCTCTTTATAATCTTTAAAAAAATACATTTTCTATGCTTAAATAATCTCAAAAGAATAAACCGCCTGAAGCCAAGCACTGTAGAAAATTACCTATTCCTGAATAACAATTAGTAATTGTTCCACCGAACACACGAGCAATTCAAACACATTTTTGTTAATTATCAGAAGTATTTACCGTATTTTCCGCACTACTAGGAGCACCGGATTATAAGGCGCGCCTTCAATGAATGGCCTATTTTTGAAATGTTTTCATAAATAGGTCGCACCGGATTATAAGGCGCATAGAATAAAAGATACAGTCAAACGTTTGACTGGGGTTACGTTATGCATCCACTAGATAAAGTTGTGCTAAAATGAATGTTTAAGATGCTTCAAGCAGCAGCGCGTGAGACTGGTGTTGTGACAAATGTTGAGTGCGCGGCAGTGAAGTTGAGCGCGTGCATGACAGCTAGAGTGCATTTGTATGACATGTTGTATGCACGTGTATGACTGGTTGAGTGCACAGCAGAGTGATTATGCCCCCAAAAAAATGTTTAGACACACTCGCTCAAACCGATGGCAGTAATCTTACTCCATAGACGTCCGCCATGATGTGACGTGCGTTGTTAATACCACCCTGTGATGACGCAATGACGTAATCCCGCCCACAACATGTCGACACTGTCGTTTTTTTTTAATTTAAAGGCTTTTAAGTGCGCCTTATAGTGCGGAAAATACTGTAAGCACAAATGAGCTTCACACTTATTGACCACTTGATGGGGAAGTAGAGCAAGTGAAGTATCACTTTCATAATGCAAAGAAAACTTATAATAATGTATGTATGTTTTTGCTGTTTAAGTATCACCTAAAACATTCATAATTTCCCAAATGAATTTGGGAAATGATAAAGTTACATCTAATCTAATCAAAACATCGTATTGTCCGTGAAATGAATATTTTTATTTTCAATGATCTGTGTTGATGGAGCTGGATCTGAAACGGCAGCAGTTTTTCTGTGGAGTGAAGCGAACGCTTGTATTGATCCTGAGATCATCTGCCACGTTAATGGCACATGGATTTGGAATTCTTTGCTTCGACAGGAAATCCTGTGAGCCGGAAACTCAGACTGGCGTCAGTTAACATTGCCTCGACCTAACCCGACTGTAATGTCTCCATGTGAGCAAACAATAGTTCTTTATTAAATAGTAGTTCTTTAAGTGTGGCTAGGCTAGTTAGCAACAATAGCTTCCTGACTGAGTCGACTAATTACAAAAATAAATGTATTTAGTTTCAAAAGTATTTCTGCTCATAACCTGAAGTATTAATCACAAATTATATCTTTAGTCACGTTAGTACTAGTACCAAAATGATGCAAACAAGCTAACTAGCCATAGCAACACTGTCTTTGCTTGATCGCTTTGTGCCTCTACTGGCTGAAGACGGTACTGCACTTAATATTTACTAATAGTTAAATATTTTATATATTTTTAAATAGTCACCTACCATTGAATCGAATATCTTAATGTCATTTAAATACACTCAAATTACCGGGCTAATACTTAAAATGTATTTTTCTTTTTAAAATATTTTCAAAACTATTTTATTGAAAGTGTCAAATCATCAACGAAGTTACCTCAAGACAGTTTAAGTAAGAAAGTATGAAAGTGTTTACTTAATCTGGACACTGATGTAGCTTTGTTTAATATAATTACAATAATTATATACAATTATTCAACAGCTTTAATTAAACTTATTTCACTGCAACATGAAAGAAGATGCCACTGAAAGAGCTGAAAAATCAACATATATTGAGGGTAAAAAAACAAGTTTTACCTCAATATATGTGTTTTTTTTAGCCTTTAGGTCTGAAACACTGATTCAAGATTACAAATCTGATACTGGTGTTATTTTAGCAGGTATTTGATGGATCATCGGTCACTACGTCCCTGTTTTCCTGCAAAAACACATTTCATTGAAGTAAATGTACTCAAATTTGACCAATACTTGGCAAACATTCAATCTTTCTGACCAAACTACTTCTTTTTTTTCTGTAATTTCTCGCCATAATTACATCAACAATGTTCAAAATCTCCGTATCCTTTCACTTAGCGTGAGAGTTTCCAGCTCCTCACTCGCGCAGAGTGACTCCATTACTGCGTGGGATGAAAACGTCTTCACAGAGAATAAGACATGAGTCGAGGCCATTAGTGCGCGAGCTCACAGGATACAGTTTAATGGACGCCTCTCGTAGCCACCGGTTTCATCGGCTCGGCTAATGAATCATGGACTTGATCGGAGTTTAAGAAAGTCGATGGATGGAGAAACATTTTCATGCTAACGTTGCAGGATCGGCTACAAATTAAACGGTGTTTTAAGTGGAAACATGAACTTGTTAGAGTGGATGTAAAAGGAAGGAAGGATGGAAGAGGAAGCTTTTATCTTCTCTTCAGCTTGAACGTCTTGTGAAGTGGACTTTGATTCAGAGTCGTAACAGGCTAATCGAGCAGCAGACCATTGAAACCTCTCGCTCCAGTTCAGTCAGTGTTTTACTATTATTGTGTTTCCTGCCAATCTGTTTTCTAACCTTTTACCTTCGAGATGGAATCTTGTTTATCCAGCTCCGTGTTTGACGAAAACCTTTTTCTTCTAGTTTCAATTATCGAGCTTCCGGCAAAACCGAGCCGAGGCCGACCTTCTTCCAGGAGCTGAAGGTCATCGGTGCTTTCAGTGCGGCGCTCGCCTGTGTTGACGGAAGTCTGAGACGAATCGTGACTCACGGGTTCATCAGGTGCACTGGGTGTTATTACACAACTCGTGTTTGAAATCTGTTTTGACGGAGTGAGGGGGAGACGATGGAAGAGACTGCAACAGTTTTTTCTCCTCCTCACGGTTAATTTCTCACCGACTCTAAACATGCCTGCAAGTGACCTGGAGCGTCTGCCGACCAATGAGGCGCGTGGGTTTGGGTCATGTGATGTGGGAGACGGGAGCGACTGGTGTCGATAAAGTTTTGACGCTTTATTGACAGCGACACAAGCTTTTAAGAACGATTATTAAAAAATATGAGAAGTAAAACAGAGGATTATTTAGGAACATGAATCCCTGTTGTAGTATCGGTTACGCGACGGTTAGAAGCCTCGACTACACGTGTAGAACGGGTTAAAAACATTGACACGCCTAATACATACATAAAGTGAAATTATTATTTTCATTTAATTTAATTTAATGATGTTCTTTGTTGCTTTATTATCAAGTCTCCTTTTCTACGTTCCTTTAGAACACTGCAGAGGAATTGAATTTCCTCAGGGGCCACATGTATTACAGCGGTTGTTGTGAGGGGCCGTCAAGCAGAAAAATGAAGGGAAAATAAATAAGTAATACAAAATGCACTTAAATGATTGCTTTTTATCTTATTATTTTAAATAACTTATACTTTTAAATATTCACTAGATAGATTCTCACAAAAGGACAAAAGTTCTGAAACAAAATTGTCATATTGACAGACAATAAATGAATAATAGAAAAATAAATACAAAATAAAATGGTTATTTTCCATGTGATCTGTGACTTCATAAGGGCCACACATGTCCAGTTCGAGGGCCGCAGACCTGAATAACTCGACCCGTGTCTCTGCGCTCACCTCGGTGTGTGGCGTACAGTGCGGCGAAGGTGACCACGAAGAAGGTCGTGGAATATTTCCCAGCATTCACCAGGTGTGGAAAGGCCCTCTTGGTGTCCCGGTAGCGCCTCAAGCACTGGATGAAGCGGAACCAGGCGGGCAGACACTGGATGACGGCGCGCAGGCCGTACGAGTAGCTGTGGCAGAAGAAGCCTCTGGAGTCTGCAGAGAAGTTGAAGGTTTCACTGGGAACGTTGTCGAGATGCTGGGGTGAAGGGTCAGAGAGCGGCACCTGTCAAGGTCGGCAGCAGACCCTTGCTGTTGCTCCACTGCAGCTCGAAGATGTAGAAACACACCAGGTACTCCAGGTCCATGAGAACCACCACCAGAGAGTTGAGCTGATCCGCCAGCCAGAAGTCTGCGAACTCCACCCGGTGAAACGGCGCCGTGAACACACGGAACTGGAAGATAAAGACACCTGGTCAGTGAACTCAATCTTCTTTTTTAAAAGACAAAATAATAGAAAAATATTACATTTTTGACTGTTGGCATCTGATAAATCTTGATTTTATTTCTAATATTGCAGAATTAAAACTCACAACTTCCTGCTAGAACTTAATACAAAGTGCAAGCTCAGCATTTTTAGTTCACGATCATTTCAATACAGGAAATACATTTTTATATAAATATATATACAAGTATTCATGATATGGGATATTTTCAAACGCATATAAAGTAAATTATTATACAATTTTATTTTTTTAGTCTCGCACAGGCCGGCGCTAAAGATGGAAACTAATATTGATACATTCTTACTGGGGATAAGTCGTCACGAAAACAGATTCAACAAATAAACATATCATATTGAGACATACAGGACACATATTAAAAGTAATAAATTATAAAAAATAATAAATATAATGCAAATAAATACAATAAATATAAACAATAATCCTTATAGAATAATACAAAATTACAACATAAATAATCGTAACAATCATAATAAACACTAATTTAATGTTATTTATATAATATTTATTAAATATACTTTACTTGATAAAATTATCATGACAATGTTGTCATCTTTTTCTGTTGTACCACAATTTATACAGTACTATTGTGACGACCTGTCAATAAGTCATACATTGTTTTATTGTGTATAGTATATATTTTTTAATATTGCGATACAAATATTTGGAAATTAAGGACAATATTACACTAAAATAAATCCGTGGAAAATAAAACTTTATAAGGTTAAACACAATATCAGGGTCATATAGAGTTTGAACTAGAAAACAATATAACAAAGTGTATATATTTAAATAATAGTTATATTGTTTTAAACAGTAGATAAATACACGTAAACTAAACTGAATAATAAAACATGAATCATAAACCCCCGACACTATCTATGATGTATTAATTAACTCTGAGATAAGACGAGCTGAACACACAAACATTACATCAGGTTTGCTGCTGAACACTCTCTTGTAAAGCAGGCCGTGAGTGAAGGAGGCGCGACACTGCTCCGGATAATGAGCGTGTAATTGAAGGATCCTCCATCAAGTCATTGTTGAGACTCCAGCAGCTTATCACGGAGCCTCAGGAACCCGAGTCACACTCACTGTGCGTTTGTTTGTTTGTGTGTCAACGCTTCTGTGGGAACGTTATTTGGGGACGTGACTTTGGCAGGAGCCACGCTATTGACCAGACTTGGGAAGTTGATCCGACCCGACCGACTCTTTCCATTAACCCTGACGCTCCCTCGGGCCCCGTGTGACATTTTCAAAAGTCCCCGCACGGCCCCTGAACCCTCGGCGCGAACCTGCGCACGAGGGTGGATTGATCCGTCATCGGCACCAATTAAATCGGTCGTTATCGATCAGGCCCCGTCAATCAAGTAAGTATCGATCGAGGGGTTTCGCAATATGAGCGGCTCAGATTTTCATTTCTTCCTCAAACATCGTAATCCAGCCGCTACGAGAACCGACCCTGCCTGGCTTTTGTTCGCTCCTTCGAATTTGTTTCGATGAACCAATCGGGCGAGGCGTGATGGAGAGGACGAGGCTCGGAGGGAAGGGTTGGGCGCAGGAGAGGAGGAAGAGGAGCGATGAAGAGGAGGATGAGGAGGAAGGAGGAGGGACAAAGAAGCTCGGGGGTCTCAGCGTACTGATAGATCTATGACTATAATGATTGCACAGTCACAGCCTCCACGTCCCCCGAGACCGGGGCTGCATTCTATTATCCCTCAACTCGCTGCCCTCACACACACACACACACGCTGACACACACACACACACACACACACACTCACTCACACCGACACACACACTGCAGTGCGGCCCTGCAGCTCGGCCTAGACAAAGAAGAAAGAGACGTCGGAGGATTTGTAAACACAACTCGACTAAATTATACATGTTTCAATGTTTGACACGAGAAGAAACACACACTGGAATTGTTGCTGCAGAGAAAAAAAAAAAAAGAAAAGAAATTCCATCATTGTTGCTTCTTCTTTTTCATCAAGAAAAAGAATCAAACGTCACATTTCTAGAACGGAGTGAGAGGTGTAGTTAGTCTGCTGAAAACTACAGATTATTTTTATTACGATAATTTTCAAAAAGGTTTATTGTGACTTTACTACACACCTTATGTTTAAAAATCTCTCGTTTTTTTGTTTCCGGATCTTAAGAAAGATGGATTATAGGCTCCTGATGACACACAACACTTGATGTTTAGTCATTTTCTTCGGTGTGGGAGAAAAAAAGCCGTCAAAAATATTTCTCATTCAGTTATTTTGACTTTAAACATATGTTTCTTGTTGTTTAAGGAAATATGATTGTGCTTTAAAAAAATATTAATGATTTAAAACATTTTCTTGATCCGCTTTTTTGTCATGACGACTGGACTGAAACGGTTGAGGTCTGATAACACAACGTAATATTTACGGTTGATTTTTACTGAACAGACATTACCCTTGTGTAATCTCAGGGTCAAGATGACCCGAAGGCCTTAAAACAAATGTGTTTGGGGTATCCCTTTTGTTGTCTCAGGGACAAGGTGACCTGAAGGCCCGGTAACAAAGGTGTTTGTGGTATCCCTTGTGTTGTCTCTGGGTCTAGATGACTGACCTCTATCACTGCATATGTATTTATGAAAGCCAGGGAAGTCGTTCACCTTGACCAAGATACAACACAAAGGATACCCCAAACACATTTGTTTTTGGGCCTTCGGGTCACCTTGACCCTGAGACAACACAAATGATACCACAAACACATTTATTTTCGGGCCTTCAGGTCACTTTGACCCTGAGATAACACAAAGGATACCTCAAACACATTTATTTTCGGGCCTTCTGGTCACTTTGACCCAGAGATAACACAAGGTATACCTGAAACTTATTTATTTTCGGGTCTTTGGGTCAACTTGACCCAGAGATAACACAAGGGACACCTGAAACACATTTGCTTCCGGGCCTTGGGGTCACTTTGACCCTGAGACAACCCCCCGTTCAAGCTCTTAAATAATCCTACTGAATGCCTTATTTTCAAAAAATAAATCCCAATAAATACATTTAATTCCGAACACACAGAGACAACAGAACTGACCAGAAGCTTGAGGAGCCAGAAGCGTGACTTGTAGTAGCAGGTCTTGAAGGGGTTGATGAGGAACAGCACCATGAAGCCGTAGAGGATGAGAGGGTTGATCTGCATGGGTATGTAGGTGTACTCGGAGTAGAGGCAGGAGAGGATGCTGACACACCAGAGTACCCCGAGGAAACCAGCGATCTGTGAAAACAAGGATATAAATGTAGAGAAAACAGGATATTGTCGCGTGACGTTACGAGTCGCACCTCGAACAGATGCTGGTGCGAGAGGTTGTTCCGAGGGTTGATCTCAAATATCAGCACGTGGTTGACGCCCGCCTGTCTCCAGCCGTACGTGTTGATGCCCAGCAGGAACAGGAACTGGATCAATAGGAAGCCGCCGCGGTAGATCCGCACCAGCGGCCACACATTCTCGTGGTGGATGAAAACAGCACCTGAACAAAAAACAACAACATCCATCAGAGACCATTTTTTGAAATTTCAGTTCATTTTAACGACGTTGAGTGACATACCAGTGAGGACGAAAGCGATGGCCAGGATCATGAAGACGCCGCAGTAAAGACCGACACGGAAGGTGGTCCACGCCAGAGCGGGCTGATTGGAAAAAAAAAGTTTGTATTTATAAGTTCAACTCCCTTTCTTCAGACTCTCCCATGAAGCCACGCCTCCATAGGGCTTGGCTATGATTAATTGATCCCTTTATTATGGTGGAATTTTCAAGAGCGAGGGGGAGGCGGGACAAACGGCTGCTGAGTTTGACGGACATATCGCCCTCAAATCGTCTTGGTGGGTTGATGAAAATACAACAAACCATAACCGCAGCCACTCTGCTGTGATTGGTCAAACATCAAGGTTTGTCACCACGCGTCATCAATCCCGGAAGTCTCCATCTCCAAGGGATCCGTTGTATAAACAAAGCGGGGTGTGATTACAGATGGCTGGAGGAGGAGTGAAGCCATTATTACGTCATAATGGACTCCGCTCTCGTAACCTCTCGTTCGCCCAGATTTCAGACGGGGGAGAACTTTATAAAGTAATAAGTTCAAAACATGGTCATGATGAGAGACTTACTGCATCTTGGAGAGGAAGACTTCAACATTTGAAACCTGAGAGTTGACATTAACTTCCTTGAGTGTGACCTCTGACCTGAGCTGCCCCCAGCGGAGGAACCCTCAACCTCTTCATGGCCCTCTGGCGGTCTCCGCCCTCCAGCTCCGTGGTCACGAGAGTCTGCAACGAACAGACGAACCAGGGGTCACGAGCGGTTCTTTCAGAGGAACGTGCTGAAGAAGTACTTCAGTCTCGTTGATCAGCTGAGTGATCTTCTTGCAGGTGTAGAACGGAGCCACCTCCACGTGGGCCACGCGCCAGTCCGCCCCGCGGGGGGTGTCCAGGATCTTGTCGTGCTTCTTCAGGATCTTGCGGAAGCCGGTGAAATTCAGATTCTGGGGAAGACGAAGGGCGGGATCAAAGGTCGTTCTCTGTGCGAGCGCGAGTCTTACCTGGTAGTTCTGCAGCAGGATGAGGCTGAGGTAGAACTCGCTGAAGGCGAGCTTCAGGTCCTTGATGTTGTGGTGTTTGCAGCGTTCCTCCTGGGACAGGTGGAACATGGTCTTGCGTCGACGCAGGCCCGGAGGAGCGTTGCTCTCGCGCTGGGCGTCCAGAGACGACTGCAGCTCATTCTGCAGGGTCGCGAACCGCCTCTGAGCCTCGGCCAGTTTCTCTGGAGACACAAATGACTGAGATGATGACTCGGCTCTGAACCCTGTCCTAGAAGTATCAGCATGTGGACTACTGATCGCTCAGGTCAAGTTGTTTGGGGGAGGCAACTCCATTAGGTCAAGGAAAGGGGGCAGAAGACCCCCATGAAAATCAAAACTTAAATTTCATTTAAGTTAAAAAAAAAAAAACCATAAATATATCACACATATCACCCAAAAATTGAAAAGGTCCAATTTCAATCAAATCTACAACATATTTAATAAATATTATAAATGGATGACCCAAGGATCTGAATTCACTCCCTCTCTCTCTCTAGAGTAGTTTTCAGGCTGAGTTTGTTTTCAAATGCTTTATCACACTGTGGGAACACTTTCTTTTCCAGCCAGTTGTAAAATTAAATCTAGACTATTTAGCCTTTTCACAAAGAACAGTTTCCAAAAAAAAGAAGTGCACAAAGACAGGTCAAGTTCCAAAGAACTTTTGGTTTTTATTTCAGTGTTTCCTCGTCTCTTCCAGTCAAGTCTCAGAGACTCTGGTCTCAGACACAGACACCAGCGGAAACACTATCCTGTCTATTTCAAAGAGATAAACCGACGTCTCCTCTCGCTGGTTTCCTGTCGAACCTCAATCTTATTAGAGAACCTGCTCCTCACTTCCACTCCTACCTCCTGCTGAGCTACAAGCAGGTCCATCCTTAGGTCTCTTTTGACGGGAACAAACGTCTTTTTAGTTCAAGAATATGCTTAGTTTCTGGTGGACAATTATAACTAATATTAAAACACTTGTTGAGGTGATTCTTATCAGGCTCCTTGTCAAAATTGATCATGAACAAATGGATACAACATATAAAATAAAATAAAATAATGTAAAAGTAAATACAAAAGAAGTAAAATTAGAGGCTGAGAAACATCTTTCAGAAAAAAATGGAAAAGAAAATGCTCTTCTTGTGAAGAAATATTAAAAAAAAAAAACAGAAAAGAAAAGGAACAATATAGAAACAATATAATAACACGAAAGTACATTTTAAGGGTGGACAATTACATTTCCAGTGAGAGTAACATCATAAATAGTACTGTTGAACAACCTTTAATGATTGGACAAATAAAGTAAATTAAAAAACCCTATAATACTTTTGTATAGGTTTATTATTACTTAATTATTATATTATATAGTAATACTTAAATAATAAGATGTTAAGAGGAAAGGGTAAAAAGAAAAATCGGTGAATTTACATAATGTAATTTAATACAAAGTATTTTATATGTATAAAGGAAAATACATTATTATTTAACAACACAAATAATAAAAAAAAACTTAATATATAAGGCATATAAAGGAAATATAAATTGGATTTTAGTTATAAAAAATGCATTGATATAAATTGAAAATGAAATATACATGCAAAAAAGGAAGGGAAATTATAAATTAGATCGACTGAACATACCATTTTGAAACATTTTTACACTCTTAAGTTAACAAATGAGGTCCAGATATACTTGTGTCCTCCTCGTGTCTCAGTGTAAATACTATTGGACGTCTCTGTGATAAAGCGTCAGATCAAATATTCTTCCATCACAACTATAACAGCCGCCCCTCTGTGCCATCACTCCTGTAGTTAAGCTGCAGTTTTATTGCCAGTCTCGTTCTTCATTATGACTCCAGCCGGTGAACCTTGACCCTCAGATGACCTGCTTGTCATGTCATGGGCAGCCTCTAGAGGGAGCTGTGTGTAGGGTGCTCACACTTGTCCTGCGGTGCAGTTGAAGAGCAGCGAGGGAATCTTTCACTACCAGAATATATTATGACCCCCATCTCGTGTTACACGCCCACACACTCCCTGAAATACACTCACGCCAGCCTCTGCATCCCAACACGACACGACCGTTTCATTAAGACCTCAGTTAAGGGATGTGGGGGTGAGGAAGAAGAAGAAGGGTTGACGGTAAATACCTGAATAAAAAGTGTTGATTTTCAAAAGCTCCTTCTCGCAGGTCTGGAAGAAACGCTCCTCAAACTTGGCGTAGTATCTCTTGACCGTGTCTTCATCCGTGACTGAGGACAGAGAGAAGTATTAGTGTTTGACAGCTCGAAACATGTTTCTGAAGGTCGATCATTTCGTGGGTCGACATTATGAACAACATGCTTTCATAAAGCCGTTCATGTCGGTTCACATCACGACGAGATGAACTCAGTGGACCAAAGATTCAAATATAGAATCTACATTATATGATATTAACACAACGTGAATTCATCTTTTTGCCTTCTTGTGAGGTTGAATGTCTTAGGTTAGAAGATCGACTTCACTTTTTGGGGAATATTACTTAGTAAAATTAATTAGATTTGTTTTCAAACAAGTAAAATCAGAATGAAAAAATCAACAAAATAAAAGTAATGACTGCTGCCTAGCGGCCGGAGGTTTAATTGCAACAGAAAAAATAATAAAAATGGCAAAATTCGAAACAGCCCCCCCTCATCCTCTTGGACCTGTATAAAATATTTTTAAAAGGATATTTGAATTGACAATACTATACATTTAACGATACAGGGTCAACGTTACAATATATTGCGATACTGTAAGTTTATATTTGTAGTATTGTCGAGTACTTGACTGTGGTGTTGCAGAATTTACAGACCGCATGACTCTGTCTGGCTGTTTTAATTTGTTTTAAAAACCAAAATGTGTCCAAAAATCAGATGCAAAATATGTTGGAGTCGACTGTATCCTCTCATCCTCAGTCGAAAGTCGAGGTGCAGGTCTAAAGTTAGCGGAGAATCAAAATGTATAGCTCTGAAAGTAAGAACCAGAATTTTAAAATGGATCCTGAAAGAAACTGGCAGCCAGTGAAGAGTTTTAAGGATCGGAGAAATGTGAGTTCTTCTACTAGAGCAGGTCAGAATTCTCGCTGCAGAGTTTCGTATTGTGGGGATTTCGCAGAATTTTAAGGTTCATTTTGCCGTGGAGGAGATAATGACTGCTGCCATCCAGCGGCCGGAGGTTTAATTGCAACAGAAAAATGTATAAAAACGACAAAATTCATAACAACATTGGCTCGACTTCAGGCTAGAATTAAAATCCACCGTATTTTCTAACTTACTAAACACTATTTCTTTTAAACTCTGCTCATTGCCCAGCTCCCCCTCAGTGAACTCATCCTGGTGGACCTGTGTAAAATATTTTTAAAAGGATGTTTTCATAATGCTCTCCAGCATCACAGGAACCATCAGGCACGTTGTTGTGCAGTGAGTGTGACAGGAACTCACATCCAGACAGTCTGGATTAGATCACAGTGTTCTTTTTATCTTCAAGTCCAACCAAGAACTGAAGTCCTCCCCAGAACCACCTTGTTGGATCAGATCCCCCTGTGTCCCTCATATGACACCTGACATTGAATGAGCAGCTGGAGGCTAATGAGTTGTTGGTTTGATTCCAACACGGCATCATTCCAGTGGTTGAGGAATCATGTTGATTCTTTGTGATCCTCCATCATGTAGAGCAGAGTTACTCAAACATGAAGATTCTTCCAGACTCACGGAGGAGAGAAGAGTCTGTGGAGAACCAGCCAGACGACCTGGACGGAAGCCATGGACAGGATAACACAATAAGAAATAAACGCTGCAGGCAGCAGACTATTGATAACTGCTCGGATTCAGACGCACACACACACACACACACACACACACACACACGGGTGATCTGCCGACGATGAAGAGGTGAAAATTGAATTGAAGCCCGACAGCTTCACAGCAGAATCACCAGGAAAGTAATTTAACAAGTCAATGACGGAGAGAGAGAGAAATACAGAAGGAACAGATGATTGTTACAGGAAGAAAAAACAACACAATGCGACTGTAATTCATTTATGAATCTTCTTCTTTGACGCTGAACCTATTGTTGCCTCTGCCAAGGAGGTTAATGGGATTTTCGATCAGAAATTCTTGATAAAAGGACGAGAAAACAGAATTATTTTTGCTGCTATTCTGATTCACCGCCAGGATCCAAAATTATTTTGAAGGATTTGTCACTGTCTGCCACCTGCTGCTCCATTTATACAGCATTTCAAAGGCTGAAAAGGTGAATTAAAGAGATAAAAAAATATTTTGTATATGTTTAATATTATTAATGAAATAATAAGATGGTAAAAAGAGGACATCAATTAATATAATTTATTTAATACAAAGTATTATATTCTCAATATGTATAAAGGAAAATACATTATTATTTAACAACACAAATAATTAAATAACTTAATATATAAGGCATATAAAGTAAATATAAGTTGGATTTACACTTTGTTTTTTTTTTAAAATACATTTATATACATTGAAAATGGAGAAAACGATTAAAAAAACTAAAAGAAATGACATATAAGTGCAAATTACTTCAAATCTGGGATTGAATGCATGACATTTATTTTGAATTATTTTGTAAAAAGAAAAAAGAAAAATTGTGGGGAAAAATTAACAACAAACACAAACTCCTTGGCAGAGGTCCTAAATAGTAGCAACACAAATTTCTTTTTTTAGTCCCATTTACACATAATTGAACATTTCCAAGTTGAATAAAACTAAAATATGAATCCGTTAAATTTAATAAACACAACTTTGTACTTCCGCACATGAAGGTATAATGTACACACCTGCACAGGTGCCTTTGTTTTGTGTGTTTCTGAAGAGGAAGATCAAAGTCGATATGAGTCATGATGACGAAATGACCCTCAACTGTCTTGGTGCACTTTGACCCCGGCACTGACAGAACTCTTCACATGTGTGAGTGAGAGAGTTGTTTGATGTGCTGCTACATTCATCTCTCGATCGCACACTTTATCTCAAATAAAGCGTCTCTTGTCTTAAATACTGCTTCATGCAGAGACTGTGATGGTCCCTCATCCCTCAGCGACACAAATCTGTTTCCATCACAAGCTCTGGTTTAATAACTGCTG
Organism: Callionymus lyra; assembly: GCF_982586985.1. NCBI lineage: Eukaryota > Metazoa > Chordata > Actinopteri > Syngnathiformes > Callionymidae > Callionymus > Callionymus lyra. The sequence continues at coordinate 15,790,548 of NC_141819.1, forward strand.
TTATTATCTTCAATCATGCGACGATATTCAAAGGTCTGTGTGAGTTTGTGCAAGTGTGTGTGTGTGTGTATGTGTGCGATCATGTTTGTGGGTCAACGTGATGATGACGGAGGGTCTCAGAGGCAGTAATAGCACCTGCAGGCTCCAGGGGTGTGTGTCCCTCACGCTTGTGTGTTGAGCAGTAACACAACTCACAGGACAGTGTTTCTCAAGGTGGAATCTTTGTCGCATCTTTTTATGACAAGACAAAGAAAATAAAGAGTGAAAACACAACATAGTAAAGTGTCTAATGAGGATAATTATTGAATTCTTGAATCAGTTTCTTCTCTGAAAAACTTTTTGTTGAACTGGTTTAAGGTAAAGGTGATAATAATGATAATTGAAACCTCTGAACATATTTCATGACAGTGTTAACGCCTTATGTAAAGTCAATGTTGGAGCTACGATGTCGAAGTGGCAGGGAGGTCCGGTCAGGGGAGGCAGGTGAGACAGTGCCTCACCTCTCAATGCTCAATCCATCACAAACTGTCTTGATACCAATATAATGCTCCCAGAGGTTTATGTGCCTTGGTTTTCCACAGTCTGTCTAATGCATTCAAGCATTAAAGTTTAATGTTTGTAAGGGTCTTATTTAGTTTCGCTGATCGGAAATACAACCACGGTGAAAAGGCAAAGCTTGAGAGAGCAGAAACTGTTTTAATCTCAATCGTAAAAAGACTAAGACAAATACAATAGAATATTGTATTATGGTATATCGTATTATTATTAGAAGATTTTAGTCTTGAATAAAATATTATTTGTTTTTCACACGCTTCTATCGACCAATTTAATACTTTTTAATTATCTTTTCATGAACTATAGTCCTTTTGCGTAAATCTAGCCAATCACAGAAGGCCCCACGACATATTAACCAATCAGAAGCAACGAAAGGCGGGTCTTTTACAGACGGAACCACGCGGTATTAACCAATCAGAAGCAACATAAGGCCGGTGCGTCTATCCTGACAGCAATGAGTCTAACAATGTGTGATGAATCTCACCTCACAGCCCTGCGAAGTGACTTCATATGTTTTGTGTGTCAGTGTGTGTCAGTGTGTGTCAGTGTGTGTTTGTATCAACTGACCAGTGATGTCTTTAGTATTAAACTATCAAGAGAAAGAATCTCAACTTGTGTCAAGTGATAATAAGATCTTAGATTTCACTGTGATGTATGCAGAGAGAGAACATTCCTCGTGACAAAGAAGTCAAATGGAAAACTTTGCTCACAGACTTTGTATCTCGTCCTTAGAACCGGATGGTTCCAGAGATGTGTGTTTACCTTTTAGCATCAATATTAGATAAAGAGATATATTCTGAGAAAAATCTCTAAACTTAGGAAAATTATGTCACAGCACAATCTGGATCTTAAAGTCCATGTGTTTGTATCTTCTTGTTTAGACTATTGTAACAGTTTATTTTCGTGTCTAAACAAGAAGGATCTGTCTCGCCTGCAGTTAATACAAAACTCTGCAGCGAGAATTCTGAGCTGCTCTAGTAGAAGAACTCACATTTCTCTGATCCTTAAAACTCTTCACTGGCTGAAAGTTTTTTTCAGGATCAATCTTAAAATTCTGGTTCTTACTTTCAGATCTATTCATTTTGATTCTCCACTAACTTTAAACTTGCACCTCATTTTTTTTTAGATGTGACTCGAAAGAAGTCGTTTAGACGCCATATATATATATATATCAACGATCCCTCAGATGCGAGCAGCATAATAAAGACACTAAAGGTTTGAAATAAAAGAGGAAATAATGGTTTGACGTCTCTTTGGATCAGTGTTAATGTTTATTACTGGTGTTTCCATTTTGGTTAATGGTGCATTTGGAATGCATTTGACTGATCGAACAGAGCCGTACGAGTCTTTTACTGATGTTTATTGACACCTTAGCACTGGATTTAAGAAGCAATAAACAGCATTCATTTTCTGAAAGGTTTATGAAAATTACTAGTTTTACAAAAACACAAAGGAGATAAAGAAACCACTTCCTTGTCTCTCTTTCGCCTCGTGCCGTTAGCAAGTATGTGCTTCTGGTCGTGCGGATCAAAACAGCACAACTTCCGGTTAAAGGTTTTCAAAATAAAATAACAAATAAGAAAATAAAATCATTCAAAACCCTTGCATTTACAGTATTAGTTGATAAAACCTCCTTTTTCTTCAACAATATACACTCAAACAAATACAATTTTACTGTTTAGCAACGTATTAATTGATTTATTGAGTCATACAAATGCAATTTTAAGTTTCTATCCATGACTGGTGCTCGAATCGAACTCTACGACTTTTTTTCTTGAAATCTAATCGTTTATAATCGACACGATTCATGGACTCAACGTATTATTTCAGCGAATATAAATACTTGCCGACTCAGTAAAAAGGCTGAAGTGGTTCGATCGGATGCGAAACCACTAAATATAACAACACAACAGCAACACAACAGCAACACAACGGTGTGTGTTGATGCTCCAACAGACAAAGAATTGTGCTGCTGGGTAGAAACACAGCTCTTGACCTCCAGAGATCCCCTGGCGGGACGTCGACTGCAAACCCCCCCCTCACTCCCGCTGTAACCCCTTCAGTAGATTGTATCAATAAATGATGAGAGAGCTTCCCCCCGAAACCTTCTACCCCCCCAAAAATAACCCCCTCCACAGACACAGCAGCAGCAGCAGCAACACAACTCTGTGAGCTCGTAAAAAACCCACTTGATAAGACGCTCGCTCTCTCGACAAATACTGCTGACACGGTAGTTTGGCGGCCGTTAAAATCATGGCCGTGTTATTTCCTAACGACGGCGAGACGCTGGAGACGATGAAGCGGCGGCGACGACAACAAACGGCCTGACAAGTGGAAGGATATTAACAAGTGGAAGGATATTAACGCTGATATCATGGGCGTCAGGGGAGCAGAGGAGGCCATTACGAGAGGAGGCCCGTGATTGGTCGACGCCCGCATGATCACCAGGTGTGATGGAGTCATAAGTAGCTGCTTAATAATAGTCGGAGGACTAAGACTAACTAGTTATTATTCGGCCCCGCGGACACCATTAAATCCCTGGTTCTCCTGGTTCAGTCTCCGGGCGAGACGACTCCAGGGTCCTCAGAACAGCAGTGAGGAGGGTGTGGACGAGGGGCGAGCGACAGACTGAGGAAGAGAGGGAGGCACATGTGTGAGGTTAATGACTGTGGTGTGAACGTGTGATGAGAGCAGATGGACTGAACCAATCACAGTGTTACACTAGTATGAATATTCAACGACTGAGTCTTGATTGAAGACTTTTGATTATTTTATCTCCTCAAGCTTCACTGTTGGTGATACATTCAACACTTTACATCCATCCATCTGTCTGTCATTCATCCATCCATCTTTCTATCACCAATCTTTCTATCATCCATCTGTCTTTCACTCATCCATCCAACTTTCTATCATTCATCCATCCATCTGTCTATCGTTCATCTTTCCATCATTCATCCATCCATCTGTCTATCATTCATCTTTCTATCATTCATCCATCCATCGTCTATCGTTCATCTTTCCATCATTCATCCATCCATCTGTCTATCATTCATCTTTCTATCATTCATCCATCCATCGTCTATCATTCATCTTTCTATCATTCATCCATCCATCTGTCTATCATTCATCTTTCTATCATTCATCCATCCATCTGTCTATCATTCATCTTTCCATCATTCATCCACCCATTTGTCTATCGTTCATCTTTCTATCATTCATCCATCCATCTGTCTATCATTCATCTTTCTATCATTCATCCATCCATCTGTCTAAGGTAAGGTAAGGTAAGGTAAGGTAAAACTTTATTGATCCCTCAGGAGGTCTCCTTTGGGAAATTGTTTTTTACCAATAGCCAGCAATTTTTCATAAACAATAAAAAATAATACATAAAAAATAAAGTAAGAAGAACATAAAGAGGAAGAACAAGATGACACAATCTAAGTCTAAAGACAAAGACAAAGAACATAGGTCAAGGAAAAAAAAAAAAAAAAAAAAAAAAATCTATCATTCATCTTTCCATCATTCATCCACCCATCTGTCTATCGTTCATCTTTCCATCATTCATCCATCCATCTGTCTATCGTTCATCTTTCCATCATTCATCCATCCATCTGTCTATCATTCATCTTTCTATCATTCATCCATCCATCGTCTATCATTCATCTTTCTATCATTCATCCATCCATCTGTCTATCATTTATCTTTCTATCATTCATCCATCCATCTGTCTATCATTCATCTTTCCATCATTCATCCACCCATCTGTCTATCTTTCATCTTTCCATTATTCATCCACCCATCTGTCTATCATTCATCTTTCCATCATTCATCCATCCATCCATCTGTCTATCATTCATCCACCCATCTGTCTATCGTTCATCTTTCCATCATTCATCCATCCATCTGTCTATCATTCATCTTTCTATAACTCATCCACCCATCTGTCTATCGTTCATCTTTCCATCATTCATCCATCCATCTGTCTAGCATTCATCTTTCTATAATTCATCCACCCATCTGTCTATCGTTCATCTTTCCATCATTCATACATCCATCTGTCTATCATTCATCCACCCATCTGTCTATCGTTCATCTTTCCATCATTCATCCATCCATCTGTCTATCATTCATCCACCCATCTGTCTATCGTTCATCTTTCCATCATTCATCCATCCATCTGTCTATCATTCATCCATCCATCTGTCTATTGTTCATCTTTCTATCATTCATTCATCCATCCATCCATCTGTCTATCACCCATCCATCATCATCCATCTTTCTATCATTCATCCATCCATCTATCATCTATTCAGCAATCTTTCCATCATCCATTCATCTTTCTACCATCCATCTATCTTTTCATCTTTCTATCATTCATCTATCAATGTCTCAGCAAATCTGTTCTCTCATCGATTCATTCATCTTTCTATCATTCATTCTTCCATCATAATCAATCATCCATCTTTCCAAATCCACTCATCCATAAATTTAGCTTCCATCATCTGTCCATATATTTTTCTTTTATCCTTCATCCATTAATTAATCTTTCAATAATTCATACATCCAGCCTTTCAACCATCATCATCTTTTTAGATCCATCAATAAATTCATCTTTCTAATATATATCCTTCTCTGTGTTCATCCATCCATCAATTCATCTTTCTATTATTTATCCATCCATCAACTCATCCTTCTATTATTTATCAATACATGTTTTCACTCATTCTTTCATCCCATCGTCATCTCATATTCCATTCATTCATCCGTCCACCAATAATCCATCGTCAATCATCTACTCCTTTCATCTATTGCTCTATCAATCCATCCATCTATGTTCCTCTCATTCATCCATTCATGCATGTACAGTATTAGTTGGACCCAGAAGATGCTGCAGATAAATAAAATAACCTCTTTTGTTCTCTGATCAATTTGTTTTCTGTCCCACAAGACCGAGAGAGAGTTTGTGATGAAGTCTGGACCTCATCAGTGAAGATCCTGGAAAATAAACTGGAAAAATGTAAGCGCTTACATGCTGTATATCTCAGAAATAATTGCCAATTGACTCAGAGGAAGTTTTCAAGTCAGATAAGACGTATCAAAGTGGGTCATACTTTCACTAAACTTTCCACAAAGTTGTACTCGTGCAGCTGGAAGAGGATTCATCCAGGTGAATCCTAACAGGATCTGCAGGGACTCTAATGGCCGGAGAGTCGGAGAAGCACAGAAGTGGGTCACTTTTTTTTTTTTAACTGTGTGACCCCACTTTGAACACAAAAACACACACAGAAGAAATGGCAGATAATTGAGTAGCTCCTGTCTCACCGCCTCACTCCTGTCTGTCACTGTGGAACAAGCATCTCCATGTTTGCTCCACAGCAACACTATAAAATAAATGTCATCTCTGCCTGTCAGCAGCAAAACTCTGGCTCACACGTCTGCCTCTCACACCTTGAAGAACGTTTCTCTGCGTCTCGCTGCCTCCTCAGGTAGATAAGAGTCAGGAGGAAAAGGCAAAGTGATAACAGCTTGAATTGAAAGACGCCTTCATCTCGTCTGGATTTTCAGCTTCAAATAAACACTGAAATCTAGTCATAAGAGCTGCACCTGTGATGAGATCATTAGATTATTTTATCAACGTTCAAACTCATAACTCGCGTCACATTTGTATCAGTGTCTCAGTGAACAAACTCATCTGCTCAGAACCTGTAACTTAATTCAGCTCTTGTTTCACGGAGGCTGGCGTGAGCTGCAACATGAGACGGACCGAGATAATGATATAATAATACTAATAACACAGGAATATACCTGTGTATGCAGGGGTTGGTCGACTCGGTGGGAGAAGTTATCAAGGCAAAGTCTAATTATAAAGTAATTACAGGTGAACAGCAGGAAGAAGCAGCAGGAAGAAGGAAGAAGAAGAAAGACTGGAGCTCATTTGTCCTGAAGCCTCCAGAGTCTGTGGAATGAAAACATCTCTTGTTTTCTTAATGAAGGATCTTCTGTGTGAAGTATTTGAGATTGACTCTGGTTTTATGTCATTTTGTCAATAAAATCCTTATTATTTTTGCTGCACTCGTTTTGTGAAAGGCTTGACCCTTATTTTTTTGTTGCTTCTTATTACCAGTTCAACTCTTAATTTGATTTAGTTTTCTTTCATTTCCTTCTTGCTCAAACTAAATAAACACAATACACTTCGAATACATTTTAAAATCTAAAATATGTAATAAAATTCATGTTTAGACACATTTTGTCTAATGTTTTTTTTCATGATTAGTATTCACAGTCTTTAAATAAAACAATATATATATAATTAAATAATATGGAATCAAATAAAAACTATGCTCATTTTTTTGTATAGTTACATTTACTTACACAAAGTATTATTGTTGTTTATATCGTTAGTTATTTATTTGTTTTATTCTTTTGTCTTTCCATAATATTAAGGCCCTTTTTATCCACCCCTTCTTTCTTCTTGCTTGTCGTCCCTCACAACTGTCACAGTAAAATCAATGTGGCTCTTTGTGTAATTCAGCTATTCACCACTAGTCTAAACAGCCGCAGTACGTAAGTAAGTACATTTTATTAATATAGCACTTTTCCAGAACAGGGTCACAAAGCGCTTAAAAATGAAAACCAAAATTAATAAAATATATACGGTGATCTGCTACACATGAACATTCATACAAATAATGCCTGCAGAAAAAAAAACTGAAAAATTGAAAATATTTGAACCTGAACTTGTATTATATTATTTAGAAATTAATAAATTAGTTCTTGGGAAAAAATCCTACCTTGTTTAACCTATGTTATAAACAACAATTTTAACGTGTAATAACAAGATAATCTCTTGTATTGATAATTGAAGTTGTTTTATATGAAAAAACAACAACTTTATTTAATCAGAACAAAGCAAAGTTACGTAAATTTTCGATTCAATTTTCTCATCATCACAGCAGCGTCGACAGTGAAGACATTGGACACAGACTCGCCGGCAGCTTAACCTCATTAGTCAGAGCCGATCTACGTGGTCACGCCTCATTACAGCGACAATACGTTCGGTGTCTCCGTTCATTGTCAGGCAACATGGTGGATATTCATCATTGTCTCGTGACTCTCTTGACCTGCCGCTGCAGTCGTGTCTATTTAATGCTCCGCTGAGAGCAGCTCAGAACCACCGACTCTTTCTCTTCTTTAGCGTCTTGTTAGTGTCGTTACACTCTCGATCCAGACCTCCTTCTTTCCCTCCTTCCTCCTCAGAGTTCTTTCACTTTACCCTTGAAATGAAACCAGAACACATGCAAATAAACAGAGTACCAGCCTGTCGATTTGGATATTTGTTTGCGTAATTAAGACTTTATTTGGTTATTGTCTCGATTCAAATTTTATTTCATTCACTTTTGTCTTATTATGAAGTACATGTCGCTCATTAACACGCATTAAAGTTCATTTTATTTAGCGTCATGTACGATTACAAAAGTCAGACGTTGAGACGGCGAACAAGTCCCCTTGGTTTTACATGAAATTACATCATTCTCAACAGTCGGGATCGTGGTCTTGCTTTTATGTCCCCCGACATCGCGGCATGTCGTAAGATGAACGAAATATGAGAGTCGGTGCAAAAGCTGCCATGTGTTGAGCAGCAATTTGAGGTGAAAGTGTGATAAAAAAGAGCAGCGGACGTTGAGAACAGAGACGGATGGATGTAGGAAATGAACATTCCCACGTGTCGGGATCAGCAAAGACTTTATTGAACAAGGTTTGATAACATCTAGCAGTGGTTAAAAGAGACACTAAGTAGAAGATATATTGATCTGGACAACGACTCAGTAGCTTGAAAAAAGGGTCATAAACACCTGCTAAAGAAAAGCAATAGATACAAAAATGTAATTACAAATATTGCGAAAGAATTGAAGACTTAAATATATGTATGTTGTAAAATATAATTTAAAATGTAGCTGTTGAAAAACATTAAAATATGGTGAATTAAATTTATTTTAAAACAGTAAGTCAGTGAGTGTATCAAACCATATTGACTTTCTGAAATTTCATGAAAATAACACTTGTTTTTAAACTCATTTACTTGTCATTTCTATTTATTTTGTTTGTCTGTGGACAGAGGAACAGATTGCGACTTGAGAAAAGAAAACTGTGATGAAATCTCAAGAGAGTTTCAAGGCTTCAGCCAAACAAATCTTTAAATAGAAACACATTCATTGTTGACATTGAATTTGAAGAACTAAAATCTAAACCAAAATCATGTTGAAACAAAGAGAATTAAAACATGTGTTTTAAGGAAATCACGTCGTTTTTCGAGGTGAACTAACAATTTTACGAAAGTAATCTCGGACACATGATGGTGAAAATCCATCCCAGAACACGCGTGACGAGACGTGAGCTCCTCTAAAGAGCCGGTCGTCCGCGAGTGACATCGTCATTATCGACGTGTTCCTTCGCTCGCCTGGACGCTGTAGCCGTTAGCAACCGCCGACGGGAATTGGCCTCCGCTGAGGCGGACAATCGTTCTCCCGCCGCGGTGAATAAGAATGAGCAGGTGCTCATGTTTTCGGCCACACCTCGTGAAGGACGTCTGTGATTAAACCGCTAAACTTCATGATGGAAAAGACGAGCAGAGAACATCAGACGTACAGGATCGATGGGTTCTTGACGAGGCCTGCTCTTTGTGTGGCTGGAAATCAATACGCTGATCTCTCACTGTGAGCAGGAGAGGCCGACTGACTGTGAAATGAAGCTGCTTCGCTGATGAATGGAGGAACAAGATTCATCAGCGAAGCAGTTTCCCGGAACACAAACGAAGCTGATGGTAGCAATAGTTCAACACGGTGGACGGTCCTGCAACAACAACGGCGGCTCAGTGAAGATACAGAAGCCCCGAAATAAAAGTGTTGTTGAAAGACATCTAATAATGTGGTGAAGAATTGTGTGACTCACCCTCATGTCAACTAAGAGTTGGGATTATTTTCAGATTGTTCCTTTTTAAAGGTACAGACAAAAATGTTTGTTCATTTTAATGTAGCGACGGGAGTTCAGTTGTCTTCATCTTCATCTTGGTCCAAAAAGACACTTAAAGGGCGCCTAATATTCTGATTTAAGTGTGTCTTAAATTGTTCTAGGACCTCTATTATACTCATCAGTTTCTTTTTGCACAAAACTCTCCTTTAATTAAGATATTTACATAAGAAAATACGCATAAGCCCCGCCCACTTAAAATGCGCCGTTACAGCTGAGACTAAAATCTCTTCCGAGCAACCACGCCCACTCTGCTCTGATTGGTCACAGAAACACGAGTTGCATTCAAGGACTCTCATAAATTTCAAACTCACCCCTAAAACTCCCGTTTTGTACATTAAAAACGAATAATAAAAACAAGGTTTACACATTACAAAAACACCTAAAGGCAGAAGTAACTCTCACCATGTTTACATAAATATTTGTTTTGTTTCACGATTAACATGTAGGTTCTTAACTGATTTAGGGCTTCTAGGGGAGGACACCTGCACCAGTGTGATGTCAGAATGTTTAATTTAAACCAAGATCTTGTTTGGCGAGATTTCAAACGGGAGAGAACTTAAAAGTAATAACTTCAAACGAAAATTAATGACCTACTGCATTTTGAAGAGGACGACTTTAACATTCAACATTTTGATTATTTTCAAAGTAATCTGTTCCTTTTTAGAGTTATAGACAAAAATGTTTGTTCATTTTAATGTAGCGACCGGAGCTCAGTCGTCTTCATCTTCGTCCAAAAGGACACTTAAAAACATCTAAATACCTCCATACTGCTCGTCTGTAACGTCCATCTTGTATTGAAGCCTCGGCATTAGGAATCGTTTGGGAAAAAGTAAAGTATTTGCTCAATTCTTTCTGGTAAAAGCCAGAAAAAGTATTGTTTCTTTAACAAAATATATATATATATATCGTTGTTCCTACAGTAGCGCATATATCGCAATATATCATATCGTCACACATGTATCGTATCTCCAGATTTTTTGCCAATACACAGCCCTAATTGGCAACATTAAAATCCTGTCTCTGTGGAACCCTCTGAGAAAAATGACTGTCCAAGAGTCAGTGATAAAAAAAAAAGCGAGTGAAAAAATGTGTGCGACGGAGACGCACATGATTGTGATGCTAATAAGCGGGTCATGTGACAGGCCTCATGCGCCCACTCTATCAGGAACACGGGCAGGAGTGAGTGTTCGTGGCAGATCATATATTACGGCTACATTACTGCTGGATTTAATCAGGCGCTGCTGGTGCTGATGGAGGAGGGTCCTCCGGGAGGGGCTTCTCTTTGTGTCTCCCAACCCCCTGCGGACCACTACTCCTGGCTTCCCGGCACCATCCCATCATCATACATCTGAATCATGAGCGACCACACACACACACACACACACACACACACACACACACACACACACACACACACCTGTACCCCGGTGCTGTGACACATGATTCATGTGACAGTCAGGATGATGGTGTATTCATTATGGGGGTACGACGCTCCTTGAAAGACCCTAAACCGTCCCCCAGACACACACACAGTGACAGACGCTAAGATGCATGTGGCAGCGTTCGAGTCTCTCACAGGTGTCAGGTCTGCTCGAGTCTCTCACAGGTGTCAGGTCTGCTTAGTGGACACTTTTTTTTACTCAATTATGGGGAATTTAAAAGTAAATTTGACATTTAAAAGTAATACAAATGTTGAACTATGTGACGGCTGGCATTAGAGAATTAAAGACACAATCTTGGATCATAAAATTCATAATTTAATTATTAAAGGTGGTCAAAATTTGAATGGTAAGTGACTTTAGTAAAGATCTGAATAAAGGTTCATGTTGTCTACACTAAAATACTTTTTCACCAAACCTTATAATGATGGGATTAACAAAGTATATCTTCAACACATGTGTGATGATAGAGTTCATCTTCAATTTGAAAAAGCAAATGAAAAAACTATTTCAGTATTTATTTCTTATTCATAATTCTACTCATTTGTTACTTATACACAAGTATTGTTCTAGCAAATCTGCGTTGGTGTCTTTTCTAAACTGTATCGAAGAATTCACTTGTATTTGTATTAACAAGTATTTTTTAAATGCTTCGTTGTATTTTTATATATTTTTTTCTGTTTGATTTTCTATCATCAATATTGATACATTTTTAATTATTCATTTAATTAAGTATTGATGTATTTTTGTCTTCCTCGTTTATGTTTTTATTCTATTATTGTCTTTTTTAATCCTTGCATTATCTCAGAGTCAAAGTGACCTGAAGGCACGAAAACAAATGTGTTTGTGGTATCCCTTTCTGTTGTCTCCCGGTCAAGGTGGCCCTAAGGCCCGAAAACAAATGTGTTTGAGGTATCCTTAGTGTTGTTCTTTGGTCAAGGTGACCTCCCTTGGCTTCCATAAACACACCTGCAGTGGTGGAGGTCGTCACCTTGACCAAGAGACAACACAAGGGATACCGCAAACACATTTGTTTTCGTCCTCTGCTGCAACTTAACCCTGCGATAACACAAGGGTTAGCAATGTTTTTAACTGAGGTGTTTTTAAGAACCGTACATTATTATTATGAATGGTTTATATTTAAATTTAATTCAAAGTATTGTGTTTCAAGAAGGGACAGAAGAATCAAGTTTGTCATTGACACACATTTAAAAATAAAACTTGGTATGTTGAATGGTAAAATTGGAAACAAAAGCAAGTAATTAACCATCTTGTTTTTTGTGTTTCTATTCATCAAGAGTTGTGTATTCATTCACTCATCCTGTGCAGAGTTGTGTATTCATTCACTCATCCTGTGCAGAGTTGTGTATTCATTCACTCATCAGCGAGTGTGTTTTCCAGGCTATATAAGGAAGTTGAGCTCAGCAGACAAACTCTGTTAATGATACACAGAGGTGAACTCTGAAGTGTACTCAGCAGTTGTGCGTCCATACGTGTCATTCAAATCTCTTGTGTCGACGACTCTCAATGTGTGTGTGTGTGTGTGTGTGTGTGTGTGTGTGTGTGTGTTGTCCCCTCCAGCTCCACATGAAGCTCCTCCCTGAAGAATCCTAATGAGACGCATGTATGTCTTTATTCCCTCGCGTGGCATTTATGCCGACATCGGCCCATCCACAGTAATGGGCACTTTTCCAGAGCATTACCATGGAGACGCAACAGGATTCCAGCTTCAGGAATCCTCGTCTGTCAAGAGACACGCACACACACACACACAGACACACACATGGACACACAAACCATCAGATATTTACTTTAAATATATTTTAAATTCAGTCCAAGCGTGACCTTTGTGCCACTGAGCCGCACACATCAGTGTTCAAATGTCAGGCCGCCAGGGAATCGATGTGAGTCAGCGATTCTGTGTGTGAAAAGTGTGCGTGTTCCGAGCACGTCGCACACTACTAACCACGCACAACCAGACAAAAATTGATCACAATCATGCAGACAATCGCTCTGAGTGCTTTTACAGAAACTTGTGCAGACGAGGCTCGGAGAAGAGCCGCCGGGTGAGGAAGGCGAGGGGGGGGTTAGGGGGGGGGGGTGATGAAAAGAGGGGGTCTGCAGGGTGTTCCCGATTCCGAGGGGGGCGAGGAATCCGGGCGAATGACAACAAAGGACCAGCCTCAGGTTCAGAAGTAAAACGGGCAGAAGAGCAACTGAGCACAATCATCAGAGGGATGTGAGACACTTGTTTGTGGGGCGAGACCAGATCATGTGGGGGAGACCTGATCATGTGGGGGAGGTTCACTTCCCAGAGGGTCCCACCACAGACTGGGAATACTGGGGGACGGAACAGCAAAGACTTGTGTACGTGACCGCAGACGAGTACGACAGGCGATGTATAATCAGCAACAATATCAGAACAACCTCTGTGACCTTAAACAGACTTAAAGTGAAACAAAAAACTATGAAAATATATTGATATTAATGAATAAAAACATTTTTGAATTTTGCTGAATCTATAATCAGCAAATGTAGAGGGAAACTGTGCAAAATGTTTTTTTAAGTGTATTTTACAAGTTTTATATTTCAATATTTTATGAAATGAAAAAAAAAAGAACCCAGAAATGTAGAGGGAAATTGCACAAAATATATATTTTTATTTATTTTACTAGTGTCTTATTATAATATTTAATAATATTTTTTATAATTGAAAGAAAATCAAGAAATTTTAATATTAAATGTATGTATTTTACTTGAAATATTGAAATAAAACACTTTTTTTTTTATTAGAAAATATAAAGAACAATACAGAATACAGAACTGCAGAGGGGGAACTGCACACAATGTATATTAAAAAACGTTTTTTAAAGTGTATTCTACTGGTGTAATGTTTCAATTATTCATAATATTTAAGTTAAAAAAAATATTCTGGAAACCTTGCAGGGAAACTGCAGAAAACATGTTGAAATGTATTTTATTAATGTTTTATTATTTCAATCATTTATAATATTTTCATGACATGGAAAAATGTGTATTTATGGAATATTTAATTGTAAATATATTTTTCTTTTGGGGCCAGGCAGTGATACTGAGCATATTTGACTTCCTTAAGTACACAAACTATAAAAGAGGAAAAACTGATAAAACTATTATAAAATGTATTTTCTCATCATTGTAATGCACAGAAAAGATGAGCAACAAGTCAATACATTAAGTTTCATTCTTGTTGTATTTTACACTTGAGTTAAAACATCACTTTGAAGCCACATAATTGTGTATCATTACACACAAATGTCAGATTATATCTCAACTGTGTCATTTCATACCAACGACAACAGTTAGTTTTCATAATGGGCTCGATCTCCATCTGTAATGATGCACATCAAACGCACACAGGTGGACACGAGCCACACAAATAAAAGAAGCGACACTCGCTGACCTGGAAGCTCTTTAGCCGTCACAGTTGAATCTGTGAAAAACACTTTTGCTCAGACAGAATTTACATAATTGCTGCACTTATCGTTCCTGAAACAGCGAGCACTTAAAAAACATCCAACGTGAAACAGTTGTCACGGCAACTGAGGCGCCGGTTCGGATTGAAGCCTGTCAGCGGCCTTGAAACACAACAGAGGAGGCGGAGCTTGTCAAGGTGTCGCTTGATGGGAGTCACTGTTGTGTACCTGCACACAATACAACCTGTGTGTGTATGTGTGTGTGTAGGTATGTTTGTGTGTGTATGTAGGTATGTGTGTGTGTGGGGGTGTTCAGGTGTGTGTGTGTTCAAGTGTATGTAGGTACGTTGGTATGTAGGTGTGTGTGTGTGTGTGTTCATGGGTATAGGTGCGTGTGTGTGTAAATATGTATGTGCATGTAAATATGTGTGTGTTTGGTGCGTGTGTTTGTATAAATGTGTGTTTATGTGTGTGTAAATATGTGTCTGTATGTGCGTGTCTAAATATGTGTGTGTGTAAGTGCATGCGTGTAAAAGTGTGTGTGTCTGCAAGTGTGTGCGCAGGTGTGCATTTGTGTGTGTGTATGCGAGTGTTTGTAAATAAGTGTGGGTGTGTAAATATGTGTGTGGTAAGCATTTGTGTGTATATATTTGTGTGTGTGTGTATGCGAGTGTGTGTAAATAGGTGTGTGTGTGTAGGTGTAGGTGTGAATGTATGTATTTGTGTGTATGTGTGTTGAGGTTTGTGTGCGAATCTTACTGTAAAAAGTGTATTCGTTTGTGTATTTTCCTGCTGCTTCATTGTGGTATGTCCTACAATAGTCATAATTATAATGAATATTTTGACTATAATAACTACTAATGCCACACTTTGTACACAGTTTATTTATTAAAAACATGATATGACATAAAAGTTATGTACTTTTGTACAGTTGATCTTAATCAATATTTATACCTTGAAAACATCTTCAAATATCCAGCTGCAATAGTGTGTGTACGTGCACACAGTTCACACACACCAGCGATACTACACAGCAGGGAGAGAAGAACTAAGAAAAAGACAAAGATAAGAAAAAGGTGTTAATGAGGGTCGTGACCTTTATGGTAGTGACCAGGTAACGAAGTGTTGATAACAACGAAGGAGCTTCTTTGAGCTGAGAAATATAAATGACATGTTAGCTACAGAGTTGAATCATTTCACAAGCTTTTTGTTTAGTGTTCGTTCGGTTGAAAACCATTCACTTGATCTGGTGAAATGTGTAGAGATTTTTCAGCCCAAGAAAAAATTAATTTCTAAAATGAATTGAATTAAAAATATATTAAAAGAAAAATAAAAAGCCTTCACAACATCGTGGTGTTAAATAGATACAAAAGTAGAAAAGTAAAATGTTAAATCGATGGAAATCAAAAGTTTTCATATAAACAGTTTTTACTTCTTATTAAGATCATTAAATAGAATAAAAAGCAATATAACTAATAAAGACTTTTCTCGTGACTTATTTCAACATTTCTGTTTGTTTCTAATCTCAAAGTGTGTTTGTTGTGTTTCTGTCACAGACAAACCATCCTCCACAGTGTCGTAAAGTCAGATCCTGCAGTGGAGCAGCATCAAGGCCGCAGACAGAAGGGCGACCGTATCCAGGCAACCTGACGGCTCGCATCATCAGTCCCCGTCCAACCACCACCCACCCCGGCCAATCACGGCCGTCAACTCCCACCTCCTCTAATCGACACGGACCTCCAGCTGGAGCTTTCATCGCAGCAGAACCACGATCCAGAGGCACCTGTGGAGCCGCCTGCACCTCCACACTCGAGTACACAAGATCCATGATCCTCTACTTCATGGAGCAACAGCCGCTTTAACAGAAGTCACTTTATATTTTTGGATCCAGGAGAGAGAAAAATAAACATGGATCCGTTTTTTTAAGCCGTTTCCTGAGGGCCTTTATATTCTCAGGGCCGTGTTGAGGGGCCATCAACAAAAACAAAATGTATAAAATCAATGAATACAACCAAGTTTTAAATTATTATTTGAATGTATTTTATAAAATCTTTATTTATAAAAACTTAATTTATAATCTGATATATATTCCAAATTTTTATCCATCACACCAGAAAGTACAAGTAGTTATCATGTATCTAAGGATCGCAGCTTTTCAAATTAATAAATTGACGAATCACGAGCAATAATGACGTTATCAATAAACCTTCATGCTGCTGAAAATCTTCTTCCGTCATCTTGCTTTGTTCCTAGTTAGCTTGAGGAAGACAGTCCGTCAATCCGAGCGATCTCGACAGACGCCGCTACAAGGCGCTCGCTCTCCAGCGTTTGATCTCTCAGGTACACAGGAAGTGAATCCGCCAGAGATTTCTCATCTGCTGGTTCTCGTTCAGTCCTGCTGTGATCTGCTGAAGACGACATAACAGCTGAACAACCTGTGAGAAGAAAGTCTGGCTTCTCTCCTCTTCATCGTATCTAATGTGTCGACACTTACACTGTGAAGGGACAATAATGAAGATTGATCGTGTGTAACAATTAAACATTTCTTATATTTAATAGTTAAGTTAAGGATAATGGGATGATGATGGATTTTTAAATCGGCTCTCTTGGATCACAGATGTGTAAATAAAGCAACTAAATATATATATTTAGTTTGACTTTTCTTTGAAAAATATTTTAACTTTACAAGGAATACAAACTGAAAATATTTGGACGACAAATGAGCCGCCAGGGTTAAGGTAAGGTAAGGTAAAACTTTATTGATTGATTGAAATTGTCAATGCTTACATCGTATTGTCTTGAATGTATACATAGTTCTGCTGCTATTGAAAGGCTGATGAATACATATTGGTTTGTCGATACTCAGGTCTGTTATATTGTATTGCATCAATAAGATTAGACAAAAATCTATTTCTTATTGACTAAAACAAGATGAAAATAGTCTGACGAAGACTAATAAAAATGGCAAAGACTAGATTTAAACTAAAACAACAGAAGGATTTCTTCCTCAAAAGTGCAATAAAGTAAAAATATATAATAATATATAAGAAATGTTGTCATAATATTTGTATTGTGAAGAAAAAATCCTAAAACAATCATAACAGTGGGATTTCTCGCTATAAAGGTGAAATAAAGTGGAAAATATGTACTTATTTTTTAAGAAATATCGTCGGAATATTGGTTCAGTGAAGTAATAAAAAACTAAACAAGTATTACTATAAAAACGACAGTATTCTGTGTATAGAGTTAAATAAAGTGAAAATATATAATTATTTCCAAAGTAAATATTGTCAGAATATTGGCAGTGTAAAAAACCTAAAACAGATATAACAAAAAAAAACAACATTAGTATATAGTATATTAGTATATTAGTGAAATAAAGTGAAAATATATACTTATTTCTTAAATAATTATTGTCAGAACACTGGTACAATGAAGCAAAATATAAACAACAGTAGGATTTCAGGGTAAAAGGGGTTAAATAAATTGAAAATATAGAATTATTTTTTTTAAGAAATATTGTCAGAATATTGGTAAGTAAAAAAAACGGAACAAACTTCTGGCTATGAAGGTGAATTAAAGTAAAAATATATACTTATTTTTTAAGAAATATCTTCAGAATATTTGGTACATTGATGTAAAACAGTGAAGTAAAAAAAAACTAAAACAAACATAACTAAAAAGAACAACAGTAGGATTTCTGGCTAAAAAGTCCAAATTAAGTTAAAATATATATTCATTTTTAAGCAACACCATCATAATATCGGTATGGAGAAGTTTAAAAATACGAATATATATATATATATATATATATATATATATATATATGTAGGCAACATCATTCACCCATGTATGAAAAATAAAGGAAAATAAAACTCCAGCTGCTGAAGGTTTTATATAAATATTAAACAGGATGGATCCACAAAGTTATCACTGAAGGTCCAGATTGAATCTACTCCACCAGTTTGGTCGGATGTTTAAACATTCAGAGGTGTTGTTAGCACAATTGAATTATGCTGGTCTGGGAACAGTCAGACGTCCCAGGAGGTGCATGAGAAAATCTGGGTTTATGACGCGTCCGCTCACTCACTCGTCTCTCACTCGACCTCCAATGATTGAGTCACAGATCCAGGTTGAGAAATAAACAGGGAACGTCGTAAATTACTGCCTAAAAGTCCATGTGGGAGCGTTTGTGTGCGCGACCGTGCGCACGAGCGCCTGCAGATAGAAGCCGCTGGACTCGTAAAAAAAAAACAAGATAAGTGCTGTGTCAATAGTCCACGTCAGGACCATAAATCACGGTCTGGTAAGAGCCTCCACACGGCTACAGTGACCGGAGAGGTGCTGGAAATTCAGGATCCATTAACCTACAAGGGTGGTCCGACCATTAAAACCAGGGGTCACGGCTGTAAAGCTGGAGCTGGAAAAGCACTGATGCACCGGATACCTCTGCCAAGGAACTCATTTTAAACGACAAAACAACAACTCCATAATCAGAGATCTGTTTTGCCACAAAAATAACAAACAAATTAATTCATTTCTTTAAGGATATAAGGTTAAGTAAGGTAAGGTAGAACTTCATTGAAATTGTTTTTTTTCCCAATAGCAAATACAGCAATTTTTCACAAAAAATAAATCAAAAGAAAATAAGAAGAAGAACAAAGAGAAATAAAGAGAAAGAACAAGATGATACAATCTTTTTTTTTACTTCACAATACCAATTTTCTAACAATATTTCCTTTCAAAATAATTATATATTTTCACTTTATTTAACCCTTATACCTAGAAATCCTACTGTCGTTTTTTATAATATTTGTTTAGTTTTTATGTGTCTAAGGTGTCCCCTGCCTCTCGCCCCGAGTAGCTGGGATAAGATGCAACTAACTCCATTATAATAAAGAATGATTGAGTGAGAAAAATGAGTTAATTTCCTGCTCAAGCTGGATAAGACTTAAAGGAACATTAAGAATATTGTGTATCTTCCTGTAGCTACACAATAATGTTACACACTCGTGTGAAGTCTTCGGTCCTGGCGTTCTAACAACAGCAGCTGCAGCTCCTCGATAAGAGTCCAACCGAACGGCTCATTTAAAGGAGCTGAACTGAACCACGTCGACACACATGCACACACCGCTGATATTAAGAGGCTTAGCAGACATGAAACAAGACATTTTCTGCGGCCAGGGAGGAGAATTTAAAGTGTGGAGGCTCCTGAGACGAGCGGGCAGGTCGCTAACTTATGCTGGTTTACAAGGTTACCTGCTCTAACTAGGATTGTTGTAGTTGAGCGACATGAAGATGAACGCCTCTTACAACATGTGGATTCACTCTCATGTTCAGTCCTGCTGTAGGTTTTTATGAATGACCGCTCTTACTACACATCTACCATTCAGACAGTCGGGAGAGAATCCAATACTTAATTTCATTACACAAGGAGCCATTTCCTGACACAATTGCATTAAGGTCAGAGTGACCTTGAGGGGCTCCAGAATTATTTCATTACCTGGAGCAGGAAGTGAATTCTTCAACAGCAACAACACATAGTGATGCATCATAGTTTCTTATTGTGATGAAGAAACTACATTTTTATTAACAGTCATGTCTAGAAGAACTAAAAATAAAATAGAACAGAAATAAAATAATGATGTTGTTCTAGTTATCAGAAGGTTTTTAATTGGATTTCTGACTCTGGTAACTATTGAGGTCAACATGTCCATGTAGAGCTGACAAAACATTGATTTAAAGTGGCTCTACTGATTATAAGGTCATCCTCAAGATCTTTTTTTGGGGGGACATTTATAGTCCTTTTTACAATTTGTTGACTTCCCTATTTTTGTGCCATCAACATATATTACCGGTCACATTGTGATAGTTCAAAGTAGCGTTTACATATGAGTATTTATGTTATATTATCCTTAACAACTACAATAATATACAGCTTTATGTAACGTTTTCTTTTAGACCTTTACATGTTATACTGAATATATTTAAATTATATTAAATAAAATCAGATAAAATAGTTTTTATATTTCATCATTCATGATATTAATACATTTTTCAATGTACTTTTCTACTTTCTTAGTGTTTTTATTATGCTTCCCTTTTTTAGTTTAAGTTTCTCCTTTTTTTTTTACTTAAAGGCTCCTCACAACAGTATAATGTGGTCTGTTGTTAGAAAATGTAATTGTGTAGAGTTTCATTGATGAATCTATATAATTATAAATGTATCCTCAGGTCGAGGTAAGAATGAAAAACAGGAGGTGAAGAAGAGAGTGCAGACGGGGGGGAAAGGTGGAGATGACTGAAAAGGGGTGTTCAAGAGGTTTAACATGGTTTAGATAGATAGTGATCAGATTTGTTAATTAAATTATAAAACGAAGCAGACTATAAGGCGAATTAAGCGAAACAAAAAAGTAAAATAAGGTAGTCCGTTGAACTTTATTAAACACGTTAACTTTCAACCTCATTCACGGTTGTAACACATAAAACAAAAAGGCTCATACCACTAAATCAAACGTAAGCGTGTTCAAAATAACTATATCAATTATAAATCCCTATAAAATTCAACACAATACACTTATTTTTTCAGTTCATTCCTCGTCCACACATCCCTCAAATTCTTCATCTTCAGTGTCCGAGTTTTAAAGCTGGAGAGTAGCTTAAGCAGTGCGACTGTGTGGTTCTTTTAAGTGAACCTTATAGTTCAGTAAATAAGGTAGTTAATTGTGTGGTATTTTATTGACTAATGTGGTTATGACAGACACATACATTGTAAATATTAAGAATCAAATGTATGTTTTGCATTTTTGTAGTAGGTCGATTATTTTGAGTTTGATAAGAAGCTTTCAATGATTGAAAAAGTGTGAAAAAACCTGGACTAACTTAATGTTGAGATGTCATGAGAGCTGAAGGTCAAAAACTTTCTCAGCTCTTCACAGATTTAGAGCGATGAAGCTAGACTCAGAAGAGAGGAGATCACTGGACAAACCACTGTCCATCGTGGATGATGACAGTCATCCTCTGAACACTGTCATCAGTGAACAGAGAAGCAGATGAAGCACGAATGCTCCTCCCATGATGCAACACTAATAGACTCAGGGACTCATTCATTCCTCGTGCTATTAGATTGTTTAATTCTGAGTTTGGGGGCAGAAGTGGAGTGAAAAGATTATGTTTTTCTTTATAATTTCTTTTAACTATGTTTTTTTATCTCTAGATTTAGATTGTGTCATCTTGCACTTTCTTTTTATTGCACTTTATTCTTGTTTTTGTTTTTATGAATCTATCGTCTGTGTTGCTGTGAGCTGGAAAAACTATTTCCTGAAGGAGACCTCGAGAGGGATCAATAAAGTCTATCCATCCATCCATCTTTATTTAAATTCAACCTCGGCCTGAAACCCCACAACCTTTCTCGTGTTCGGTGCAGAGTGTTGAAACAAAGAGGGACTGGAGTGATTCTGGACTCTTTCTCTGATGTCATGGTAACCAGGGAACAGCTTTGTAAGGTCATTCGAGAGAACCTTACACCAAAAAGAGTGGCTCCCTTTTTATTTATCGTTTAAGAAAATCAGAAAATACCATTTTTTAAAGCATAGTTTCTTCAGGAACTCGGAGGCGACGAAGCTCATTGAAGTTGCTACAAATATCATCATATGAAAGAAACACTCAAACAATAACGTTCCTATAATCCTGTTACAAATGGCTCGTGCCAGCAGGACAAACATCCGGCTCCACGGAGCTGCATACTAATGCAGTGATTATGAGCCCTGATCATCAGATGGCACTTGTCAGGAGAAAGCTGTGCCATTTGACCTCCAGGCAAAATGCAAATCTCAGACTAACTGTTGTTCTTGTCGCAGAAGCCAGCGAGGACCTCGGCGGTAAAAACGAGTCAATTATGCCGAGATTTAAAGCGTGACGTGAATATAAAAAAAAACATTATCAGACTCTCGTATCCGAGCCGAGGCGTCAAGAGACGACGGACACATTATTTATGGTGAATACATCACGTATGACGTTAAAAATGGATGTTCTCTGGAGCAACTGGTCCAGATGAAAAATGTATTTGCAAGCAGCAAGGGACATCTTTTTTTCACAAATGCATATTTATTGTTGATGCACAAGTTAGGATTGACATTCTTACAAAGACAGTGACCAACTGTACATGCATTGGCTTTTTTAACTAAATTAAATGGACAAAAATAAAGAAAAACACACAAATATAACAAAGATGGATAACATTCAATCATAAATTTAACATTATATGGTTATACATGTCTAGCAATGTACATAAATTAAAGCAAAAATTGGCAGTTACATGAGTGTAATCTATTTATGAACCATTTATCTTGGATATTTCACATTAAAAAATCCATTTTAATCGCAAAAAATAATTTGTTTTGTTGCAGCTTTTAATAAACGATTAAATGATAATTCTAAACCAACATTTACCGACTCTTTCGCTAAGAACTACAGAAGTAAACCCACAACTCTCTGTCAACGGAACTATCGTCTGTTACTGTATTAACTCCAGGAGCCAGATTTTTCAATCCAAAACGCTCTAAAGTGTCTCGTGGCGAGGAAGAAGACAGTGTGGGGGATTCTAGAATCAATACAATAAAATCATCACTTACTTTTAATTGTGTTTGTTAAGCTGGCTGTCTAGAGTAAGCTTTTTTTTTTAAAGGAAGAAGCACCAGGAGGGAGTTTCATCATATTTTCAATCTCACACACTGTTAATAATTCAACATTTAATATGAAACAGACCGGCTGTCCGGGCTGAGACAATAGCTATAAATTATTGATCGACTCTTCCTCCTTTAGATTAGAGGAAGACAATACAGGGTTGGATCTATACTTTGATAAGAATCAGAAGATTAAAATTCAACAAACTAATAATAGATATAGCAATTTTCTTAAGGATGGTTTCCCCTAATAAATCCTGTTCTTTGAAGGACATGGTGTGTCCCCGAGGCTCCGGCCGACCGTCCTTCAATTACCACCAATGTCACCTCTTCTCTACTTCCATCTGCACAGCTGTCATTGTCACCTCTTTATTCCTTCACTCGCAGCCCCGACACCCTCACCCCGTTTCTTTCATCCCTCTTGACTGCATGTCTAACTGTACCCCACATTCAAACTGAGACACAGGCACGCTATATTACACCATTTTAACTCGCATCAAAGCATATATAATCTGTATTTGTGTGATAAGAATCAATCAAAAATGTGGTTTGGTACATTGTTTCCACTGGCTTTAGAATCCAAGGACTGAAAGAGCCACAAGTACAAGAGCATATGGCCTCGCTGTCATCGACAATACCTCGCATCACACCCACACTGTGTAGCACTCAGCTCCGTATGTCAATATGTGTGTGTGTGTGTCTGTTCAACAGCCTTTCATTTTCTATAGAAGAGAGATGAGGATAGAAACTATAGGTTTAAAAACATGTTTTGTTCTCTTGACTACAACCTTAATTATAACCTCAAGATTTCGTCTAAATAGCTTTAAACGTATTTAAAGTTCAAATAATGTGTTGATTCAAGTGTGAATTTAAGCCCCGCCCACTCAAACCACTTTGTTTTTCTGGAGATTAAATCTTGTTCATAACCACGCCCACTCTGTTTTGATTGGTCAAACAAAGGTTTGTCACTGCGCTTCATCAATCCCTTAAATCTTGACCTCCAAGGGACTCGTTGTATAAAAAAAGCGGGTCGTGATTACAGCTGGCTGGAGGAGGAGTGAAGGCATTATTACGTCATAATGGAATAATGGTCCATATGAAAGAAATGAACAAAATTGGTTCACAAAGCACTTCTTCATTTTGAGTTGTTTTTAAATAATTTTGGTGAGAGCCTTTGAGATCGACCTAACCTAACCAGTAGTCCCGTACATTAACTTTGTAAGTTACAAAACGTGACGTCATTAATCTTGGTGAATTGTTCTGGGGTTGCTAGATGATAATAATAATGTAAGTATAGTGTTGACACATTAGGAATCTTCCTGGGCCTTCTGGTTAATATGTCTTTTTAATTATCGTGAATCATGAAAAGTTGTTTTTATCGATTTGACAAAGTGTGTAATTTGCATCTTGGCAGAGGTATGTGATGTCTTAGTGCTTTTCTTGACATCCTTGTTTTACTTTTTCTTACATAAAGCCTGCTCTCTGTAAACAATAGCATTTTGTAGCAACAAATGTGATGTAACTACTCTCTCTGCAAGGCCTCTCGTGGCAAATTAAAAACATTAACCGTCCGCCTAATGAAGGTTAAGATGATCATTTGTAAGCCGAGCGGAGGCTAAACAAATAAACCAAAGCCCTTTATCCTCGACGGATGATTCCCGTTCGGACCGGGCCCGGGATGAGTGGGATTTTGTACAGATGATGCCGTGATCCACCTACATGATCTCCGGGCGACAAGCCAGATCATTCCACTGCTGGTGTGTCTTTATTTACTCCCGACGGGGTCACATTTAAAAACACTGAATGGATGTTGCACTTCTGTCTAGACAACATGGAGTGAACACATGTGTGAGTAACAAGCTGACCTGCTTTCAGCATCTAACCTGTAGAACCAACAACCATTTCTTCCGCCGACACATCCGACAAACCGTTCTTCCCTCAATCTTCCAGGAGTCAATCTTCTGAACTCTTCACCCTCCACCAAAACAGGGATTCCTACACCACATCCTCCTCGCCCGAACCCAAACGCTTCTCTCTCTCTCCCTCCATTTCCTCCTTCCTGCTTCATTCAAGCAGGATCTAATTCACGGATGAATAATGGATGGATGGACTATCAAGAATCTTCCGTCTCCAGCTTTTCTTTCTCAGGACGGCTGGGGTGCTAATGCAGGGCAGCATGCATTGGTGATGAGCCCAGGGACCTCCCACTCACTGTTGGTCTGTCTCCCCCCTTTATCTCCCCCTCTCTCTCTCTCTCTCTCTCTCTGTGCTGGTCATTGACCATCCTGGTTCAATTCATTTTCAGCATTTCTCTCCATCAATTTCCTCCCGTTTTCATCGATCATTACCTTTCGTTTGATTGGTTGGAGACCTTGAAAGAGCAACCTTGGGCTTTGACCCCGACCCTCCCTGCTCCCCTCCCCTCTAATACCCACAGAAGCCCCTTCAAAGAAACAGCTGCATCAAAAGCCATCTCTCTCGCTCCCTATACACTCGTCTGGATTTACTGCAAATCCTGATGCAGGCTCAGTGTTCCGTAGACCCTTCAACTCGGGATGTCAAGAAGGTGTTGTTTACTTGTAGGCTGGTGTTGGCTGGCTTGTTTCTTATCCTGGTTTTATCATATTTTTCCTACCATGGTATGGTCATGAAACGGTAACTACAGGACAACCTGGTGCACGGTTTACCAAGTGGAACTTTCCCCGAATAAAAAACCATGGCCTCAGACTTTGGAAGAGCAGTTGGAAATCTCAGATGCTTTACTTGATCTGCAGTCTAATCCACCCTGTTTTCAAATTTCCAAAACCCTGAAGCAAGATCTTTTCAAATGGTTGATCCATCAGAGCTTCTCAATTACATACTTAAAAGTGTACGAATTCAAGTAAGTAATTAAGTAAGTCATTTTTATTTGTATAGCGTTTTTCCACACCAGGGTCACAAAGCCCTCAAACAATCAAAACAATACTCAATAAAGTATATACTTTAAAGATCAAGATAAAACTGATAACACAACAGGAGTTCCAGAAAATCAGGAAAAAGCCTGAACAAATAAGATGTTTCTTAAAGTAAAATAATCTTTCAATAAATGAACTACATCTTTTAAACAATGTTGTTTTAGTTGCACAGCTATTTTTTTTCTAAAAAAAATCACATAATTTTCAATGAAAATACAGAAATAAACGAAATAAAATTTGTGATTTTTTTGTTCGATATTGGCTCAAATGCTTATAGTCATTCCCTTGTTCATTAACAATGTTAAAATAAAAAGGGTGTCATATTTTCTGGTCCATTCGCTGTCAAAAATCACACTTTATGTGTCTAAGCTTGTTTTTTGTGTTTCGTGTTTGCTCTAAAAATATGAATGTATCTTTTTTCATGATCTAACAAAATACAGAAAAGATGAAAATAATCAAATTAACAAGAAAAAGTTAATTAAAACAACAATATATTCTAATATAAATGCATATGTGCACTCTCAGTATTATTACTACTACGTTTTATTACATCACAACCCGAAAGTCGGCGACAAAAGAAGGTGAAATTTGCTCTCAGCATAAAACACTTGAGTCAGCCATTGAAGTGGATATGTTTATTTTATCTAATCTGATTTTGTTTATTGGGAGCAGGCATGTGTAACCTCAGTGACAATTAGTGTCTGAAATAAGCCGAATCAGCAAATCCGTCCGAGATCATTAATAATGCAGGCGCGGGTGGTTGACCTCGCCTGCCACAGAGGCGTCAAATTTCAACCCTTCTTTTATTATCTCTAAAACAAAGAAGACTTTTTTTCAATTCTACTTTACACAGGTATTTGCTGTAGACGTGCTTTAGAAGCCGATCTGATAATCGTCGTGAAAATCGTCTTCCATAAGAAATCCACCGATCACAGCCGTCCTCACAAATACACCGTCTGAATAACAATCGGGGCTGCCATTATTTTCTCGTCATCTTTTCAAAACACAGACAAAATGGCGGCGAAGCGGGAGCGATAAGCGACAGAGGTATCGAGAGTCCACTGCCCAACCAGGTGCCCCTGCAGTGATGCATGTTACAGGTGATAAACACTGCAGCGCTGAAATATTGTGCTAATCTGGACGGATTATTGAGAAAATATGTGATTATTTAGGACCAGAAATTCAATTCTGACTAGAAGAAATAAAAATAAAAGTGTGATTTTTTTTCTCAGTTCTCATCAGGCCTGTTGTTATTTATCATCATGTACCTTATTAGATGTTTTTAAGTTTGAGTTTTAACTTTTTTTGCCTGCTTGAATAGAAGATTATATTTATGATTTAGGTTAGAAATGTTTGAGTAAAACATATAGAACATTTAAAATAATACAACACATTTTAATTAGCTCATTTTTTGTGTCCTGGCGTAATTATACTTTTTTGTCCTGTTACTTTATATCTTCTATCGCTTGTTTTTTGGCATATAATGCATCCCATAGATTTACATTCCACACCTCCAAAAGACCCGTCATATGAAAAAAGCAGATACCCACTGTGGAACCAGCGGCTCCATCTCAGGAACGTTTAAAACCATTTCCAAGTCTGGAGTATTTGATTCTTCTGGGGCCTCCGCCTCTTCACAAAGGCCACACTAGAGCTGTTTATTGCTGCCTTAAGCACAGCCAGCTTCTTATTTTCTCACCATTGCTTTTATAACGTTATTGATTTGACTGCATAAAACATGACAAGCCCTGGAGGAATAGGGCTGGCAGCCAAGCCACAGGAAGGTCCGGGGTGTGTTTGTGGAAATGCATTGAGAAGAACAGACGTGCGCTCTTTCCATGCGTTCACGTCCAGAGCTCGATCCATTCACCCTCGGACATCCAAGCCCTCTCTGGGCTCAATGAGTGCCTTCCCTGGTCTCTTGAGTTGTAACTCAATAGTGAAGCATCACGTGTGTGTGTGTGTGTGTGTGTGTGTGTGTGTGTGTGTGTGTGTGTGTGTGTGTGTGTGTGTGTGTGTGTGTGTGTGTGTGTGTGTGTGTGTGAGTGTGAGTGTGAGTGTGTGTGTGTGAATCTGATGATGGAGAAACCCCACCCCGCTCGTTTTATCACTGGAATCCTAGAGTTGTGCACAGATAACATCCTGAATGACTGGAAGGATCGATGAATAAACGGATGAAAGCGTGAAGGAATGAATGCTCAAAATAATGTTGGGCACCGGCATCGTACATGTTCAATTTCCGACGACAAGAGGTTTGTAAAAGAAGAGGAAACAAGGATTGTTTTTTCACTATTATCTGTGAGACAATTTTTTATATAGTCATTTCAGCACCAAAGTCTAGATACCATTCATTATTGTGATGAAGTCTTTAATTACCCTGAAACCAGTGAAGCGGGACTCGTAACAAAGGACGTTAACGAGGGGTGAAAGGTCAGACACAGTGGCGGAGAACAACAGCGACGGTGCGATTCAATTTCAGCCTTTTATTGACGTTCATTCATCTCTTCTTGCCCAGGTGATCATAGATCTGGGCAGTTGTTAACGATACAAGGATTTACACACAGTATTCCTGTCTTCATGGTTTGGACCGAATGAAATGTTATGTTTTGGGTAAATTATATGAAGGAAAGCTTTTTTAAAACCTGCTCATGATCACTGTTTAGCAGCGTGTTGGGAGTCAAGTTTGTTTAGAACAAAAGCAAATGTTTATTTTGCCTGGGAAAAGGCCTTTGACCCACTTTAGGGAACCACTGCTCTAGACTGAGAAAGCCACTAACTCTTCAAGAATTAAGTGCAAAGATTAGAAATCGGTTGAACTGGCATTTTTTGTGTTGGAATTGAATTACAGGACTATTTTTTATTGCATAAACCAGTAAACCTCTTTAAATAACCCAAAATTAGATCTTTTTAAGATGCACATTATTAATAGATCTCATTGGTGACCATTGGAAATATATCTTGTTTCTAGATCAATCAAAATATATACAAACACAAGTTAAGGCTTTTATTTATTTATTATATTTACATGAATTCTTCACCAAATCTACTTCCTCTTCCACCACACAAGTCTGTCAGGTAGTTCAAGGGACATGGGTTGGTGAGAATAATACATGAGTGAGCTTTTAAACTCAGTGAACTGTCTCCCCCCCGAGCAGGACAAAATGTTTTCTCTACAAGACGAGTTGCTATTTGTACACACAAACAAAGTAGGAACATACCTTTAAAGCTATTTTTATTAAGATTCCACAAGAAAATTAATTGTAGAATAGTATTTTATTAAAAATACATAAATCTCTTCTAAAGCATTTTGTGCTCACGTCATCCGTTTATTATCTTATAACTTACTAAAAGATGTATTTTCTAGAGTGTTTGGATTTTTTTAACAATGAATCATACCATTGTATTATAAAATAAATTAAACTCATAAGTTGTGCATTTTAAAGCTAGAAATAGCATCATTAACTACAGAAAAAGATACAGTTTGTCTGAAGACAGTGAAAGAAACTACTGGAAATCTACTTCTCGACCAGCAAACCCAGTTAAACTAGAAATAATATCCATTTCAAATCAAACCCTGTTGGAGCTAAAATCCAATCACCGGCTGTCAGACTGCGAGCGGGTGAACGTCGGGAAGCCAAATGCTTCAGTGAACTCTTATTTTTTCGCGCCACCTAATCTTGTTTCTCTCATGAAAAGTCAACAAAGCTGCCGCCACCGTGGAATGCGCTCAGCAGTAACACAGTTTGTCGGCTGATGTTTTCATTACACCGGCGCTCGACTGCCACCAGAAACATTACCAGGTACACATGGTTGAGATGGACACGGATGATGGGTTTGAAATGTTGAATTATAATAAAGTGATTAACAACGACAACGGTTTACCTAGTGTTGGTAGCTCTGTTAATATGTGTCCAGTACGAGCGTTAGACACCTATTCAATACCAGATATACACGTCTTAAACTCAGTCATTCTTTATAATACATAAAAAGTCACACACCGAACACTCGGACTGATTGATTGACGTCGTCTCCGAGCGTTCGAAGCTTCCAACAATCGGGTGACAGGCTGACAGAGGTGGAGCAAGAGAGCGATGATCAGTGTTTAGTGCGGAGACGGGAGGTGATTTATCTTCCATGTTTAGCTCACTCGCTTCATCCTCCGGAGACGCTCGGCTCATTTGTCATCACAGGACCAGACGATCGTGGCGTTCTTGTTAATTATCCATAACATGACGTCTCAATCTTGTGCATCAACACAATTCACATGCGATAAAATAAAAACTACGTTCATGACACTTCTTCTAATAGCCGACAGATGTTTAATAGTCCATGTAAATACAAAAATATTAATTTTAAATACATAGTCTACAATTATATTAATTGAAAACATTCTTCCGGAGTTTGTATGTTCTCTACATGCTGCGAGGGTTTTACTCCGGGCACTCCGGTTTCCTCCCACAGTCCAAAAACAAACAGAGGTTGATTGAGAACTTGGGGAAATTGTCTGTAGGTATGAGTGTGTGTGTGAATGGTTGTGTGTCTTTGTGTGCCCTGCGACAGACTGGCGTCCTGTCCAGTGTGTCCCCTGCCTCTCGCCCAATGAAACAGGAAAATTAAAATGATTACACTTAATTGTTTTTAGATTTCCTTTATCCTATTATTACATTAAACCATAATTATTATTTCCATTTATTCATCAACTACCTTAAGGATGTTTGTGATGGTCTGGCAATAATAAGCAGACGACTCCTAAAATAAGTGTTTCTCAATACTTTGTAGAAGTCGCGCCGGTAGTTGTTTACGCCCTTAAACAAGAATCTAAAATTAAAAACAAATGGTTAGCATTCTCGTTGCATCACATATCGCAGCAGCCTAAAGCCAAGAATTAAGAATAGCCGGCACTCTTATCTTGTCTGAGCCACGCTGCACTGGACCAACTTCTTTTTCAACTCAAAGTTTGTGTAACCAGAAGGTACTCGCCAAGATGTAACTAAGCATTTTAGGGTGTTATTATAAAGTATTAGCTTCATCCCTAAACAAGACATACTAGTTCCCACTGTCCATGATTCTTCCGTCCAAACATGAATCCGATTATTTCCAGAGTGGTGTGAGTCAGCAGAGTCAGAGCTCGTGGAAGAGGAATTCTATTTTTAAAAGGATGTTATTCTGGGGGGCCATAACAGTCCCCGGGCGGCGGCCGGTGGGTACAGTGAGCCGGTGTGTCGGCTGCTGATGTCCAAACAAGGAGTCGGCTTACCTTCTGTGGATGGAGCCTGGTCCTGAGCAGCATACAGCATCTCCTTGAACGCCTGGCGGAAGAAACAAAGAAAACTTTAAACCTGATACGAACTGCGATCATGAGCGATGTGAAATCAAGTTGCCATTCAAGATACTTGAACTCACATAAACAGTATTGAGGTATTATGAGTTCACAGACACTCCAGATATGCAAGAGCGACAGCATCTAACCTCAAATGAACCAGTGAGGTGAAAGAAGACCAAAATAAAGTAAGCAAATGTAAAAGCACATGATCATGTGATATTTTTATGGAAGTTGATAGCGTCATTACAGTTTAATTTAATTTAATTATCAATATAATTGGATTTAAAATTAGATACATTTAAGATTGAGTTGCTTGTTTGAGGAGTTAATGTCCAAAATGTAAAATGTTCTTGTTATTGTCCTTTTAATTCCTTTTAAAGTTTAACTAATGTGTTGATTTAAGTGTTTTTTAAATAGATGTTGGACTCTATTGTATCATCAGTGTCTGTTTGTACAAAACTGTCTTTTCATTTAAATATTTACATTAGAAAATGATCTTAAGCCCCGCCCACTGAAAGCACTTTGTTTTTCTCCTAATTAAATCTTGTTTACCATAACCACACCCACTCTGCTGTGATTGGTAAGCAACAAGGTTTGTCACCAAGTGTCATCAATCCAGGAATTCTCCACCTCCAAGAGACTTGTTGTATATACAAAGCCAGGCATGATTACAGCTGGCTGGAGGAGGAGTGAAGACATTATTACGTCATAATGGACTGCGCTCTCGTAACCTCTCGTTCGCCCAGATTTCAAACGGAGGAGAACTTTATAAAGTAATAAGTTCAAAACATGGTCATGATGAGAGACTTACTGCATCTTGGAGAGAAAGACATCAACATTTGAAACTTGAGAGTGAGTCAGGAGAGTTGGAGTTCCATTAGTTAAGACTTGTATGAGTGTAACAGTGGCAACATGTTGACACTATGAAGTGTTTCTATCTTTAGATTTATCCTCATCTGATCCTCACCATACCTTCACTTGAATGGCATCTATTCACTGCTGCTTTGTTTCTGTGGTGACTTAATGTTTTTGTTAATTATATATTGAGATGCAATGACTTTAAAATGCAGCATTACATAGCGGATAGAAATCCTGCATGTCAAAGTGTTGAGAACCTCTTCAAGTACTTAGCTTTTGCGGTGAACCTACACAACTCTTGAAGCATAAAAGTTCTTTCAGTTATCCAATAAATTGATCTTAGTGTCATTATACGTGGATGATAATGGTTATTGGCCATATCTCCGCTTGTCAATATTAATATCAGGTATTAATAATAATTTCTGTTTCTTAAATAAGAAATATTTTCAATGTGCTTGCACAAATCCACAGATACCACCCAGGGTTCAGTACTACGGTGTTTTTCGCCATATATACACCCATACTGTGAGATCAATAGCATAAAAACATGAATCATTATCCCAAACCGAATGGATTAAATACATTTAAACACTCAGACAGACTTGTGATATGCTTGTTCATTACAAACTCTATAGTGTTTGTGATAACCGAAAAAGTCAAAATATACATTATAATGGAAGCACTTATATGTATTATAATAAAAGAGTGGAAAAAGTAAATTACAGGCCAAAAAGTTATGTGTGCTCAGTGCTTACAATCAATCAAATCAATATCTTCAATGACTGAGGAATTTTGTCGACCGAAGACTCGACAGTCATCGATCTCGTCTCACATCTGGGCCACCAAAATGAGAGTGCAACATTTTTTATCACTCCAGCTTTACTGGTATTAGTGTAGCATCATTTCTTTTTTAAAGCTTTTGCTATCTTACCTAGCAACCTTAAAAATTGCTTATTTTCGTGATTCATTTGTATTATGCGTTTTATAACGTAACGCTATAAAACAACGATTCAGTCGTTTATCATCATGGTAGTAGAAACCAGAGCATCGTTAGGATGGACTGTAGTTGTTCATCAATGTCATCCTATTTTAATCATGGCGGAAGAGGAATTATACATAAACCCTCTGATGGTATCAACAGCTACACAGGTGCTAACATAATGAGGACCACACTTTCTGGCATGTTAATCATCTTGTCTATTTCAGTATCACATCACATGGGTCAGGAGAGTACGCAGGGAAGAACAGCAACAGCAGTGACAATTAAACGGGTTGTCAGTGAGATTGAACATTTTTCCTCAGATAAGTAACAGAAAATGATCTCGAGCAGACGTGTGGATTACTAGAGGATCTGATGGTTCCTAACTAGAGGTAACATTAGTCCAAACACTGCAAGCTTCAGTCCTGTGTCATCTAGAGGTTTTTATATAAATAGTTAATCTTGTTCTAACATGTTTCCAGAACAAATGCCAAAGGAGAACAAAGTCTTCTTCTGTGACATTTAGTGCGGGATGAACCTCGAATAAGCCCAAGATCAACGCGTGCCTAAATGACCCTCCACACTCCGTCAAAGAGAAGCAAAGTCCGAGGGGGAGGACACTGTGGAGTGGTAAACAATGTTTGTTTTACTAACTGTTCATGTTCATACTCATTCAATAAACAAAGACTAATAGATCATGTTAAACATTTTTTTTAGTTGTATCATATTGTTGGGGATTCAAACTGTTCCTGAGAACTGCAGAGTGGAAATTCAGCTTTTTATCTTAAGGATTAAGGTGTTTTCTGTGTCAACTATATATTTCTGCCCGTGTTGGAGCAGCAAAATAACGTAGGAGGTCTCTGGTTCCATTCCACCGAAGCTCTGTCGTTTCTTTAAGGAGTTTTCTTTGCTTTCCGAGATGACTAAAAGTGGTCCTTTTCGCTTAATAAGAGTATTGTTTCTGACCATTTTTCAAGGTCTAAAGAAAGATAAGATAGTGATGCATTGTTGTTTTCTTAATGTGCAATTGATTTGTTTTTATTGTCAACTGATGTGTAGATTTAAGTGTGTATTAAATAGATGTTGGACTCGTACTCATTGTATCATCACTGTCCGTTTGTACAAAACTCTCTTTTCATTGAAATATTTACATTTTTTTTACATTTACTTAAGCCCCGCCCACTGAAAACACTTTGTTTACTCTCGAGCTAAAATCTCTCGTTGTCACGCAGTGTCATCAATCCAGGAAGTCTCCACCAACAAGGGACTCATTGTGTAAACAAAG
Source organism: Callionymus lyra (assembly GCF_982586985.1). Classification (NCBI taxonomy): domain Eukaryota; kingdom Metazoa; phylum Chordata; class Actinopteri; order Syngnathiformes; family Callionymidae; genus Callionymus; species Callionymus lyra. The sequence continues at coordinate 15,825,110 of NC_141819.1, forward strand.
CGGGGTGTGATTACAGCTGACTGGAGGAGGAGTGAAACCCATATTACGTCATAATGGACTTTGCCTTCGTAACCTCTTGTTCGTCCAGATTTCAGACGGGGGAGAACTTTATAAAGTAATAAGTTCAAAACATGGTCATGATGAGAGACTTTCTGCATCTTGAAGACACTTGAAACATGTGAGTGAGTCAGGACTCAGGAGAGATGGATTTTCAAGTTATTTGCCCTCTAAAAAAGAATAGTTGAAACATTTATGTTACAACCTTCATTAACTTTCAGTTAAGAAATTATAAAGACAAAAATGACACTTAAAAGACAAAAGTCCGGTCAATTCAGATACATAAAAATAAGGAAATCACTATAAGAATGTCTCACAATACTGCAGTTATTGGTCCATGGAAAGGCTATTTATCATTATGACTAAGATGCTCAATGAATGTATGAGTGGTTGAATCTTTAGACAACAGACAAGGGTTAGGATTGATTAGGATTGAAATCTGTCTGCGGATCCAGACAGAATTATTAGATGTGGTCGTTAGAAACAGATGGATTGAGAAGATAATGGGAGCAAACAAATACCAAAGTATCTCTCGTAATTACAAGCATTAGCGGAAATGACTTTGGACTCTTTATAAAAACATGTCCTGGAAATGAATCCTGCCACAGGAAAAAAAAAAAGTCCAGTGCGAGACATGACTGTCAAATAAAGGGAACCATAAGTAACACACAGATCTGTGATGACGCCCAGGAGAGCAATTGTGTGCCCCCTGTTACCGAACCCCCTTTGTGTAGTGTGTGTGTCATACACAACCTGCTGCTTTTGTTACACAAGTGGTCTCAGTGAGTTATACTGTGCAGAGATGGTAGGCACCCACGGTAAAGCGTCAACCTGGGATAAGGCTTGTTTGACACTCGTCTATAAAGTGAAAGATCAGCACTGGTACTGTACAGCCGAACTGAAATAGATCTGAAGAGCGGTGGTTAGCAATCCACACAAAGTCCTTCACCTTGAACAGCCATGCAGCCCCATGTTTAGGCCAGTGAACTGAACTGAATCCAATACTTCAATGACTCCGTGTGTCACGTCAATGACATACAGAAATGTTTAAGTACTTCATCCTCAAACGACTGACTCCAGATCCTTGAGTCTTGCTCATGAAATGCTCTCGAGAATCAATTTGAGGATGAGTTGAAAGCCGTTACTTAAACCTCTGTAGACCAGAGGGCCTGAGATGATCCTCATGTTGGAGGAAGAGTTGAGAGGATGGGAGAGGGATAGAGAAGGGAGGAGGAGGGAGGGAGGAGCAACAAGGGCAGGTCTGGTTGGGGACCAGATGTCCTCCCAGTGGGGGAGGAAGGAAGAGGTGAGAGGAGGAAGGTATAGGGAAGGGTGGTTTCTCAGCAGTGTCCCTGTCAGGAGGGTAGTATTGCTAATGCTTACACTGATCAGACAGTATTTTAAAGCTTATCGTTGCAGTCGTTTCCATCTGAAAAACTCAGTGTTCGACTCTGATTTAAGCACATATTTTACAGGTGTGTGTTTCAAACATGTCCCCCAGTCCTCCTCCTCCTCCTCCAACACTTTCATCAAACTGCCGAAGGTAAATACATAAGTGGCCTTGTTCACTCGCCCACACACCTGCAACTGCACGGTGTAGCCACAGTCTATAGTGCACGGACAAGAGCTTGACGGACACGTTCGGATCGCACATCCTTCCATACTAACCAGCCGTTTAACATACAGGTTCATAGCTATAGATCCCGCCGGAGGATAACGACACAAATCTCTCAATCTCCCTGTCAATGCTCCGAGTCCACATGAGGTCCAAGTTGTCGCATCCATCTTATCTGCGTGGAAACCGAGCGACCAATCCGCGAGGGAACAAATGCGTTCGTACACAATGGAGTGTTTCGGAAATAGGAGGCGATGAGAACTGGACCCCCGGGTTAATTAATCCAATTGATGCCAAAAGAATAGGCTGCGACTTTTTAATAGTCAATTTAGAAGACAGCCACAGTGGGAATAGAATTCATTAGCAAGTTGTTGCAGTAATAATAGAAACATACACGTGAAAACTGAGGCATAAAAAGGAATATAGGGATGAAATTTGACACAATCTTCTTTACTGGTATGGATCAGAAACACATTTGTGATTTGAAATGATATGTTTATATTACATGTACATTAATCATTTTAAATTGATCTAAATATGGGTTGGCTACGTTCATAACAACTTTCAAATCAGTATGTAAGGAAATAATTCTTCAAGGCTCAATTGATTTCATTGAAAGATTTGTCTAGTCACAAGTTTTGAACCAATTCTATAATCAAATATGGTTAAAAAAAACAACTTAAAAGTGAAACATACTGTATACTGTACATAGTTGTGGGATCTGACACAGCAAATATGTAATATTGCTAATTGATTTCCTTTTGGGCTTAAAATGTCAATGTCAAAAACCTATAATAATTGATCATAATGTTAAAACGTTTAACGTATGAAATATAAATGTTTTCTTGATGAAAAGAAGATTTTTCATTGTGAAATATATTTTTCACAAAATTCTTGGCATTTGTTTTTAAATCCTAATATTATCTTAACAAATAATCAAACTGACAATCCGGTATAAGTCCCTTTATAACGACATGACATGGATTTTTTCCAACACAGCCATGAATGCAGATGATAGCCGCCATCATCCTTCTCAGGTCAGGGACGGCGGTGCAGGAGATTGAAGGTGTAAAATGGCTGTTTGGTCATGTATGTTCATGACAGCACTTGTCTAACACCAACATGATTCATTTAAATGATCAAGTTCAAATGTAGTTTTAACCCCATATTCCATATCGTGAAAGACGTCATTTCACAGTGACTGTGTTCTACAGTGAACTGTGCGAGTTTATAAAAGGTCATGCGTCCAAAATAAAAGCAGTGCAGTGAGCTTCTGGTAAAGCTGGATGACGAGAAGAACATTGTCTTTGTCTATAATTCATAGAGCTAAATGGAACGGAGCAGGCTGCCCTGTCACTGCATGTCTGCACCAAAGCTCCTAATGTACAGGCAGCAAGAAGTGGGGTGTGAAGATAAAGTACTCAGTGCACTACACCACACAACAAAGGCTCAGTGTGCACACAATGATGTCTCCACTCACAAGAAAGATATCAACACACCAGAGCCAGTGTGTGATGTGTGAGCTACAGTTGAGAGACACTTGGTTTTATATATAGTGTTCAAGGAAAATGAATATATTTAAAATTCAAACAGGATGCTTTAAAAAAAAAAATAGTATTTTTTATTCATTCATTTTCTATTCTAAACACAAAAGAAAGAAATGAATCATTTATATTTGCAAAAAAATATGAAACGTCAAATTTAATTTAAATTATATTTCTACTGTATAATTTAGGTAGGTAGAAATAAGAATTGTTGTTTTGTTTGACCAAAAACAACACCGCTTACATGTTTCCTAGTTAAAAAACATAAATGTTTAACTATTAATAACACATTTTCTTTACAATATGAATATTTAAAAAGTTGTTTTATCGAAATAAAACGACGATCAGACGCTATTGTCTGTACATTATAAATCATTTACTGACAACAACTCCATGACTTTACCTCATACTGTAAATACTGCTTCCTCCACTCGGGAGTGATATGCGACGAAAGATGTTCCGCGAATTTCATTTTCCCGTCAGTGTTGTTTCCAGAAAAGATCCTTTAAATCCAGAGACTCAGACGCGCTTCTCTCAGCAAGACTTCACTAGTTCCGCTCAAAACTTGCAGTTTAACGCGTCGCCACTTCGAGCTGATCTCCGGGCGGGTCCCGGGTCCACATGCTACGAGGTTCTGTTTTTTTGAACAGGTGGTCCGGTGGCAGGACGGCAGAGCCGGAGAGATCGGCGTCGGTGACTTTGCTCCGTCCGTCCCCGGGCAGGTCTGGGGACATTTGCACGAGTCCGCTAGCGACGCGCGGTCACGTGGTCTACGTCAGCAGGAGCGCGCAGTAGTGACGGGACCTTCTGAGGAGGACCTGCTGAGGAGGACCTGGTGAGAAGGACCTGAGCACGGACCTTTAACACGGACTTTAAGCTTTTTAGTGCCTGGAGTCAAATAGAATACATCGAAATACAGACACGCCCTGTTTGTGTTGATCGTCTTCTAGATAAATAAAACTTATTTTTTTACCAACATTTTTATGAAATTTGAATTTATATTTATATAAGTACAAGTTCCGTCGCTACGCAACTTTTTGATAACTATTATTTTTATTTATTTTGTCATTATTGTAAGTGTGTATGTCCAGCCACTAGGTGGACTAGAGACGCCTCTTCAACCTGCTGCTCTGAAGCCACACCCCGATATATAATGTAGCAGATTTAAGTATTTGATATATTTTTTGTATGGAATAAACATTCAGTTTGTCTTATGAATTAACTTATTGTGAGGTTCTACCCTTTCCATACACTTTAAGGAAAATACTTTTGATTTATATTGTATTTGGTTGAGCAATACACGTTTTAATGTTAAAAAAAACAACATACATTTGCTAGTTAGTTGTTTTTTCTACCAATACAATTTTAAGTGAAAGTAAAATATACAACTAGATTCTCGTAATAATTCACTTTTACTTCTTGAATGTATTGTGTAAATCCAACCAATTCTAAATGTGTTAAATCAATTTCACTTATCTATCTTGTTTAACTTTTTTAAATAATGTATTTGATCGATTTGTGAAATAATGTTAATATAATTACCAAAGAAATTATATATGTGCTGTGGAGTACCTGGACGATACTCAAGTCTGAGGACTCACTGGGAAACTGTTCCAAAGCCAATGCTGCCCTCTGCTGGATGCTAAGTTAACTTCACCACGATTACATTTTTTTTTCTGTCAAAGTATTGACTTGTCAGTCAAGTTTAATATATAAACTTTCATATAAATGAAATGAAGGTAGAGATATATTACTAGTAGATACAAAAAAAAAATATTTGAGTAAATATTGCATTAAATCATGCTTAGTAAATCATGTTTAGTTAATGGTCAAACTATCCAGTCTTATTTGAAAATGGAATAGATGCCACAGCGATTTAATTTTAATAATGATAATAATTCAATATTGTTTTTTTTAAACGCAATACATAAATAAATTAAATAAAAGAGATGTTTTTTCTGAAACTGCATGGCATGTTGTTGTTTCTGTGTTGTACCAAGTACATACATTTATTTTGCTTTATGATAGAGAATATTGTTGGGTGAGGGGTCACCTGTTAGATTATAATCATATTGCAATATCAAAAGATATATATACTTGAAGATTGGAATATACAGGTATTTTTTAGATAAAAACACTTCTTGTTTATGTGAACCCTTGTTGATAGGAACCCTTTTCTGCAGCGTCGTAGAGTCGGCGTCATTAGAGGGACGGACCACTGACGGACCGCCAGGTTAAACAAATCCAACTGTCAGATATTTATTAACGACAGCGAAATTAAGTCGCCATTTGTTTTCAGATAAAACCCATAAAACATTTCGTTTTATTATCAATTGAATTTTTCTCATCTCGAAACAATAACGACGCGTGTCGTCGCTGACGTAACTACATAAACAATAAGAATGGCTTCCCGGTCGCCGTCGTCCTCCGCGGACACTGCGACAGGTTCAGGTACCGACCCAGCTCGACCGGACACAGGTGAGCCTCTGGGCGGTGCAGGGTCGGACTCCGACTCGGATCTCGGTCTGGATAGATTCGACAGTGGGGAGACGGGGGAACGACTGGAAGGCGAGGATCTGGAACAAGAGTTCGAGTCTGCAGCTGATCGCGTCGGAGGTCTGGTGCAGACTGCAGGCAGAGACCAGCTGCTGTACCTGTATGCTCGCTACAAGCAGGTGAGTGTCATTGCAATCCATATGCATACAACATAAACGTGACGATTTAATTCTTAATTCAGGTCATGGTTTATATGCATGTATATTGATGTAAGCTCAACAAATTTAAGCATATTTACTCACATATATATTTGAAAATTACCTAAACACACTTCTCATAGACAACATTTAATAATCACATGATTACATTGAATCTTTTTCTGCTAACTTGTCAATAATGTTATGCCTGGATGTTGTTTGTTGATGCTTTCTCACATGCACACATTTTCTTTTTTCTGTAGGTCAAAGTTGGAAAGTGCAATACAACTAAGCCAGGGTTCTTTGATTTTGAAGGACAGAGGAAATGGTATGTGTGAATTAAAGTGAAATAGTTGTGTATTTTTAAAGAAGCTTTTTCATGGCACCATGTTTTGCAATATGCATACATTTATCAGAATGCAAGTATTTTAAATTAAATATATACAGTACTGTGCAAAAGCTTGAGGCAGGTGTAAAAAAAATTGCTGTAAACTAACTATTTCTAATTGCTTTCAAAAATGTAAATAATAATTGTTTATTTTTTATCAATTTACAAAATGCTAAGTTAGCGAACAAAAGAGAAATCTAAATCAAATCAATATTTGTTCATCATCTACTGTCCGGAGAAGTCTGGCCAGAAGTGTCTTCATGGAAGAGTAGCAGCAAAAAAGACATTCCTCCCACATGGAAACAAGGCCAAGCAACTCAACTATGCATGAAAGCATAGGAACTGGTTCAGAAAAATGTAAGCAAGTGCTCTGGACTGAATTGAAATATTTGGCTGTAGCAGATATATTTGGTTTGTTCGCCGAAGGGCTGGAGAGCGCTACAATAATGAGTGTGTACAGGCAATAGTGAAACATGGTGGAGGTTCTTGCAAGTTTGGGGCTGCATTTCTGCAATAGAGTTGGAGATTTGGTCATGATTAATGGTATCAATGCTGAGAAATACAGGCAGATACTTATCCATCATGCAATACCATCAGGAGGCATATGATTGGCCCAATATTTATTCTGCAGCAGGACAACGACCCCAAACATGTAGCCAGTGTCATTAAGCACTGAAAGTGATGGTATGAACCCCACAGAGCCCTGATCTCAACATCATGGAGTGTGTCTGGGGTTACATGAAGAGACAGAAGGATTTGAGAAACATCTACAGAAGATCTGTGGTTAGTTCTCCGAGATGTTTGGAAAAACCTACCAGCCGAGTTCCTTCATAAACTGTGTGCAAGTGTAACTATAAGAATTGATGCTGTTTTGAAGGCAGAGGGTTTTACAGCATTTTTTCACACTTACCTAAAAACTTTTGGACAGTACTGTATATTCATTATTTGAATTACAACTACTCAAATCTCTTATTTTCTTGACTGCAGGCAGGCGTGGAAGCAGCTGGGAGATATGGAGGCAGAACAGGCCATGAGGGAGTACATTTCCTGCGTCAATGTATTAGATCCTGAAGGCAGCCACAGGGTAAGGCTAAACTCTTGTTCCCTTCAAAATAATCAAATATTTGACTTCATGCTAAAAAGAACGAGATCAAATTAAACATGATTAAAGTGTGCATTAGCTGCTATGCCACTGTTGTAATGTAACATTTATGCCAGAAGAGGTCAGTGTCTGCACTCGATAAACCCAACCGATTTTTCTTTTTTATTTCCACTTATATTTGTAAATTTCAAGCTATTCTTGAAACGTTTGCCTCTTACTAGTTATAACCAGGTTTTAGATTAATGAACAGTTAGGAGGGATACTTAGATTTTTCCAAATAACTTTTCTAATTGTATTTGATTTACACAAATAAATGAATTACCATTGTGTATTATAACAACTGAGCATTGTTCTGTTACCCATTATAGAGAAAAACATCCCCTCGTGATTCTCCCTTTTATTAATTGATTCTGTACAAACTATTAAAAATACACACAGTGTCTTAATCCTTCTTAGCTGCGTCATTTGAGTAGTAAATATGACCAGCATTCTTTATCAGACTAACCAGTGCCCACCAAGGTAACCATCTACAAGGGTCAAGAGCACAATAATGTGTATGTTATAATAACATACAAGACATTTTATAAAATGGTTCATAATGTTTTTTCTAGCATGTTAATAAATTAAAAAACGGAACCAGAAAAGAATATTTTTCTTTCTGTATCCTATAATTCGTCATCCCTTTTCTTTGTCAAGTTTGTCTCTAGATTCTTTTGTTGACCCTTTAAAGTTTATTTCTTTCTGCTTTTTTTTACTGATTGATGTTACTTTAACGTTGTCAGTGTCAGACGCACGTCGTGCTCTCATGATTGTGTACGAGGCCGTGCTGCCAGGGCAGCGGTCTCTAACTTTGTCCCTCAGTTGGACCATTATTAACCACACAAAAACCATGCTTGGAAAAGACTGATTAGATTAGTGCCAACAAAGAGTGTGTGTAGCTGTGTCTATTAGTGTAGTGGCACCATTAAACGGTGTAAGTAGAAGTGGATCGGCAGAGGAACACAGTGGAGAATAATAGCCAGAATCTGACCTTTGTTCCTGCCTCAATTGTTGAGCCGCCACTAGATTTATAATGCATTATTTTGTGGACGACCAGGACCAGTGCATCAGCGAATATTCTGAGTTTGAGAAGTGAATTAGGTTGTCCCAAAAGTGCAGGCACGGTTGTTTTGCTTCGCTCGTCGTGTTCCCTCCACTCTTCCCTTTCTCTAAAATCAGATTTGTGTGGCTTCTTTTGTGAGTCAAGGTTGGTCAGCAAAGAATAGGCTGGGCAATAAAGGCTGAACTGAATGTAATGAGAAATTTCATAGAAAAAAAAAGGCCAAGAGAAGATTTAAAGGGGCTAAATTAAGTCTCCATATATGTTATATTGCTCTCATGATTGCTGTTGGCACTTTATTACCTATGAGGTCATGTCTAAGACCTCGACTTCTATTCACATTCAGCATGGTTTTTAATTCCTCAAGAGCTATATTGTGTGTTTACTGATTACTTGTCTCGGCATTTGGCCATGTGCAGCACTGAATGCAGAAATAAGAGTAAAGTTTGGACACATATATATAGCACATTTAAGTACATGCAGGTTGAGTATTATTATTAATACAGATTAGAAATATCCTAAAAGCTTCAAAGCTACATCATATAAAGATTTAAAAAACGATGACATGAATCTTCATAGAACCAGACTACAGATGCGTCTTTGCGAGGTGCTGTGATAAGTAGGATATCAAATGTTAAATGTACAAAAAGTGTTTTGATGTTTTTGTGTATTTTGTTGTGCTGGCAGGAATGTCGAGGAGCTGAGAGGAGAACTGGGTTTGGAGGAGCAGCTGTCAGCTCTTTATATCAGGAGGAGACAATAAGGTACACGAAGTAGCTCAGAATTCATACATGGACATTAACTAGATGAAATAATTTACCTGATATGATTATTTTTTAGTGTGTATTATTGCTGATACATATAATTATAAAATATTAGAATATAAGTCTAATGTTCTAAAGATCTGTATTGTTGACCTGTATTTAGATCCTGAAAACAAATGTTTGTGGTATCCCTTGTGTTGTCTCAGGGTCAAGATGAACGACCTCCCTGGCTTCCATAAATACATGTGCCGGGGTTTACCTTGACCTTGACCCAGAGACAACCCAAGGGATACCACAATCACATTTGTTTTCAGGCCTTCGGGTCAACTTGACCCAGAGATGATAATTAATTTTATTATAAAGTCATTCTTGTTACAATTACTGTGCTTGAAGTAGAGTTATAAGAGTTTTACATCTGAATGTATCAATAAAATGAAGGGAGAGTGGGTTAAGTTTAGTTTGTAGTGCTGCGACAACAAGCTCATCAGGTGAAAAGACTTGTTTAGTTTTTGTTTAGTTTCAGAGCTTTAAAGAGGCAAACTAGTTTCCCTTAATTCTGCATACATATTAGTAGTTTTAACCATCCCAAAAAATGATTAAAACCCTTTGAGGGAAAACATGCCGACACATCTCGACACCAGTTAGCTGCTTCTTCAAAGCTCATGCTCAACAATGTGTTTCTTCCTGACGAGCCTCGACTCATTTTCTACACGAGGAAATTTGTCCAAAGACTTTTTGTAGGATGTTTAAATGACCATGTTCAGTACAATCCTAAAACTCCTGGTTTACACAACGTTGATTTCTAGGTCAGGTTTTGAATCGTTAAGTAAAACGTAAAAACACCCTTTTTGATAGTTTTGTCAACAAATAGCCTTGTTTGAAACTCCAGAAAGTTGATTTTCTTTTTTCATTTTTTTCATGATAAGCCATTGTGTTTCTATTCAGTTTCTCATTTCAAATTGAAAGTCAAATGACTGGCTCTACACGGAACAATTCCATAAAGACCGCTAACAAGAACATATTTTTGTTTTTAAATCTTTTTCTCAAAAGGCTTGAAAAAGGACTCGACCTTTACTGTTGATTTTTAAAAGATGTTCTTAGCTAAAATAAAATTAAACTTGATATACATTTGACAGTGTTAACCACTTATCCTGCCTCAGTATTTGAGAATATTCAACAGACTAACTGCAGTGAATTCCTGGAGACATCGTACCCGTCTGATTTATGTTAATGAAATATATTCTCCATTTACTCTTCCCTAGCAGACTTACTGAAGCCTAAAAAGCTCATCTTCCTTCCAATAGAGGGGAAAAAAGTTCCTTTTGGTTATGAAAATGAGACATGTGAATCCTTCAGGTTTCCGCTAAATGGCAGCGCGTGATTAGTATTCAGTCTTTTGAGGAGGTGGCCAGAGTCTCCCTCGCCTAATTACATTAGGATTCAGGAATCTAGTGAAGGGTCCATGGGGGTTGTGATGAAGACATGCCAGTTACAAGGGGGGCACGAAGGTAGAGCAAGGTTTCCCAGAACGACGATCCTCTCGGCGATGCCGGTAACACCCAGAGGACGACGCAGTCAAAGTCCTGCACGCATCACATGCCCCACCGTCGGCTGCATCCATACGTCGACACGATTGCCTTCTATCTGGAGCAGAACCTGCCGGAGCGGTCATGGTCAACGCTTCGCTGCATTTCAATTTTCTCCTCTTCTCTCTCGCGCTCTTCCCACACAAACACACAAATTCTCTCCGTATTAAAAATCTAAGCACCTGTTAGCCCGACAGTTGCTCCTCCTGCTCTACACACGAGTTTGTATTGGAAAATATTTATTGATAAACGCTCACTTTGTGTTTGCTGGTTTTGTTTCTGTAGCCCGACAGCGTAAAAACATTAGGGTCGTGTTCCCCACATACCCGGCTCGGGAATGATTGTGGGGGCCTGTCAAGGTGGAGGTCGTGTCGGGGTTGTGTTGACAGATTGCACGTGTGTGTTTGTGATGGATTCTGGTGCTGTGTTGTTGATGAGTGTAAACTAAGGCCAGGTAGATGAGTGTTCTCCAGTTTGGTCTGATGGATGAAGGACATACGCCATCTGCCAGCACACACACACATACACACACACACCTACACACACAACCCTAGGATGCCCAGCATTGCAGGCCACTCTGTGATGACAGACTATCTTGTGACCTTCCCAGCATGCATTGCGGCACCATTGATGCCACATTGTTTATTGCAGTGACATGAATCATTTGTTTTTGTGTAACCTGTGTGTCTTTATACGCTCTTGCCGTCTTATTTATCACAGACGCTCCACGTGTCGTCCACTTAAACACACAACAGTAAAATACATATTTAAAGGCGGGAGTAAAAGGGGTGGGGGGGGGTCTGTATTTATACGTGTCGTACACTCGTCATGCCGGACCTATCTGACCGTCAGAGTAAGACTGATGAGCTGGCCTATTGATTAGTTGCCTGGAGAGACAAATGGCAACCACCCATCAGGGACACTCGGGGTCACCGTGGCCATCAGACTGGAAGTGGGCGTCGCCCCCTCGGAGGAAGTCATGAATAAACATGGCGGCAGTAATCAGGCGTATGTAAATGAATGAGCTCATACATAACACGGCGGCGATAAAAGTGTAATGAGTAATTCATAATTTGTCACAGGCTGACGGAGGAGAGAGAGGAGGAGGAGGTCCGGGGAAATAAAAAGAGAGCATGACGCGGGTCCGTGATGAAAGGATGATTCAGAGGATCATTAGAGGGAACACAGTGAAGTTTGTGCGTGTCAGCTATTGTTTGCATTCGGTTTGAGATCATAAGTTTGAAGCACTAAAGTTACATACTCGGGCTTCATGGAGTATGTTGTGTGATTGTTGCATACGTTTAATTCATTTTATTGTCACGATTTATCACTTTTCGTTCTGATCTCTTTCTTTTAATTTGCTTGGATTTAACACTTGTTCTTCTTCCATGTTTAGTTATTTCCTCGTTCATTTCCTTCATATTTGCTGCTACTATCTTAAATATCAGTTTAGATTTGTACAGAAATGATATCTCTTGTGAAATTGATTCTAGACTAGAAAAGCTTCGATGATAAATCTTTATCTGATGTTGAGAACTAAAGTCCTTTATAGCAGTGTTCCCTAACCCTCGGTCCGGGGAATGGTACCTGTCCGTGAATCATCTGTTACCGGGTCGCACAGAAAGAAAAAACAATGCATATAATTTCTGTTCAATTGATTATTACTGACTTAAAGCTGTTTTGTTTTGAAAAAATAATGTATTTTCTCTGAAGTAACATTAGGTTGTAAATCCTGACAGGTCAAGACGCTTGTTTCAGTCAAATTTACTCAACAAATAATCCTGTAAACTAGTGGAAAAATGTTTTTTTATCTGTGAATATAAGGCCCACATTAAATCGGGCCGCGGTGCAGAAAAACTTGGGGGACCCTTGCTTTAGAGCATGTGTGTCAATTCAAGACCCTGAACCAAATCTATAATCTCAAATTACGAAGATTAGACTTCATATGGATATCAGAAGTATATAGATTAAGATGAGGAGCAGAGATGATCGTCGTAACACTCAGATGTCAAATAAGAGTAAAAATGATGAAGGAAAGGAATTTGTTGGGAATTTGCTGTTTATAATCAGACTTCCTGTTAAAGACGGTTTGGTAAATACAAATAATGTGTGATGGAGGTCGACACGGCTGCATTAGAACAATCGTGTGATAACATTTCTAAATGTCTCTTGAGGAGATCGGTGGCATCGCCAACATTTCCCCTCAAACACACAACAATGTTGCAGGTCTCACGTCAGGAGCAGGAAGTGAGGGATTTGACTCGTGCGATATATCTGCGGGTCCTGGAGTGTCTGTGTGACAATGGGAGACCTAAATTCAATTAATCTGAATGCCCCGTATGGGCAAAAGGGAAGGGAAAGGCGTAAAGCTCTAAATGAGATTTCGCCCCTTTTCCCCCTCTCCGTACAACAGCCCCCTCCTCACCCACCACCACTCATTGCTGTCGCCAATGCCAGGATGTGATCAGCAGGCAGCGAGATAAAATCAAAGGTGGGATGGTGTCAGTGACACTAGAGTTCAGCCTGTCATGTGACTAAACTAGCCAGTACTTTATGTGTCTGATGCCAAACATTGTAAAGGAAATTTATATTTGTGTCTGAGGTCAATGTTAACTGTGAAGGGAATTAAATGTTTACTATAGTCGAACCTGAGGAAACCACGCCTGATTTTACACATGTGTTGTGGAACTGAGATGCTGCATATAAAGTTGATGAAAGAATAACTTAAAATGGATTTAGTTTAACTTTAAAAACTGTACTGCATTCTCTTAGTGTTGCTTAAGAACAGCAATACTTTTGGACTTGGAGCTGAAATCATTGCCTTTTTTCCCTCCAATCTTTCCCTCCTCAGTCGCTATTCTTATTAACTTTTTACCTTTTAAAAATCCAATTAAATTTCAACCAAAGTTGCAATGAAATGAAGCTACAATTTAACCATAATTGTTTGCTTGTATAGCATTCTGTCCGAAACATTATTTGTTTCTCTGTCACTTCCAGGGAAGAAGATAAGAACGTATTTGATTACTGCAGAGAAAATAACATCGAACACATCACCAACGCCATCAGCACCCAGAAGCTGGACGTCAATGCTAAAGACGAGGAGGTAAGAAAGAAAAACATGAAAAGTCATCTCTTAGATTCTGTATTGTTTGACATTAAACTCAATATATTGTTTATAATATTGTTGAATGTTTTAGAATAAGGTTGTTTATATTGTTCATGATCCTACTCGAGCATTCTAGTCCACGTCACACTGCCCGGTGTCTATTGTGGTTCTTTTGAGACAGATGGTCTCGGGGTACGCTTTTGTGTCCCTCGTACTGCGATTGTTCTGCACCCGGCTGCAGTGAGCATACGCGCCAGCAGAGGGCACTAGTGAAGTTTCTGACCAGCGATACATTGGTTCTGTGGAACCACGTTTGTCTTTAGTTTCCCGCCTTACCTGCACAACATCCTTTAAGCGAAGACAATATGGCCCTTAATACGGTTTATATAGTCACATCCAAGTGAAGAATTCATAGTTTAAATGTGGAATTATTTTGTAATTTCACCGATTTATTTAAAGTGGTTTGTTTGAATTAAAATCAGTCTCAAATCTGTGTAAACCTGCTGTGAATTTGAACGAGTCAATGCGATCTTAAGTGGTTTAGATAATACTCTGCCGAGGAGGGAATTTACTTCTTATCACAGCGAACACTTCAGCGTATTAATTTAGGTCAGCGAGGAGCTGAAGAGATGTTGGCAAGATATGAACATCAGCTGAGGAGAAAAAAGATTGTGACTGAGTGTTGATGTCCCTCCTCCAGGCTCTGGACAATCCAAGAGTCGACGGCGAGAGCCAAAACACTATTAACCTTTGAGTTTTTAAAGCTAAAGCAGCTAAAATAAAAAGGTATAGAAACACAACATCCATCATAAGCTCATGTTTATAAGTCTGTTTGTCCACTTACTCGCAGAGGTGCCAATGTTGATGGTAGCGAAGCAGAATTAAATGAGTAACAGAGTTTATTCTATACCTGTTGATGTTCTTAACTGGTCTCCTGCTTCACATGGTTCAATGAGCTATTGAGCAATTTTCCTTAAGTCCATTTAGGGGCCTTCAAGCAAAGAGCCTTAATATAGATAGAAATCATATCAAAGTATTCTGGAGCAAGGGAAAAATTAATAATAATAATAATTATTATTTTTATATTATTATTATTATTGTTAAGGTTCAAATATTTGATTTCATAATTTTTTTTAATTTATGTCTATATTTTTGTATACAATTTATAAACGTGTTACTCGTAGAGGAACTACGGACAATACTTATAATTAAAACACTTTATTTTTAATTTGTAAAATTACTTATTGGGCCTAAAATAAAAAAGGATATTGTCATGTTTAGAATTTAACTCGTGTTATAGAATGTAAGTTAAAAAACCCAACTAGTTAAGCTACATAAATGCTTCTACATGATCGGATGAACAGTTGACCCCCTGAGGGCCGCAGAAAGTCAGTCACGACCGCCTCAGTTCCTCATGGCCAGTGTAAGTACCATTAGTGTTGAATCATCATTCTAGTCAGGTTAGTAACTATTACTCCGCTACCACAAATACTCACCCTGATTAGTTTTCTAACTACCTGGAGGACGGACTTGACTAATTTCTACTTCACAACTTCATCCTGATTGAAGAAGAATTCTAATCGGCAGTCCAGAGAACGTCGGCCATTTTCATTGGCAGGAGCCACACACCTGGATGAGAGCGGGTCGGGAGGGTGGGGGAGAGCGCGTGGGGGAGACGGGTGAGGAACCAACTTATTGGTATTCCAGCCTGACTCATAAGTATCCATTTTAACATGCAGCCGTGGTGATCAATATGATTTAAGCAACTGAATTAGACTTGGAGAGTTTGCTTTACCTAATTGGCCTCGCTGAAAAATGAGCTGGTGGAGTTTTATTAGAACAAGGATCTTGGACCCGGGGGCGTGTGTGTGTGTGTGTGTCTACGTGCCCGTCCGTGTGTTAGATAGAGAATGAGGCCACTTCTTTTTACGTGTACAACCTCCCATCAATCAAGCCGGTGCAGCTTTCTACCATTTGTCTTAAAGCACCGGCGGATACAGACTCACAAACTCTCTCACACTGGTGTTTGATTTATTTTGCATGAAAGCAAACTCACTTCTGTGTGTGTGTGTGTTTGTGTGTGTGTGTGTTTGCAGGGTCGAGCTCTGCTGCATTGGGCATGTGACCGGGGACACAAGGAGCTGGTGTCGGTATTGTTGCAACATAAAGCAGACATCAACAGTCAAGTAAGAAACGTGTTTATCGTGGATTTATGTTGAACAGTAGCAGCAAACTAACAATGAAGAGCGAAGGAATGGAATACAAAAGTGTGCATTTAAAATCATATTTAAGGCCAATTATAATTTTCTTTATTATAGTTATAAATACATATATTGTTGCATCTAAGTAAAAGAGGTTAAAAAAACTATAATCAATTATAAATAACATTTAAAATATACGCTGTAATGTATATATAGATATATATCTATATATATATAGATATATATCTCGTCTAATTGGATTTAAATATATTTCAAATTTTTCCTTTTTTTCCTGACAATTTACTTTTTAAATGAACGAAAGCTTTTATTTTTCCATTTTGTAGTTAATTAAAACATTGTCCATCCATTAAACATCAGGGTAACTCATCCCCTGACCAACATTTCTCCGTTATCTTCTTCTTCCCAGCTATTAGCAGGATTTTAGGTACGCTTAAGACTTTTTTGGTCCATTTCTGAGGGTTCAATCTGGAAGGAAACCAAATAAATAAATACAAATAATGGTCCAGTTGTAATCCAACAGTCTCTTGTGCACTTTAAGGATTATAGGACAGTCCAAAAATATGATGATGGTTTGCTCGTGAGGTTTTCGTCTAGGAAACGGGGGAACGTTTTTGTTACAGTGGGACTTTTGAAACGGTGTGATTAAGAACACTAACTCTCCATGGATGACATTTTAAATTTGATTTTGTAAAGTAGTTTATAAAAGACAAAAACCTGCATGTTACTGTTTGTAACAATTTTTGTTCGCAAAGTTTTAGTTGGAGTTTTAGACGACACGTCTACAATCTATGTCTAAATATTCTTTCCCGAATGCATCCCAACAGCATTCCCGTTGCCCTTCTCTCCTCCGGCCTCACTTCCCTGCAGAAGGTCACCTTTAATTCACTTTGTGCCGCAGACAAATCCTTCAGGGCTTTGGCTGACGGAGTTAGCTTGGAGCTAATGTTTTGCCTCCGCCGGGTTTAGCGGCATCCAGGAGGCTTTAGCCGCGGCTGTAAGCTGGCTCAGCTGCACATCGGAGAAATTACTCCACCGTCTGCCCAGCGGCACGACACGGCACTGCTGCACAGCTTTAACAGTAAGACCGAATCAATTGGAAGTAATCAGGCAAATTGTTTTATGTTGCACAAGCCACATAATCAGGACATTTCACAAATGACTTTCCCTTTTGTGGCCTCGCGTGGTCCTTTTGTTTGGGATTCCGGGGGAGGGAGTGGATTTGTGGCGAATGCCTCGTGAAGGACTTAACAGCAGGATGACTCGAAAACATTTGACTGATGACTTCGAGCCATATTCAGATGACGGCGGTTGACGGCAGCACAGAGGATTTTTGGACTGAGATTTACGATCATGTATAAATCATCCGGGGCAAGATGAATAACTCGAGAGGCTTTGTGGGGAATTTTATTGATCATTGATCAGTGAAATCTGGACTGATCAGGTGAAGATCATACACTTTGCCAATGAATGCACTTTGTTGTTCATGTTTAGCTTCCAAGTGCAATGATTGACAGTCAGTGAAATAACATATGAGTTTTAAACGTACCAATAGAAGTCTTGCAGAGTTCCATATGTTTTTACAAATGATAATTTTTATTGATAACATTTATTCGAAATTTTGAAATATACTGTAAATATATATTTTAATAGACACTAAAGTGCGTTTTAACATCACTTTCATATCTTGATCAATTAACCAAAACATGGCTACGGTTGTATGAAGACAAAAAGCATCTTTTTGATCAATAAAAATGTAATGAAATTCCAGATTTTCAAATTATTAAATAAGGTAGAAAACAATGAAAAGGCCAAATCTACAGAAAACATAACTACTATATGAATTATAATATTATTAGGATAGAAATGAAGCAAAACAAGACGGGATGATCATTTTAAAATAATAAAAAGGCTACATTAGTAGAAGCATTTAGGATGAATGTTCTGAGATAAAGTACTTAAAATGTTTAATTAAAATTGTTTATCCATAACCTACCATCTACTTTTTTGTCTTAATAAGCTTTATTAAAAATTGCAACATAATTAAAGTCTATTCTTCAATGATAGCCATTGACGAGCAAATTTAAAAAAACAAGTGCAATTGTGCAAATGTTGATAATTGTGTACATGAAGATTTCATAAATAAAGTTGAAACAGGTCTGATATGCTTAGACTTTATTCAGCTATAACATGATTGATATGGTAATACAGTTGAACAATGTGAAATAATATCCGATCAATCAAAAATACTGTCAATCAGCATTCTTTTGACCTAAACTATCTTCTTAATGAGTCCAGAAGTAAAGATTTGTTTGCCTTTTATTTACAGTCACATTTTTAATTAATTAGAAATTCCCTGTTTGACAGTGTTCTCGACCAACAAACCTACATTAAAATAATAAACTTAAATGTGGCCTGGAATCTAATCAAGGCTGCTATTGGTCCTTGCAACACACGTACATCCCTGAGATTTGAATATGGAAGCAAATGATCAGCATCTACACTGATGTCACTGTGTCTTTGTAGCAATGACACAAGAATTCCCTCAAGAAAAGTCTTTTGAACTCGTCTACAGAAGAGAAGCGCTGACGAGAAATGAGAAAAGTTTTATGTTGGCATGAGTAAAAAAAAAGAGTCTTTAATAGATGTGTCCTCTGCAAAACTCTACACAATGTTGTGTGTTTATGGGACAAACGGAGGAATGTTAGGGTTGCTCAGAGCAACCCATAATCTCCCTTGACCTCCAGCAACTGCTGAGCTACCAGTAAATAAAGATCAAACATGATTTATGCTTAATTTGTTGATTAAAAAAGGGGGCGGGGGACTTCAGAGTTACTACAAAAAGTATTATTTGCCTCACGAAGGACAGAAATCGTTGGAAATTAATCAACTGATTGTTTTAGCAAATTGTTCACAAACCCTGATAACCTGCATTAAGAGCTCGTTTGATAGTTAATCCTGGATCAAGACAAACGGGAGCACAATAGATGTGTGTCTGTGTGAACGCACGGATCCCACTCCTGCCACCTGCCCTCTGTGGACCCGAGCCCGGTGACGGTACTGTACGTTAAGCTCCGTCCTCCCGACCCGCCCCGAAAGTGGGACAGCCGGCACTAACCGGCGGGGGGGGAGAAAAACTCAAACTAATTTAATAATGGAAATTAAGGCTGAGCCTGCTGTGAGCTGATATGTTTTGAAGAGACTTAACCAGGCGGAAGTTTGGAGCATTCCATCATGGCTCAGGTCAGTCCTTTGTTAGTGCACGTGTTTTTGAAGCAATTTTTGAAAACATAACGGGCAAATTCTGCTTAACAATCAAATAATAGATTGAAGAGCAACTCAGATTTTGTAGTTTCATTTCAGTTTCTATAGATTTTTTCAATCAAAAAATGATAAATTGTTGCGCACGGTGGCGCTCTGGCATGATTTCCTCACAGCAAGAAAGGTTTTCAGTTCGCTTCCAGGTCGGGACGCAACTTGTGACCCTTTCTTTATGGAGTTTATATGTTCTCCCCGTGTTGCGTGGGTTTACTCCAGGCACTCCGGTTTCCTCCCCAAGTCCAAAAACATACAGAGGTTGATTGGGAAATTTGGGGAAATTGTCCGTGAGTATGAGTGTCTGTGTGAATAGTTGTATGTCTTTGTTTTCCCTGCGAAGACTGGTGTCCTGTCCAGGGTGTCCCTTGCTCACGCACGAAGAAACTGGGATAGACTCCAGCTCCCTGCGACTCCCATAAGGGACTAAGCGGCACAGAAAATAACTGAATAAATGAAAATGCCAAATTTGTAAATATACAGACGCCAACTCCCTCTTCACTTGAATGCTCCTCACACACACACAATTTTGCCCCTAAAATTATACTGAAGATACATTTTAGACACTTTTATCAGAACTATTGTACGTTGTGGGAAAAAACAAACATACCTATGATTTTGCAGGAAACCTGTACACTTTTTTTCCATCTTTAGTTGAACAATTTAAGCATTTGCACCATTCAAATGTACCAGTTTTGGCATAAAACCTAAAGAATTCTCAGTAATATCTATCGTAACCCTGGGACGATTGTTTAGGCTCATGTATGTGATGTTTTTTTTATTGGAGGAAATTACCTGTTTTTGCTATGTTTTGAGAAAGTTAAGTTGTTGCAGAAGTCATCATTTCACCAAGAAGGATATGGTTAAAAGATTCAGTTCTTCCATAGTGTGAACTGGCTTTTCTTTTTCTTTAAATCTTCTTCCTAAAAACTATCCACAAATCTTCTCTGATATCACTCGACGTCCTCTGATTTACCACACTCATCCGTGCTTGTTTAGGTTTTTTATTTCACACGTCACTAAAAAGTACCAGCCTCTAACCAACAACCACATATTTGAGTTGTACACACCAGTGGTCCCCAGCCACTTGGCCGGGGTCTAATACCGGTCCATCCGGACACTTGTTACCACATATAAATAGAAAGTATTGTATAACATTTTTTATTGATTAATAATGTTTGAAATGCGTTTTATTTTGAAAAAAAAAGTAAGTAAGTAATAGTTATTTGTAAAGCGCCTTTCTCGACCAGGGTCACAATGCGCTTGAACAATTAAAAGTAATACACAGTTAAAAATACATACAAATTTAAAAACGCTAAAAGGTCAAGACAAGATAAGACAAACACAGGACTCCCAGAAAAGGGAAAAAGTCTGAACATAAATGGTCTTAAGATTTAAGCAAATATGATTTTAGAGAAAATGTTACTTGTTACTCTTAGGTTACTTTAGGAGTCTGATAAGTGACTTTGTGGACTGGAGTGAGAGGAACCACTTGCAGCTGAACACCTCAAAGACCAAGGAGCTGGTCTTGGACTTCGGGAGGTCCAGGACAAAGCCACGTCCAGTGTCCATCAGAGGCGACAAGGATAGTTGACAACTACCAAAGTACCCCGGTGTGTGGCTGGACAGTAAACTGGACTAGTCCTGCAATACAGACCATGTATATAAGAAGGTTCAGAGTAGACTGTACTTTCTGAGGAGGCTTCGATCATTTAACATCTGCAAGAAGCTCCTCTGCATGTTCTACCAGTCTGTGGTGGCCAGTGTCCTGTTCTATGCTGTGGTGTCTTGGGGTGGAAATGTGTCCAAGAGGAGTGTCAACAGGTTGGACAGACTGATCAGGAGGGCTGGCTCTGTGGTTGGAGCTGGACTCACTGGTGACAGTTGCTGAGAGGAGATCATTGAACAACTACTGTCCACCATGGATGATGACAGTCATCCTCTGAACACTGTCATCAGTGAGCAGAGAAGCAGATGAAGCACGAATGCTCCTACCCAGGTGCAAAACTAATAGACTCAGGGACTCATTCATTCCTCGGGCTATTAAATTGTACAATTCTGAGTTCAGGGGCAGGAGTGGAGTGAAAGTATCTGGATGTTCTGTTCTATGTTAGTCTTTGTATCCTTTGTCTTTGTTGTTTTTCTTTGACCTATGTTATTTATCTTTATCTTTAGACTTAGATTGTGTCATCTTGTTCTTTCTCTTTATGTTCTTCTTCTTATTTTATATGTATTATTTTTTATTGTTTATGAAAAATTGCTGGCTATTGGAAAAAAACAATTTCCCGAAGGAGACCTCCTGAGGGATCAATAAAGTTTTACCTTACCTTACCTTTACCTCTAGACACATCAAGATGCTTGTTTTTTTCACTCTTACTAACTAAAATAATCCTGTAAATCAGCAAAGATTATAAAAGACAAACTCTTGTTAATGAGAGGGTCTTGTTGTAGAGAAACCATCCCAGGGCTCCTGCTGATCCAGAGTTCTGTTGAAGTTTCATGCACCCGAGGTGTTCCTGGGTGAAAAGATCGGGGGCTCATTGTCCACATCAGGATGACATGTATACTAGTTTATAGAAACAAAGTTGTATTGAATGATTTTTGTAATCACAAAGTGGAAGTGCAGCTGGTATTTTCCCAACTATCTTTCTTGACAATCGTGTCTGGGACCCTTTTAAGGTGGTCTTTCCATGCCACACTTACCCAAGGTCTGATGGATAAGTAATGATGGATGTTGGGAAAAGAAATACAAGTGAAAAATGGGTGAGAAAACGCACAGCTATTGTTGCCTGTGCTTTGTTAGCTCTCCGTGTGGTCACCAAACTGTGCCGGCGGTGTAATCCCACACCAGATGCTAATCCCCGTCCCACACACATGCACCTTTTGTTTTCAGGTAGAAACCCCAAATCTTCCTCTAGACACCACCTTAAGGTGAATAGTTGCCATGGAAATATCCAGACGTGGAAGTGTGTGTGTGTGAGCGGCCCAGAGGAGCTGCAGCCGGTGACAAAGGTCAGGAAGGGTCCAGAGTCTATTAACACAATGTCAGACTTAGACTGTGATTATGGAGAGTTAGCGGCGGATTAGGTCGAGAGAGCAGCGGCAGGTGAGCTGCAGGTTAACACAACAATGCCAGGAAGGAGGAGGAAACTGTGAGAAGAAGAAGAAGAAGAAGGAATGAGGGCTGAAGGAGGATGTTCTCGTTCCAAACTCATCTGCACGATTGTGTCTTCTTCTTCGGCCTCTTGTCTGTCCTCACCGACTCCTCATCCCTCTGCCCTCCCTCAGCTCCTCTTCACTCTCTCTGCCTTCTGCTTTGTATTGAAACAACATGATCCATGAGGCGGAGAGAGCCACGCGCGGCTAATTCTAATTAATCCGGCGTGGCAGCGCGACCACGGCGGGACCCGCGCTCTCCCAGTCTATCAGATAGAAATTCATAACTTAATTGAGGTCAGAGCCTCGAGCCGGCAGAACAAAAGTCTCCAGCCATGACCAGCTGAATCAATAGTAATAAATATCGGACTCAGGCCGCTGCAATCGGTGGCCGGCGAGCGCAAAACAATGCTAACCGTGGCATGATCGGATTGCGGGACCTGTGGAGAGATGGCTCCGTTTGTGTGTTTCCAGTGCGTCCTCGTCCTCCCGGGCGTGGGTTCGATTTCCACGGTTGACTTTTACTAGAGCACAGAGAGCCTCAGAGTATGGATCATCGATTTACTATTGACGTGAGCTCTGTGGTGAGACTCAAAGTCAAGCTGGTCTGTGATGAAAACTTCACTGATGGAAGATGACACGTGTCAATAAATCATGAGGCTGAAAAAAATGTACAATTGTCTCTGCAGTGGACAACATCACAGCTAATCTTACTTTTGTAATACAAATCAAATCAAATAATAACTAGATAATTCAGTAGCGTTGCATGGATGTTGATTTATTTAGTGATATAATTATACGATGTGTTGTTTGAAATACTTTTTTTGGCTAATTCTGAATATATTGGTGCGTGAAGAGCAGCAAGGAAAATCCATCGAACCCTATAAAACCTTCCTTAATCCAGACAAAATCCAACAAACTATAATCGTCTTCATCTTCCTGTTATTTCCTGACATGTGCATATAAATCCATTCATTACATTTGAGCTTGTTAACAAACAAACCAACACCAGTGTAGGTACCATGTTTTCTCCGCTGTCAGATGTTTTCGGGTCGCTAGGCCCCAAAAAGGGATTACATGACAAAATCATGGAAATACAAATGAAACATTTGGAGATTTCTAAACAACTTCTCTGGTATTCCAGTGGCGTCAGTACATGGATACCAAAAATGTAACGAATCGAATACGTTTTAAGAATACCAGCATCTACAGTAATGCTGGCCTGTCCAAACCTTTTCTTAAAGTGGGTCATTTTTGATGATGTGAAAAAAAAAGCTGGGGCCAAAAGTGACATCAATCCAAAGAGTTATCAAATTCAAAAGCCTCTTCTCCCTCATCAAGTTCAAAACAATATTGGGTTTTATCAATTTCACACACAAAGCTGTTGTTAAATTGAATATATATTTTAGCTGCACCAACAAAAACCTTTCACCTTGGTAAGAGATAAAGGAGAAACATTAACAATACATTTTCACTTGTGTATTATAAATAGAAGTCAATATTCTGAACACTTTGTTTTGTAGCTGTTGCTCACAAAGAGCAGTTTCATCTGTGTCCTCTACTCCAGTGACACAAACGTGTGTGAACAAAAGCAATACCACACACACACACATGAACACACAATGGTGGCTGATTGAAATTCCTCACTGGAGGTATTATTACACTTTTGAATCCCTCCCTTTTCCCAGCACTGCAGTCCGTAACTAATGGCGCAGTCAGCCCAGTCATAACAAATACACAGTCAGATTTGTCATAATTGTGAGTGCGTCGGTGGTTGTGTATATGTGTGTATAGGAGCAACTGTTCCTGCACAATATTTGCAGTCATTAGGAGAACGATCGTGAAATACAGCAACGGCTTGTTGCTTGAAGAATGACAATAACTCGTGCAGTTTGTAATGCAACACAATTGTTGTCACGTGCATCAGCCTGCGGTGCTGCTCGTGTCAAGGAGACGGAGCTCCTCTCCTGCCTCAGACTAATAATGTTGCTCACAAACACCTTGAACCCACTCCATGAAGAGTCAATGAGCAGCTGCAGCCTTTTTCCTCTCAGTCTCACCTGTGGTGAAGAGGTCTTTTTAATAGTTTGTCACATGGTGTCTCATAAGATTTGTTCGTCTTTAGCGACACGTCTTTCAGGAGTCAGACCAATTAAGTTTGTCTCTATATAATATTTTAATATTGGCAGAGGCTTTATTAGATGTGGGTGTTTTTGTGCGTCCGCCTCCCCGTGAAGCTTCAGTCTTGCTGTTGATGTAGTTTCCTCCGTTTCTCAGAAGTAGTCGATAATTAAATGTATTTATGCAACATTTGAATTAGGAGACGCCATATTGGTTTAGTTACGTGGAATGAAGACGTAAATATACATGAAGAACATTTAATCCATGTGACGTCATCTGAGCTTCACCTCAAAACATGTTAAACTTCATGGTTATTAGTCGGGAGTTTCGCAATAAATAACAGGAAATTATTTTATGTTGCAGGGAGGAGGAAACTGCCTACTATAGGCTGGACAAGCTCACCTGTGTTCATCCTCTTTAATAAATATGAATTGGTTAACAAGTCCTAATATGAGCTGTGGCAGCCTTAGAAAACGTTTAGGGTCAAGATGCCACGACAAAAAGAAAAAATGATTTAAATCAAGTGAATTCTCTTGTAACTTTCTAAATACTTATTATTTATATGCCACTCTTTTCCTACTTCCTCTTGTCCTCTCTAGCTTTGTGTGAATTTCCCTAGTAAAACACCCTTTTCCTGAAGTCTTGTTTGTCTGGGAGCGTTGCATCTATAGTAGCGTGACTAAGAATTGTAATGAATGAGGAGTGTGCCATGATCTTGTGATATAAGTTATGGTGGCATTGAACGGTGACAATATTTCTCCTTCAAGTAAAAGCTACCTTTTTTGACATTTTGAGTTATCCAAACATCTATTAGTGAGTTAATAATGGGGCAATAATGTACATTTGCCACGTCTTTTCTGACACCTGTTTCTGCTGCAGCATTTTGAGTGAAAATAATAGTGTTTGAGAAGATTTGGACAATGAGTTAGATGTTTTAAAAAAAAAAGGAATTTGAAACAAACTAACAAGTGGCTGATGTAGATTTGCTGAGGTTGTAACCCAGCTCCTAATTCATGATGTATTTATAATTGTTCGATAACTTGGTGATACTGCAGGTACAGATGTGGTCATTAGATAATTTAATAAAAAGATAAAAGGTCAGTTGACGATGTTGATAGTCAACAAAATATATCCAGAAGCATTACTGAGTACAACACAATAAACTAAACCATCCTAACTATTGGCTCCTACACTGGAGCAAATATAAGCACCATTATAAGACACCTATAGAATAACCTTATCAACTAAAATCCACTGCATTGGACAAAACTGAAAGAAACCTTTAATATAGAAATAACTAGAGGCAGTAGTGCTTTTATTGAACATGATATGATGCCAGTTTCTGTGCTGGAAAATCCAAGAGAAAAAGCCTAAATGCTAAATTGACTTGGTGAATGGAAGTCTAGAGTAAAAAATTGGACAGTTAACTCTATCACTTTTTTACTCTCTTCAGTAAAAGAAAAGCCAGTTTCTAAAATCACATTTGGCTATTGTAGTTTTCTGAAAAGTGATTTCCCATCTCGTCTCTTCTCACAAGTTGACTTTATTATCACATACTGATCATATACAGTAGGTATAATGTGCAACATTATTGAGTCATTATCACAGTTTTTGTCGCTTCAGTCCTTTTATCCGTGATACTTTTAGACGGTATTCGTCATCCATCTCAAGTGACCGGACCCGCCGTGGATGTAGTCGAGGATCTCTTTAAGGGAATCACACTAAAGTGTAGTTTAGCTGCTCTTCTGGGATTGCTCTGTAATGCTAGCACTACATCAGCGTGACTTGATGAATAGAACGCTGCTCCAGTGCCGTGTTAAGAGGAGCAGTCAGACACAGATACGGCCATGAATCTGTAATATCAGCACTAGGAAAAAGCAGCAGTGACTTGACAGTAATAGCGCAGCCTAAAGAGCCTTTCCAGCAGGTAAGAGTCGTCTTTGCCATCATCAGCTGTTGTTCCTTTTCTTATTGGCCACTCACTGGGCCTTGCCTACACTCAACTTTTTGATTTCCATCGTTCTTAACCATCCACATAAATTGTCAGGAGCATTAAAGCTGTCCTCGACCATTTCAGACACAAGGGGGGAGAGAGAGCGAGAGGGTGAGAGCTGGATACAGACAGCCGGGGGGAGGAGGTGGGGGTGAGGAGAGAGAATAAACAAAGTAAGTGTTTTGCCTTCCATCAGTCTCCCCACAGTACTCAGCTTTATGAGTCCCTCAATCCAAATGCCTTCCGTGGCAGCCCCCGCCGCCATTGATTTTCATATTATACTCTTTTAGGCATTTATTTATTTCATATATTTCTTTTTAAACATCATCGATGAGCCGCGGGAGGACAGACGGGGCCTCTGGAGATGTTAATTTTTGGCTTCGGCCCGATCCTCCTCACTGATGGCTCTAATGGAGGCTAAGGTGTCCCGCGGGAACAAGCACGCTTGGCAGCGCGAGGAAGACGATGCTAATAAAGATAGCGGGGCTGCTGCGGCACGGAGATCGAAGGAACATAAATAAATAGGCGGTATGTTGTTGTACAGATTGTTCTCGCTGTTGCTTCCGTTTGCACCACATTAGTTTGTCTGATACCAAAGCTGTTGTGTTTCCTGGAGATCTTTAAGAGAAACGCAGCTCCCACCAAGCCCTTGATAGAAACGTGGGACAAGGACATTCCCAGGTGCTGTGAAGGGCAGTGGAGTGACTGTGGACATGAC
This sequence comes from Callionymus lyra, assembly GCF_982586985.1. NCBI lineage: Eukaryota > Metazoa > Chordata > Actinopteri > Syngnathiformes > Callionymidae > Callionymus > Callionymus lyra. The sequence continues at coordinate 15,852,586 of NC_141819.1, forward strand.
GCCTCACGGGCGGAGCGGGAAGGTTACTGCTCCCTGCTACAGAAGAGACCCAGATTAGATTAGGGCCGACCCCTCCGCACACATCCTTTTAACACCGGGCCTTCCCCAACACTCACACGAGCCGAGGCCAACACTGGGGGACGCATCCGTTTATTCGTTTTTATTTGTTGTTTTATGCTCAGTTTAAATTAATAATAATCTTAATAAGTAAGTAAGTAATTTTTATTTGTATAGCGCTTTTCCAGACCAGGGTCACAAAGCGCTTAAACAATCAAAGAAAAATATTCAATAAAGTATATACTTTAAAGGTCAAGATAAAACTGATAACACAACAGGAGTTCCAGAAAGTCAAGGAAAAGCCTGAACAAATAAAAACAATAATATACAAAGATACAAAGTCCACTAGCTTAGCAAAGAACTATAGCATTCAGTTAATGTGTTGATTTAAGTGTTGTTTTAAGTGTGTCTTAAATAGATGTTGGACTCTATTGCATTATCAGTATGTGTCTGTTTGTACAAAACTCTCTTTTCATTGAAATATTTACATTAGAAAATGGGCTTAAGCCCCGCCCACTCCTGCTGTGATTGGTCAAAAGTGGAGGTTTGTCCAAATTATGTGAGTAAGTCAAGAGAGTTTCATATCGTGTTTCATTAGCTTTCTGTGATTCTTCTGTGTTTTCAATTACCTGAGATATAAACTTTCTTCTTCTTCTCCTTTGGACTTCTCCCTTCAGGGGTCGCCACAGCGAATCAACATCCTCCATCTTACCCTGTTCTCTGTATCCACCTCTCTCACACCGACCAACTTCATGTCCGTAAACCTTCTCTTTGGTCTTCCTCTAGACCTCCTGCCTGGAACCCCAGCATCCTTCTACCAACATACTCACTAGTCCTCCTCTGTACATGAGCATCTCATTCTGACCTTCTCTCGAAAAAAACATCTAACATGTTCCTCTGCAATCAGAGGAATGCAACTCATTCCTGATCCATCTCCGTCACTCCCAAAGAGGACCTCAACATCTTCATCTCTGTTACCTTATTTTGTCCATGTTCTTGGTGAAAATGACAGAAAACTTTAGTTATATTGAGATTGATTTTGTAATAACCAACAATAATTATAACAGTTTTGATTCTTTTGAATACATTTTAAAGAGATCGTGAAGTAGAATCATAATGATTTCTACTTTATGGTGGAAGTCCAGATTTGTTCTTGCTGCTTTTAGGAGTAGAGAATATTTACGCCCCAGAGGACCATTTGTTGAATAGCTTCAGTGTGTCGGGTGTTTTGTTCCGGCTGCTCTGCTAACAAATGAGAGCTGGTGAAGTGAAGAGGGTCTTCATCTCCTTCATCTTGCTTAGATGGTTTTGATTAATGGCACCTGCTCATCATAATGCTATCTGCTGGAATCTGCATGCCAATGATCCCAGTCCACCAATCGATTCACCCCTCATCTGTGCCACACACACACACACCCTCTGCAGCATCACACACACACACACACATACACACACACACACACACACACACACACACACACACACACACACACAGCCCATTCCATTCCTCTCCCCTCCCCCACCACTGTCATTATAAAAGTCAGCAGCTGCTGCATGCATTGATCATAAATCATAATTGCTTGTCCATTTTTTCCCACTTGTTTAATGTTGCTGTCGGGGGCAAAAGACGGAGAGACAAGAGGGAGGAGAGGAGGGGAAAGTGAGGGAGACGTCCAACTAAGTTTTTGTACTCCGAGGAAGAAATATATTAAGTATACTTCAACATTTGTATTACTCTGGTCACTCACCGCAGGCATCACCCTCCACCTCCCTGGAATACATTTATTAAAGTGAATGAATGTAGTTTTTACTTTAAGGATGTTGAAGGAAGTGAGACACAACATTTCTATCAAGTTCACCTTGTTTTTTTCAACCCTTATCTCAGGGTCAAGGTGACCCAAAGGCCCGAAAACATGATTAACGACCTCCCTGGCTTCCATGAAGACATATGCAGTGGTGGAGGTTGTTCACCTTATCCAGAGAAAACACAAAGGGATACCACAAACACATTTGTTCTCGGGTCTCAGGGTCACCTTGACCCTGAGATAACACAAGGGTTATGAACAAAACTGGAATATTTTTCACGTTTGGTCATTAATATACTTTAATTTCATTGTCTATTTTAAATTATTTGTTACCACCACACATGGAAAAACATTTCATCTGAATTTACTGTGAACATTTGCTTTGTATAATTCAATTTTTAATCCTGTAAATATTTCCCAAATTTTCAGAAATAAGATATTTGAAATTAGTTTTTTATTTACTGAATATTAAACTGAATTGCTTTTCACAATATACAAAGATACTATGTGTTACAGGGGACTACAATAGCACTTTTAGCAACAATATCATTTGAACATGTATTTAGTTTACAATGAAAAGAGTAAGATTACATTACAAAGGTCATCTTTGTATGTAAGTATTCATGTATCATATGTTACGGGGTGATAAGGTTCACCTCAAGAAAGACCTGTATTTCTTTACTAACCTGAAGTCATGCTGTCGGTCTTATACTCAACATTCATCTTCATTTAGCTTCTGGACTTGAATCTTTTGTGACTGTACGTATGTATTTGAGTCGAACCTGTTAGTTTCCTCTGAATCGTTGAGGCCCACATCCAAACTCTTCCACTCACTTCATTCGTTCTCCTTCTATTTCCTCCGTCTGTCGCGTTGTTTGTCTGGTAGCAACGAAGGATTGCTGTGACGTTATGTTGAGCAAAACTGCAATTGTAACTGGAGATCAATCTGAAGCTGCTGCTCAGCATATTGGCCGCGGCCCATTAGGTTGATACACTGCTGCTACTATTGTGCCGGCGGCTGCAGTGTCCAGCACTCTGCTGACATCCTGGACGGCGTTTCTGCACGGCAAGGCAAACTTTGGATGACATGTAAAAGCCCGGGTTTTGTGTAACCTGCCCGCGTAATGGGATAGAATAAAGGGGGTGCAGCTGAGTGCTGGGGGGGGGGGGTCGCCAGAGTAGCAGGTAGAAGGTGGGGACGAGCGGAAGGGGAGGAAGTGTCTCTTCCAAGCTGCTTCCAAAGCAAATGGAAGACAATCCAATTTCCTGTGATTCCATCAAGCCTCCGTCCTGAATCCCAGGGCATTAGGGAAGGCTGAGAGGACGGGCCGCTGACCCCTCACATGAACATGCGAGAGGCGTGTGCTGCACACGACTGCACACCAAGATACACACAACATGTACATCAACACAAAATAAAAAAATATTTTATTGGATGAGAAATGTAAATTATGGAATCAATATCAATAAATATTCTTGTTAGACATACTTATAGTGTTTTTAAAACACTTCTATTGTTTATTTTATCCTGGTGCGTGTGGTTATATCAAGAGAAATATGATTATCCTTTGAGTAAATCTGATTTAGGTTTTAAAACTTGTCAAAATAAACTGAATATCATCTTAATTTAATAATAATATTAATCATCAAGTAGTTGACTTTATAACACTTGAATAAATAGCTTGAAATTGAAGAAATACATATTCCTAAATACAGGGTTATCTTAAAAAAACAACAGTTTAATTTCTTTATTTCCATTATGTTAAAACAACATGACGGTCTTGAGACTTTTGGCCTCCATTTAGTTCTGAGCATTTCTTGAGGTGCAGCACAAAGTTGTAGCTGGGTTTTCATTCTTAAGACTAATTTTACATGGTCACCTCAAAGTCCAGACCTTAGCCTCCAGATGTATTTCTTTGGTGCTACTTTAAAGACGCAGGGAGACTCCAGACCATCAGGGAACTCAAGGATGCCATCAAAGCCATACCAAGTTTTCATATGATGTTTTAAGCATAATTCACAAGTAGAAGAAAGTCTAAAGAAATAAAGTAATGAGACCTATTGAACGTTTTTTATTGTGGGTCACCCTTTAGAAAAAAAAGGAGTCAAAGTGTGGAGGTGTAAAGGTGTAAGACTGAACTTTCTTAAAAACTTCTCAGAGAAACTAATAAGAGGTTTGAAGAGGGCAACATGAATAACATTTATAAAAACAATATATTTGAAACTCCTCGTGCTCGCGTGGGTGAATGTGGTAACATTTTGACATTATTTATTGTATTTTCTGGTTGGTTTAATGTTGAGTCTGTGAGTGTCATGTGACCATCAAACTGCTTTAAGTCAGTGGGTCAGAGACAATGTTTTTATATAAAGTAAGTAATTTATATTTAGAGGGTGCTTTTCCAGACCAGGGTCACAAAGCGCTTAAACCATCAAAACAATACTCAATAAAATATATACTAAAAAGTTCAAGATAACACGGAGATACCAACCAAGATACTGTGTTTACTCACCAGCAGATAAAACCACTGACACAACGAGAGCCTTTCAATCATTTTGTAAACCAATGTACATCCAGTTATATGGCAAAGGCGCATCAGATAAATCACGACATTGCATTACTTGTTGCATTGCGATCAGATGCAGAATCTCACAGTGTTCATCAAACCATGATCTGTGATGATCGTTTATTTGGATATAAAACTGCGATGAAAACGTAACCTTATGCTGATCCAGCAGTCGATGGCGTTACAGTTAATGTCCAAGATTGTCCTTCACAAATAGTGAGGAAGAGATTCTTTCTCATGAACATCACAGTCCTCTAGAAAGAAGAAAGTTATCATGTTTTAGACTTTTGAACCCAATATGGCCTCTAATTGAATATGATAATATGCAGTGTTTTGATGCAGGATAGATGGATGAATGGATAATGTACATTTAAATCCTTCGATCCACTTCCTGATCCTCCCTGTTACTTGTTAACCTGTAAGTATCAAGGTTAGGTATTGTGTGTTATTTCAAGTCACAGTGTCAAATTTGAGTCACAACATTTAAATCTGAAGACTCTTCCAATCACTGTTTTCTAGATTATAAATGGACACAATCCATCTAGAAAACTTCCTGTTAAGGAAGATGCAAATGGTTGCAAGTTTCTGCTTCAAAAATAATCCGTGAGTCACCGTTTGAGACAAAATAGAAACCACAGATAAATGTTATGTTATTTTCACTAAATGCATTTTTTGTTCCGCCCCCTCTCGGCCGCTCACGGACTTCTAATCTGTCGTCAGTTTCTCATGTCGACATCAGCGCAGCATCAGTTGTGTATCAACACGGTGTCGGCGATACGTCGCCCGGTTGTGATTTGACTCGTAGACAGACGGCTTTGTTGTCCCGCACTCGTCGCGGCGGCGCTTCCCACCGCCGGTGATTTGCATCTGTGTTCTGTGAAACACCCGGAGGGAATAGAAGGCTCTAATCCAATCAGGAGGTCCCCGAAGTGCTGCCCCCGAGTCGCGGGGAGAGCCACAACAATAGGATCACTCTGCACCGAGCCAAGCAGCCAGGCAGGGATGGAAGGAGCCCGAGTCAAAGGAGGGAATGAAAAGAAAGGTATTAAGATTGAGGAGGAGCCTGAGCGGTGGGGAAGGAGAAAGGTGGATGTGGTAATGAAAGCGGAGAAAAGGGCAAGAAAAGGAGTGAACAGACAAAGGTGACTGGTAGGTAATGAAAGAAAAGAACGGCGGAGGTCAAAGAGTAGAAGGAGGGATTAAAAGACGGGAAGTTAGCGAGAGTGCCGCAGCAGATGAACGAACGGATCAAATACTCTGTCATAATAGTTTGAATAATTGAGAAGTGTTTCCACCGCAGAGGGTTTTTACGACGTGGAAATGTCCCGGAGAGGCTGCAGCCTTTTAATTTGTGTCGGAGCGCCGGCAGCCATTGTACTTGGCTCCGCAACTGTTCACTGACTAAACTGAGGAAGCAGCGCGGCCGTTCATCATCATTATGAGGTGCAAAGACGGGCCAAAGCAGTGATTAAGAACTGAATCTTCTGTTGATGATGCCTGTCTCCGGATGCCACACAATGTGCCCACATACACACACACACATACACACACACACACACACACAGTAGGAGTTATGTTTGTGTTTGACATCACAACAGGCGTGATCGTACATTCTCACTCTTCTCCTGTTGCTGTCTTTCATCAAACATGTTTGTACTTATGTTGGACCTAAATGTCTAGATGGCGGTTAGTGTTGAGACACGACGATCGTTTGACCGTAAGACACAGTCATGTCCTAATGATAGAAGCGGAAGATATTTAAGAGAAAGTGTTTATTTTTTATTATTTAAATGTTTCTTATATTTTCTATCATCTGCAAAGAACGAAAAAAGTTTCGTTCCGCCGAAGGCGTCTACAGTCCATGCGGATCTGGTGACTCTTGTGAAAACAGTGGCCGGAAATTATCTCACAATATTTCTGTTTTGTGTCATTTAAATGTGTAATTGATTGAATTATGTTTTCAAAATACTTTTTTTTCTGTAGATAATTGTTATTACTGTTTTCAAATGGCGCCAATACACATATGAAGGTACTTCAAAATTGTACTGAAAAAACTCAAAACCAGAAAATAAGAAACAAACATAATGATACTTTTTTCTTTTTTTTTGGACCACAAAAATACTTTTTGTAAATTTGCTCCATCTGCAGATTCATTCTTGGTTAAAACTATCAGGGAAACTGTGTTTAAAGACTTACCTAATAAAGGTAATGGACCATCATTGATGTAGCAGAAACCTTGAGCAGAACAAGACCTCAACATATCAGTGATGAGAGGAGTTAGAAAAAAAAAAAAAACTTAAACAGTAAAGATACATTTAACAGTTAACAGACCATAATAATCACACCCTCTGACAACCAGATGATTTACTGAAAAATATGCTTGTTGCCCCTAAACTAGTCATTTCGTTTCAATCATCAAATAACTTGACACTCGCTGCTGAATGTCAAAGAATTGTGAAGCTGTTGCAACAGCAGTAAATATTGGTCCCTTTGGTCCTGTTGTGATCATGTGACACCAGCAGAGAATGATACTGTTTACAAATAAACTGTCTTTTAACTTTTCATGTTTCTCTTGCAGGACAACGAAGGACAGACGTCTCTACATTATGGTAAGAAGTTCCTTCAGTGTGTCTTCATGAAGTCGTTTGCATAGAAACTCAGTTTGACCGACACGTGTCTTCAGACATAAACCCTGTCAGGTTTGACCTTCAAAGATGGTCACGACCCAACAGGACTCTTGCTAAAGTCCTTGAGCAGGACCCTGAACGCACCACCGGTGTCAAAACTATCTTGGTACATGAGGCTTTAGTGGGTCCAGAGCAAGTGTGTGTTTGCGTGGACGCCAACTCTGTTTTGTTCTCGGTGTACGATGTAATCATCAACAAACCTCCCTGAGGAAATCAGCTCATACTCCCCTGACCCGCTGCTGCCCCGACAAACTCGTCCCCGAGGGGCGGTTCTGGCTCTCCCCTGCTAGAGTCCAGACCAGCTGTGCTGGCCTACATGGACCCCTGAAGATCACACACACTCGGAGAGGAAAATGGCTGGATCTGGAATAAAAAAAATGACTGATAAACATAAGCGATGAACTCCACGAGACAAATAGTAGAGAATGAAAATTCATCTCCACCTCTCCGTGCTTCGGGCCACGGCGGCTGGCAAGTGATTAATTGAGGGTTGAGTGCTCGCCATAAATTGTTCCCCTCCTCAACAGCTCCCCGAGGGCCGGACACTTTTTACAGCTCAAGGCCCGGGCGAGGCACCCGCCACACGCCACCCAGATAAATAAGGGTTCGGAGCAGCGAGAGCCGCTTCTGGGTTTCTTTTCATGAAAACAGTGTCTTCGCGTCGCACACACTCGCAGCAGCAGCAGCTTCTGAGCCGAGGGTCGAAAGGCCCGGCTGTCAATCAGAGCGTCCGCTGACATCAGCGATCATTCCAGAGAACACAGATTTGAAAGATCAGTCACAAGGAGAGGTTTAGAAACTCAGCGGGTTAGTTAGCTCCAGTGATCCGCTTAGCTTTCTGATAAGACATTATATAATTAATCTGACGTTCATAATAAAAATGAATACTTTTGATTGAACAACTTTGGTATGTTTATAGTAGTTTAAGTCTGAAAATATCCATAAAGGATCAGGAACGTTTTGATCAAGTAGAAAAAAACATTAAATACAATTAAACAATCAATAGCGATATGAGGAAAACCCAAAAATAAATGTATACAAAATTAATATAAATAACATTAAATGACCATTTACAAAACTTAACAATGTAGGAGAAGGTTTTTGGTTTAAATCCCCGAAACAAGGTCAATGGCAAGTCATGCCAATCCATCCAAAAACTCAATTCTAATAAAGTATTTCAGTCGTAAAAGAGAGAGAAGTCATGTTATTCCAAGATATTAAAAAACAAAAATGATTCACAATTTACTTGTAAAAAGTTGTTAAGATTGTGTATAAAGTTATTATTCTTGTTGTTTTTTTTTAAACTAATCAATTACGCTTTATTTTTTACTTAATATCTTAAAATAAGAACCTATTTCTAGACTTGTGAACGTAGAGACATGATTTAAAAAAAAAAAAAGAGTTTTGGACTACTCACAGTACTACATCTAATATCCTTTTCTACTGGAGCCTTGTTGAAGACCTTTCATGGAGACACCAGGGTGCTTCACGATGGGTTGAGTGACATAAAATCGAGGTCACTTTTGATCAGGAATCCCCTCGTGAGCAAGATTCTGATGGTCATTCTGGCCCAAGAACACCAAGAGAAACTTTGAAACAAACTGCAACAGCTGGTCGTAATGTTTTGCTTCCGTGTGTAACACAAATCAGTTTCTACCTCGAGAAACGACGATAACTTTCTCTTCTCCCCTCCAGCGTCGGCCTGTGAGTTCGCAGAGATCGTGGAGCTCCTGCTGAACTCCGGCGCGGATCCTTCCATCAGAGACCTGGAGGGTTCGCTGCCCGAGGAGGTCACCGAGTCGAGCGCCATCTCCTCTCTGCTGCGACAGTTCACGGCTCCCAAAGGCTAGAGAGCGTCTCCTCAGTCTGGAGTCAATATACTCTTCCTGTCCAGGAGGACTTGTGAGGCTGTGATGAAGGTTTTAGTTTCGAGGACTGCAGGTGAAGTTTTCTTTTAAACACGGTTTGTTCTTGACTATTTAGGAGATGAAGTCTGAATGATCATTGATCAACATTAAAGTCGACAAAACACACACGCGTGTTACATATTTGACCGACGGCTCTGATTCGTGCTTCAAAACCACCGACCGCAACTTAAAGTGCCGTAAAAAAAAATCTGGATGTTCTCCAGCACATGGTCCGGTTCTGCCCTCGGATCAGCATATTCTGCTCCTCGACTCTCACACACACTGACAGATGACGCTAAATCTGGATCTTAGATAAAGCTGCTGAAAGATGCTCTGCAGCAGCAGATTAATCCTTTTCTTCAAACCTTTACACGTTTGCCCTTTTCCCCTCGACACGCCTGCTGTTTTCTCACGTTAGATAACATCTGGTCTTCAGTGACGTCCATCGATGGTCTCGATCACTCTTTATTTCAATAAAAAATGGTCAAGAAGGATCACAAAAGTAGAACCTTTAGAACAATAAACAACATTTAAACTATGGCTTATTGTGTAGGAATATATTTTGGAAACTGAAGAAGCACTGAAGGTGGGCATACCTCTGCCAAGGAGATCATTTCACATGGATTTTAAAACACAACAAACAATAAAATCAAGTTAAAGTACCAGGACTCTGGAATTGTTGTAGCTGGTGAACAAAACAAATGGACTAGAACCCAAGGTATTGTCGTGAACGTGCAATGATCTAATCACACCAAAAGGGGTGTGAGTTCAATTCTGACCCTAAACTTTTTTATTGGTCACATTTGTTTTATTTTATTTTAGTATTTTTGTGTTTCTCAAAGTCAATTTTTACATGTTTGGATATTTTTAACTGAGCAGCAGCAGCATTGACAAACCATACAAGTGAATCCTTCAAAACATACCTAGATCCAGACGGAACTGCAGAAAATAATGATTATTTCTACCAGAATGACTTGTTGACTAATCCAGTTGAAATGAGTTTAATAGTTTAAGTTTGACCTCACAAGAGTCGGTGAAAATTTGGGTCCAACCGTGGAGCCGATTTCATTCTCCACATTTTCACATCGTGATTTAAGAGGAAACCTTGACTGGAACCGGAGACGGAACCTTCTTGAGTATTCAGCCCAAGTCTGAGACATGATGTTGTAAAACCTCTTAAATTGACAACCAGTGATGGTTCCTCTGTTCTGAATTCCACGCGCATCCGTCCATTAGGCGCTCGCTCTCGCTAAAGCTTGTTTAGGGCAAAACTGCGTCTCCTTGTTGCTCCTAAACCCCGTTCCGTGGGATTGAGGTAAGAGAGGGTGACGCCCCCCCCCCACACACCCCCCCACACTCCCGCTCGTCTGCAGGACTCTGACACTAAGCTCGTTACGCTTCCATTATGGGGCTTCAATTTTCCTCTGAGCTCCTCACTTTTGACACGGCATCTTCTTCCCACTCAAACTGCAGACTCACGACCCGGTGTCTTAAGATATTGCCTGGAGGGTGTGAAAGTGAATTTACATGAAGGCACCTGCGCGTCCGTCTCTGGATCTTAACTGCATTTTTGTTGGAGGGGTTTGTGTGAATCTCTGTCAACTTGACACATTAACATGCATCTGCAGAGTCGCATTAGAGGAACTCGTCGCCGTGCGACACGTCAGCGACACCTCAGTCCAACGTTCCTCCGGACCAGGAGAAACTTGCTAGTGTGTGAGTCTGTTTGCATTGACTGAGATCTCTCTGTGTACTCAATCATGTGCACTAAAGGCTCATAATACTAGGGTGAACATATTCTCAATTGGTATTTTTTTACGTTCTTCTAAATCATTTACACATATTCAGGATTCATATTCAATACACTATACTAGACCTCTTTAGGAACAAATGTGTTTTTTGTAAAAAAAAAAAAATGTGATAGATAGATAGATAAAACTTTATTATAATCTGAAGCATTTCATGATACAATTATTTGAAAAAAAAAAACATCCTCAACAACCTTATGGTCTGTAATACTTCTGTTGGAATATTGATAATCTTATAATATAATCTCTTTTATAGTCCAACCATTTTTATTAGGTTGTGCGTTCTTCACAATAACCCTATTATGTATATAAGTTATATGAATGTAAATTATGTGTACATCCTTTATCATGAACCTATACGGTAATTACTGTTGTCATTGGCTGTTGTGATTGGTGGGCTGGGCGGCAAAGCATCATGGGAGCCGCTCAGGTTGATTTCAGTTGCGTTTGATGTTCCAACCTCACAACTCGACTGATACTTCGATGTCGTCATGGTTTCTGAAATGGTCTGTGATGCAAAGATAAAATACAAAAACTTAAAACCCTGGACATTGAAAGGATTTGATAAATTTCCTCAGGATCGGCTAGAAAGCCCCAGAAAGAGGGCTAGACCAGGTCCATGGTCTAGTGGTGTGTATTGACAAACATCTAATGATACGATATCTATCATGATAATGAGCATCGATACAATATATTGTGATACTGTAGTAACAGTAATATATTTGTAGTATTGTCGAGTACTTGACTCTGGTGTCGCAGAATGTACAGACCACATGACTCTTGATGAAGTCGTAACTGCTTTTATTTGTTTTGAAACCAAAATATGTCAGACAATCAGCTTTAAAAGCTGCTGGAATCGACTGTATCCTCTCGTCCTCAGGATTTCAATGTTCATTTAGCTGCGGAGGACGCAATGACAGATGCCATCTATAGGCCAGAATTTTAATTGCACTAGAAAAATGAACAAAAGGCATCAATACTTGTCTTTGCTTGTTAATTTTGAAAACTAGAATCATTTTATTTTGAACACGCATGAACTTTAAACCATAAAAATCTAAGGTAGCCGTTACAATATGATTTGCGCGCCAAAAACAAAGAGAAGAAAAGAATAAGGTTTATTTATTTTTATAATCAATACAGTGCTGTCGAATGTCGATAAATCATCGTTGAAAAGAACATCTCGATATTTCACTAAAATTTTCTAACATCCCTACTATGGTCACACTAACCATTAGTAACTTAGTGATGACAAACAAATAGAAAATAGAAATAGAAAAAAACTTATCTGACCTCTTGAAAATGATGAAGATTTGTGAAGTGTTGACTAAGTGAATGACTTACTAAATGTTTCATTTTATCAATTTTTGTGCAAGTAGATTTCGGCTCCGTCAAAATACTCACTGACGCCCTCTTGTGGACACACAAGGCTTCTGTGTTTGCTGCTGGTAACCCGCTGTTAGCATTATATTAACCTTTCTTGATTACGGTTGTGACTTTACAGAAACAAAAGTTTAACGTCTAACAAGACGCAGCAAAAACGAGCGACAAATGATTGGATGCTAGTCTTGCATCCTTGAACACGCCAAGTGGTTTTTGATTCTCCGTTGAATGTTCACATGATGATTAGTTCGAGTTAAAAGTTCACTTCAGTGTAACTCACAAACTCATTGTAAAAGTAGCAGCGATCAGAGTTTCTTTATTTTGTCTTTTTTTTTAAATGATTCAAATTTATGCTGATTAATGCGTGTTAAATGTTTGTTTTTTTATACATTACTTCCACGCATAAGTGAGCCGTGATTAAAACGGATCAAACGTCGACTCGAAGAGACGCCTGCTCTGTTGCTGGGCCGCCGCTGCCAACTGTAAAGTGATCAGGATGTTCTGCCTCCAGGAATCACCGACCTGCGTCCCTGCTTTTCCCGCTCGCATTGCTTTTCTTCTGGTGGTTCAATCATTCCTCACTTTGGCCGGCGCTCCCGCCGCCTCTCTCCGCCCGCCTGTTAAAAGCAATAGCATGTTGTTGCACCGACCACCTCCTAATGCACCTCCTCCTCCGCCTCCTCCCCCCGTCGCCCCCCCGTCAGAGCGCGGCGGTCCGGGAACCCCTCAGTAAGCACAAATCCCCGGGCTTTGCTAAAACACTTCCCACTAATACCGATGAGGCTCGTTCGCTTGCGTCCGACGGCGAGCGTGTCCTGAGGCTCGGATCCAAGACTTAATGAGTAGTTTATGGTGATGAGTAAACATTTCTGCCACCCGCTGGCACTCCTGACCCGAGCTCTTAGACTTTAAATTGGCCAACAAACACTGAGAGCACACTTAGAGCCTCGCATAACAAATCTGTGTCACACACAGGGGAGATAAAAGATGGAAAAGATGAATGTGTACGAATGTTTCTGACGTCTCCAGTTGATGGATCCACATGAATAACTTCACTTGACTCAGGGATTTAGCTCAAAGCATCTCAGTCTATTGAACAGTACTTGTCTTTTCTCTACTTTGAGGTTCATCTCGAGCGAATACATTCAATGAAAACTGACTCTTATATTTTCTTGTTGCTGCTAAACCAGACGATTTCTTCCTTTCTTTTTATTTGGCGTATTCCTTCGGACTATAAGGTTCATCGGATTAAGGTTCTGACCTCGCAGAGTAATACTAAGGAACCTCCTGGTGCAGCTAAGTAGCGTACGAAGGTCTTGCTTAACATTTTTAGACGGATTTTAGGAGCAGCGTAGTAAATAAAACTGGTTCTAGGTCTAGGTAAGCACCAGCACAAGCAAACCTGAATGGATACATAAGGAACACTGGTATATCAGGTACACTGTTAATGTTGAGAAAACTAAAGGATTTTAAGTATCTTTATTGCCTGTTTTTGCAGAACAATAACACTGTTGCAATATAAATTGGTGAAAAACTATGAAGAAACCAATGAGCCTCAAGGTCACATGCTTGCCTGACGTTTGAGCCTCTTCGTAGACTTGAATCATCTCGAGCGTCACATATGAAGAGGTTTTTCAACTAAATCAAAGTGTCTTTTAATCTTTCCTAAACTGGACTTTAGTAGGGTTAGTACCCGGAGCAAAAAGGTTAGACCCCCCTGTCCAGAGGAACCTGCTTCAGCACATCAAGGAAAGAGAAGAACAAGATGTTTAACAGGACACACGTCTTACGTCTCCCTGAGGTCTCTTCCCAGTTAGATGTTGACTTAAACATCTCCCGACTAGGGATCAAACCGAAATCTGTCCCGAAATGACCTTTCCTCGACAGAAGTAAGATACAGGAACGACCTCCACCACTGCATATGTATTTATAATAGCCAGGGATGTCTTTCATCTTGACCCTGAGACAACACAAGGGATACCATAAACACATTTGGGTTTTTTTGGGCCTTCGGGTCACCTTGACCCTGAGAAAACCCATAGGTTAAAAAGATTGCGTAACAGTCTTGATGACAGTTCCATTCATCTCCAAGTTGACTCTCAGCGTTTGTTCTCTTGACACATTATTCAGCCCCAAAATAATTCTGACAGAACAAAACATAGGTTGTTACAATAGAAACGTGTTCAGAACCAAATGTTATTTTGGGATATTTTTGGAAATATAGCTTTAATTCTTGAAATAAACTACTAAAAATGAGTTTAAAAAAAAGCTTGTTTCAGGTTCTTTAAGCAACGTTCAAGCATCAGCACATCGTTGGTTTGTCTTATTACGACAATAAATACAAGTGTCATTTGAAAAGTAAATCCAGGCCCTAAATCCAGAGTCACCTGAGAACCTGCAACACTAACTAGAACCAACATTCAACTTGAGATCTTCACCATCACTCAAGTGTTCCTCGAACACCTCTGGAGTCGGAAAAAGACCCTCTTTCCCACGAAAGCCCACGACCTTGAAGGTGTCCTTCAGAGGCCTGCTCTGGACTCCGAGACCCTCTTTAAGACTCGCTCCGTCATCCTGCACTTCAGCGTTCAGCGCTGGTGGAGGAGAAACGTCTCGGTGCAGCTTGATGGAGCTCCAGCTAAAACACATCTGATCTATTCCGCGCGTTAATTTATTCCCTCCGGCTCGAGACGTGAAGAGGAAAAAAAAAACAGGAAGTTTGTAATAAAAGCCTGCGATCGATGATAATGGCATCTGTGCTCGTGTTTGTCATCTTCGCAAAAGCAACAGTGGTGGAGTTTCTGCAAATTTATTTGTATACTAGTGCTGTAAGTGGTGTGTAAATTATCCTAACTGTCCGTGCGGCGCTTTATCTTCGTACGCCTCTGCGATCCCATCCATTACAGCCTCCACCGGACAATCAATGCCCAAATAAATATCGCAGCGATTTGAAGCGTTTTATGCAAACTTTGCTGCTGTTTCTTATTTTAATTGCGAGGAGAAAAGCAGGAACAGGAGAAAACACTTAAGTTTGGCTTGTTTGGACGAGTACTTCCTGTTGGTGCCAATGAGACGCCGGTGTTTATATCTGAGTGAGAAGAAACCCTGAGTGACGTGGATGATGCTGTTTGCTGATGACATAGTGATCTGTAGGGGAATAGGTTTTATGTTAAAATCGATATTAAACTTTTAAACAGCCCTCAAAGAATGAAGATAAAATTGGACTAAAATTAATATAAAATAAATTTTAGTGTGGGTGAAGTGGTTATTTTTTATCCGATTATTGGTTAAAAAATGTAATGTTTTGGGTGTTCTTTTATCTTTAATGATTAGTTAAATTTTAAAATATGTATTTTTCAGCCAAAGCAACAAATGGATTGGTTATCTCTGACATCAGTTGGTTACTCTCCTCTTTTTTTCTCACTATATCCTCCCTCATTCCTCTCCTTATCCATCTGTCTACCCCCCCATCCTTCCTCTCAGCCGGTCAAAGCGGGAGGCCGTCAACAATGAGTCTGGTTCCGCTCGAGGTTTCTGCCTTCTAAAAGGAAGTTTTTCCTCGCCATAGTTCACTGTACAGTGTTTCGCTTCTTGCTCTTTGTTGAATTGCTGGGATCTATTTTTCCTTAATCAACTATAGTCTTATTTCAACTGTATAGTGTCTTGAGATAACTTTGTTATGATAAGACACTTTAAATAAAATTGAATTGAAAATTGAATCATCAGGTGAAGTCTTCAGGGCCATCTCATTTACTTCCATTGAAAAAAATAAAATGGAGAATCCAGTGAAAAAACTGACAATTTGAGTGATTTTTCACTTTATTTATGATGAGGATGATGACACAACGTAATGGTAAAAGATGCAGTTCAACTGAAATGAACCCTATATGGAACATTTTAGGTCTGTTTTAAGACAACAGAGGGAGGTTTAGTGTTGGTTTTTCAAAGTATTTTTATCTTCTCCGGGCCTGACTATTTTCACACTCTAGTCATATGATTGACATGTAGAGTACTATGATATAAATATATTCTGTTAACGAATATTAAATCACAATAACTCAGATATTTTTTAATTAGCAATAGTTGCGACATTAGCAAATACTGAATATAACGGCAAACAAGAAGCTAAAATAAACATCTTCTCCACTAAAACGACCACCAAACATGCCTAGATATGTACACAAGTTTTACTAAGACTTGGTGCAGTGAACAGTTTGAACTTTAGGATGATGTAAAACCGGGATTTCAGCGGAGATGATAGCGGAAGTAACGGACCCTTCACACGGACAACAACCTGATCACTAGATAAGATATAGACATATGATAATAGTGTTGGACTTGCATAGCACAGACGTCTACTATCAGGTCAGTTATGTAGAGTTATGAGAGATCCTCAAACACTGCTATGTACATAAGTATTTTTAAAGTATAGTCTAATGTTCAGATCCTTGTTATACAGAGTTAAATAATACATAACCAGCTCCTCTGTTTCTGCTGGAGATTACAGCTGTTCGTGGTTCTTGACAGAACCATGTGTTCAATACAGACCCGTCTCCTGCTATCACTTCTTCTTTTGAGGGTTTGAATAATCTTTATTAACAAATCACACATTCTTTTGACATCATTGGTCATAATTGTGATTAGATCTGAGAGATGTCAGTGCCAGAAGTATTCTTCATTATTAGAACATCTAAACATTTCTGGTCTGTTCATGTTGTGAAGGATGTGGCTTTCTGTCAACGTTGAGAAGTTTCTGAGCGATGATATTGTCTTGAAGAATGTCTTCACACATGTATTACTTCCACTGGTCGTCCAGATGGAGGTGAAGCGTTGTATGAGTTACTACTAAAGATTGAGGATGATTGCAATAAAAGGTAATAAATCATCCCTTCTACTTTAAAATGGTTGTAACACCTTGTCTGTGTTGTGTTATGGATGCTGTCAGGAATATATATTTAGCAAAGAATTATTTGACCAAAGTAAAAAACAAGTTTATGCTTTTCAGTTTAGTGTTTGCTTTTTATGTCAGAACTAGTAAAGTAAAATGTATCAGTATCAGTATCAGTTGCCCTCCCCATGGATGTGTTGTTACAGTTAGGAGGAAGTTTACAAGAAGATGTCGAGAAAGGGAATGAAAGTCAGTCCAGAGTAGAGGACGGAGATCTAAGGAGGTGCCGACGAGAGTGCAGCCATGGTGTGAATGGATGGAGACGACTGTCAGGTGTGATCTTTGACTGGCAGATCATTGTGAGACAAAAGCATTAATAGATGATGTTCTCATCGGTATGAGTAGAAGAAAGTAACGCGTTCATCACAGGAACAACTGAAGCAGAGAAGTCTGAAGAGTTAAGAGATTTTGAAGGTCGTTAGAAGAAGAGAAGTTCAACCAGTGGGTTCATGGATGTGGTGAAGACGAGTGACTAGAAAGGATAATGGAATACTGTAGGTTCATATTTACCGCTGATGGAAACTGCATAAATATATATACATATATATATATATACCTGAGAATCTAGAACAAGCTTCAGGAATATACTTATAATTTGTTCTAAGTCAGTCGTGATTTTCTTCTTCCTCCTACTAAAGGGGTTTTTCATTCAAAACAATTTGCAACGAATACAGCGTTTCAGAAAAACAACTTTCCTCTGTTTCTCAGCTATAGAACATTAGAGTGGGGGGTCTAAAGTTAGTGGACATTCAAACTAGTGGACGAGAGAGAGGCAGAACTGAAGCTGCGTATCTAACGTGGAACTAAAGGGTTCAGAAGCTACGTCTGCTCTCTGTCATTTATTAACTAAGTAAGTCATTTGTATTTATATAGCGCTTTTCTAGACATTTATTTAAACTTAGGAAACAGATCGTTTAACGCGAGGGACTCGTCGCAAAAGTTCAGATTTGTCGTAACAAAAACAAAAGACTAGCGAGACACTGAACCACAAACCTTTAGGAGAATCTGTATCAGATCATTATAAGATGAACTAAAGCACCTTTTATATCGTCTCACACTCGTTGTATTATGTTGTCGAGACTAACTTGACATTGTGACACATTTTTAGAGCTTTAAGTTCAGCTCACAATAATGGACCTTGACGTCTTCTTTGAGCGGCGTATCAAGTCCAGATGAATGCGCCTCAGAACACTGTTGACCGACGAAGACGACCATCTCTCCCTCTGCTCTCGCGCCACAGTTTTTATTCTCACAAAGGATATTTGCTGCATTTTCAAAGCTGCGCACAATTAGTTAACAGCCGGAGGATTAAAGAAGAGTTCAGTCCAGCGCCGCAATCTGCTTCTGTGTCTCTTCAGCGCTGAGAGGATCAACCGGGCCGGCATCTGTTTCTCCCCTTTCTTTTTTTTTTTTTTCTCTCTTTCTCCTTCTCTTTTCTCTTCATGCATCTTTCTTGTCACCCCCCACCGGAGGGGCGTATCAATCACTGTTAACTGAGCGACCACTGTCTGCTGGTGGTACTAAATGGATCTCCACAATTGAATAGAGGCCTAAGTGTGTGGTAAATGCTCTCAATGGGTAAATGAATTTGTGGGTTAACTCTCTCTAAAGAGCGCCTGGAAAGACAAAATAATAAAAACAACATACCACTGAGATTTGTCTTCTGGAGGATTCCACGGGGAAGTGGAGGCCGAGATTTCAGCGTTTTTTTTATCAGTCCTGATTGTGAGAACCAGGAAGAGGAAGAATGGGAAGTACAATCGTTTTTTCTATCATTAAAACTTCAGTCAGACTTTAGTTATTAAGAGACAATTCACTTGATTGATTGGTGTCGTGTGTACTGTGAGGCTTGAGGTTGAATCTTGTTTGTGACTTTTTTAGATAAAATTCTCCAAAATTAAATTAATATAAAGATTTGTGATAATTAAAACTATCAGAATAATATTGATGTTAAAGTGGATGTAAAATGAACAGTTTGATTCCAGGTTAGTAACAATCTACTCCAAGAGATATATAGAGATATCGTGATGTGTATAGTATCATAATGCATATAGTATCATAATGCATATAGTATTGTGATCCATTATAGTACCAAGATGCATATAGTATCGTGATGCGTATAGTACCGTGATATCTATTGCATCGTGATATATATAGTATCATGGTGCATATATTATTGTGATGCATTATAGTACCAAGATGCGTATAGTATCGTGATGCTTATAGTATCGTGAAGCGTATAGTACCGTGATATCTATTGCATCGTGATACATATAGTGTTGTGATGCATATATTATCGTGATGCGTCTAGAATCATGAGGCCTGTAGTACCCTGATGTGTATAGTATCGTCATGGGTATATTATCGTGATACGTATAGTATCGTAGTGCATATAGAATCAAGATCTGTATAGTATTGTGATGTGATACCGTGACGTGTATTGCATCATGAATCATAGTATCGTGATGCGTATATTATCGTGTTACATATAGTATTGTGACACATATGATACCGTGATGTGTACTGCATCGTGATACATATAGTATTGTTATACGTATATTATCGTGTCACGTAGAGTATTGGGACACATATGATACCGCGATGTGTTTTGCATCGTGATACATATAGTATTGTTATACGTATATTATCGTGTCACGTATAGTATTGGGACACATATGATACCGCGATGTGTTTTGCATCGTGATACATATAGTATTGTGACGCGTATAGTACTGTGAGGTCCTTGCAAATACTCACCCCTAAGACAACAATTTTGTTCTTAATGAGCTGAAACACTGAACTGATGAGGCCTGAGGACGAGAGGATACACGGACAATTCACGCCTCGTTTTCACTTGATTATATCTAAACTGTGATTGTTGGGCTTGAGGGACATCGGTATAGAAAGAGATCCTGGATTTTAACCCAAAGACAATTCAGATTTATTTTCCTCATATAGATTTGACTGTACACAGCTCATACCGTTACACAGAAGGCATAAATGAATGAATCAGTGCTCTCTTTTAACATATCTTCAAAGACACATGGCAATAATAAATAGCACTCATGAAACAAGACGATCGACAAACTGTACAAAAATGTACAACAATTATAACACCAAAAACTCTGAGGCAAACGCAGACTTCCACAGACGTCTTTGTACATGATTCGCTCGACGGTGCTGCTCTCTACTCGCTTGGCATTCTTTAAACAAGATGATTAAAAACAGGAGTTTTTTCTCTCGGGAAAGGATTTGTTTTGCCGCAGCAGCGAGGAAACCCAACAGAGGTCTGGGATCCCTGGGAGGATCGTGTGACATTTAAGATGCAGCTGAAATGGCCTGGAAGTGTAAGAAACATTCAGTCATGCCAGCTCTGATCACAGAGGATCTGCCCTGATAGAAGGGGGTGGTGGTGGTGGGACGTGATAATCCCTCTGACACGGAGGCTTGACAGTTGGAGGACCGGCTGACGACACATCTGGGGTTACTAAGTAGGATGATAGCAGGCAAATCTAGATCTCTGCTGGACTGAGTAGATTACCAGGAGGAGCCCGGATCAGACCGAGGACACGGAGCGGGTCGCCGCTAGAATGTGACCTCGGAGACGGTAACACTGACCAGGTCCAGGACGGGGGATCTGCCGCGGCACAAATCCTCCGGGACACACAGAGGTGCCGACGAGGCTCGGTTAGAAAACATCAGCATGGGGTAAAAATTCACACTTGTGCCACTGCTTTTGTAAATCTCTCCGAAAAACACTGTTTTTGCCTTTGTGCATGTGTCTCCCCTCTTTTTTTCTGTGTCCACTTCTGTCCATCTCGTGTGCAGAAAAAAGAAGAGCAGAGTAAAGTGCGTCGCCAATGTGAAGGCTTTAGGATGACAGCAGGTCTGTGAGTCAGAAGCATGCAGGCGCCGCCTCCCCTTGAATGTCGTAGCTTCTCGGAGGATTCGTGGACGTCTCGGGAGGAAAAAGAAGATTTGACTCGAGTGTGAAAGCGTCTCCTCTCTTGAGACTAGAAAGACGTGTAAAAAGGTTCTGTGTTCCTCAGAACTGGGAATGGTCCATCTCGTCCAGCCAGGACGCCGGACTCGTGGGGAAGTCCGGGTACCCCGTGCTGCTGCCCGTCGAGAGGTCCGACGTGGGCCCGCCCGCCATGGCCCGTAGAGCCTGGCCCACCCCGCCCGGTCCCTGCACCACCAAACTGTCCATGTTGAAGCTGAGGTTGTTGAGGAGCGGGGTGTGACCGGGCAGCGAGGTGATGGAGGACGGCGACTGGGGGAGGCCGTACGGACTCCCCGCCCGGATGTCGTGGTACTGCTGCCCGGCGCCGTCCACGGAGAAGCTGCCGTTCAGGATGGAAGTGTTGGTGACGTCGCCGACGCTCCCGTAGAGGCCGTTGGCGTGACTGAGGTCGGACAAGACCTGGTCGTCTGCGGCCGAAAGAAGACTTTTGTTAGTTTGTTTTCTTCCAGTGTGACGTTAACAGCAGAATATTTTTTGCCTTTTTAAATAACATTTTATATTTTTACCATTTTTACCAGCTCTTCTATGGTTTATATTTCAGTGTGTATGAAATAAAATTACTTTTATTTACAATTTACATATACATTTTGTGTCTAGATGGTAGAAGTCATCACATCTTTCGCAGATAAATGAACATTGAAACCCTGCAACATCCCAGCGATGACTGAGGACGAGAGGATACAGGCGACTCCAGCTTTTAAATATGATGTATGAGCATATTTTGATTTCAATACAAATACAAGGAGTAACGACTTCATCAAGAGTCATGTGGTCTGTAAATTCTGCAACACCAGAGTCAAGTACTCGACAATACTAACAATATATCCTTGTTACTACAGTATCACAATATATTGTATTGTTGCACCTGTATCAAGATACGTATCATATCATCAGATTCTTTCAAATACACAGCCGTAGTCATTTTTTAATGCATAATAAATGAAAGTGACAAGGTTTACTCAGTGATCCAAATATGATTTAAACCTTTAGCTATTTCCACACAAATACATCCAACTGTTGCAGTGCTTCATGGGACTTTTGACTAGCCTTGAGTTTGTTTTTCTTTGTTTAAATGATCAGAAACCTGCAAATAAAAGTAAGTTCCTGATACTAGCTTCAAGAGCAGTCACAGCTATAGTTCTTTTCCAGCTGTCACTCAAACTAGACAGGTGAACGTTGACAGGTGAACTCCCAGTGCTCGAATAGAAGCATTTAGTTTCTGTTAAACTTTGTAAACTCTCTACATTTTGATTCCAATAACCGAGCGCATATTAAATCCTAAAACACAGACGACGTAAAGCTCGTTTCTGTCAACAGATCACTGAGAGAAACTTTAAGTGCTTTTATGAGTGAGATTTATTAGAATAATATACATTTAATTTGGAGCGAGTAAGTGCTCCAGTCACCAGAAATCATCGCTGGTGCCACTGAGAGAGGATGTCAACAGACCTGTGGAGCAATTACTCCCCTGCCAAATATTTGTTTCCATTTCCTCCCCCCCGGGGGGGGCTTCAATAACAACAATGCCCTGGAGCGCCGCGGCTCTAATTGACTAAAAGCATCATGTGCTTTATGGAGTTTCCGTCGCCGTCTTTTTCTTTCACATAAAAAAAAACTCTTGTTTTTAAGTCGACAGACAGAATCTGGCGATCAGATAAAAGCGTCTTCGCCGCTGTGCAACTTTATCGCTCAGGCGTCCCTCCATCACAGTGACGAGGCGGCGAGAGGACGTGTCGGTGGCGCCGTGACAGGAATCCTGAACGACGAGACTGCCATTTTGTATTTGCATGTGCGAGCGACGGCGCGAGCGTCAACATCCAAATGGTGCACTCAGAACCCCGTCATTTAGCGCGTCGTCCGCCCCATTAATCGCATTATCTGTCACTTTCACATGTCTCGTCTCCGGCGGCGAGATGTTTACCTCTGAAGCTCAGCTCGCTGTCGCTGAGGCCCGCGTCGTCCGCCGAGCTCTCCTTCTCCACCTTCGCTCCTCCTCGGTTCCTCTTCACGCTTTTGTAAAACTGAGTCCAGCGATGTCGACCCGCGTCCTTTTTCAGACGCTTCTCCTTGGCTCGTCGGTTCTGGAACCAGACCTGGAGAAAAACAACCGAAAATGTTACTTTTCGTGATATTTGAACATATATATATGGAACATATGAAACACAATCACAGCGTCTCACGCTCAAGACATGCACTGTTGAAATACAAAGCTGGTGCAAGAGACGTTAGATGTTTATTGGGTAATAGCTAGTGATGTGTTGATGAGGCTTCATGAAACAGATGATGACGTCTCGTGATACAGTGTCTTCATCATGAAAGGCCTCTAGATGGAACTCTCTGATCTAATAATCCAATGAAACTTTCAAACTTAAAGTGCCATTAAGTGGCCTTTAAATGAAGACACTATCATGATACAGTGTCTTCATTTGAACAAAACCCACTCTGCTGTGATTGGTCAAACATCAAGGTTTGTCACCACACGTCACTAATCTATCATCTCTTCCTCCAAGGGACTCGTCATATAAACAAAACGGGGTGTGTTTACAGCTGGCTGGAGGAGGAGTGAAGCCATTATTACGTCATAATCTACTCTGCTCTCGTAACCTCTCGTTCGCTGAGATTTCAGTCGAGGGAGAACTTTATAAAGTAATTACTTCAAAACATGGTCATGATGAGAGACTTGATCTTGGAGAGGAAGACTTCAACATTTGAAACATGCGAGTCAGGAGAGTTGGGTTTTCACATAAGTTCACCTTTAAAAGTTAAATATCTATTTAAACTATTGACTTGATCATTTTCATTAACGGTCCAAAATCCAAAGCCTCGATAAGACTTGATTCTTATTCTATCATGAGACTTTTCCCCAGTTTTTCCTCGTAGCCGACGTCCTCTCACCTGCACGACTCTCATGTCCAGTCCCGTCTCTGACGACAGCTGCTCTCTGACGTGTCGAGCAGGTTTCGGGGAGTTTTTGTAGGCACTTTTGAGGGTCTCCAACTGTTTGGCCGTGATGGTGGTCCGGGGTCGCTTCGTCCCTGCTTCTGAATCATCTGGAAACACACATGGACACGGTTTTAATTCTGCTTCACCATCATGGCGTCGTGTTCCTCGACTCTTGCTCAACAGACATTCATTGCTGGTCATATGGACACGACTGGACAAAGTGTGGCCACGTGCTCGGTCACGAGTTCAGAGTAAAACTGTCCTGCTGTGGATCAAAGATGTCAAACTCACTTGGACAAGCGGCCAAAATGTTTTGAGCAGTTCAAGTGACTGAGTTCATGAATGTTCACCTCACAGTAAGTATCAGTTTGATATTTAATTTTCATTGTTTAAGGCTCAATTTATCTTAAATATCTCATACGCGATGATCTTAATGTAGAACTTTATTATGTGTTTGTCCAACTACACCAAACAACTTGGTCTTATCTTGTATATCCTCAATCTCTGCCCCTTATCTTAAACACTGGGATCTTTATAGTTCACCAAGATGAGATTTAAAGATGTGCTCTATATTATCACCTACAATTATATCTAACATCTAAACTTTTTTTATTTTATAGCTTTTAAATATTCTACTTTTACCGTTTCAATTCTGAGAATATTTTCTTCGCTTTTGGATTTAAAAATGTTTTTGTTTTTTGCTTTCTTCAGTTTTTATTGTCGCTAAAAATTAATTGTAATAAAAAAAAGGTAATTTTCTTTTTTTAATGAAATGCTTTTATATCATATCAATATATTTGTCCATAGTTTATACCCTTATGTTATCACAGGGTCAAGGTGACCCGAAGGCCCGAAAACAAATGTGACCCGGAGACAACTGAAGGGATACCACAAACACATTTGTTTTCTGGCCTTCAGGTCACCTTGACTCTGAGATAACTCAAGAGTTAAATATTAATATTAGCAAAACGAAAACGTAAAAATAAATCTCACACATCAGACTGGTCGGCTTGTGGACTGAGAAGCTGTGGGTTCAATCCCTGCTCTGGATGAGATTTTGGCGTAGTGTCCCTGAGCAAGACACTTACACCTGAATGCTACCGATGGGTCGCAGCCTACTCCCATCAGTGTATGATTGTGTGTGAATGTACGACTTAGTGTTAAAAGCGCTCTGTAAGTAAGAACCCTTAATGACCTAATTTCAGTGATGAATAAAACAGCAAATATTAATTTTATAAAACCATAGAAAGATGAAGTTAATTTAAATTATACAAGTATTTAATGAACGTTAAGACTATGTTTTACTATCTCATCTCCATCTAATATTAGCATGATGAGTCAGCATGATGTCATAATGACGTCCACTTCTGGTAACTCATTGTATCTCAGATGATTCATCCCGTGACGGACGTACCGTTCTGTTTGGCCGTCTCGTAGTCCACCTTGCACACCAGCCGCCCGTCCTCCATGAGGTAGAACTCATCCCCGGTCGCCAGTTGTCTGCTGCACATGATGCAGGCGAAGCAGTGCAGGTGATACACAAAGTCCTGGGCCTTCCTCACCACCTGTGTGGGAGGAATCCCCTGTTGGCATGACGCACATTTGGTCCCGAAGCGTCTGCGTAAAGGAAGAGAGGAAGACGTGAGCGTCGTCGTTTGAACGAGGGATGCTGCGGATCTGCTGATGGAGGGAGTGAAACCTGCTGAGATTAAAATTTCCGTTATGTATTTCTTTCACTGCAGCCAAGAATGATGGCAGAGTGTCCGTGTTAATAGAAGCTCCAGCTGTTGAAGAAGGAAAAATCAGCAGTGGAATGCATTTCTGTTAACGATAGACCTGTCTGCAGGTTGATGGATGGAGGAGATCAATGGACTGTGTGTGTGTGTGTGTGTGTGTGAGAGAGAGAGAGTGTGTGTCGCCCTCTGAGCGAGTGTGTGAGCATGTTTATGTGTTTGCAAATGAAGTGCCAGGAGGTAGAGGAAGAAGAGGAGGAAAAGAAGAAAGAGTGGAGAAAAAGTGGAAGCGAGGAAAAGAAGGGCGAGCGAGGGTCTCCCCGTAAACACACCCAGAGGAGAACCAATAAAACACTGACTCAGGAGAAGCTTTAAATCACGGCAGCAGCCAGAGAAATAAAGTGGACCAAGTGTGTGTGTGTGTGTGTTTGCTGGCATGTGTGTAGGAATGTTTCTATGATTGTGTGTATTTCATTTAGACATTTTATCATGTGTGTGTATCAGGAACACAATAAATGTCAACGTGTGTGTGTCCATGAACGTGTTTGGAAAATAAAATGTTTATTTGTTATTTAATAAGTGTGATATTGCATAGCCCTGGCCACCTGCCCCTGTGTAGCTGGGACACAATCATATAATCCTGGAATGCAACAGAGAAAAATGCACGATTTAGTGCATTAAATGTAAATTAATGTTAATTAAATGTGAAGCTTAATTTGTGTAGATCTTTGGTCAAATTAATGTTTTTATTTCCTGGACGACTTCATCTGAATTGTGTCTTGAGATTGAGATTCCACCTGTTATATGTGTGTGTGTGTGTGTGTCTGTGATCAGTGTGGGTTCCTTTTATTTGCTATACAGTTAGTCTATTGTGTGTGTGTGTCTGTGAGTGTGTGTTTGTGGATGTGTGTGTGCGCGCATGTGTGTGCCTGTGAGTCTGCTTGTTTGTGAGTGTGTGTGTGTGTGTGTGTGTGTGTGTGCCTGTGTGTGTGTGTGTGGTCGTCCCTCCGGTCAGCTAACACAGTTAGTTTTCAGTGAGACTCTGGAGCTCTTTAGGTCTCATTTAAGCTCTGAGCATTAAAACCTTTCAAACATGATTTAGTAAAAAGCCGGAGCTGCTGACCCTGTTTTGGATAAAAGTCAAAATCAATTTTCTTCTGTAATACCTCAGAAATCCAATAGTGGGAAGAAAGAAAGACAGGTGGAGAGAAAGGTGGAAGATAGAAAAGAAGAAATAAAACGTGTGAGTGTGAACTTGGATTGTTTGAAGGTCAATAATATATATATATATATAGATGTGAATTAATATAATAGAAAATATTTATTCATAAAAAGATCGTAAGTTCAGGATCCTCATGTTTACCAATAGAAATGCTCATTATTATTCAGGACAGGAAATGCTCTGTACTTTTTGTTCCAATGTATGCAAAGAGATTTTTAAATTAGGAACTGGAAACCTCATTAGGTCCTTTATAATGTATGCAAAATTAGATTTTTTATTTTTCTTATAAAGGAGAAGCAAATATCCTTCAACTCACTCAACCAATTATATTTTAAACGACATACATTATACACTAAGAATAAAAGTTGTTGTTTTTTTTATTTTAAAGAGCAATGCAGGATGTGTGGATAATTTAATAATGGATGGAAAGTATACTTTCGTTTTTTAAAGAATGTTTTTCCTGCCCCTCGTTATTTTAAACAGTAGAAATTGTATCGGTGACGCATCTGCGGCATGTTGATCCGTCACGTGGTCAGAGGAGGCCACGTATTCACAGGTAAATAAACGTATTTAAATGATAAATAAAATGTATTATTTCCATACATAGTCGACAGGAACCAGGAGCGCGGCTCTTACTTGAAGAAGTCCTCCTTGCAGTAGACGCTGCCGGCCCGCGAGAAGCACTTGTCGGCCAGCGGGGTCAGACAGTCCGCGCACTTGAGACACTTGGAGTGCCAGTGTCGGTCCAGAACCTTCAGGATGAACTTGTCCAGGATGTGTTGACTACAGCCGGCGCACTGAGGGATCTCTACGGAGACACACACACGCACGACGGCCATGAGTCCAAAACCCCACCATTTAAAAAAAAAAATCTTCTTCTCCGTGTTGTTGTGCTTTTTAGTTTAAAAAATAACATAATTGATGTGACTTGTGTTTTAACACGTTTTATTTAATGAAGCATATTTTTGAAACATTTCAACAAAGTCGTTTTTTTAGGTTAAGCGAAGGAAGATGAAGAATCCGTAAACAAGTAGATTCTACGCGCGTGTTTTCTCGTCACTTTATTATTCATATCGTTTTAAATTGTTATTATAATTACTTTACTGATTTGTATTTAAACATTTAAAAACAGTTGTGCTTCTTGTGTCTTCTACAAAAATAACCTCTAATCTAATTCTAATGTAAATATGTTTTGTGTTCACTATAGTCCGCATTATTTCGTAATAATTTATATAGATACAGATGTTAATTCTATCCAAAATTATCTTTTAATTTTAGACAATAATAGAATCATTTTACGATTTTATTAGATTAAAATATGTATTACTCAGTTAAAAAGTATAATGGGCGAACAAAAAAAGATAAAACATCACAAATCTTGGACTTTGAATGTCAAGCAAATATTTAAATTAAACTAAAATACATGTCTTAGAACTGTAACATTTATTAAAAAAAAGAAATAAATAAATCAAAACAAAAACAAATCGGATCCCGCATGTTTGTTTGGATCCAACCTCACACATCAGCACACAAATATCAAACGTTGGTTCTTTTAAAAAATAAAATAAAACGTTTTTTCCACTTTCGACCTGAACGACTTAAGTTTAAATGCGAGAATCCTTCAAATAAGTCCAGCAGTTTTGGGTCATCATTCACGGATCTTCTGAGTCAAAGGCATTTCCGGTAATGAAAAATCAATGAGAAGGAGAAGTGGCCGATGAGGGTCAGAGTCTGTGTCATTACACACGCACGCACGCGACTACACGCGCACACACACCCACTAGACACGCACACACACATACACACACACACACACGCATTTTAACACATTAAAGAATATTATAATATCTTTATGTTCAGCGTGTAGTTCATATAAAAAAAAAATCATAATAAAGATATAAGTATTGAGTCAATAATACGTAGTAAAGTATTTAAAAAAATGTCAAAGACCAGGAGAAAGTGTCAGAGATGGTGCTGAAAGGAAAGCACAGTAGCGTTGGCACTGATATAGTGTGTGTGTGTGTGTGTGTGTTTGTGTAGTAAAGTTATAAATTCAGATCATCGCGTAAATAATAATATGAATCTTATTGTTTGTTTGTTTTATAACGTGGACAGTACGTTTGAATAAATAAACAAAACTATTCATAAAAAAGCAAATAAGCTAAATTAAACTTCAATAACAATCTAAATAACACAACATTATAAACACTTAAACGCCACAAAATAAAATGGAATAGTTGTCACTCATGTGTGTAAATTCCAAACATTATTTCTCATTGTCTTCTGAGAAATAAGATGATAAATATAATCCTCGTGTGGCGCTTTATTCCTGGAAGACTCCAGGTTTTAAATCCAGGATGTTGTTCTCTGCGGGGGTCTGAGTGGCGAGATCTTTATCAAATCTTTTAATCTGCCTCGATTTATATCAATTTAAGAGCATAAGCCGGACCACGTTTAAGCTATTTTACCTCGGAACACGTTTTTTAATCACGAACAGATTCCTGGCGACGGTTTGTCTTAACGTGTTGACATGTGAATAATTAGGTCAAAGTACATTCTGTGTATTTACAGTTGCATGATGGGATTATAAAAAAAATAAAATAAATAAAAGGCCTGGTGACGCGATGACAAGAGATAAAAAATAATTCAAATTGTTTCATTTAAAATATTCAATCCAGTCGAATAAACAAACACACACTTGTTACAGTGTTTGTTTGTCTCTGATCATCTCGTTCACAAATAAACAGTCTATAAACGCCAGATAAATATAAATATAATAGTGTTTTTCTAGAAGCAGGAGGTGCAGCAGGTGCAGCAGGAGAGGCCGTCACACTCCTGCTCTCCATCCACACTCCTTCACTCCTTCTCTCCATCACACTCTCCTCCCTCCTCGACCTTCACCCACAGACACATGAAGATGTCTTACGTTGCAGTGGCACTCCGAGGATCTCCGGTAAACTCTTGACTGGACTCTCTGTGGGTAGAACCGCCGCACTTTGCATCATCGTGATCCAGAACCAAACACCCGCAGCCCGGTGGGTCTCCAGACTGTGGTGCCGCAGCAGACTAGCAGGCCTCGGTCTTCTGCTCCTCTCTCTCTCTCTCTGTGCGCCGGACACACGCGTCTATCCCCTGGAACCGAAGAGGTTTTTTTAGGAGTGGATCCTCAGAGCTGCCTGCTCCATTGAGCGCTGCAGGGCTGTGACGTCACCGCGGCAGAGGCTCCCCGGGGCCAATGGGAGATCGGGGAAGAGGGGAAGCGTAGAGGAGGAGGAGGAAGAGGAGAGGAAGGAGGCGTTTAGATCGCTAAGTGAAAAATATCTCAGAGAGAGAGAGAGGGAGGGACCTGCGTTCTGTGGAGACCATAAATAGCTCCTCACTGCAGTGGATCCCGGAGGGACCCTAGACTAGAGAGGGGCCACCAGCGGGCCACGGTGTGACACTGACGCTCAGATCCACTTCTGCGATCATTTATACGTAAGAAGAGGATCATCCACGTCACTAGATCCGTTTCAATAGTGAGGAATCCTTTATATGAAAAGTCTTTTTAGTCTGTCAGTCACACAATTGTGTCACCATTTTACTCCTATTTTTTGGTTTATTTTGTTTTTTTAAATGAATCACGTAAACAATTTAAGACTTTAAAAAAAATGTAAACACTACGAAACATTAAGAGTGTAAATATTACTTGTTGTACATAAACAAGTAATTGAGTTTAATTCAATACAAACATTTATTAAATTCGATTTTTACTGATAGATAGGATTCACTTCACTCAGTTTTCTTTTTAAAAAATAATAAAGAGAAGAATATTAGAAAAATACTTTTATTTATTAATCATATCATGATATATTTATAAAATATAATATTTGCGCTTGATTTCTGAGATTCCTTAATAAAAAAAATCGTGTAAGTTATTTGTTTGAATTGTACTTTTTCATTTTAATTCATAATTTTAAAGTGATGTATTCGAGTTATTTAATTACAGACATTTTGACCGTGTTTTCTAGAAGTAAAGACAACACACACACGCTCGCGCGCGCACACACACACACACACACACACACGTGATCTACCTCTGAACTGGACGTGTCAGTATCACATCCAGCGGCAGAATTGTGAGTCTGGACGCAGTCTCCTCCTGACACTGCTCATTTCCACACCGTCGTCTGAGCAGTGCTCCTCTGGATAAGCTATTCCCTCCGGAGAGACGCGGGTTCATGCCAGATGAACTCAATCTTCGCTTCCAATTTACCTCAAGCGGGGAGAGAAAGAAAAGCAACACACGGGGATCTTACTTTCTGCTGCGAACCAGCTTGTTTCTATCAACACCGAGTCCATCACACACTGTAGTTTTATACACTATATATGTTGATGACAAGAATAACAAATATTATATACTGTGTTTTATTGTGATAAATAGAGCAGATAAAGGGAGGATAATAAACCGTTTAAACAGGTGCAATAATGTAATATCTACTATACTATACTGACACTTGTTGTTACATATTATTTAACAATATAAAATTAAAAAACGCTTTTTTATAATCAATATTATTTTTGTGTTTTATTGTGATAAATAGAGCAGATAAAGGGCGGATAATAAACCGTTTAAACAGGTACAATAATGCAATATCTACTATACTATACTGACACTTGTTGTTATATATTATTTAACAATATACAATTAAAATGCTTTTTTTATAATCATTATTATTTATTGTGATACATAGAGTAGATAAAGGGAGGATAATAAACCGTTTAAACAGGTACAATAATACAATATCTACTATACTATGGTGACACTTGTTGTTATATATTATTTAACAATATACAATCAATATTATTTCATAATTAGTCGTATAGAAATATAGAACTAAGAAATGAACCCCAAATTCGAAACGAAAATCTGAAACAAAATCACAAATGTGTATGTGTGTGTGTGTCTGTGTGTGTGTGGTTCGTCTATATCTTGAAGCACGCGGATTAATTTTTTGGATTTTGAATTTGTCGATTGTTTATTATATGTTGGCTTAAGTTTCTGAGCCACAATCCTCTATAAGCCTCTATGGAGTGTTTAATGTTTCTAATGTCATTTAGTCAAATGAAAACGCGCATCAGGCTGATGAAGAAAGAAAGGGATGATAGAAGAGTGTGTTCATCCATCAATATGCATCCATCCATCAATAGACATCCATCCACCCATTCGTTCATCCATCACTTTTCGTCTGACTTTATTTTCATTCCACACTTTCTTCTGCGCATCATCCCATGTTTTTCTTTCTTCTCATCTTTTCCATCTCTCTGATTGTTTGTGTTTAGCTGCCCTGGAAACACAGCGAGGATAAAAATGCTCTTAACCTGTCAACATGGGGCAACACATTAGAATAATTGAAGGAAGAAAAAGAGGGGGAACGATGGGAGGGCACACATCTGGAGGGAGGGACACTGTTAACCCTGTGGTGACCGGCTCACGCGCACGCCCGTGCTCGTGGCTACACTCGAAACAATAATTCTGCAGGTGACATAAATGATATTTAAGCAACACGCCAGAAGAAGAAGCACAGCGATCATAATTCACAGAGACTCCTGGGGTGACTGTGACCCCGCAGCCTCCGATTACATACAATATTTCAATGCAACTTTATTGACATGTGCGAGCCTCACATGGACACACGGAGCACATCCTCCACAATCTGACATTTACAACACAATAAAAACATGTTTTTATATACGTTGAATAATTACATATGACGTTATACTTAAATAAACGAAACAACGATATATACATATTATACACATACGTGTTTAATGGTGTCAAGAAAGATGTACTTTTATATATATATATATATATATATATATATATATATTTATTACAATGAATAAATATTAATATGTTTGTTTAGTTATCTTAGGTTGAACTGAAGCTAAACGAATGAAATGAATGTTTTAATAAATAATAAAACGAATTTAAAAGTTTTTATATTATATTATTATAAACCTAAAAACGCAATAAGTGTATATAGTTTTTAGTTTATTCAATATATTAGCTTCTTAAGGACATACATGCTAACGGTTTTAAGCTAACATTAGTGTTCCAGCTGTGAAACTTTTCATTAATAAACAACTTTTAACGTGTTAACTACATAAACTGTCTTTATGTTCAACCATTTTATTCCTTCTGTATTTAATACACAAGAGAAAAATAAAAAGCTATTGTTTTCTTAGTTAAAAAAAAAAAAAACAAGTGTTAGCTTAGCTCGTTGATTTAGCAATGCTAGCTTTGGACTTGTAGAACAGTTTTTTTGGTCATTTATTTATATTGTTATATATAAAATATATATTAATAAATAGACTTGTTATTTAAATAATTGTTGGTATTGTTTATTAAAGTTGTCCCGTGTGTAGAGACTTGAAAATAAAAATAAAAAATACTATTATATATTTTTCAAGTTATTTAAAAGTGACACCACAGTCATTTATTATTATTATTATTATTATTATTACCTTAAATTTCCTCGTGACTAAGATGAACAGCAGACCTACCTCATGCTCTCCTCCTCCTCCTCCTCCTCCTCCTCCTCCTCCTCCTCTTCTTCTTCATCGACTCCATTCTTCTCGCCCAAAGATGGCGGGATGAAGCTCGCAGGAAGAAAACAAATGTTCCATCACTTCCTCCATCCTCCTCGATCCTACAGAGACCAGCAGTAGACACACGACACCAGAACCAGAACCAGAACCAGTCGGTGCGAGCGCGCGGCGGCACTAGAGAGAGAGGAGGAGAGACGAGGAGAGGAAATTAAATTGCACTTGAGGGCAAATTCTATTAGAGGATAGTTATTGTCTCGCGACAGATCCTGTCCATTTGGGTAATTAGTGCCAGAGATGCTTGAACAAATCAAATCTATCGCTGTCACGAATGATATTTAACAATTACATGATAGAAGATGACACATGAGAACACAACAAACACAACAAACACAACAAACACAATCACGGATCATTGGCACAATGATGTTTTGATGCTGTCATTCAAAAGCTACTCAAATATAAACTGACTTTTTATTACGAATACGAATCATTTATGAATATCGAATTCAAAAAACTTAAATTAACTTCATCCTGCTCAGAAACATCTAAAAAGTATCTTCATTTTTATTAGTATAGTAAGTAGTGAATATAGTAAGTATCGTGAAACAATTTGATAATATCAGGAAAGAACATGATAGTGTAATGAAATAACATGATCATTTAATAAGATAAAGTAATTATATGCTTAAATAACGTGATAATATCATATAATAACATTATAACGTAATAAAATATTGTGGCAAGTATCCTAAAATGATTTAATACCATGAAATAACATGGTAATGTAATAAGATAAAGTAATTATATACTTAAATAACATGATAATATCATATAATAACATTATAATGTAATAACATATTGTGGCAAGTATCCTAAAATGATTTAATACCATGAAATTACATGGTAATGTAATAAGATAAAGTAATGATATGCTTAAATAACGTGATAATATCATATGATAACATTATAATGTAATAAAATATTGTGACAAGTATCCTAAAATGATTTGATAATACCATGAAATCACATGGTAATGGAATGAAAGAACACAATAATATTATAAGATAAAGTAATAATATGATTAAATAACGTTATGATATCATATAATAACATTATAATGCAATAAAATATTGTGGCAAGTATCATACAATTATTTGATAATAACATATAATCATGTGGGAATTATGATGAAATATCATGATAATATTATGAAATTACAATATAATGTAATGAAATATCATTATAATATCATGTAATAACATGATATTATCGTAAAATAACATGATAATGTAATTGAATAACGTGATAATATCATAAAATAACTTGATAATATTATGTTATCTCATGATATTATCAAGTTATTTCATTATATTATTATGTTATTTGTGATGTGAAAACAATATTTAAGGATATCATCATGTTATTATGTGATACTAAAAATGAAATAGCATGTTAATAATGTTTATTTGTTTTCCTGCAAGATAAAGAAAATAACAACAATTAACATAAAGTGCAATATAAATAAAATATATTATTATTATTTTTATTATTAATATTTAAGATTACATTTTTGACATTTCATCAGACTATGAAGATCCGAACAAATGTATATGTTGAATAAAATAAATATGGCTGTATAATAAATAAACAAGGAAATGTACATCTTTAATTCCTACGATAAAACCACCTCAGGATCCATATTCTGTGACTATTGCAAGTCACTGTGCGACTTCTTTCTTTTGAACCGAGAAACATGAAAACATCATGAGGAGAAAAATGTAAAAATTGGAAGAAGAAAATGCTGCAACCAAGTCACAACATTTTGTTTTGAAGACATAGTAAAAATAGATGGAATTGTGATTTTATTGCACGTTATTTCATTTTATTGAAATAAAAAAAAACTCCCAGGTCAACAGTTTGACTCGATACTGGACTTTCTCCAACTGGACTCAGCAGGAAGCTCCAGCAGGAAGTGGACGCAGCATTAAAAAAAAAAGGTCAGGTTTGTCCTGAGATTAAAATAGTGCGACGCAGCATATTAGCAGGACTGAGATGCAGTTGATGGCAGGAGAGTATTGATCTCAGCGGCGTGTCTTCACTTCTCTCCACTGCAGGGAATCAAACATCACGTCGCCACGATGGCACCACGACCAGAGACTCTCACGGTTCACGACGCGATGGTGGGATGTTTGGTGGAGGACGAGAGGAGGGGGAGGGGCAGTTAAATGAGATGGATCTGACCCTGCTTGACTCCTGCCTTTAAAAGGCTCGACTGCAGAAAGTGAAGGGGCTTTAGTTTGGAGGTGATATATATACCAACACATATATTAACCTCCTTTTCATAATTTATCCCGCGGCTCCATCTGCACACGGCTTTATACGTTTATTAAAGTCAGAAACGGAGACGAGGGAAAAGTGCATCTTAATATAAACAGTGGGTGATAAACATGGAGGGAAGTGACCATAAAAACCACCACATTGTTTAATTTATGGAACGGTCCAGCAAGGGCGACGACTTTACCCTTCACTGGGTTTTTTTCTCTAACGGCGTTATTGTTTACAACAAACAAAGAGAAGAAATCAACTGTTTGTCGCTCCATCAGATGTTCAGTGATCAAGTCGTACCATCTTTGACCCGCTTTTACGGGGAAACTGTGGAGACACAAAAGTGGGTCGTGGAGAGGTTTTAAACATGGATGTTCAACTTTTATTTTAACTTACTTTTTTATTTTTTTAATTTAACTAACGATGATAAAAGGTTTCAAATCTCGGCATGACACTTATGGTAATTTATGCTGTGTTTTATTTTTATTTAGTTTATTTTGGTGTCTAAACAAGAAGGAGCTGTTAATACAAAACTCTGCAGAAAGAATTCTAACCTGCTCTAGTAGAAGAACTCACATTTCTCTCATCCTTAAAACTCTTCACTGGCTGCCAGTTTCTTTCAGGATCAATTTTAAAATTCTGGTTCTTACTTTCAGATCTATTCATGGTCAGACTCCTCCTTCCATCAGTGATCTGATCCAGCCTTACACACCAGCTCGGGCTCTGAGGTCTGTGGATCAGAATCTACTGATGGTTCCTGAACACACTTCTGGACCAGAGGAGAGAAATCCTTCCAGGCTGTTCCTGGAAGCTCCTAAGCTTTGGAACGATCTTCCTCTCCCTCTGTGTTTGATGATCTACTGACTCCTTCAAGAGACACTTTTATTTGTGCTTTTCCATGATTTGCTGGGACTGTGTGGGAAGTCTTCCTCTCCAAGATGCAGTAAGTCTCTCATCATGACCATGTTTTGAACTTATTACTTTATAAAGTTCTCCCCCGTCTTAAATCTGGGCAAACAAGAGGTTACAAGAGCGTAGACCATTATGATCTAATAATGGCTTCACTCCTCCTCCAGCCAGCTGTAATCACGCCTGCTTTGTTTATACAACGAGTCCATTGGAGGTGGAGACTTCCGGGATTGATGACTCCCCAGATTGAATCTCCAGAAAGACATGCAAGTCATCTCCACACTGCTGATGACTGAATTGAGATGCGCAGAAAATAGGGGACACCCTGGAAAGGTGGCCAGTTCACCACAGAATCCATTGTTTTCTCCAGCAGTCCTAAAATACTTTGTTGCTCTGACGATGAATGTTGAATGAAAAAAACCCTCAACCATAGTAATGACAGTATAACGTATGAATCTATTAAAATAAAGATTTTTACAGAACCATCTTCATCCGTCGATGAACTCATGAGTGTTTCAGGCTCAGTGATGCTTAAGTCACCTGAGGCTTGTGTTCACAGCGACTCAAATCCTGCTCGATCACAGGTCGCCTTTTAAACAGATTATCAGCTTCTGCCTCCTCAACACACTCACACCTGATTTAGGTGTCGATACCTTCACTGCTTACTCGCCAGACAACTTAGAATAAGTGCTCTGACCAGAGTTAGATTCAGTTGGAAAACTAGTGTTCACGCTTTATACAGTATATTTTTATTTCACACTTCTGTCTCCGGGTCAAGGTGACCCGAAGGACCAAAAACTATTGTGTTTGTGGCATCCCCTGTGTTGTTTCTGGGTCAAGGTGACCCGAAAGGCCCCAAAACAAATGTGTTTGTGGTATCCCCTGTATCGTCTCTGGGTCAAGGTGACTCAATCGCCAAAAAAAAATGTATTTGTGGTATCCCTTGTGTTGTCTCTTCGTCAAGGTGAACAACCTCCCTGGTTCCCATGAATACATATGCAGTGGCGGAGGTCCTTCACAGTGACCCAGAGACAACACAAGGGTTAAGAGTATATTTATCAATAAATCGAGGACATCTTTTTTTTTTAAACTTTCTTTTGTTTTGACCAGTAGTGGACTACAACATTTTTATCAGGGGCCATGTTTAATGCAGTGGCTGTTGTTAGGGGCCATCAAACAAAATACAATTAAATAAAATATAAGAAGAAATAGAAGAAAATAAGAAAAAAGTATCTCACATAAAGTGACTTTTTCTCCAAATATTTGTTTATATTAAATATTTTTGAGGAGCAATAAATACTCAAAAAAGGTGTGACAAAAGTCCTAAAACAACCTGAAAATACTAGAATTGAATAATCTAAATAAATAAAATTGTTAGTTTCTCCAGGATCTGTGAGCCACATTAATAAAGTTGAAAGGGCCACTTTGCCCAGATCTGGGCTTCAAGGTCACAGTGTTTATTGTGGCCCCTCAGGAAACGTGAAAGATAATTTGTGGCTTCAAATAGAACATCTTAATCTTGGGGAACCACCAAAGGAAACAAAGCGTTTTTGCGACATGATGGAATGTCTGTGTTAAATATCTCACTGCACATATTTACAGGGACTTTCTTATGACATGTAGAAAGTAGTAGATCAGGGATTTCAGATATTTTGTGGCCCTCTCACATGAGACAATACGGCAACAATTACAGGTTAAATCTTAAAGAGCAGCTGATGGATTGAATCAATACTGGGGGATCTTTAGATGTCACAGTCATTTGAAGAAATCCTGATTTGAAACAAACATGTTTCTTTTGAAGTTCAGGCTCAACAGTGAATGTGGTGTGTGTGTGTGTGTGTGTGTGTGTGTGTGTGTGTGTGTGTGTGTGGGGGTGTGTGTGTGTGTGTGTGTGTGTGTGTGTGGGGGGGGGTGTGTGTGTGTGTGTGTGTGTGTGTGTGTCATCACCCTGACATTCAAGCCTGAACTCACACCTGCCTGGGCTGCTGGTGCTGAAAACAGGATTGAGTCTTCAGGCCCGAACGGAACTCAATGATCCGGGAAAACACAAAGCAAGTTCAGATCTTCGGTCGTAATCCCGGCTACTCGAGACCCTCGTGCCCTGTGGTCGTCGCTCACTTGCTTTCATCCACATCACCTCCGTCCCAGCAGACCCGCCTTCAGGATCCACCTCCAAGTGTGTGGAGCGAAGAAGACCCATGAAAGCCGATTGCATTTTAATAAAGTTTATTATCTGCAGGGAGCTAATCCTCATGGGTAATCTCTCTCTCCCCTAAAGGAAAGCTGGATTACTCACTTGCTTTAATCCCAATGAAATTGTTAGGATTTAGCTTGCGCTGCACAGCAGATGGCAACAGGCTTTTTCCTTCAACCTTGGATGATTGAACCCCCACCTCCGTTTCATCGTCACACACCCGCCGCATTAAAAAATTAAAAAAACACTTTTCACCTGAACGAGGTTTCCGTGGCGACGGCGGTGAGAGACTCTCCTCTGTTTGTCCTCGTGGTGTCACACGAGTCACGACTGTCCTTCACAGTCACTCAACCTTTTCTGTGGACTTTCAGCATCAATTTCTCCTGAGAACGAAATGCTAGAGAAAGTGAACGATCACTAGAAATACATGAATATTTTAAGTAGTATTGCAATACTTTGGTCTTGTTTCCGATCACAAGCATCTTCACTGAGATTTTTCCTGGGAATTGGGAGGAAGCTCTGGGTCGAACCCACATAATACTAGAGATATTAACTCTTAAAGCGCTTGTCACTACAATCTGAGCTCAGATACACTAAAATGATTAATTAAATAAGAGTGGAAGTTTATAATTGTCCCATAATTAAGTAAGTAATTTGTATTTATATACAACTTTTCCAGACCAGAGTCACAAAGCGCTTAAACAAACAAAACAAAATGCAATAAAATATATACTTTAAAGGTCAATAAATTAAAACATTTAAAATCTAATTTGCTGTAGTCGCAGCTTATTAAAGGTCGTCAGGAGGTAACAAATGTAATTACAGCAGCAAAGCTTAAATATAAATGAAAACTAGATTTCAATGAAACATGTCCTTATTTAGTCCTGGGATTAAATAATTTCTCAAAAATTATTTTGTTTTAATAATAAAATTATAAGGTTTACAGGAACATTTTTAATTCATTTAACCGTTTTACTTGATGAGATCTGTGGACTCTGTCCTTGAAACAAACCCATTTTAGTGGACCCCCTGCACCAACAATGGCACAAATAAAGAATTCTGATTCTACAGAAAACTACTTAAAGAAGTAAAAATTGCTCTTTTATTCAACAACTTTTTCATTCCAGTGAAATGTTTCCCTCCTGCTCAAACCTAAGACACAGACTATGTCTCAACAAAAGCAATAACCAACAACCAAAGGTGGCATTTTTATCCAAAACAGTTTATTGACTCTGGCAGAAGCAAAGTAAACAGACTTGTTTTTCAGTAGATCAGCAGCACCGTCTTCACATCAAAACAAATCCTGCTTATTCTAAGACCCGGTCCAGCGCCAACATGTGGTGGCTTCGCGCTCGAACTACCTGGACTGAAGAGCAGCTTTCGTGATCGTCAACATCCTTCACTTCGACGTACAGCAGAGACACAAACGATCTGGAATCAAGTCTTTGGATCAGCAGTACAAAACAAAAAATCGACAGACACGTACGAACTAGAATTAAGGGCTTATTACAAAGCGATAGGAATCAAATGCGTCCGCAGTCTGAGAGCAACTGGTAACTCATCTAAAGTGTTCGATTGCATGGATTATGATTTTTTTGGTTTCTTCTCAGAGGCTTTGGTTTTCAGGGCACCAGCACTTTAGCTCGTCGTAGCCGGAGTCTGGTTTTGAAGAAGAGGTACATGGCCAGCAGACAGGTGGAGGACAGGAAGTAGAGGATGACGCACAGACTGATGTCGATTTTAGAGAATCCAATATTCAGCACCGACATCCAGCGTCCTCTGACGTTCACCTCCAGGTCCTCCCTGAAGACCTGACCCGTGAGTTCTCGCTTGTGTCGCCTCTTGGGCCGCTCCTTCTCAAAGTCCAGATCCACCATCCCCAACCCGGCGTCCAGCTCCGAGCCCAGACCAAACACTTGCTCGTGGTTCCTCTGGAGGGTGCGCCGCTTGACCCGACCGGCCGCAGCCATCTGCAGGGCCTTAGCTCTGTAGTGCTGGTTGGCGAACGAGTCCAGATCCACGATGTCCTCCTGAGGGCTCCTCATCTTCAAACCTACAATGCTCGGCTTCCTGTTCACATTTTGGACCAGCTTGGCTTCAGGCTCAGATGTTGCTGGCGTTTCCACACCTTCCTCATCTGCCTGCTCCTCCTCCTCCTCCTCTTCTTCTTCTGTCTCTTCTTGAACCGAGGGTTGTGAGAAAGACTCCACGGCTTCTCTGCCGTGTCGTCTCAACTTTGTATCATCCTCAGTTTTCTGCTGGCTGGCAAGTTTCCCTCGGATCTTCTCCAGGACTCGACTCTCCTCGTCCAGGTAGTCTGAGAGAAAAACATGACGTTGAAAAACGACAGAACTTCTCCAGGAACGATTGGACTCACCAGAGAGCAGAGTCGAGGAGGAGAAGTGTGACTTGAGGAACATCAGCACGTGATCCTGGTTCCACTTGTGTTCTCCTGAGCTTCTGACCGAGTGACAGGCTGGACACATTTCTGGTGAAGGCCACTGGATCTTTGGGAAGCTGGGATCCTCGCTGAGCTCACCTTCATGAACAGACACCAGAACAAGCGAGACAGGATTATTCAAGTGGAATTTGAATTAAACTCACAGGAAGTTAAAGTAGTTTTTAAATAAGGATAACAGGAAGTAATTCAGATAAATACCAAGTCATTTTAACAATCATTCCTGTATAAAATGGAATATAATGTAAACCAGTTATTATGTCGGCCAATTAATAATTACAAGTTACTTTTATTTTATTACTTAAAATAGATAATACATAAATACAATTAAAATAATTATTCTAGCCCATTTAACTTTATGACATCACAGCATATTTAGCTTTTTATTCTTTCACCTAGTTTTTACTTCCAACCATTTTATTTCCCAGGTTATTTCTCTTCATACCTTTTTTTTCTCCTAACTTGACGCTCCCTACAGACCTTTTTTTTAATATGTTTATTTAATTGCAACCTCCATTTGATTCATGGAATTTGGGAGCGATTCTCGATTTAATTTGGGATTTAACTTCTTCAAGTAAGATTATTTTTTATTTTTTTTACAAACGAAACATTAACCAGAGAAAAACAAACAAACATAAATCCAAAATATGAGCTAGAAAAAGGCCTCTTGTTGCCTGGAAGAGCTAAGTGCTTCGACGACTGGATCCAATCTGCGCTGAACCCATTTGATCTTGTCACAGAGCTCGTAAACTCCTGAGTGCCCATATGCATATGTGTACGTATGTGTTTAAGGGCGTATATGTAAATCATCCGGCCGTGTTTGTTGCGCATGTAATCTGAGGATGGATCCTGTTATTGTTGTGTGTGCGCACGTGTGTATGACAGGGTCTAACAATGATCAATGGGCTTCAGGGATGTCCCAGCGGGACGAGTGCTGAGATAATAGATGTGCTCAAAGTGAACAGCTTTCACACTCTCTCACACACACTCACACACACACTCTCCATCCTGAGGCCGCACTGCCCCGGACCACCTGTCTCGTCTCGTCCCACCCTTTCAAAGTAAAGTCCAATCTTCAAATTGAACATGAGAAGAGCGGAGACACCGAGGGGGAGCTGCCCCTTAATTAAATAGAAACTTTCTCCATCGACACAAACGCTTTCATGTCTTCTCGTTCAAGTTTTTCCACACAGACCTGAGCAGCTCAAGGACACCAAGAAGACGTTTAAACTCAAGCAGGAGAAAACATTTGTTGGTTTTTTGATCAAAACACTCCTAAAAACTCCTCAAATGGAAATGAAAAGCTTGATAAATCTGAACTTGGGTCGTTGATAAATGTGTAAAATCATATCGAGCACAGACGTCACTGACGGTCAGAAGAACATATAAAACACAGCCGCTGTAATAAATAACTGTCACACACACACACAACACACACACAACACACACACAACACACACACACACACACACACACACACAGGCCATTTTTAGTTTGCGTGAGTGTCACGTCAGACTCAAATTTACATCCTCCATCACCTCCTCTCAGCCTCTCTCCGGGCAAAGATGAATCTCAGTTGTGTGTTTCGTTCTCTGCGGCACTTTACATAAAGGATCCATTAATTTGAGTCTCTGTGATGTGGGTGTGGAAGCTTTTACACATTTCAGCAGGTGGGCACGTGCACGCACTCAAACACATATTGTAATGGG
Source organism: Callionymus lyra (assembly GCF_982586985.1). Taxonomy (NCBI): domain Eukaryota; kingdom Metazoa; phylum Chordata; class Actinopteri; order Syngnathiformes; family Callionymidae; genus Callionymus; species Callionymus lyra. The sequence goes on from NC_141819.1 coordinate 15,895,850, forward strand.
GCTAAGCCATGTTTGCGGGGTCCGGGGGGTGACTTTCGTCGCCACAGCAGCCATATTGAGATTGCCACGCGGGCGGCTGTCACTGGGATGTCGTCGCCGGGGCCAGCATCCATATTCATCAGGAATAAATATGTATTGTTCCGCTCGTCAGAGTAGCTTCCTCAGCACTAATTCTGCATCACCGGGGGACGTCACCGCGGCTCGAGGCAGACAGCTGACGTCTGGGCTTTAGCGTTAATCATGCATGCAAAGGAAAATTGAGGAGTCGGAGGAACTATTTATCGACTAGGTTTCTATTATGAATCACTTAATGGTGATGCGACTCACCTTAAGTGATTAATGCACGTCATCCAAGAGTTAAACTGAGGTACGAGTACAGTCAGAGGTTTCCTGGACGTGATCTCGACTCTAGAGTCGCTTGATATCAACTGTCAAGGAGCTCAAATATTAGTCTATTAGCAAGTAATTTATATTTGTAAAGCTCCTTTAACATACAAGGTGTTTAAACAATAAAACAATACTCTGTTAAAATTACTTACAAATGTATAACCCCCCCAAAATTAAAATAAAATAATAATTAAGAATTAAAATTAATTAAAAGCCTGCACAAATAAAAATGTCTTAAGATGTTTCTTGAAGGAGTCAGTAGATCATCAAACACAGAGGAAGATCGTTCCAAAGCTTAGGAGCAACAGTCTGGAAGGATTTCTCTCCTCTGGTCCAGAAGCGTGTTCAGGAACCATCAGTAGATTCTGATCCACAGACCTCAGAGCCCGAGCTGGGGTGTAAGGCTGGATCAAGATCACTGATGTAAGAAGAAGTCTGACCATGAATAGATCTGAAAGTAAGAACCAGAATTTTAAAGTTGATCCTGAAAGAAACTGGCAGCCAGTGAAGAGTTTTAAGGATCGGAGAAATGTGAGTTCTTCAATCAAATGCTTGGATAACCACTCAAAAGAAGAAGGGCAGTGTACAGGTCGATGTTAATGGATCTGTTCTTCCCATGTAAAGAGGCATGTTTCTCCTGCTAGAATATTTCATCAGAATAACCAAGTTTTAGAGGAAAGTTCTTAACACACTCGAGCCCCCCTTCCTAAAGGAATGTGGAGAAACGCCAAAAACGACTGTGACGGCCTCCACACCAGTGATTCCCAACTGCAGGTGTGCAGTGATGCATCATCAGGCCTGCTGTGAATTTTTTTTTTTCATAATTCAACCGATTCATATTCTTAGAGACTATTCATAAAGCGCCAACTCCTGTGTCAAACATATTTTGTGTGCAACTGTTAGTAGGAACTTCTGGTTGATGCCAGCATTGTGGTAGCACTGAACCAGTGTGGACGGGTTGGTGCACGTGGAAACAGAAAACTTACTGCACATGCGTCAAATTCATCAAAACGAGAATCGAGCCAAAAGTGGTGAGATCAATTCTCTTTTGTAATTGTTTTTATTGACTCATTTATGCAGTAAAGTGTTGACAGAACTTCTGGGATCTTTACTCGTCGGAGAAAATCAAACGCAATAAAACTAGTCTTAAGCTCTATCTGCTGCTGTGGTGGAGAAATCAAGCTCCTCTGTGCGTCAACCTGAACACTGCACCTCTTATAGACACAAAAGTAAAGTGGTAAAACACAAATGAGCAATTTCCTCTAATATGGATTATAAATTATTAAAATGCTTCGAATTGAACGCAAAGCTAACAAAAGTCTGTGGGTCGTAAATGAAGGACTCTTTCCATTATAACTTGAGAACAAACAACACGCACATTAAATCCCAAATAACATAATTTAGTAAACAGTCGTGTTCTGAAACACTGCAGCGATTTGCTGTGTGTGTAGAAATGTGAACCAGTCGCAGCCTGTTGACGAGCAGCAACAGGACAGAGCTGCTGCTGCTGCTGCTGCTGCTGCTGCTGCTCTCAATTGTGCTCTGGCTCAGAGGCTGGAGGCCCCGGGGCCCATTTGTTGCCAGCTTTATTAATTGTTCCGTCGCTTCACAAATCGCTCCTCTTTCATGCATGGCTGCTCCTGAAAGGAGAGGCTGGGAGGCTGCTAAAGAGATCCACTTTAGGCAGAGGAGGGGTGAAGTGGATGGAGTGTGTTCTCTCCTTAGGGAACCCCTCGGCTCCACCCTCTACTTCTTCACCCGCTCCAGACCATGACTCCCCCCACCGGCCCCCCCACGCCACACGCCACAACTTGACCCGTGCCAGGAGAGCGTGTGGAGGAAGTGAGGGAGGATTGTGTGGTTTGTGTTTTGCCACCTGCTGTCACACAATACCTTGGGAATTATGTGTGTGTGTGTGTTAGGAAGAAGAGGAGTGGGGTTCCGGTGGGATCAATTCAGCGAGGATGCTGCGCTATTACTTGTCAAGCGGTAGCTACGAGTCCCGTGGGACGGCGGGAGGAAATAGAGAAAGAAGAGCATGGAAAACGGGGAAGGGAAGACTGATGATGGGGGGCTGAGTAGCGTCTGGGGAGTAGACACACAGAGTAGGGTGTCCTCCTGCTGTTCGGAACCCAAGCTGTCCACAGGATAAAAGAGGTGGGTGGGTGGGAGGTTGGGTTGGGGGGGCCATGAACACACACATAGAACAGTTAACAAAGTGGGCTGTTAATGACGACCTCATGCCTAATAAATTCAATTAACAGAGACTGTGAAATCTGAGAACGTGGGTCAAATAAAGACCAACAATGAGAAGTTTTTCAATTAAAGCCATGTTTTACACTTGTTTACTCTGTGACATTCTTGTATATTATAAGCAATGTTTGTAATGTTTACATGTTAAAAATCAGGCTTCTTTGACACCTGATAGGCTGGAGATAAAAACATTTATTGCGACTAATAAGCTTAAGTGTTGAATAATAATTGTGTGTTTTGGATTTGATTTTTGTTCTGTTGATTTTGTAATGATATAGAATAGAATGAATTCTTATTTGCATTCTAAAAAAAAAAAAAAAAAGAGGACATGAGAAATGTTAGCATAACTATCAAGGTAGTTATGACAAGAATTAAAAGAGATGAGGCAGAAGACGGTCACATGGGAGCGAAGAGGAGGTGAAAACGGGTGACACGAAGGCAGATGATGCTTGAGGGACTAAGACACGGTGACAGCTGGCGTCTGATCTCCGGATGCGTCCTGCCACCCTCTTAAGAGTGGACTCTTGAGGGGTGACTGAGCAGAGTCAACTTGAACTAATCTCTACTTGCGTGGCCCAAAAGTATGTCGACACTCTGTTTGAATGCGTTTGTTTTTGAGCGATAACTTCTAGATGATTTCATAAACATGAAGGATTATGGGACATGGAGGAGCGTGGACTCTCACCTGCCACTCTGTTGTTGACTTGATTGTGTCTGGTCCACAGCCACAGCACCGCTGCAGACATGCTTTTCACTCCCGCCAGGCTCTCCTTGGCCATGTTGTCAAAGTGTTCAGCGCACGGCCGACAGCCAAAGAAGTTGACGATGTAGCTTCTGAAGGCAGCGAGCACCTCCTGAGGGGCTGCAGGGAAACATTCATCAGAACCGTGAGCAAACAACTTTACTGGACTAATGGAATGAAAGCAGAAATGAGGAGGATAAACAGTTTTTTTTCCATAATAAAGCAACATCACCTGCTCTACTGTCCTTCTATTCACACTTCAGTCATTCATTGCTGCCTGCTAATGGCACTGAGCTGCAGAGGCGCCTGGATTCCCACGGTTATGTGGGCCAGAAGTCACAGAGAGCTGGGTTAACCCTTTATTGACAAGAATAATCTATGCCAATGGGATAACCCAGATTAAACCAGCTAACCCTCTGTGTGAATGGTGAGCCGTCTGATGTCTCAGGATCCCAACAGTCCTCGAGCATATTTTCATGTCGCAGATTTACTTTTGTTCTGAGCCGAGAGGAACTGATCATTTTGATTAACCAAATACACTTATAACTCTTATCTTTCCAACTGAATTATTGTTTCACAATGTTGTTTATTAGGAGACCTATGAATGTGAATCCAGTCAATGAACTGGTGGTCTTTTGAGGGAGGGGGGGGGGCAGATGGATTCCTTTTTTTTTGGTCGGTCCATCTGCAGGTCACATGATCAGCCGTAAACCCGTGGATTAATCTCTGCGTGTGTATGTCTGTAAATGTGCACGTTTGGAGGACGGATTATCGTCCTTGTTCGGGGAGTAGCCTTCAGTCATCCGTTTTATTAACCACTCACATTCTGCTAATCTAATATAATCCCTTTTCACACAGTTACAATTAGGCTTAATAAAACTGCAACAAAACAATAGGAGATTTAAAAAAAAAGGGGGGGGATTTAACACCTTTTTGAGAAAACGCATTGAAGTGAGAGAGTCTGCCACATGTGGACGTCTACATAACAAATCAACCGTATCCACGCGTGATTTTACCTGAGGCCTCAGTGCGGTTTGCTTGGACGGTGAGAACATGGAAGAGAGTCCACATGCCACATGGGTAACGCCTGGTATGGGGTTGTGTTCCCTGGCATCCCACCCACCGCACCTCCTCAGGCAGAGCAGCATCAGATGTCTAGGCAGGAGAAGTTACATCCAGCATCATGGGACGAGGAACAAAGACATTTAAAAAAAAAAAAACTTCTAAACATGACTTCATCATCCTTCAACTAGTTCGATTGAGTGAAACACATTCATGTACTTTTCCTGATCAATGAGAAGTCAATCTCAGGTTAATGGCTCAGCCCTCTGCTAATGAAAAGAATCTATCCCCATCTCTAACCACCGGCCACAGTCCCATCCAACAACATATTTTCTCTGACACAAAGTCGTTTCTCTTGTCACACACCATCGCCCGTTCGGCTGTGATTGACAGGGTTACTCACATGTCAATAGTAAAGATTTGGTGTGTGTGCGTTTGTGTGCGTTAGTGTGTGTGTGTGTGTCCCGGGTCCATCTCTGAGGTGCAGTCAATTCATACCTTCCTCATCGATTCATTGATCAATTGATTGGCCGGCTAAAAGCTAATGATGCAAGTAAGTGACTCTTTCAATTTGCACGAGGCCATGCAGTGAAGGCATGCTGGCTTTATGCAGCGTTCCATTTGCAGAACAAGGTGTTCTGAATGACGTCACAACGTCAGATTGAATCCAAGTTTCTATTCGGACACATGAGACAAAAGGATCAGATCACATATAGATTTTTTTTTACACTGTTATACCACAGAAACATTAACCTTTTGTTGGATTAATACATCAGAATACAATTAAAATGGCTTTTTAAGTCTCTCATAGCAAAACTAAAACATGCAGATATCAGATTTTTATCCAGATGACGTAGATGAAATTGAACACAGAAACATTGGCATACATTGACATATCAGCTTTATGTTTCTAGAGCTGTGAAAGATGCATTTTGACAAACCATCAATTAATTAATTATTTTAATTATGCAAGTACCACTATGGTAGATTCACAGCTCAGACTAACAGATGTCTGATATTCTCAGTATCATCTTGTTATTTAGGAAAGAATGTATTTTGTCGTACAGCATGATTGTCCAAAATTAATCTACTAGATATGTAAATAATATTCATTATCAAAATACATTTAAAATTGCACCCATTTGGATTTAAATTGTATTGTTAATTCTGGATCATGTCAGTCAAAAACTATGAAGTTGAATATATGTAATAATATAATAGTTGAGTATCATGTAATAACATAATAGTTGAGTATCATGTAATAACATATTAGTTGAGTATCATGTAATAACATATTAGTTGAGTATCATGTAATAACATAATAGATGAGTATCATTGATAACATAACAGTCGAGTACCATGTAATAACATAATAGATGAGTATCATGTAATAACACAATAGATGAGTATCATGTAATAACACAATAGATGCGGATCATGTTATAACACAATAGATGAGTATCATATAATAATATAGTAGTTGAGTATCATGTAATAACATAATGAGTATCATGTAATAACACAATAAATGAGGATCATGTAATAACACAATAGTTGAGTATCATGTAATTACACAATAGTTGAGTATCATGTAATAACATAATAGATGAGTATCATGTAATAACACAATAGATGAGTATCATGTAATAACACAATAGATGAGTATCATGTAATAACACAATAGATGTGGATCATGTTATAACACAATAGATGAGTATCATGTAATAACACAATAGTGGAGTATCATATAATAATATAGTAGTTGAGTATCATGTAATAACATAATGAGTATCATGTAATAACACAATAAATGAGGATCATGTAATAACACAATAGTTGAGAATCATGTAATAACACAATAGTTGAGTATCATGTAATAACACAATAGTTGAGTATCATATAACAACACCATAGATGAGTATCATGTAATAACATAATAGATGAGTATCATGTAATAACACAATAGATGCGGATCATGTTATAACACAATAGATGAGTATCATGTAATAACACAATAGTGGAGTATCATATAATAATATAGTAGTTGAGTATCATGTAACAACACCATAGATGAGTATCATGTAATAACATAATGAGTATCATGTAATAACACAATAAATGAGGATCATGTAATAACACAATAGTTGAGTATCATGTAATAACACAATAGTTAAGTATCATCTAATAACACAAAAGTTAAGTATCATGTAATAACATAATAGTTGGGTATCATGTAACAAAATAGATTAAGTGTATTTGATTTTGATCTTTATTTTTTATGTAGTAAAATCAAGTACATTTTAATTGCTTTAACCAGTAACCAATGTTTATACATAACCAATAATAATTACTAAAATGCCAGAATTAATTTATCATTTTATAAATGATCCACTGTCTTGTCAAACCTCTGAACAGCATATCTATAAACATAAATCAGTAATTTTGTTGGATTTTACTCTTAAATATTCATATATCAAATATTTTTTCCTGTGACGGCTGAAAATTGTCATTCAAATAAATCTTTCCAGCACAAAACTAGATGGTGTAATAGTATAGCTATGCTCACCAGAGCCGCACTGTCCAGGATCTTCCGAAAAGCGTCATAGGAAACATCACTGGACTGGTTTTGCAGCCAAAGATGGATCGACTTCAGCAGGTTCACTACCATGGGACGTCCTGGAAAGTACTGAGGAAATAAAACATAGAAAGTAAAGGTTAATTATATTTTTCGTTCCAATTCGAAAAGTCAAAGACTGATATTGCATTAGTTGTGAAACAAGTGCAGGAATAATGATTTCATTTTTAATAAAGATCTTATCATGGTGTCTATAAAATATTTAAAAGTCAACAAGGTCCCAAAATATTGAAGTTAAAATGTTTTTTGCCACACCAGCACTTTTAAACTAAATTGAGGATGTCACAACAGTGAAGCTTAAGCCGGTGTCTTCAGTGCTAAGCCACTTACAACCACTTAACTACCACCGACTGAGGCGTGCTCCGGGTGTACATTTGTGTCTTTTCAGAACCTCCCGGCGCCATGGCAACAACCGCAACCGAGACGAAATCTGACGCTGTAACTACCTGAATTAGTCACATTGACAGAGAGAGAGAGAGGAAATCCACCTGATTGGAGTCGGAGAAAAGTGATGACAGAGTGAGGACAGATGTAGACACACAGCCTTTACACGAGCTACACGGACAAAGGAGAAGGTTGATGTCTTGAGCCCAGCGAGACTCCAGAACAGAGAAGGGCTTGAGAGACAAAATTCATTCGTCATAGAAAGGTTTAACCTTCGTCTGCCTCCTTAAAACGAAACGAAAAAAAACTTCGGAAACAACATGACAGGCTTTTCCTTAACATTAATAGGGACATGGTTACCATGGTAACCAAGCTAAAATCTTTTTTTACGTTGTATTATTATTATTATTATTATAGCATTATTAAGTGACAGTTTAAATGATCTGGCCTGCATTTTCAAATACTGAGTGAACTGAAGTCACTCTCAGGCCTAATTCAAAAGTTTAAACTAACCTACTGTATGACACATGTAACCTATGACACTAGTCTTCCACAGAAAACATAAGAGTATATCAGATTTAATCAGGAAAAACTAGTTGAGCCCTTGAAGTGGGATGTGATGAAAGATTCCCCTGTAAGAAAAACAAACTTTAAAATACTTTAAAAACATTTTTATGAAACTCATCATGATTTAATTTGATGATAACTAAGTGATGGAGACAGAAGAATGTGTTCTTATACAGCAACTAGAAGAGGATAGAATTCAATAAAGAATTACACGGCTCACTGACAAACAACTCAAATCTTATAAAAAAAAAAAAAACACCCAGCAAAAAGTGAATACATCCAAAGAAGAGTAAGAGTTTTTCTTCTTTAACAATGCGTCTTCTTCTTGTCAAGTTACACCCAGACTAGTTAACCAGCCGTACTCCAGAGATTCTCATCAAACGTATCGACATGACTGCACATTTTAATCTGCATCAGCTTCGAAGGGCGGAACGAGAACCTTTTCACCGTTTATTCTTACACTTGAAAAGCTGCATTAGTTAAAAGAAGGTGAGCAAAGGAGGCCCCTGGTGTCTGCTGGGAAGTGATCTAATGGGTTTAGTTCTGGAACTGAGGTCTGGACGGCAACCAGTCAGAAAAGCTCATTAAGCGGCCCGTATGAATTTAAGCAAAGGAGGAACGCAGGTGTCTCCTTGTAATGGGCTTAACTGAGTGTTACCAAACTGACCCAATCTCTCTGATGTGAAACCAAAGACCGGCCTCCACCATTAAATGCTGAATAATTTTCACTTTACAAAAACAGAATCGGTTATTCTGATGTTATGTGATACGATAGGCTAAAGAAAAACAGAAGAATGTCTTAACACAAATCCTTCAAATGTTCTCAATTTGAGTCGTTTTAATTCATCCTCCAAAACAAATGATTTATAACAATTAAACTGATAAAATGAAAAATATTCACATTATCTTTGACTAAAATATCAAAGTGAAAACAATATTAAATGAGTGGATAAATATACGTATAGCAAATTCCATGTGATCTTTCATGCATTCATTTTGTAGACTTAAATAATATACATTTTATTGAAAAAACAAGTTATTTACAAAGATTCTATATATAGTATGGACAGAAATGAAGTAAATTTGACAGTCACTGACAAAATACATATAAATGAAGACCCTTAACTGATATACATTTCAAAGGATATTTAGCAAAAAACACTATCTGTGTGATGAAGGGACAACAAAGATTATACTCCAATAATCTGTGCATCTTAATGTATCTCCAACACACACACATCACCCACATTAACCCTGCACCTTTGGCCCCAGTCCCAGTCGAACCATTACAATCCCCTTCACCCCGGCAATATGTCATCCTTGATCAGATTAGTATCAGGAGCACTTGAGAAACCTCAAGCTCCTTGTGGTGAGGGTCCTGAGAGGAAGGCATCTGTTGACTGCAGCAAGGCAGACCGGGGCGTGTGTCGGGGAAGAGCAGCAGGGCAGACTCTTGTTTATAATCCCGGGATGGGGGGCGGGGTAGACACATGTCTAAGTCAGAACCACAATGTCCCCTCGTCTTCAAAAACACATACTTTCTATTGTTACGGAGCTGAGGCTAAATTAGAGGAGCCTCCCGTTTCAATTGATTTTTGGGAAAAACACATACCGGAATGCATACATTTAATAATGTGTTTAGAACACGACGGGCTCACAGCGAGTTTCAACAAGTTACATTTAAGTGTTTTTTAAGACCATAATGATTTCACATCCATTAGCGCTGCAAGTCAAAGTATTTTGAAGTAAGACTGATATTGATGCATTTGTAGAGTTAATAAATGTTCTGATAAAATCATATTATGAAAACATTTTCTTGTGATTTGGAAATACTTAAATTTAAATACATTTTAGACATTTGACGCCGCAAATGATTGTCAACCAGCTTCAGAACATAACACACCAATTATTATTTCATCCTTGTCACCTCGAGGCTTTTTCAAGTAAAAAAAAAACAAAACACATTGGTTAAATCCTTAAAAATCTCACTCTAATGCCCTCATCCTTCCTAAGATCCACTTTTTTAATCCTCGTGTACATGCTGAGCGGATTCATAAATCCAGTGTCTGCCTGACAAAACTATAAATCCACCAATAATATGAAAAACATGATGAAGAAATAAACAAGTGACGTGTTGACATGCTGCTGTGAAGAAGCAACAAGGGTTTGATAGCGCAGAACGGATTCTTGCGGGGATTAAAATTTCTTCAAAAAAAAAAAAAGAAAAAGATGATGACTACATGAACCAGAGAAATAAATGATTCAGACGTGGGATTAAAACCCGGCATAAATATGCATTACATGAAATCGATGAACAAGAACATAACAGGAGCTCAAGCATGATCAACAGGAAATTTCATCTTGTGTTTGAGTAAGAAGGGACGTGTCACAAATGACGGTTGAGTCACTCTTCAAATAATTATCTTTTGACTCACAGGAAGTAGTTTCAGTAGCTCAACTTTATTTCCTGAGGCAAGAGCTCGGTCAAATGTCAATCAAGAGCGTCACAGGTCCTCCCTCTGTGTGGTTAAGCAGGCTGTCATTGTTGCCACTGAGATGTAACGTGGGGTGGAGGGGGGTGGGAGTTGGTTCTGGTGGATGAGCAGACTGAAATACCACTGGGACCTGCCGCTATTGACTGAACAAACTAGAGCTAATGGTCGGCCGAGGCGTACGGACTCGCACACGCGCGGCCGCACACGCAGCACAACGCCTCCCTAGAGAGTGGGATATAATCAGAGAGATTGGTGGCAGATGAGGGCAGAGGGAGACGGCGTGGGGAGCAGCCAGCAGGCACCAGGGCTAGAGGGTCAGGCTTTATTATTACAACACGCTTTCCTGGCACACTTTAGCCATCATGAGAGTCCGGTCCCAAACATCCACCACCTGGTAAAGAACTAAAACTAGACTAGTAAAAAGACTTAATACAGCGTCTTACTGTTGAATACCAAGACCTGTTTGAATCCTTACTAGTCGTGTTTTTAAAACTAGACCAGTAAAAAGACTTCATACACCATCTTACTGTTGAATACCAAGACCTGTTTGAGTCGTGTTTTTAAAAAGACACATATTTCAAGATTGCAGTTTTGTTGCAGCAGAGGATCAAATAATGAAAGCGAGGGAATAAGAGAGAGTTGGTACTGGTATCCCAGGAGGAGGGTGGGTGATAACCAGAGCGTGCCTGTGGGTCATCAAGAGGGTCAACAACACCCGTGAGAGTGTGTTTGCGCTGCTTCATTAGTCAAAGTGTCCGATTGTTTTGGTGGAAAGTGCCAGAAAAAAAAAGGAATCCATCCTGAATATTTAACACTGATAACAACTTTAAAGTGTTTATCTGAATGAAAGAGAATCATTAAAAATAACAATAAAAAGTGCGGTTTCCACGACAAACAATCGGCTATGTTCCGCCATCTAGTGGTGACCTGCTGTAACTTCATGTTCCGGTTGATTGAGAAGGTTTAATGAAGTCAAAGTTCAAATCACACTACAGCCGTAATTATATTACTATTAATTCAACATGACTTTAGCACAATATATCAGCCTGTAGCTGCCATTTCAGAGATCACAATAAAAATATCTCCCTTTTTCATTTGCAGGTATTTTTCAACATTTAACAAATGTGTTAAAATGTTGCACAAAGAACTTCCAACAGCTACAGTAGTAAATAACTTTGATAACCAGAATTCAATTATTGTATAATAACAATTTATTCTCATTTATTTGTCATTTTCTTAACCAGAGATGCTTGGGTTATATTTATAATATTTAACACAAAAATAAATTTATCAAATGTTGATGTATTTTTCCTTTGTAAAATAATTAATAGTGACAGCAGGAGAAGTATGTTTGTGTTTTGTGGTTCTTCAGTTAAAGGAACATTGAAAGACAGAACCGTACCTTGGCGAGAACAGAGATGTACTGCTTCAGTGCACTCAGAGCCTTTCCTGTGATGACGGCATGAGCAGCAAGTTCCACGCGGAGCGAGTAGTGCAGCGTTGACTCCAGGTCGGCCATATAAACTCTCGTCCTAACGCCACACGGTTACACAGAAATTAATCACGAGGCGATCTGATGAATTTTTCCAGGAGGTACCTGTTGAACGGCCTCCATTTTTCCGTTGTGCCGTTAGTGACCACGTCCGTCAAGTTGACCGCAGGCCTCCCTGACCGCACCACCCCGGGTAGCCTCTGCAGGGCGTAGCTGTAGAAAGTTCTCGCCTCGGTGATGCTGTTGAGTGAGAAATAAAATGAATATTCCAAGTATCATAACATTTCATAGCTGTGCCGTACAGCTGCATAACAAAGCAGAAACAAGTCAGTGACACCGTGGATCATCTTCATGAAGGTGCTGAAAAAACATCCTCATTTACTTTCCGCCCTCGTCAGGGATCGTGCACGAGGGAGGGGAGCGTCATAAAAGTGGAACAAGATGGTAATAAGGAGGATGGATACTCTGGGCTTGCGTTCACTCACGCCAGCACCGGGACTCAATTACACCTGCGTGTCTGGTGGGAGTGTGCAGACGTGACTGGGGAACCATTCATTCAGGGATCCCTAGGGCCAGCCGGTGGGCAGGGGAGGCACGCGTCAGGGTGGGCTGGGAGAAAAAATACATTCACCTGGGACCCACACACACATTACATGCATGACGGATGTGAGACGCGATACAACACACACACACACACACCAACACACCCGGCTCTCCCTGGATCAATCAGACACGCGGAGATGATGGGATACCATCTGTTGCCGGTGTGTGGTTGAGCCAGAGAAGCAATGGCATTGTTTTCATGCAAGAAATTAAAAAACCTCCCCCCTTTACAGTGATGGAGATAAGCGGGGCTGGGAGGGGAGACGGGGAGAGGTGGCGGGGGTGAATAAATAAATCAGCAATAAATCATTTCCTTTTTGCATTTGTCAACTCAAAACAGTCCTCTTTGCATGCCAAGTTATTGAAACAGCCAAACAAAGCTGCGGAAAGGGGGGGATGAATTTGCAGGGTGAGAAATGATCAGCGTCGCTTTATGTTGGTGAATAATGGAAGCCATTTTGATGCACTGATCCCATTACCAGGCCAGATGTTTAAAAGTATTCTCATGAATAGATTCCAGATAATGAGCACAAGATGAAGCTTTTCAGCTGAAAGCAAAGTTGCTGTCAAGTAACAAAGACAAACTGCAGGGGAATAAACGTGTGTCCATTGAAAACTGAAATACATCCAAGTCGCGTGTGTCAAGTAATGTGTTGAACTGATGTTATGTGAGGTGGAAATACCACATTATAATGTTGGAACTTCTAAGATTCTGGATTATGTGTTTATTGTTTTAAAACAAAATCATCAACACACCATTAGACATTTTTATAGCAAATTATTACATTTGGATTTTATGCAAATCACGATAGACAAATAGAGATATTGATGTGTACATTTTTATGTTACTAAAGAAAAGAACAATATAAGCACATATATTAAACAACAAATTATATTCAAATTTTATAAATCATTTTTACTACTAGACTTCCAGATTAATTTTCTCAACATGAAAATTTAGATGATTTAAAATTTAGCTTGCCACTACATTTGTTAATATTACAAATCTAATAATATAATATACATGTATATAATATACCTCAATATCTTCTTCTCTCTGGGTCAATGGCAAATGGTAAAAAAAAAACAGTTTTATCCCTTCTGTTGACTCTGGGTCAATATATTTGTTTTCGGGCCTTTGGGTCACCTTGACCCAGATAAAACACAAGGGTTAACGCAGCAAGAACAACTAAAGCCCTTAACAAAACATTATATATTTTACATTTCTTTTGGCAACAATATTTTTCAAGGTTAACACGGTAAAAAAAAAAAATCAAACATATTTTCACTCGTTGAGACAATGTTAACCCTCTCATCACTTAATATCATTTAATAATAGCACTTTCTTTACTACTTTATATACATAGTCTTCTTCATTCCGGCATCAATGAATTGAAACTTATATAGAACATGTTTAATATTTTTCCAATTCTTAACTTAGAAATAAAACTTGTTATGTGTTGGTAATTTGTTGGATATTTAGGTTAAGGCAGTTAATATTCTACTCTTATGATGGTTACATGATCTCAAAGCCAAAGCTCTGTTTTTTAAATAGTTGTTGAATTATTAGGAATCATTAGGAAATAAAAATATGCTCGTCATGTCATCTCAGCAAGTTAATTCTAAGGACGCCAACATTGCTATAAAGTCATTTCTGAACTTTTGAAAGGGACACATTACAATTTTAAATAAGTTAACTGGACTTTTACATCTGTTAAAATCGAAAGAGACACTTGAATAAATGGGAAAACTCACACTTTGAGTCTGCTGAAGTTTCCTCCGGGATAGTAAAGGTAACATGATGGGAACTGCGTGACTCCCAGTTTGGTGACGAGATCTTCTTCAGTTTTGAGGACTCTCCGGACGGCGACGTTCTCAAATTGCAACAAGTCCAAGATCACCTAAGACGCAACACACGAGGGCATTTATAGAAACGGACTTGTTTTGGTCAGAATGCAACAGGAAGGTCACGAGTTACCTCTCGGCCAACGTAAGATTTGGAATCCTCAAATATCAGAGCGAGGTGGTGAACATTGTTGGTCTCGAAGAAACTCTCAATTTCAGCTTGGCTGAAATTATATATAAATCTTAGTTTGGACATCACACAGGAAATGTCAGTAGCTATCAAACTTCCCACTTCCTGTAATTTTATTTCTGCAGGATGTGAACTCTGACTAAAGAGGAACACGGTCAGTTAATATCCAAGTATTACTTTGGTTGGATTTAGCTCAAACTATTGAACCCAGCTTTTAAAATGTTGAACACAGAACAAAAGAAAAGGCACATTTTTTTTTAATATTCTGTCATTGAAGCCCACTCACGTTGCCCTTACTTTATGTCAACTTTCTTTCCTACTATCATCTAAATAAGACTATTTTCCATTTCATTTGCAACAGATAAATACCTGGTGGCCTCCAGAGGGGGGCAGGCAGGGGGCCATGGGTCTTGATGGGATTCCAGAGAATCTATGATCCTGTGTCTCAGGCCCCGAACATCCCGGGGGAATCCTGGGGATTAAGGAAAAGGGCATTGTTTTTTCTACGTGGAGTTATACCATCAAAATCCCCCAGAGACATCCTCAAACATGTAGATTAGAACACTTGTGTTATGTAAGGGACAGATACAAACAGGTGGAAATAGAGGAAAGTCAAACAAAACGCTGATAGGAACTTGATGATTAACTTCAAAAATATCATCCAACCTTGACTTCAAGCTGACTCACCATTTCTCCAAAAGACACCAGGATCTAACAAATCCAACATGTGTTTCTATGTCTGGCACTATAGACAGTTAATAAATAAATAAATTGCACAGAAATTAATATCATCATAATGTGCTAAAATGAAATAAAGAAAGAAACATTAAATGAACAGCTAATTGCTTCATTTTGAAATGAATAAATTGCAACAGAATTGGTAACGTTGGTCATTTCTTTGCAGTAGATAAAGTTGTCCTTTCTGAAGCTCATACCTCTGAGCACCTGTCCAGTGGAGCTGCCATTGGAGTAGGCATGAAAGAACTGTGAGGAGGGAGACAGAAAGAATTTGGGTTAGATGGAAACTGGAGAGATCGGCTCCGATGGGCCTCACACGACCACGAGAGAAGCGAAGCGGTGTTGTGCAATGTTTGGTTGGGTCGGAGGGGGGGGGGGGTTGCTCCCCTTTTTTTCTTCTACTGACCCCAAAGTCCTTCCTGGTTGAAATGAGTCGCATATGTTAAAGGACCGTTGTGAGTTCAAGAAGAAGGAGCTCTTTGTTTAATTGTTTTCATACAGATGAACTGAAATGGGAGACGAGCTGAAGCCAGTGCAGAAACTACTGCCGACTCAGCAGTGTGTGCGCAGATGTTTGCCACAGAAGTGTTACTGCTGATCGTGCATAACACTAAACTTCTAACCTCATTCTTCAAGTCATAAAGTCCAGAATAATTTACATTTTTATATACTGTACAGTGAGACGGCTACCAAATTATATTTTGTTATTGCAGAGAAAATGAAAATTACCAAAATTAAAAGTATTAGATTATCCATCATATATATATTTTTTATTATTATCTATTTAAAAAATAAAATTAACAAAAATATACGTTATACAGTGGATCTATAAAACTGGCAAACGTGGCAAAAGTAGTTACCTTTAGAGTTGGATATCCTTTGAGACCGTAACTGGTGCAGACCTTGTAGTTATCGTCGCTGGCACAATCGAAGGCTGCCAGGTCCACAGCTGGCTTCCAGTCTGGAAAACACACAGACGGTCAATATTTATCAATCGACACACGTGTTGCCCAGGAGACAAAAGTCGGGAAGAGTGGAAGACTTTTATCATTTCCATTCAACTGTGGATGAAGTAACCTTTCACAGGCAGTGAGAGATTTACAGAAGATCGTGATCTGGCTGCCATTCACTTATGACGTGTCAGATTAGCAGATGTCATCGATGA
The DNA here is from genome assembly GCF_982586985.1 of Callionymus lyra. Classification (NCBI taxonomy): domain Eukaryota; kingdom Metazoa; phylum Chordata; class Actinopteri; order Syngnathiformes; family Callionymidae; genus Callionymus; species Callionymus lyra. The sequence continues at coordinate 15,912,408 of NC_141819.1, forward strand.
GTGACACATGACTCAAATACACCATGAGTGTTTGAGCGACTGTTGCACCAGGATACACTTTACTGTAACAATCATTAGGAGGATCAAGAAAGAAAATGTCACCTGATTTAAAATATCTAAAAACCAAATATACTTTGAAGCTATAAAATGAATGTATTATCATATAGTTTGTGGTTAAATATATACAATGAAATCAATGAATGACCTCATGGAGTTACAGGGAGCTCAAATGTATCAGTCAGTCAGTTCTCTCTGAACCCCAAAACCTGATTTTTTATTATTTTGGCTAGAGAATTAACCAAATTAATAATAAGTGTAGAATATATATTTACACACAATATACAAATGATATGGTTAGTTATAGGAGCCTCTTTTTTTAGATCCATTTTAATCATTTTATAAATAAATAAAAAAGTAATAAATATTAATGGTCCAACGACTTGAATTGCAGTTTTGGTAGTTGATGAAGTAGGATTTGTTCTTAACCCTCTTGTTATCTCAGGGTCAAGCTGACCAGAAGGTGGACGACCTCCACCACTGCATATGTATTTATTGAAGCCAGGGAAGGTTGTTCACTTTGACCCAGAAACAACACAAAGGGTTACCACAAACACATTTGTTTTCAGGCCTTTGGGTCACCTTGACCCCTGAGGAAACAAGGGTTATGTTTCATTTTGTTTTACATAAAGATCAATGTCAGTCTCTTATTACATTTTTTTTCATCATAAGTCAGAGTTCAAATAAATAAAACTATACATTTTATTTTGTTTTTGAGGGAAAAGATTAAAAGGTACAGCCTACCAAACATATAGGAACAACAAATAACCATCCATTATCTGAGAATCCAGTTTACAGATGTTTTGAATCCACCAACTGTTTGTATAATAAAGAGAGTTCTGGTTTTAATCTTCCTCAAAACGAACATGTCCTTGGATTGGCTGTGCAATAATGTGTTACTTTTCTTCATTTATGCTTCTTAAATATATTTAATGGTTTTGAAATCATTTACATGTGCAGGTTTTTGCGATGATAGCTTTGTCAATATACTATTTAGTATGTGATTGATAATAGAATACAATAGAGACAGGACATGTCTGATGCATGACCAAACGTTTTATAATAAGTTGTTTTGAACGAGGGAGTTAAATTAGGACAACAGTAAGTGTTTAACGTTAGTGACAATATTTGCTTAACTAGGTTAAAAATGTAGTTAATTTAACCTTGTAGATTTGTTCACTCTCAAACATCGTGAGGAATTTAAACAAGCGTTGAAAGTAGAAAAGTGTCCTTGAAACTTCTCTGAACCATTTCAGTTTAATCGGAGTGAAAACTATTGAGGAAACCTCCGAGTTGACTGTAGACATATTTTGCTACCTGGCTTGTGATGGTTCTTCATTAATAATTATAACAATATTCCAATTGTTTCATGAACCAATAAAACACATAATTTAATCAATGATGACGTTTTTAGAATCTGTTGGAAGGTCATTGGCTAAACAAAGAAGACAAACAACTTTTTTTTAAATATCCTTATCAATGGATAAATCATCTTTGAACCCCTGTGATCTGACGCAACAGTTAAAATCAGTCCCTTTACTTCTTAATCTACTTCATGAATGGTCACTTCTCACCTTTGCACAAAAGTCTGTGGATTTATACAAACATGCATCTTAAAATAGTGAGATGTGTTCATGTTGCATCACAAGCAGATGCAAGGTAACGTGTCTCAGATATTATTGCTTGAAAATATTAATATACCAGTTCCTGATCGGTACATTTCGATGCCAATTTGATAAGATAAATTCTAAGAAACAGTAAATAACATTACACATAGTACAAATCTTAAGTTTTAGCTTTGGTTAATTTTGGCGCCAAACTGTTTTCTTATGATAATAAAGATATAAAAGACCAATAATTTCCATTTCTTCCTGAAACTCCACTCATTATCAAGTTTTCATCATCACGTGGAAACTTAAAAGGCAAAGCCTGTTTTCATACTCGTAGTACTGAAGCATCTGGGTCGGTGCCACAACAGATCCAAGGTTAAATACCAAGCCTTAGTTGTAAAGAATAAAGATATTTAAGGAATTTAGTTAGTTTACTAATTGGGCCATTTCTTCATCCCACATTTGTGATATTTGAAACCAACCATGAAAATGTTCAAGCCATCAGTTTTTTAACACTTAATTCATGAAACATTACGTTTTACTTTTGTATCATTTTGACTTCAGATAGTGAGCTTCAACAGATGTAAACGTATTTCTTGATGCAGTTTGTGACACGAGTACAAATTCTCACAACAACAACACAACAAAAGGGCATAAATGAAACTAGCTACTTGTATTTAAACACAGTCAGCCAATGTCCTGCTGGATTAAGTTATGCAATTTATATTTTGGGATGTCTAGTTAAACTAAACCAATAAAAACTTTTCAAATAAACAAAACTCTGAACACATTCAACCAATAAATACAAGTAGCTTTTCTTACAGATGCTTAAGCTGAAGAGTCAATTAGTTAGTTTGTGCGAGTGCATCTAATAAAGATAAAATGTTCCTATAGTTTTCCACATTTTTTTTTATTCCATCTTTTTCTATTACATAGACATGTGTGAAGCTCAGAAAGTTTTTATTTGTTCAGGCTTTTCCTTGATTTTCTGGAACTCCTGTTGTGTTATCAGTTTTATCTTGATCTTTAAAGTATATACTTTATTGAATATTGTTTTGATTGTTTAAGTGCTTTGTGACCCTGGTCTGGAAAAGCGCTACATAAATAAAAAATTACTTACTTACAAAAATATGTTTGACAATCCGTAGCTTAAAATGCTAATAAACAGTAGCAACGAATAATCTAATAAGCAACAGGTGTGATGCTAATGCTAATGCTAGCAATAATGACGTTTTGTTTTAAACACTTTTTTTTTACAAATCACGTGAAAACAATATATAGAATAACCAACTTTTTTGTGTGTTTCTTAAAAAAAAACATACGTTGCACATTTCTTTATAATAATTAATTTTAAATCCAAAAACTTTTCTAGCAGGTTCAAGCTAGCATTTTAATTTAAACACGACAAATGTTAATACGTTTACATAACATAATATTAACATAACCAATATTAAATAAACATATTCAAAATATTCTTGTCATTTCTCAACGAAACTTTAAGAGTAAAAGTTTCCTTCAAGTGTCTCAGGAGGACGCGGAGGTTCTCAGGTCGACACTCACCGCGGATGTCCCGGGCCAGGCTCTTGTAGGTGGGCGAGAAGGCGACACAGTGTCCGCACCAGGAGGCGTAGAACTCGACCAAGGTGGCGGTGGAAGAGTTGACCAGCAGCGGGCGGATGTTCCCCGGCGTGAGCAGGATGATCTGGTCAGACGGGGTGTACAGTCCGGCCTCCGCCACCGCGGGGAAGAACAGACACAAACACAACCCCAGCGCGGAAGAAAGAACGCATTTTCGGATGGCGTCGGTGTCTCCGCTCGGTGTTGTCGTCAAGCTCCAGCCGCGGCGCCTCGACATCTTCCTCCAGTCCCGCTGAAGCAGAAGGTTCTGACGGGACTTTCTTCACCTCGATGATTCCGAACTCGTGGAAAAACTTTCACTCCCACTTTCTACCCGCCTCCGGTACCCCCCCTGCTGGTGAACGAAGGGTGATGCAACCCGACAATGTAAACAAAACAAAACAAACAGAACTCGATCCCACTGTTTAAACAAATCAAACATTCAAATACAGAAACCAAGATAAGATGATCATGAGTCAACCCTTAAAGCTATGAGAATGTGATGACACAGCAGACAGAAGTCGTTTACAAAGAGCTTTATTTACAATCTCAAAGTCCACTTACAGGATACATTGAGTACGATGGGAAACCTTTTATTTACATAGTTTGTGCTTTAGGCACACAATCATAAATATACAGAAAAGGAGCAAAAGAAAATGGAAAAAAAAAAGGTTGTCTCTCTTTTATGACTGTATTTTTCTTTAGGTGAAGACAGAAGCAGCAAAAATGGTTCATACAACACATCAAAAAGTTACTGCATAGTTAGGAAATGAACACGAGGGCAATATATATTAGGGCTTGGAGTAAAAATGCTGGATTTATTGATTTACCAAATAATATATCTAAACAGGAAAAAAAAAACTCAAGGTCACTTGAAGTTCCTATGGATGCACCTCTTCTTGGCAAAAATGATGACCGAGCACTGGATTTGCTACGCGTCAGATTATGCAACCACTCAACTTTACCTAAACAAACCGATACAAGATGACGTGGTCTTTACTTTTCGTTTTAACTTCAGAGCAAAAGCTGAATAATTCATGAGGGGTTGAGGAAAGATGTACAGCAGTTGAAAGTGACATTCAAAAGGAAAGGTCCAAACACAGAGTTCTACAACGTAACTTGAAGGCACTTGAACTAAACTGAAGTGTTCTGGTGACTGGTTTGAAACCGTAATTATATTCACGCTCGGATGCATTTCATTTAGAAACGAGTTCGACTCAAACACATCAAGTCGTTTTCTTATTTGAAGAGACTGAACGAGGCTCAGATCCAGCGGTTCAGGCCCAAAGTATGACATTAAAATGGTTTGAGTCAAACCTGCTGTTGCTCTTTGGACACTGTGTTTATATATATATATATATATATATATATATATATATATATATATATATATATATAGAGAGTTGACAATTCAAACAAGACCTATGAGCCGCACAAAACACTCAAATTGACACAGATATTTTACAGAATGTACAATTTGCTCACCAACGATCTTACTTATGATTAATTTCATCAACATAATGCACAGAGGTGGGACATTTAAGTGTTCATAACCGTAATAACCAAAACATCTTTTTGCAGCTTTGACTTTCCTAATGGCTTCATTCTCATGGTTTACATTCACATGACTTTTTGTGCTTTTACAATAGAAGATTTGATTTACACGAACCTTTAAATTACATCTATTTTTACATTTAGACAAACCAGTTGACATTTCCAAATTCACCTCTAACATTTTTTTACATAATAAATTAGTTTTTTTTTTTCTCAATAGTCAATCTACAGTAGTACAGACTGAATCATCAGATCATTGTCACATTTGTCGTCTCAACTCGTCCACAAGAATCAGCCAATCACATTGACATATCATTTTACAAAAGTACAAATTCATCTGTTTTTATAACATACGATTAACAGCAAACATGTTTACCTGATAACATCAGTCACTTGCTAAGTGAAGGTCTTGAAATATAAGGCAAGTTGACAGCCCCCACATTCTTGTGGACCGTGAATAGAAACAGCATCTAGATCAGTGCTACGGCGCTGCGCTACACTCGCAACCCCGGAAACATGCGACTGTCCAGTCGCCCCCCAAACTCCATTACAATGCTATACAATTACAATTTGGGGATTTACACATGAAGCTACTTTTGTTCTGAGTGGATCCTGGGAAGTCCGGTCGGAGCAGTCTTCTAGCAGCATCGATGATCAGCACAGTTTATTCATTATTGTGTTGCCTTGTCTCTCTAGCTGGTGATGAGAGGAGGACCAGTCCAGGATCTGAGGCGGGAGAGTTTGACAGTATAAAGTAGGCTGGTTGTTTTCAAGGCGCACTGGATGCACAAAAAGATCAAAGGAGTCGTTTATTCCAAGTAAACTTGGCCGTTATCAAAGCCACAAGGTGGAGTCGTGTAGTTTCTTAGAGGTATTGTTGGGACTGAAGGCAAATCCGATGCTGTTGACGCATCAGCTCGTGGAAGACGAAGCAGGGCAGAAGGGGAAGAACGGGGCGGTTTTAGAAGTTTGTGTCAAGAGTTTGTTTGCGTCCGCTTTTCTGAGATTTGAGTCAGAACGTCAGCAGTGTCCTTCAGAAGCAGGTCGAAGATGCTGTCGGCCAGCTGCATCTTGACGAACAGCTCGTCCTCGTCGTAGTTCACCCACTGAACCTCCTCTTCGTGAAGTTCTTGCACCTGAGAAACATACCGGTGTTTATATCTGCACATTTCTAAATAAAACTCAGAGATTAAAAAGCATGATTGTGATTCACCATTCCAGTGGCTCACTGTTTAAAGATGGAAATGCTTTAGGATGGAAGGAACATACCAGTATGTGATCGACTCTGTCCCGCTTCTTTCTGCCAAATTTCAGCATTTTCTGCCAGTCCGTCTTCTGGCTCGGCTCTTTGGAAAGGCCGTAGAGTTTCAAAACTTCTGCTGTGACAAACGCCTGTGAAATGTTCAACAAAAAAAAACATGTTTAAAGTCAAATCTACAAAAACATGTTTCTACTTATTCAATGCTTTCGTTTACCTGAACTGTGGCGACGTCTCCGGGGGTCTTGACTCGGTGGAAAAGGGAGCACTTGACCCGACGAGGTTTCACCCATTGAGGATGATGCTCGTTGGGGTCCTCTGCATAAATCTCTTGAAGGATTTCCCACGACAGGTCGTACACAGCCTGTTGAAGAGAGAAGAAAATACACTTTTAATTCTCGATACACATTTGGTTTCACTCCATACTTTATTTCAATCAAATCGGTTCATCACCTTTCTGTAGCTACGGATGCAGAGTGCTTCTTGGTCTTGAGCGTTGGCCACTTTACCCAAGTACTGGTGTGAGGGTTCTGGGCAGGGCACGTTAGCAAGTGTTGGTGTCAACTGCTTGTCAAGACCGCAGCTCTCCCAGATCTCCTGCACAGCCACCTGGACCATCTTCTCCACTTCCGTTGCGGAGTGAGGAACCACCATAGCGGGCTGCTCTGGAAGTTTGGGAGGCAGGGGAAGCGGCAGAGCAGGCCTGGGTGGAGTCTTCCCCTGCTGGTCAGCATCCTGGGATAGAACCAGCCCTCCTGAGGATCCAGACCTGCCTCCCACCTTTTCCTGTTCTTCCCTCTGCTTGAGTCTCTCGGCCTCCCTGCGCGAGCTCAGGCCGAAGTCCTCGTCGAACCAGTCCTGATCATCGCCGAGCTCGTCCAGCAGTTCGCGGTTGAGCTCCAGCTCGGCTAGTCTTTTGGCAAGTTCCTCTTGACCACTTGCCCCCAACACAGGACTCTCCTGTAATTAAAAAAATAGGTGGTTAAGAATATGGTTGACATTTATTTGGTTAAAAACCAAGACTACAACTGAAGCAATCGTTACTAACTTCTTACTGATGCAACCAGGGGAGATCTTCAATACAAAAGTTGAAACGGAACCAAATTCAATAGAGCAAACAAAACTTTGGACTTTGGCTGAACCTCCCAGATGTGAGGTAAACATCTGATGATCCCTCACTTTGAATGTGGCAACATGTCATCTTTGATCCATTTTAGTCGACGGTATATTTCGCAGCAGTGAGTAATATTAAACACACATGCTCGTGAATGGAATAAAGAGTGACTCACCGGTTGGTTGCAGAGTTCTGGCGACGACAACTCATCTTGTTCTCCGGGTAGAAAGAAAGGGAGACCATCTTTTTGCTGCACGGATGGCATCAGCTCCTCTTCATGTTGGGCAGCGACGCCTGATGCTCGATTGGACGCTGCGATTTTCTGCTCCTTAACTTTTTTAATCTGAGAAAGCTCTTTGACAGTGTCGGCCACAAGGTTCTTCAACAGTTTATCTGTGACCTTGTGGAGCAACGATTGATCCGTTTGCACACCGCTGGTGACATCAGACCGAATTTGGTTATTAGAGACAACATCCTCGCTTCTGTCGAGCGATGTCGTCTTTTTACGAATGTTCTTAAGGTCATCCGTGTCGAGGAGAGCAACTGGTGCATCTTCAAACTCCAGGATTATGCGATTGCTCATTTCATTTGACCATGGATGTTGTTGATGATGATTTAAAACACAAGATTTTTGGTTATCGTTGGAAATAGATTTGTCTTTGATGCCATCACTTTCAGGAACTACTTCTTCAGCCAGTTTCTTATTGTCGTCTTGTCGTGAAACTGTGTCTACGTCATTGTTGTTCCCTCCTTTATGAGACAGATCATCGAAAAATGAATCGTCCTCATCCGTGGTTTCTGCGTAGCTCTCGAACTTTTCCGGCAGATGTGTGATTTTGTCTGGTGGAGCAAATATACCGTGACACTCATCGCACTCGAAGTAAACCACTCCGTCATAGGTACCATTATTGCTCCCCTCCGACTCGTCCAGCTCCACGCCGGCCCAGTATCCATTTGCAAAGCTGGTAGGGCCTTTAAATCTCAGAGTGCCTGGCTGCACACCTCCTACAAGAACTCGGTCAGCAACGTTAAACGTTGGCATTTCATCTGTGACGGGAGATTGTTGCCTTTGTAAAGGTGCATGATTGGACTCTTCATCCTTCCGGTCCAGGTCGAGCAGTCTTCCCGAGTCATGACTGGTCTCACTGATCCCAGAGTGGACGCTTTCTTCTTCAGAGATTTCCTCTTCTAGTTCATCCTCTTGGTTGTCTCTCACCTCCACCCATTCAGCAAAGGCTACGCTTTGAACAGGCGGCTCTAATATTTCCGAGGCCGGATTCGAACTATGGTGTGAAGAGTCAACCACTGACTCGAAATCATCCTTATAAAAGTCATGAGTGGAAGAGACCTGGACTTTATTCTCTCCAGACTGGTGTATTGATGATGCCGCAGCAGACTCGTGTGAGGTTTCAATGCCCACTTCACAAAGCGGTGATTGACTCTTAGAATAGTCATTGTGGTCCATGTCAAACAAATCCTTTGGTGGTTCATTCTCACCAGTAGGGGCAGATGGATGTTCCTTCCTATTGGCAGCATTTTTGGATGTAAGCAGCTCCTTTTGCTTATTTTCAACATCCTCCTCTTCTTCGACAGATCTATTGACAAGGTTCTCATCACCTGACTCCTGGACAGAAGGTCTCTGGTGACTCAGGATGGACTGATGGCTCATAGGGGCCATCACTGAACAGTCTGCAGTGGGAGTCACAGTTGGTGGGTCTTCATCAGAGAGATCTTCTGGTATTGAGGTAGATTTGTCAATGTCTGCTGCAATTTAAATGGAAAATATATATAGTTATCTGAATCAGGTCCTGTGTAACTTCACATAAATTAAATTTTTTTTAAATTCTTACCTTTGTCTATAGAAGAATAGATTCTTTCAGAGAACTTGCCGATATCAGATCTATAAAAAAGTGTAAAACAAGTCTCAACCACAGCCTCATATTGTAAAGAAATTAAAAAACACATCACTTTGTGTATCTGGTACCTTTGAGACGAGGAGTTGACATTTTCCTGCTGAGCTACAGAAGTGGGTGCTTTACCCTGGCTCATACCAAGGGTCAAATCTGGCTGTTTGTTCAATTCCGCCTTTGTTTTCTCAATGTACACATTGTAGCTCTGGATGTGACGAAACACACGGCATAAGACATTAACAAAACAAAGCCAAATGTTGGCTCCAAAAGAGAAAGAAAAGAAACATTTACCTCTAGTTCTTTTAGCAAACTGGCCTCCTTGGCCTTGAGAAGCTCCTTTTGCCGCTTCTTCTGCTCCCTCTTGAGCTGCAGGGCCATCAACTTTCGCTTTTTTAGCTCGTCTTTAAGGTCTTTGATGCGGGTCTCTATGTCACTCTGGTCCGAAATGGCTTCTGAAAACAAATGCAGATAATAAATGTATTAGAGTGCGAGAGCTGTACCAGAACTCTGATTAGCAAAACGTAATCCAACTCGGTGCCGACTCGAACCTATGCCCATTTCTTTGTGGATTAGACCACGAGTGGGCAATAACATTTCTCCAGGGGCCACAATTTACACTGACTGTTGAGAGGGGCCGTCAAGACGAGATTATATTTAACATATTCCTTTCATTGTATTTTAAAAACAAGAAAGAAAGAGATATTAAATATAGAACCCAAGTCTTAAATCAAATAACTTTAGCAAGTTATATCAAAACATGAGTAAAACTGTCCATTTCCCTCCACACGCACAAGAGCAGTTTTTAGATATTGATTTTCAGAGAAAGTCGATGATGAGATTACGGGCAGAATAACTCACCAGTTAGTGTGTGACGCGGCGTTTCTGCACGAGACAGAAACTCATCTTGAACCTCTGAGGTCGGGCTGGATTTCCTTCTGACTTCATTCGGAAACACAAAAGCATCTGGGCTTTCCTTCACCACCGGAGACTGGAAACAGAAAATATGTAGAAAAGTGTGACCTTCGGATGAACAACATTGTTCAAAATTCCATTAAACAATGTTTTCAAAAGATACAATAGATTATAATCAATGCAGGGCTCATGACTTGCTTGCAATTACTAAACTAATTACTATTTAACCTTCTAGTCAATTTATAGACTGTATTTTCCATCTTACAAATGGGGGAAAAACCCTTTCAAGTGACAGTAATCAACTTTTTATCCTCAGTCACTTATGCGAGAGAAACTAAAGATATGAGGTGTATTAAAAAAGCTCACTTGTCTGGTCATAGTGGGTGAAAGGGAAGTGAAGTCTTGGGGGTAATTTTCACAGCTGCTCTGGATGGAGGTCAAAGGTGATTCTGGCTCCACCTCTCGTCCTGCTGAGGGAATGCATCTTGAAGGCTTTGATGATGGAGGTTCTGTGTGTATGCTGGACTCTGGTGTTGCCGATGAAATGTCCGGCTCGCTTACATAATCTGGAAATAAACAAGGAAAAGTGTCTTCAGATCATCTTGTTTTATAAATACATTCATTACTCGTTTGATCCGCTTTATTCACCCTTTTCACTCTCTGCTCTGGGTTCAGTGTTTGGAAGGTGACCGGGACTGAAAGCAGGAACTTTTAGACTGACAGGTTTGACACCATCCCCGTTCCAACCAGAAAGAGCTTCCGTTTCAATCCTCCGGACTTCTGCCTCCTCCTGGTCCAGACGTTGCTTCCACTGCAGCAACTCCTGTGCGTGATGACGTCTCTGCATGAGGTGCTGTTCCCTCTTGGTCAGAAACCTTTGAGGCGAGTGGTGAGAATAAAGAAGTCGCACAGACAACGAGAGTGGAGGAAGGAAGGAGTAAAATGGGGGGAAAAAAATAGAGATTTTACTTGAGAAAACAATTAAACTCTCACAAATAATCATTTATCATTTGATTCAAAGTCCACTCCATCACACAGTCAGTACACCCAAACCATGCTTCAGCAGTTTGAACCCTGTTATTAACACCATATGCATTAGAAACACAACATTTCAAAGAAAGGAAGAGATACCAGAGTGAAGAAAATACACTCGTGCATCAACCATAAAAGATGGAGGAAAACACTCCAGTTTACAGTTAATACATTATAACTTTTGGTCTAGTACACAATGACTTTTTAACAAATCAAACATCAGCTACTTTCTCTGCTTCAGGTACAACTGCAGTATAATGTGAACTCATGCCGTGACCCTAATAGAATTTCAAAGCCTTTAACGTATCTTAATGCAAACTGATGACACAATAGACACGACATCAGTTCGATGGAGTTCCTTTACTCCCCAAACTCTATTAGACCAACTGCGATCCATCCTCATTATCCCATCCACTGGACCAGTTAACTAATAAAAGCAGCTAGTGAAGATAAAGTGCACAGAGGGAGGAGATGGATAACTGTGGCTTCTATAATGTTCTTCAGAAGTGTATTATCTATGAATCAACATGGCCGATGACAGGGTATGAATATTTCAAGGAAGATGCACTGCTGCTAAATTATTTATTTCCGAAAGGAAGGTCATAAAGAGGTTGGACAATAAACATTAGTGAAAGATTTCCACTCAACAAGGCACATTTAAAACCAACACAACCCTTGACATTCCTTAATTATGACTATAAACCTTTTTTGCCAAGTTCTTATCAGAGGCTCTGCTTAACAGGATTTTCTTTAAGAAAAAAAACTTTTTTTTTCACTCATTCCCTAGCTTCTGATCTTATTTTACATATGCTTTTTTTCTTTAACAAATGCAACTATTATGTAATGATAAACAAAGCCTTATGATTTACTGCTGACAAACAAAGATACATCTGTTCATTATATACAGTAGGATACTGTCATGTTTGCAGCCTTGAGAAACACATTTTTGATTGTGGGCACACAAATGGTTTTTGGTTTGATTTATTGTTATTTTTGAAATTAAAACATCCCTTACAGGGTTGAAAAATGGGCTGATAGGAAGGTGTCAAGTAGCAGTGCATTTGAAACAATCTAAAATGTTCTTTAATGCTTGCCGTCATTAAATTAATAATTATTATTTGAAATGTCTTCCCAAATACTGGACTTGTCAAAGGTTGGTTTTATTAAAGCATGCAGCATCGCTCCTACGCACGATCGACCTGCAAAAAAATCTGAGAAACCACGCAGAATACTAATAATAAAAGGAAATCCCAGTACACCAGGCCTCAACACCATCCGAGCAGGATCCCAGTGGAAGAAAACAAGCATGTTAAAGGGGGGTAGCAGGTGTGATGTTATGGGTTCAGGCTGGTTGTCAAAGTGCCATAAAAAAGGGGAAGAAGCGCTTTACAGTACCTGGCCAACTGGTTGTAGATAAAAAGCTGGAATTTAGGGTGAAGTTTGGGGAGACAGACAATGAGGGAAGCCCAATGCTGGGCCGTGAACACGGAGAAGAAGTAGTGGACAGGGGAACAGAGACTTGACACAAACACAAGAATGAGAAGGTACAACACAAACAAGGTGAAAAGGGGTGTTTGAAACATGATAGGAGGGGGAAACAGAGAAAAGGAGAGAAAAGAGTGGTATGAGCCAGTGCATTTATAGAGCAGTAATGGAATCACTAGAGGATTACTACTTTCTGAAGTGGGCTCAAAGGAATGGAACTAATCAAGCATGTTAGAAAAAAAATAAACTAGAAAAGTACTATCTAGAAGATACAGCAGAGTATGGTGACACTTAATGCAACTAATATAATTCATACGGCAAAAGCCAAAGCTGTTTCTTTAAATAGCGTGACCTATTAATGCAACTTATCAGCAGAGATTTGTAATAGCAAAAGAAGAAGAAATGTTATTAATCGGCTGCAAAGTTATCCCTCTGTGTCGATATAATCAGACAGTAAAAAGATAATGCACTTTAATCATAATGTGGAATAGTGTTTTTTTTTTTACTTTTCATCCATGTGTGAGCGCATCTTCTTGAGCTTCTGCATGATGCTGCTGGTTTCACTTCCGGAAACAGAAAGGGCAGGAGAGGGGGAGCGGCCATCATCGGTGTGTCTCGGGGTGATGGACGCAGCCTCAGAGACGGGCGTGTCAGACAGTGCAGCCTCCTTGTGGACGCGAAGACAGCAGAATTATTTATAGACGAGTCTCATTTAAACTCTTTTCTCATGCTATATTTATACGACTTTACTTACAGATGCGTCACAGCCTGCAATTTTTAAACGCTCTTTTAGCTTTGATGTCGAGCTTCTCATGCGCTCGATCTCCTCCTGCTGTTTTAACAAGAGTTGTCCTTCCTTTCTTGCTGCCTTGTTGGCCTCTTGAAGACGCTTGATCTCAGCCTGAAAACAAGTCCAATAAATAATTATAGGAAGTATTTTCAGAAAAGAAAACACAAGATGCAGTGAGGATATTCCGTACCTGCTCCTGCTGAAGTCGGATCAGAAGGCCTCTCTGTTTCTTCCTGATAGGTGGCATCTTGTCATCCTCCCCCTTATCCCTCAGCCTCTTCTTCTGGTGCTCCAGCCACGCCAACTCAGTCCGGATATTTTCTTTGAGAGCTTTCTGGCGAAGTGCCAGTAGAGAGCTTTGATGTTGCAGTCGAACATCCTCATCCTTCATGTACTGTCGCACCATTTCCATCGTAAACTGAGAAAAGCTGTCTTGTGCTCCGAACACCGCCTTGCTCGACTCCTGTGATCGTGGGATAGAAATATGAACTCTTCCTACGGAAAACATTGTTGCGCTTCATCACATCTATAGACATATTTTAGACGCTTCTGAAAAGATAAATATTGTGTGTCATTGCTGTGGTACGCTCACATCACATGGCAATATTTGTGCCTTTGGCTGTTGATTAATTCAGTTCAGAAACATACAGAGTCACAAGTCATGGCTGTACCTTGAAAACTAACCAATACACTTCCAGGTGTGTTGGGAGTAAAATATTCAAAAGAAATATGCATTCAGAAAGAAAATATTCCCGTTACAAAAACGTCATACAAGTAACAATATTATTCACAGCAACAGAGTGACTCTAAAAAATCTGTTACAGGCTTTGGTGTATGCTGGTAATAAACTAGTTTTGAGCGCCCCCTGCAGGCGCCCAACAAAAAACTGCAAAGTGGGTTTTATTATGAATGATTTCTACACGTCAAACTACTTGTTAAACCTTATTAAAAACATCCCCACCTTCAAAATATTGAGTGGTACCGAGGGCAGCTTTGAGTCGTGTTCAGGACTTGTGACCACAGACTCTTCGAGATGACGAGGCTTCTTCTCTAAATTCCCTCGACGATGTACTTCAGAAGGTAAAAGAGAGCGGAAAGACTTCTCCTCCAACTCATCCTCTGTCAATGAGTTGTCGAACCTCATTGAGTATTCTGTGGCAACTGATGTTGTGTCACCTAAACGGCAAGAATTTAAAGATAAGTTGAAGAAAATGTGATACAACAAAACTATTTAAACAAGGGAATCGGACACGTCTGGTACCTTTTTCTTCCACAATAGAGGGAATACTGTCACTGCCAAGGGAATCATTGGCAGCTGTAGGCATTTCTTCCTCAATAGAGCTGTTGCCAGTTTCCCTCTGTTTCTTCACGTCTTCAGCCCTTTTCCAGAAATTTGACTTTTTTGCTGACTCAGCATGGTTGGCTGATGCATTTGAATGGCTTTGGTCAGCGTCACTTGAGAAAAGACAACAAGGTGGATTTAACATTAGAAATTATACTAGATTATTAATAATAAAAAAGGTCGATTGATACCTCTGGTTGGACCGTGTATGAGATGGAGAATTGGAGTGACTGACACTTGACGACATCATCTTTTCTGGCCTACCGGTTGAGCTAAAACATCAAAAAGCGATTAGGTAATATATTTTCAAACATTGTCATTTTTTAAAAAATAGATTAATATATAATAAATATATAGAGTACCTCATAGAATCAGAAGAATCATGTTGTATCTTTGGAGAGCTGGTATTTCCTCCCCACTGATGCCTGCTCCAAATCGACGTATTTGCAGTTAAATCCGGCCCAGTCAAGGCCCCAGAGACTTGAAGGCGGGTAAATTCTGCCATCTAACACAAACGAGTGACAGGCAGCCATTCTTTTAGTGAATACAAAAGATCTCAGTGCGGAAATCTCTTCTTTTAACTTGAAGTTTCTCCGGTACACAGGCCATTAAAGTGATGAGTGGGTTGCTAACCTCCTTAATGTGCCGCGCAGCATCACCAGTGTATCGTGCTGCCTCAGCTTGTTGATTCAACATCTTTGTGGTGGCATTTTGGATCTCTTCCAAAGTCTCTTTTTGAGTCACTGCCTCTTGCAATTGCATGTGAGCCTGGATAAAACACAAGAAGCACAACAAAGATTGGTGTCATTGAAGAAGCAACACCGGCAAGATAGATGGAGAGATTATTGTACCATTTCAACTCTTTTTTTGTTCTCCTCCATCTGCAGCTGAGCCTCAAGAGCGTCTCTCTCAGCCTTGATCTTCTGCTCATAAATGTCCCGCTCATGACGCTGTTGATTGGCCTGTTGAGAGGCAAAGAAGTTTATTTGTGTGCAATAACATGAGCTTAATAACTTGATTATAGTGTAATAGATTACAATTTTAACAAATCCATTTAAAAATCATAAGCTAGTTGAAGTGTTTTCATAAGATTACGACTCAAACATTTTCAAATGTCACTTCTAACATAATGCTAGTTCGGCACTGGACAGGTCATCTAAAATATGCCAGAACAAAATTACATATCAGACTGACCAGCAGCATTTGGGCCATGGATGCTGTCTCTTGCTTGGCCATAGAAACTCCCATCAGTCTCTCCACTTCCTCCAGCTGCCGGGCACACTCCTCGAAGGATTCCAGGTTTTGGAGTTCAGCCGTCATCTGCTGGTGCAGGACGCCGGGCGAATACTGGAGTTCATCTACGTTGAGAAAGAGATAAACCAAATTACATTAATACCAAAGTCAATTTCACATGATAAATGTCACCAGTAAGAACTACTGTTACCAGCTGTGGCTCCTCCAACTGAGGAGATTATCTTATTGGGATCCATCCAAGAGTTTTTTCTTAGAGGGTCACTCACAGTGTCTGCTCTACGGGGCAAATCAGAGAACAGGAGGCCGGGGTCAGATATAAAAGGCCTTGAAGCAGACGACTTTGGTCCATCTTGGGACAAACTGGAAAAGTGAGGCAGAAATCTTTGTTATTTTCAAATAAATATGCATAAAAAATCCTACCCTTAATGAAAGATACAATAACATTATTTGAACTTAATGATCAGGGTTATGGCAAATTAACTAATTTAAACACAATCAAATGTTTTAGTGTTGCTCAAAAGTAAGTAAGTAAGTAAAGTTAAAAGCAAATAACAGAAAGAATAGTGCATTCCTGTAATGGTTTAGACACTTGAAACTATAGTTGAAGGTAAATAAGAAGTCTTTTGTTGCACCACTCACTTTGCAGAGTGACATGTATATACCAAGGGTGTTAAAGATAAACACCTTCAAAGTCTAGTTAAAACAATCAAGGATCAGCAAAGTTGAACGGCAGGAGAGAACAGTTGTGGCTACGAATGAATTGAAAGTCATATGACACTGTTGGCAGTGAGGAAAATATTTCCAGAGGCAGCAAATCAGAGCAACGGGCTGACCTGGCCTCCTCACGTTAAACAAGGAACCATTGTTAGCAGAGAGTCAACTCTGACTCTTTGCAGACCTACTTCTGAAAAATGCTCCCACTCTTCTCGTTCTAAAAATTGTGGCCTAACGTGCCAAACTTTCTTAACAAATAAAAGAGTAAAAACCTTTTGGAAGGCAAACGGTCGCTGTGGTGAAAACTGTTGCTCTGACTGTCAGGGGACCCCACTTTCGACCGGGGTGAGCCGAGTCTTCGGTCCTCTCCTACAAGTGTAGCACCACTGTGATCTGATGCAGAACCTGCAGTGGAATTAAAAGAGTATAATAAGCAGCAAGAAATCAGTGTTAAAAAGGTTGAAACACAAAAGGACTTCATGATTGTAGGAGAGGGGATGAATACACACACACCTATTTTTCCATTGCTGAGCTTAGACATGGGAGAACCATCAGAGCCAGTAGAGAGATGTGACGACTGTGCAGATGAATGATGGGAGTTGACAGAACTTGAATATCTCTCAGAGGCAGAGCTTCTCCGCAGCTCTTCGAAGCGGCTGTTTGACAGATGAAGACAGAAGGATCCTTATAAATGTCAGGACGACAGTATCATTGGTTTATTTAGCAAAAGCTTTTTTAGCATGTTGTGGGACAATGTTGCCATCTAGTGGCGACTCTGGAAAAGGTAGAGCTACATTTTATGGTACCTGTGGGACTTGGAGTGAGGCCTTGGATGACCATTGGTAACACTGCTGTGGGAGGAAAAGTCATTTTCCACAATGGCAGTGTTTTCAGGGCTATCGCATCGACTGGAATGTGCTGAATGGGAGTTCCTGTCACCGACTGTAAGGAGAAGCAAGATAGATTGAAATACAACTAGCATCACGGAGATTATTTACAACAAACCTTTCGAATGACTTTGAAGGTTCTTTGTGAATATGTTGATCACACTTAAAGGACTCCCATTGTTCAATTCCTCCCAGGCAGCTTTGCCCTTATCCTGCTGAGTGAACGAGGAACTGAGGCCTGAGAACTTTTCCGCTTCCTTCCGGAACTCTGACAGCCGTTGTAAGTCCAATTTTTGACACCTATCCAGGCAACATTCTGGTCCATGTGCATTGTTGGAAAGATGAGTAGGACTTCCATGTTCGGAAAGAGCACCGTCGCCTTCACTCAGCAGGGTCTCCTGGCTGATGGAGCTGCCACTTGATTCCTGGAGATCTCTTTGATGCTTGTGGATTACCTCAGAAACTGTAGGTTCTTTTGTGAATGTTTTGCCTGCTCTGCCAAAACCGTTTCCAAACTTGGCTTGACCAGTAAAACTGGCAGAAGCAGCATCTCCCTTTTTACTGTAAAAAGCATTTTGCTGTGGGAAATGAGCATCACTCTGCTCCTTCTGTTGGTTAAATGTATTCAAATGATTTGACCCGGGAAGATCCAGGCCATTGTATGTGCCATGACCAATGCTGGACATAATTCTGTGGATTCGTGAAGGCACGTCACTTTCAATTGGATCACTCTCCACAGCTCTGGTACCGACATTATCTTGTAAGAACTCCATGTTTAGAGCACTGTCCATGGCCATGGATGTAGCCACACCATAGTTGACTCCATCACCAGCAAGCTTTCTGGCTTCTTCCTCAATACGATTTGAAAGTGAGGCTGCTGTCGCTTTGAGAGCTTCAATGCGAGACACTTTGGACTGTACATTATCTAAAGTTGGTGGTGAAGGGTTCCAGTGTTGCTGGACTCTTTCAAGTGTTGAAGTCTCAATGTCGATGTCCATAACATTTCTAGAGAAGCACACAGATCATTAAGATTAGAGACTCTAGAATACCCAAGATTTAAACTAAACTAAACTAGAATTAAATAAGCACAAAAAACCCTGAATCATACCAGTGTCAAATTCAAACATCAAATGATCAAACATAGCTTGTGGCCATTTTCATGCCAAATCGCAAAGACAAAGTGTCCCTTTGACAAAAGCTTCTCTTCTTAGAATGAAGTGTTTTTTAGTTGAAAATCCACAATTTACAGTGCCTGCTCAGTGGTTAATTTAACATGAAAGTTTATCTTCTGTAAGCAAGTACCTGGAAACAGTTGGGGCCTGTCGATCGTTCAAAGAGTGGTCACTGCTGGAGGGACTTCGCAGAGCCTCCAGTCTAATGTTCTCTTTATCAGACTCTCCTGACGGCTGGTACATCGGCCCCTGCAGAACATTTGAAGACATCAATTACTGCTGCTTCTTTCATGTGTCAAACATATGACATATTCCATTATTCAGCCTAAATGAATTTGACGTTTCAAATGAAGTGATTTTCGTTTACGCACCAGTTGAAAAGAGGGTGCAACAGATTGCATTTGTCTCGCCTCAGAGTCCAACTGCGTGTTTTCTGACGGAAGTTTGTCATAGGTCTCTAGAAGGCGGTTTTGTACTGGAGCTGCAGGGGCCTCTGAAGGAAGAGGTGCCTTTGCGACTTCCCTTTGCGTCTTATATAGTTTTTGCAACCTCTGGTTTCTTTTCTCCATCTCTTCCGTCACCGCTCTTCTCTCTTGCGACTGGCGTTGCTTCCTTTCTTCTTGTTGTTTGGCGATGTACTGGCGGACAACGTCCGCATCGTAGTGACGTTTTTTCGGACCAGTGTCTGTGACGTTAGCCGACCCTTGTGGGTTTGATGTGGAGCTGGTATTCTGTTTGCCTCTTGTCGTTCCAACAGGTACCACGGATGTTCCCCAGGCCGACACAGGAGCTTTCCTTCTTGAGGTCGAGCGTCCTCTCCTACTGTCAGTACCCTGCTCCGCGGGGTCACGCTCCAGCTGGAGGTCGTCGAGTATACCTTGGATGTTGGTCGACAACACGTTTGAATTTGCACATTCTGATGCTTTATCATGGGCTGCAGGTGTTTTGACCCGGCATCCGCTTCGACCTCGATCTGCACTTCTAGACCGATCTGTGCTGTTCTGCCTAGAATCCTGCTTGGATTTTGAACGTGAGGCAGAACTGAAGGAGGGAAGTGAGGCTGTGAAAATAATCAAATGACCAGTCAGATTTAATTACCTTTGCCTGGACAAAACCATTAACCTTGTTCAAATGTCTATAAATGTGTGAATAAAAAACGCAAAAATATCAAATCAAATATTGGTTAAAGTTAAATTAAAATACTAAATCAACATTATCAACCAAATAAACTGAAGCAGTCAGATTAAAAATAAATATTAGATGTATACATTAGTAATAGATAGAACTTTATTAATCCCTCAGGAGATCTCCTTAGGGAAAAATAATATTCCAACATTAAAATTTTATATGAATAAGTAGACATAGTATAAAAATAAATAATATTTGACTTATTGCCAAGCAGCACCATTGAATAGGGAAATGCTGAAAACAAACGTGCAAGTGACAGCCACAGACGGTCAAAGTACTTGAGCTGAAATCACCAAAGCCAGATGGAAGCGATAGAATGAACGAGGAGGGGGTTTGCCATGGAAACTGTAAACTAGGTCAAATGTCCTCTAGATATCAGAGAATCTAATCTAGACGGTGCTAAACATTTTCCCGGCCCATCTCTGCCAGGCAGAGTTCAGGCTGTCTGCGCTGGTCGGGGGAGACCTCGTGAAATTAGGCCATACCTAATTGCGCAACCAACCAGAACAGAGAGTCGATCTCCATTACTTCTGGCTATGGAACATTGCCAAGACGACATGGAAAGAAAACAATACAAAGCTGCAGCGTTTGCATCTAACTGACGGATGATGTGTCTGAATAGTCACAAGAAAATAATTCATAAATTGATTAATTATTCATATTGTTATTTATCCTCAATATCATCAGTGGACGCCAGAAAATCCAATCAATCAAAGTTTCTAACCAGAAAACAAAGTCACAAATTTCACATAATTTGCCCAAAAGTTAATTCAACAAATCCTGGAGCGAATAAAAGTAAAGAAACTCTTTTGAAAAAAAAGCGACAATTTATTAAATACACAACATCTGGATAACTGCTATGTGTGTATTTTTGTAACAGCCTAAACATGGCAAATGCTATGACCTTTCATTTTGTGTTCATAGCAACAGCTTAGACTCCATTCATGATTTCAGGGAAGAGGCCTACATAGTAACAAAACCCATGGGGGTGAAAAGCTACTCATGAGACGGAAAATTTCAAGTGAGGACCCACCTGTTTGGTTCTGTCCATCATTTGTCGGATGCCCATCCTCCCCACTCGGTTTAGACATTGAGCCGAGAACCATCTTCACGATCTTCTGACCCTCTCTCCAAGAAGCAGGGCTTATCACTGCACAGAGACCAACAACATGTATTTAAGCAAAAAAGTTGAATAACAAGAAAGTCATTCAGAGTTCACTTCATGAAAAATAGTGCTTCTCAGTGAGAATAAAGACTTAAAACAAACACAACAGTAGTTTCGTTTAAGTTTTGTTTCTTATATTTCCTACCATAGAAGTTACTCAATCAGGTGAAAAATAAATAAAAGCAGAACATAATCAGCTTAACATTAAGTGATACAACAGCATTTACAGTATTACCATCGGGCTCCATTGACAAAAAAAACTGTCACAAAACTATAAGAGTACCATGTTTACATATTGAGCCCCAGCATGTAGTGAGAGTGGCAGCCAGAGAATCTCTATATAGATTTAAACAGATATATATAGCACGGCTGAACATGAAATTGGAAGCTGGCCACAAAAAGAAGGTGCCTTTGCGAATACTAGAGAGGACACGATTCATTCATGACTACGGATGGAATTCTACACCAAAATAAACAACGACAAAAAACATTTTCTGTTGGCATTTGTTTGATGAATAGCAAATGACAGAAAATCCAGCGTAGAAAATGACATTTTAAATCAGATTTAATCTTCAGCCAAAGATAAACTCATCAGCAACAAGTGGCACTGTAATATAATTGTTGGTTGCACCGTACCCGACTTCGGGTTCGGTTCCGTTACTGCTCTGTGGATCTTCGCAGCAGGTTTGGGAGCCTTTCTTTCTTTTGACCTGTTGGGTCTTGATTTACTTTGTTGCTGAATCTTGGATCTTTGAATATCTGCACAAAGAAAATACGACGAAGACAACAAATTCATTGATTTTGTTTTGTACCGTTATGATCCTACCCTTCAACAGCACAACTGTGCAAAAACCGCAACAATATTCCTCGTTACTCACCAGTTAACTGTTGTGAAGTTTCCGTGAACATTTCTCTGCTGTAATTATAAAAGTCCTCTTCTCTCAAGATTTTGCCATCAGGAGTCTGAATGTGAATCTCTGTGCTGTTAAAACCTGTCAAAAATATTTAAAAATTAAAGATTAGGACTTCATGGTTCTGAAAACACAACGGTACCGTTTGCACCTACCTTTGTATACAGGAGGAGGGGCTGCAGCTTCTGTTTTGCGAACTTTAGTCGTCTGCCTGTCAGCGTCAATGGTACCTGTTCTAGTTCCCATAATGGGCTGTTCCAAATAACTACCGAGTTTTTCTCTCTCTGCAGCTTCTTCTAAATGTTGCCTCTGCCGTCGTATTCGCTCTTTGAGTTTCTCCAACTTATCATCAGGCCGATGCCGCCTCAAGTTTTGCAACCGCTGAGAGGCTGATCCAGGGCTAGAGGAAACCGAACTGTCCCCTCCTTGAACCGAATATTGCAATGAAGCAGGGAAGGAGCTGGAATCTTCACTATCCATGCTTTGTGAGAACTGTACTTTGGTACGAATATCCTTCTTGGCCATCCTCTCGACAGGAACAGGAATCACATCTGATGGATATGAATCGTATGAAACAGTCTTTAAAGAGTCCAGAACAGGCTGGTCATTGAGGTAGGAGACATTTCTTCCGGTCAAAGAGTCCATATAGTCATGTTCTCTGTCCACTCGTGCGCCCGTTCTGTCGTTCTTGGACACCAAATGGCTCGGCAGCCGAGGATCAAATAGGATAGAAGAAGATGGAAGCGAAGATCCTGGCACTGGCTGCAACTGGTGAACCTCCAACTGTGAGGATGTGTGGGGTGGGGGGGTGGCCTCTCTAAAAACAAACCAGATTACATAGGATCACGGAGAGGATTAAGATTTTATTTGATTTTTTTTCTACAAATCAATCATTAGGACTCACACTATTATCAGAGATAAACAAATAAAAGCAACATGTATTAGTTTAACTGCACCAATAATGGTTTATATTGACAGAAACAAAAACAAGCTGTGAAAAACTATCAAAAGTTAAAAATTAAATCAATGATGACACACAATTTTGTCTGGTTCATATGACAAAATAAAGCTCATTCATATTGTTCCGTTTCCTGGAACTTTTCCACAGAAAGACTGCATTTTAACGGAATCTCAAGAGGTTTCCTAGAATTTCAAAACGCTCACTAATCAAGAAGCACCTACCTATAAGATGCCAGCGGATCACGGAACTCCACACTGTTCCGGTGTACATTGCAGTCCTGGGTAGCGTTTCTCAGAGGACTACGAGAACTGCTCTTTTTTGCACTTAGCTGCCCATTTATTCTAGATTTTGATGACTCTTCTTTTTTGTCAAAAAGGCGGCCGTCTGAAACAACAACAAAAATAAGGCTGAAGACCATTTTAAACCATTTGACAGTCATTGACCAGCCGTCATAATAAGAATAGTGATTAAAGTGAGAGTCAATTTCAGTTCACCTCTTTGACGAGTCGTCTTGGCATATTTCTTTTGAGGGCCGTCCATAACAGAGTCCAAAACAAATGCTGTACCTGGGCCAGCGACAATATGGTTTTCTATGTGCCGCAACTACCAATACAGAAAGCATTGCAACATGAGCAGAATGAAACAGACAAGAGCGATGACTCACTGGTTATACTTCGGATCAGCTTGTTTTTCAATGGACTTACGGTAAGTTTGGATGGGGCCGTTTTTTTCCATTCAGCCGTTGAATCTGAAGAAGAGAAGAGTGTATCATAAAACAAATATACAAAAAGATTAATAAAACCAACAGAACAAATTCTGGACACAAACCTGTGCCTGTGAAAAGATGAGACGCCTGCAGAGCGTAGCTACTATGAGGCACATCTGACCACGTTTCGCTCATAATCTCTTCCTTTCACCTTCATCAGAAGAAGAAAAAGTGTTAATGGAAAACTGATAACTTGGAAAAAAAACGGATAACTTGGAAAAAAAACTTCCTCGATATAATTATTGAAGATAATTGAAGAAACATTAATATCTAGAACTATTAATTAATAATGTTACATTGAAAGTAGTATTATTAAGCCTTAAATAGGAAACATAGCAACTTTTTTTTGTCTTTCTAACACTCACATTATGCCATCCTGCAAATTTTTAAAACTGGTTTTACAAGAGCTTTAGTGAGGGGGAGGTGAGCATAACAATTGTCACATGACATGCATGTGATATTTACTTAAAGCAACACAAGTAACTATCTAGTGCTGATACTGGACATGTACAATGAGAGTACGTTTGTATTAAATACTAATAAAATGGGTCAATATTGATTCTGCTTCTGAGTTTGATTCCATGCTTTAGTCTGATATCAACACCACACAGCCCTGGGACAAACCAACAGGCTGAGGAAGCAAAAAAGAGGAGAGTGTATTTCTACATAAAAAAGCCCTTCAGCCATTTCTCCTCACAAATGGCCAACAAAGCAGGCAGTGTGTAATTATCTACACTCGAAATAGAGAAGTTATGTGCTGCAATTGTAGCATCCACATCATTTGAAACGTTACAAAAAAAGTGAGTTAAAACAAGTTTATTATTGTAGGTGCCGTGGTGGAAACTCCCAAAAGCTATACTGTCTGTCAAAAAAAGCTTCCAGAAGTCATTCATATATTGTGCGTAGAACCTTTAACAAACTGTTTTGGGTGTTTATCACACTCAGAAGTGTTATTATAAGTATAATTTATTTAACAAAAATAGTTTGGGCGCATTTTATCAAATGACTGAATAATAGTTACATGCAATTGGGCATCATTATCATCATTAAATTGCAATTAAAAAAAATAATGAATGGTTCTTGACCTTTAAAGTATATACATTATTGAATATTGTTTTGATTGTTTAAGCGCTTTGTGATCCTGGTCTGGAAAAGCGCTATACAAATAAAAATGACTTACTTAAATGACAGTTTTGTTGCTAATGATGATATTTTAAATGATGATGACGATGATGATGATGATGATGATGATGATGATGATGATGATGATGATGATGATGATGATGAAGAAGAATGCATTAAAATTACTATTGATTCAGAACTGCAAACAAAGTGTCACATTTTAGTTTTGAAAGGTTCTTTTTATTAAATGCAGTATAGCCTAGATTGGAAATGTAAGCTTTTAAGTTTCATTAATGTGGTTTTCCTCACATCTTCGTTTGTTTTAGTTGCTTCTTTCTTATTTAATCCAATGTCCCCTTAAATCGTCTTATAATAAGAACCTTCCAGGTATTAGCTTTTACTTTAATAATGACCATTTTTATTTAGCGGGTGACGTCACACGCATTGAGTCACTGACCACAAAAGTAGTTTTGATGTGTTTCAGAGTCGATCACACCAACTGACATCAAAACACACACATTGTTGGAGTCACTCCACCATTTCAAGTCCACTTCATGTGTCCTCTCTAAAGACTTGTGGTCACTCCGAGGACAAGTTAACAGTCAGCATACGTGGGTGCTATAGAAACCGTGGGCGTTGTCTTAAATAACTATTGTTTAACATATTTCATGTAACCACTGACCAAATACAAAAGCGTCTTAAATAAATACAAAAACAAAGTTTAACTTATAGTTCGCAACGTTCATCCCTCAAACACAACCCAACAGTTACCATAACAGGAACATTTCCTTTTTGGGGTCAAAAACGCCTATTTATAGCAACGATTGTCGAAGTTTATAACTGAAAATAAATGTGTTTTAAATCCAAACGTTTGGTGAGACATTGACAGACAAGACGTCTCGTCGTTTCTGGGAAGGAACCGATGACGCTAAGTCAAGAGTTTGTGTTCAGGCTAGCCAACAGAAAAAGTACCACAAGTACTGTATTCGTGCGTGAAAAGCTTCACACGTACCTTGTTTAACGTCCACGCGTGTCTACAGGTCTTCATTCATGCTGCCATTTTCATCTCGACAGAAGATCCACAGTTGTTGAGGCGCCATCAATGTTTGCTAACGTTAGCTAACACAGTAGCTTCTCGTTGCCAACTAGGCTAGCAACTTTTTTCCTCGACTCGAATTCATAGTTTCATTTTTTTGTTTCTGTTACCGAATGTCTCTCAGATGTTCAGTGACGACCGAGCGAAAATATAGTGAATATCAACCGGTGTCGAGATAATCTTTCCTGGGTCTAGAATGTTGACGTTTATCATCGACAAAAAAACCGGAGTAACCGAGTCGGGTCAAGCGATGACGCGACTTTGAAATGTCGCGAGACTTTAATTATGCATGGCCCCGCCCCCTCCACCCATTGGGGATTATTTGAAGAAAATCTCACGTAACCAAGATAATTTTTTGGCATTTTAGATAATCTACGTGTCTGTTTGTGTTCTTCAAGACTTTCAACAAAGAATGAAAATATCCGCCTATGTTCAATTCAATAGTCTCCATTCATTAAAACCGTCAATTAAACGCGTCTCCGCGAGTATTTGCTTCCATCTTGTGGACACAGTGTGAATTGCATGAGCCTTGACGTCTAAGAAAAGCATCACCGTAAACTATCTGCTTATTTCTTCATTGCATTATCATAAATAAGTATATTCTTTTAGATGTTTTATACTAAAACAACCTCAGGAACAAATGTTTAATGTATTTTAAAATGGTTTAATCAATCACTAGTGTCACGTGATTGAACCAAACATTTATTTAAGATGCCATGAGAAGTAAATGTATCCACATGTATGACTCGTTTTCATATACATCTTTGCATCAATTGTTCCCTAAGGTGGGTGTCCTTTCAGAAGGACAGTCAAAAGTAGGCCATTTGAGATGGACTGAAGTTTAGAAGTTGTCTTTCAGAAAATCCACGGACTAAATGGCGAGAACACAATGGCACCCCAGCCTGGGAACGCCTCGTGTTCCTTCTCTGGAAAATGACACATGATTGACAACAAATGAAATGTGTGTGTTTGTGCGTGTTTCTCTCTCCTCACCCACTACCTCCACCAACCCCACCCACTTCTCTGCCTCCCTCCCTCTCCGTGGAAGGAAGTGGCGTCTAGAGGTGTCTTCTACTGCAACATTTCTGGGGAACGACATGGAACGGAGTTTGTCCACTGTAGGTAAGACATCTGACATTTATAATTCACCTGCAGAGACATTTTTTAAACAATTTATTTTCTCTTCATTGAATGCTGTGAATGCATGTTCGCTCCCTGCAGCAGGTGCTCGTTCGAAGACGATTGAATGAAATTCTGGGCTTATTTATTTGAGTATATCTACGATGATTCTTACATTCCATGAATTAACGTGTGCTTTTGAGTGATTAATTAAAATGTTTAATTATCTTTTTAACATTGTTTAATAATATCCACTGTTTAAAATAATGAATGCAATAGAGAAAACAAAGAAATCGCAACATCAAGACATGGTTAAATTGTTTTTGTTTTTTAAAATAATTTTAGATCATTTTGTACCCTCAGATTGTGGCATTTATACAACTTTTTGTCCTTATTTCTTGCCATAGTCTATATTTTCTGTCCATGGCAGGAATGTCAGCAGCACAGATGGTCAGGGGTTCACGTCTCTGAGAGGCAACGTATTTGGTTTTACATAGCAAACATAAGTTACTTTGAAAAGAAAAAGCAGATTTCTTTATAATAGGTCTATTTATCAAATATTTCGTATCCAATTAAATTGTATTCTAATTTTATTTTTGTGTATTTTCTGTAGTAAACAACTTTCTGTAATAATTATGAGAACACTCTTATTTATAATACTATAATATACATTTTAAGTCTTCTTATTGTTGGATATCCAAATTATAAATCTATCAATTTTTGGGAGATATTAGCCTGTTTCTTGTTCATACTTTGCAGAGGCTCTCTAGTCAGATGAAGCCAAATTAAGTTTTTTAAGATCTTCTTTCACCCAACGGTCCTTCAGCATGAATAAATAATCTACAGTTATCAAGTTAGAAGATAGAAAGCTGGAGTCATTGAAAGTCACTCATTGTCACTCTTAGCTCATGTGTGTCATTTGAGGGAAATTAAAAGCAGCATCAGATTCTTGGTGGTGATACTATGCGTAATCTTTTCCTGAATGAAGCCAAACAGTGTTTGTTTGGATCAATAACTCTCCTGGGAGTCTTGTCAGTCTAATCACATTATCATGTGTCGCCCTCCATCCTTAATCTAGTTTGGCTGCTTCTACTTTCTGGCCCGGTCATGATTAAATGCCAATGTTATTGAGGCAACATTTCTGTAAAGAAAAGAGAAGAAAAAGAAAAGAAAATAGATTTAATTTAACGCTAAAGACTTTTTGTACTCCCTCTCCATTTTTTGTATTCTTCTATTTGGGCGTACACTGGATAGAGTTGGAGTGGACCCTTTGCAAGTCAGAAAATGTCATAGCTTCAACTTGAAGGCTTGGATCAGAGGTTTTGTACTTGAATAATTAAATATACCAAATACTGCTTCCCTCAGAAAGTGTGAGTTGTGTCATCTCACCTGTAGCAAACCTAATGAAAAGTTGCTTAATTCATCTTCTATATTGAGTGTAAATAATCCTCTTTGAATTGTAAAATATATTATATTCTTGTCATCTCTTGCATGCAAGCAGAAATAAATGTTGAACTAAATTGATTCATAAACTTACCAATAGCTTCAATAAAAAAAAAAAAAAAAAAAAATAGTCTGCAAAAATCACCATCGTGATTATGCGATGCTGATTTGAACCCATAAACACAGATTGATAATTCAATGTCACTGTTAAAAAACAAACAATAATATGAACTTTAATCCTGTGATGTTTTGCGATGAAAAAAAAGATAATACATTCCCTCTCTTTATTATTTTGATCAACATTGTAAAGAATTGTTGACTAGTCAGTAGAATTTTCGAATCAACTGCATGAAATGACAGTGTGTTCACATGAGGAAAACTCAAACTACATTGTACTATTATAAGATGATTTAATACGTTTTTTTTTACTGTTGTTAAACCTGAAAAGTGTAATAAATGATTGTTTGATTAAAGACAATGCTGCTGGATCATCATTGTTACAGCTAAAATGCTAATTCTCTTCAATGCTAAGAGGCCAGTCGGGAAATATTGAGCAAATAGTTTAAAGGTCAACTAATGTGTTGATTTAAGTGTGTCTTTAATAGATGTTGGACTCCTTTCATTGAAATATTTACATTAGAAAATGATCTTAAGCCCCGCCCACTGAAAACACTTTGTTTACTCAAGCTTTAATCTTGTTTGACATAACCACACCCACTCTGCTGTGATTGGCCAAACACCGAGGTTTGTCAACGTATATCATCAATCCTGAAATCTCCACCTCCAAGGGACTCGTTGTAAAAACGAAGCGGGATGTGATTACATCTGGAGGAGGAGTGAAGCCATTATTGCGTCATAATGGACTCCGCTCTCGTAACCTCTCGTTCGCCCAGATTTGAGACAGAGGAGAACTTTATAAAGTAATAAGTAAGTAAGTAAGTAATTTTTTCTTATATAGCGCTTTTCCAGACCAGGGTCACAAAGCGCTTAAACAATCAAAACAATATTCAATAAAGTATATACTTTAGATAAAACTAAAAAAAGATAAAACTGAGAACACAACAGGAGTTCCAGAAAATCAAGTTAAAAACATGGTCATGATGAGAGACTTACTGCATCTTGGAGAGGAAGACTTCAACATTAGAAGCATGAGAGTGAGTCAGGAGAGTTGGAGTTTCACATTAGTTGCCCACTAAAAACCTGGAAAGCTTCAGAAAGCGCAAGATGGGAAATAGTGTTGGGTTTTTGTAATTTCCAATTAAATGGCAGTTTAAATGCATTGGTTGGAACATAGTTTGGACCCAACTGATCTAAAAAAAAAAGAGGAACATGAGTCCCTTAGGCACTAAGGGTTGCCTCTCAGACCAAAAAAAATGTATTGATGAGTCTTAATTGTCTGTGGGTGTGAGTGTGTCGTTGTCGATATGTGCCCTGCTGTGAACTGATGAGCCGTCCATGGTGCCCCCAGCCATATGTCCCCAGCATTGACTCCCCCTACTACCCCTTTTATCCCCCTTACATAGAAGTAACTGAATGAATTCCAGGTAACCACATTTCTTATAGCCACCCATATACATACTGAGGGTTTCAAGGTTACATAAATATTTTCACCGGGAGTCTGAGACGAAGCTATCTTGAATGGTTCTATTTTAAACATGTCGGTGATGATGATAAATTGGAGAAATGTCAGTGGCCTTTTTTGTCTCTTTTCCCGGTGGATCACTGAGTGCACTGCAAGTGTGTGTGTCGGTGTGTACGTGGGGAGGAGGGCTCTCTTCTTTTAGCTTTCAGGAAAGTGCAGACAGTAATGTTATTTGGCATTACACAACATCTGGTTCCTAAAATATTCTCCTGAGATCCACGTGTGTAGAGCTGTGTCATATGAACTATATTTGTGGTTTACATTGTCTATATTTTAACAATTGGAAGCTGAATTGTTAACAAAAAATATATATACTTCTAGAATAATTTTAGTAGTATTAGATATCTATCCACGGTACACAATAATGAGATGTCAGCAAAGTGTGGCCTGGGGGACATGTGTGACCTTTTCACCGTTTTGATATGGCCCTCAAGGAGATTCTACTATTAAAGTACTCAATGGTTGTGGTAACGTGTGCGTTTTTCCATTGATCGGATGCGTTCCAATTGAAGATTACATATACTCGGATCCAAAATAGTCCGTGAACTGCAATTGTGTTTCTTCCATAAAATGGCGCAGAAGAAGAATTGCTTTCTCAACGCAACCAAAGACAAGTAATGTTATATGGGATATATTCGCAGTGACACAAATTCAGAGAAAGATAATAGAACCGGGTGTGTACAAAGACGCAGACCAGAACGATGATCTTCAAAATCCATCCTCCTTGATCCAAAAGATCGGATTCAAACACAGTAGATTGAATCATTTCATTTTAAAAGACATGTTTATTCAAATCAGGCATTTAACTAATAACAATTTTCCATATTAAAGCCAAACTACCTAGGATTAAACATGTTTGTCTCAGGCTCCGCCCACTGTTAGAACATTATAAATGTATTGGTTTACAAAGCGAGAGAAAAGCTCTTGTCTGAAGCCACTGACTGATGGGCTTTCCGATCCTAGCTAACCACACCAACCATGACTCTTGTCTCATTCTTTTTGAACATGGCTCTTTTTGCCTTTAACCTTGTACAATTGCTAGTTAGTGAGCAGAAAATGGACAGGTTTCGAACAGGGAAAAGATCAGAGGATCAGACCAGATAGATCCGGAAAATGATGTCTCAACATGATCTGGAGTTTATAATTCACGTGTTTGTGTCTTGTCGTTTAGACTATTGTAACTGTTTATTTCTGTGTCTTAACAAGAAGGATCTGTTTTGCCTGCAGTTAATACAAAACTCTGCAGTGAGGATTTCAACCCGCTCTAGTAGGAGAACTCACATTCTCCGATCCTTAAAACTCTTCACTAGCTGCCAGTTTCTTTCAGGATCAATTTTAAAATTCTGGTTCTTACTTTCAGATCTATTCATGGTCAGACTCCTCCTGACATCAGTGATCTGATCCAGCCTTACACCCCAGCTCGGGCTCTGAGGTCTGTGGATCAGAATCTACTGATGGTTCCTGAACAAAAAATCCTTCCAGGCTGTTGCTTCTAAGCTTTGGAACGAATTTTCTCTCCATCTGTGTTTGATGATCTACTGACTCCTTCAAGAAACATCTTAAGACATTTCTATTTGTGCTTTTCCCTGATTTTCTGAGACTTATGAGTCTTGACCTTTTAAAGTATATATATTAACTGTGTATTTTTGATTGTTGAAGCGCTTTGTGACCCTGGTCTAGAAAGATCTTTACAAATAACAATTACTCACTGTCATACCAACCACACTGTTGTGGAAGATTCTTCTGCCAAAAAAAATGCAAAATTCTCATGGCCATCTAAAATGAGAACATATGAGAAAGAATACATCAAGTATAACTTTTCAGCCAATCAGTTAAAGTCAATGATTAGATATTTAAATGTAAGTAAAAGTAAATAACTACATTCTTAATGTTGATGTTTTTTTCATATACTTTGAAGCATTTGCTGTCTTATGCAAAAGGGGTCATATAGGGTTTGGGGGTTACGTTTTTACAATGTCTGATTTGAAGTTCTGTTCTAGAGGCTGACAGTGGCGCACACACTCTGTGGATACGTGTTAAGTAAAGAGAAGGATGAAAGTGGGTGAGGGAAATAAGTCAAAGTAAATAACGGCTCCTCTCTTGAATGAAAGGCAGTTATGCCTCCACAGTGCAGATCATTAACTAGCAGACACGATGCTGTTGCATAAGAAGCTTCTCACGAAGGTCATCACATCGGTGGGGTCTCTTTGAGAAAAGCTCTTTCATCAGGTGTTCTTTTTTCATTTTTTTTTCATCACTACTTTCACATCTATCCTTTCACTAATGTGTTTATTTAATTTCGAATTTTCAGCTATTTTACTTTTGTTCAATCTATTTTTTTTTTATCTAACTCAAAATTGATTCAATAGTTTTTACCTCCATTAAATAAATGTCATATATGTGTGTAGATGTTGTGATGGCTAGATTCTCTACTTCTCTTTCCTCTATAGTTAAAGAAAACACAGTCTTATTGATGACTATACGTTGTACCTTATACATTCTATATACATCAGCAAAACAAAGCACAGTCTCTACATCATTCAAGCTCTTTCAGTAGCACCAGAGGAACAGCTATGTAATGGCAGTATGAAACTTTAATAAACCCTAGAGGGTAAGTTGGTGATTGCTATTGCGTTTAAGTTCAATAATATTCTGGATCCCATAATAACGGCTGGAACAGCTGCACTGCTTATAGAGATTTCATTGGAAGAACAAATGTCTCAGAAGAATTCTGTTGAACCTATACAAGGCCTCAATGCTATCAAATATTCATTATCGTGGGTCTTTGGTACAGAAAAACTGTTTGTGTTCAGGTGAAACCAACTGATAACTGTACCTCTGAGATAACACAAGGGATACCACAAACACATTTGTTTCGCACCTTTGAGTCACCTTGACCCCGAGATAACACAAGGGATACCACAAACACATTTGTTTTCACACCTTTGGGTCACCTTGACCCTGAAATAACACAAGGGATACCACAAAGACATTTGTTTTCGCCCCTCCGGGTCACCTTGACCCTGAGATAACACAAGGGGTACCACAAAATCATTTGTTTTGCACCTCCGGGTCACTTTGACTCTGAGATAGCACAAGGGATACCACAAACACATTTGTTTTCGCACGTCCAGGTCACCTTGACCCTGAGATAACACAAGGGATACCACAAAGACATTCGTTTTCTCCCCTTTGGGTCACCTTGACCCCGAGATAACACAAGGGATACCACAAAGACATTTGTTTTCACACCTTTGGGTCACCTTGACCCTGAAATAACACAAGGGATACAACAAAGACATTTGTTTTCTCCCCTCCGGGTCACCTTGACCCTGAGATAACACAAGGGATACCACAAAATCATTTGTTTTGCACCTCCGGGTCACTTTGACTCTGAGATAGCACAAGGGATACCACAAACACATTTGTTTTCGCACGTCCAGGTCACCTTGACCCTGAGATAACACAAGGGATACCACAAACACATTTGTTTTCGCACGTCCAGGTCACCTTGACCCTGAGATAACACAAGGGATACCACAAAGAGATTAGTTTTCTCCCCTCCGGGTCACCTTCACCCTGAGTTAACACAAAGGATACCACAAAGACATTCCATTTCTCCCCTCCGGGTCACCTTGACCCTGAGATAACACAAGGGATACCACAAAGACATTTGTTTTCTACCCTCCAGATCACCTTGACCCTGAGATAACACAAGGGATACCACAAAGACATTTGTTTTCTCCCATTCGCGTCACCTTGACCCTGAGATAACACAAGGGATACCACAAACACATTCGTTTTCGCACATCCGGGTCACCTTGACCCTGAGATAACACAAGGGGTACCACAAACACATTTGTTTGAGAGCAGACAAGAGTTAAGAGGATATAAGTTAGTCGTGAGGATAGGAAAAGTGAAAAAGGATTATTCGAAATGACAAAACAATAATAATTTGTTTTACTTGTAATGTTTGAACACTAATGACCTGCATGAGTCTTTGAACATCTTCCTCCCTGATGTCTCTCAGGTAGTTTTTCTGCTCCATCCCTCACTTTTTTAACATGCACTCTCAGAACATTCCTTCAGACTCATCGTGCTGAATCATCCACTTTGAACACTGTCACAGGTTTTGGTGACTTTAATGGTTTCAGACAAAATGATTTTGTATCAGTTATGGGGAAGCGAGTTTGTTATTAATCGTTTTTGAAAGTTTTGAAAGTTCAATGCACTTTTCAGAAAGTGCTTGAATAGAAGACGCATTTGTATCAAACACACACAGACACAATTGTTATAGTACTATAACAACACATTTAGTCACCTTTAACCACTTTAATGTTAAACATTATATTCTTTATTTTATCGTTTTTTTATATGTATTAAGTTGAGCTTTTGTCCTTCAGGGCTACCGTAGTTGTCCTCAGCAGTATCACATGGAAAGTTTAAAACATTCATTCATCTAAAAAAGAGTAAAGCGCTGAATAAAGATTAACACAGATAACCTCCTCAATGAAGGTAATACATTAATGTTGATTTAAATTTATCAAAGCAGTTTGTAACTGCTTGTTTTATGATAGGATTAAAGAGAAAATGGAGGTGCCTAAATTATGACTTTATCCACCGTTAGCATTTATGCTAACTAGACGAGCTAGCTGGACTCAAAAGGTGTTATACTTATTATTTAATATTCTCAGGCCAAGAACAGCCTCTAAAATATGTAAGTAAACATCTAAATTAAACTTCTAAACTTCTAAAGTTCATTCTGAAATGCACAGGAGATGAAGAAAGATACAGTTTTGGACCAGTATAATTTATATTGTGTGTTTATTAGCTTAATCAGATGGTGACTCCATTTTCCAATTTACTATATATTTATTACTGAAAAAAAAAGCAGGACTGGACATCTATCTTTAAACATAAGGATTAAATTAAAATCTTGGTCAGCATTTCTCACGCTTTTTTTTTTGGCAATGGGACAAGGCTGCTGTCAAAGGTAGAAGATCTACACACTGTCTGAAAAAAACGTATTATTAAAACTATTATTTATAGAGGCAATTTAAAATGTTAAAATAATATTTCAAAATTAGATTCAGGGAATAAGTCTGCAGGGAAATTATACAATGTGCGCCGTGTAAAACACACGTTATCCAGCTGCCTTTTTGAAATACTTCTATATAATCAGCTTTTTTTTTAAGATCAGGAAATTGAATGTAATAAAAAAACTGGAGGATTTAATGTGATGATGTTGGCACCGCCGGCTGCTGTAAGACACGGAATATAAATTACTGTGAAGAATAGGCGTAAAAAGCCAGCAGCACTAGCACTGCCTTCCAGAGTTTTCATTCTATAATACTCACTTTACTCTGTTTCTCTTTAGGTCATTGATACCGAGGTGCGACTTATGTGTTTCAAGAGCACTAGTAGGATCGGTCAGACAATTATTGACAATTCTTAGGTTGTTTAAAACCAAACAAACACTGCCAAAGAGGTTTACTTGGACATTTTTGCCTCAATTCATTGAGCAGGAAGTGATTCCTGACACATTTTTGGCTTCACATCAGGGGGAGGATGAGGAGGAAATATAGCATTCGGTGATTCAGTTTAGTGAGGAGCAGGTGTGAGGGGGGGTGTCACTGTCAGGGGCTCTGCTTCACTCCATATTAGTGACACCCCAGACACAAACACAAATAGGCATGACGATGACATTTTGAGGCTGGTCTGTGCTATATATTTCATCTTTGGTCCAAACTGAACATGAACTAGGAACTAGTTTTAGTGAGGAGCTGTAAAAAGGAATTCTAAAACTTGTGTTGCTTTATTAGAGGGTATGGTTTGTATTGTGTAGTTCAAAGTGTAAACAAATATGAGCAGTATTTTTTGTCGTGAGTATCTTTTCCTCACTGTTGTTCATTGTTTTCTTACACTAATTTTCGTTAAGAAAAAGTATCAAAAGTGTTGGTCAAGGTCCTGGAAAGATTCATAAAGCAATATTAAACAAGTGTAGGTTCCTGGTGTTGGTTCCCTTAAATTTAATCTAAAATATAAAGTATTTAATACCCATTAATATAATTTGTGTGATGATACCTAAATCTAAAATGCTAAATTCACCCCAAACCTGGGATAAATAGATCATTTGTTACATATTTAATATGTATGTTTTTTTGTTGACATATAACAACAACCTCTGAAATTAAACTTCATCATTCAAACCATGATATAACCCAAAAGAAATGTGTTATCACGGTGCTGCAATCTTTGCTTTTGTTATTCTCTTATGAGCGAAGACATAAAGGAATTAGATATTGACTTATTACGATGCAGTAATCAAATCTTGAAGTAAGACACAAGAAATATAATCATCAAGCAACAAGTTCTTAATGAGCTTGAGACACAGGGAAGTAAATACTACTTTTTAGCTTTTGGTAACCACCTTTCACAAGTTATTATTATGTTTACTAGCTTGAATATTTAAAGTTGAACGTTTTCGGTTAAAATTTGGGTTTTACAAGTAAATCCCCTGCATTCAGTGGTTAGGCCTCGACATACAAACGTCTAGTTCGTGTCACTGTTTACTTCAATTACCTTGACGTGTGTACATATGTGAACTTGTTCATTTGGTTTCAAATGAGCATGTGTCAGTATAAGTGAGGTGTATCACACAGACTTCTCCACGAGCTCCTCACCTTCGTTATTCAATTATTGACGTCTGCTTAATTAACAGCCCACAGCGCTCTCAGCAATCTGCTGTATTTCATGCTGTTACCGAAGGCATTCCAATAGATCTCGTTTTCTGGAGCCGCCTCTCTTTGACTGCTCAATGTCCAACTAAGATTTATTCTAATGAATTTAATTAATTTAAACTTGTTACAGGAGCAGTTGAGTTAAACGAGATTGACTTTTGTCTCTTTCAACAAACCTTCCACGTCTTCGATGAACGTGGCCGAATTAGTCACAGTATCTTCATGTCAATTAAAGAATTAATTGTGTTCATTTGATCACGCAGCTCAACTTGTTTCTTTCCGCTCTTCTTCTCTCCTCAGCATTATGCTGAGATCGCAGGCGACAGTCCAACCATGCTGGAACTGGGCTCCTATTCCGTCAGCTCTCAGTCTCTGACCCGGGACCCCGATGCCTTGGCCTTACCCAGAGCAGCCGCGAGACAAGATGCGGGTCCGGTTTTTGGAATGGGTTCGACGTACGGGACCAGCACACCGCGACACAACCTCCTGCACCTGCCCGACGAGTGTGAGAGCTGGCAGAAGCACCGCGCCGGACTGGCCGGTGGCTCCAGACTTTGTACCGCGACCCAATATCTCCTGGAGCCGCAGAGCCTCTCGACCAGTCACGACACCCTCTACCTTCCGCACACGTCCGGCTACACTCCCCCGCCTCACCACAACCGCCTTGGCCTCTCTCTTGATGTGGCGTCGCCTTTCGATGTCGGAGGTGGGATGCCGGGGGTGGAAGGGGACATGGCGGTGAGTCCCAACGTGATGAAGCGACGTCGTGGAGGCCTGATTGAACAACGGGACATTGTGAAGGCGCATCAGGCACACAAGATCCACAGCACACCGCAGGCTCGCCGCAAAGAATGGGAGTGAGTGCTATCTTGTCGTTGTGTTGTTCATTTATAAGTTATTATTTTCTTCCTTTAAATTTCTTTTTTTTTTAATTCCTCTAAATACTTTTTATTGTGATGAAGATTTTCTAAAGGGTAGATTTATTCATCTTTTCCAACCCATAACGAACAATATGCATAAATATCTTTTCAATGACATTTAATCTTTTCTTGTCATAAAATATTCCTAGATATAGGTTTGCTATTCCATTGAAGATTTGGAAAATGCATTACATTCAGAATATATAATGTGAATATGAATGAAAAAATGTACCAGAGAATAACTGAAGGGGACAGAAAATACGTCCCAAGCTGCTGGAACCGACTGCATCCTCTTGTCCTCAGTCATCACCGGGATCTTGCCAGATTTCAATGTTCCTTTAGCTGCGGAGGATGTGATGACTTCTGCCATGTAGAGGCCGGATGTTCATTTGCAACCAAAAAAAAAAAGAACAAACGCCGTGAATATTCGCATGTTGATTGAAAATAAAAAATCTTATTATTTTATTTTATTTTATACACACTTTATTGAAATACAAACACAATAATAATTATAAAAATCAAATATAATTTTAAATTAAACTTTTTTTAATAAAACCAAATTGAGTTAATAGCGCTGCCAAACAGTTCAGCCAAAAAAATGTTGCGTATATATTTATACATAAATAAAGGTAACAGTTTCTGAGAAAGACTTTAGATACCTAACCATCAGTAATTGTGAAGGGAGTGCATGCTCTGCTGTGATTGGTCATAGTAGCCCAGGGATGACCAGCTGTCTGGACAAACAGATGGTTCACTGTTGGACGAAATTCAACGCGTGTCTCATGAATTTCAGTACGAGCTCCTCCTCCTCGGATTGAAAGTCTTACTTAGTTGCGTGATATGGGAAGAGGGGACGATGCATATGCCACATGTAATCATGTTTATATTTACCAACTTCCTGTCCTGCGGTGCTTTTGGAATTACCAGCTGCTTATAGCCGAGAACGACCCCCTCTGTTTTCCTGCCGAAGATGGGGCCTCACCTCTCGCAGCTTCGGCCCCCACTGCGTCGACCCCCACTCCTTCCTCGCCGCAGGTGAAGGATGCTGCGGCCCATGCTGCGATCTGCAACCAGCACTTGGAGCAAACAGTTGGTGATGATGAGGATGATGAGGATGATGAGGATGATGAGGATGATGAGGATCAGAGAGAGAGCTATCGAGTATATATACCACGTCGACCGAGGGGCTCTTTAAACCTGTGATTCTTTATGTGGGTGAATAATTATTCACTGGGCTGGATCCAAACCAGTTTTCTGGTCTGCCTGGTGAGATTAACCATAATTCTACCTGTCAGGTGTGAGCTTCTCCAGCGAGAGTGTATCACTACCAGAGACATATTCCTACTCTTCACGGAGCCCCCACTATATTTCCTTGTCGCGGTGGATAATGTCATGTGACACCGACAGATGAACTTAACTTCACCTGCTTTCGTTTTTTTATTCATAATTATTATTTCCCTGGGAATATTCTTGAAGTTCCCTTTCACATTTATGTGACATATTTAAAGCATTATTCTAAAAATGATGGTTCCATTTTCATTTTTAATTAAAAAAAACTAATTTGAAACATCTTTATAGTCCTTTAAAGGACCAGAGTTTTCATAGAGTCGATTTATCTTAACCACCCTTTGCATCCATTCATTTTGAACCCTAAATGTTTCCATTATTTGATTTTCTGGGACTCTTGTGTTTGTCTTATGTGTCTTGATCTTTTAAAGTATATATTTTAACTGTGTATTGTTTTTGATTGTTAAAGCGCTTTGCAGAAAGGCGCTCTAGAAATAAACATTATTTACCTACTT
The DNA here is from genome assembly GCF_982586985.1 of Callionymus lyra. Taxonomy (NCBI): domain Eukaryota; kingdom Metazoa; phylum Chordata; class Actinopteri; order Syngnathiformes; family Callionymidae; genus Callionymus; species Callionymus lyra. The sequence continues at coordinate 15,951,991 of NC_141819.1, forward strand.
ACTTATAAATTATAATAATGTTTGTTATTATACATTTTTTGTTTATCAATTGAAGTTTTACACAATTTAAATTCTCTATCCTGCACAGTGAAAGGTTTATCTGATGGGATGAATCTCCTTTTATGATTTATTTTAGCAGAAATTTAATTTTTATTTACAAAGAAAATCATCTTAGTGTCTTATAGATTCCCAGACCTATCTGCAAAATGGCCCTGGAGGTTTTATAGTTGAGGGCAACTCGATCGAGTGAAAATTAAATTGATCTAATATTGACAAACCATACATATTGCATATATATTATGTTTACAGAATTTCAACTCCCTTAGCCGAGGGGGCGAAAAGGAAGGCCAAACACATTTATAACATATTTAATACATAATAAATGAGGATGATTGTGATCATTTTAGTTTCACCCCGTAATATCCACTTACTCTTACTCTAAAATGATGCATCATTTAAAAGTTTGATCCTTTTAATTACAATAAGACGCGGTTTTACGTTGTCAAATAGCTCAAGAAACTGACCAGTCATCAGTTTGATACACGAGCATGTAGTCCTACATCATGTCACGACACTGATTTTACAGCTTTGATGCAATTCCAAGAGTACATGTACATGTATAGATTTTTTTTTTTACGATGACAATGTTTTCAATAGAGCATCTTCTCGACAAAAAGGTTGTGTCCAATCGTGTCAGGAAGAACAGGAACGATGTTATGTCGTGACAACATCCATCCATATGTGCGCACGTCTGCAGCGGTCAGAAGAGTTTGCAGTTATTTTGGGAGGTCGTCGATTAAATAACAGTCTTTAATGTTGGCATCGACATGAACTTAATGACAGTGATCAGGCTGGATCTTCTATTTACACTCTGACAGGATCATTTGTGCAGGGGGGGTGTTGGTTTAAGTGATCTGAGGTGAAGAGGATTTGGGTTCTGTTTGAGCTTCTGTTACAGTTTGTTCTTCATCTTCTTTGAATCACACACATTCATTACCTTTTACATACAATCACCTTCTGTTTTACCACCACTTACCACTCATCTTCACTCCCAGCCTGTTGTTTGTTCTTTTTTGCTTATTCATCAGAGCATGTTTTGAAACAACATTTCTACCTTGCAATAATACAAAGTCCAGGCCATCTGCATGACTACATTTTCCCATTTTTTACAATGCAAAAAGTTAAAAAGTATATCACTCATCAAGCCATTATTCTTGTAGCCTTTTGGAAAATATTTTCAAATGATTTTATTTCAAGTTGACCTTTTTTGAAAAATACCACTTTAAGTTCAACTAATTTGTTGATCTAGGTTTGTCTTAAATAGATGTTCATCTATTGTATCATCAGTATCTGTTTGTACAAAACTCTATTTTCATTTAAATATTTAAATTAGAAAAAGGATCTTATGCCCCACCCACCAAAAACACACGTTTTACTCAAGCATAAATCTTGTTTAGCATAACCACACCCACTCTGCTGTGATTGGTCAAACACCGAGGTTTGTCACCGTATGCCATCAATCCCGAAAGTCTACACCTTTAAGGGACTCGTTGTATAAACAAATGGGGCTTGATTACAGCTGGCTGGAGGAGGAGTGAAGCTATTATTACGTCATAATGTTCTCTTTTTCTACGACTTTTTCTAGAGATTACATTTTGTTTGCTATAACCACACCCACTCTGCTGTGATTGGTCAATTATCGAGGTTGTCACCACAAAAGTCTCCACCTCCAAGGGACTTGGTGTATAAACAAAGCGGGGCGTGATTACAACTGACTATTATGACGTCATAATGGGATCAGTTGCCCTTTAAACTGTTCAAGGCTGCCCTTTTAGAATGTAGCATCGAACCTTTACACCTTCTATCCATTCATTAAACTGCATGTGTATTTGTTCAGAGAGGAATTGATGTGCTCATTAGCAGGAGTTTAGCTGTGAATGGACCATTTCTCAAGAGTGTACGGTATGTTTGGCAATACTGGCAGAATGATTCATTAGTGGATTCAATTCTATAGACTTCTGTGATTAAGTGTTGTGACTGCTCTTGGGTTAATCTAAGTAAAGATAATGACTTTGATGCCTCCATCAACCGATATAGTCTTCAGGCTGGTTTATGCTTTAAGTCTCACGGCGATGCTCTCACAAACATGAAGGAAAACCGAAACACTTGCGTTGAAACTGTGGAGAGGCTTCATTTATAATAGTTTATTTCTTACAATAACTATCAAGGGTCTGACCTGCGGGTTAATGGATCTCATTTGTCGGGAAAAGACAATTACATACAAGCATTATTAATAAATAAATGCTTCAAAGCACTCTCATAGCTGAGGGTACGTAGAGATAAGCTGTAGCAGATAGTATAGCGGGTTTATTTTCTTCAATATCTTGTTGAGTTTAATGTCGGGTAAAAATAAATGTTAAATTGATTGTATATGATAATAAGAAGAACAACATCTCTTTTAAAAGTTTAATTCAAGAGCTATTCATTTTTAAGCTTTTTCTCCTTAAAAAAAATAAATAAATGTAAAGATAGCTACGCCATAGTTTTGACAAAAATGGTGCTTTTAGGAATTGCATGTTATTTTTCCTGTCTGTTAATGATAAACACAGGAGTTACTTATACTACAAAATACTGGTTGCCTGGGTTTATTTACAGATATTAAAGATAATTTCTATCTCTCTTTCACACGTTACATTTTCAATATCTGGCTGTTGTTAATATGTTCAAATGCGAACACACAATTCTATTTGGCAGCTTTATAACATGGTAAAAACACATAAATGACATGAATAAGCAAATATAGTTATGTGAGCCTTGGTTCTCTTTTTTTTGCGTTTAAATGATATAGATAGGACCAAGGTAATTCTATGAATTATCCAGTACATCAACGTTGCTCAAAACACAAAACAAAGACACAATTCATCGTGTTTCAAAGTTCACCAAATATTCTATCTTCTACTAAATCCTCATTTGCGTCGTTTAATCAACGACAGAATTCCTGATCGCTCTGTTCAAATGAAATCAGGCACTTGTGGTTGTATGAAGACAAAATACAGGGCAGGATTTTAAAGTAATGGCCTTGGGTGATGAATGCACAAGTCAATAAAAGGAAATTAATAATTAGCAAAACAGTATTACGCTTTTCTGGATCATTTCTGGAGAGCTTTGACTTTACCTAGGAGGACAGAATTAGTAGTTAAGATAATTGTATCTGTCTTGAAGTGTTTCTCCGTTTTTAACAATCTCTCATTCGCTCTGCTGGCACAGTTTTGCTGTATAAGCTTAAAAAATATACATGTAAGCATTGTGTCCTCATGTCTTTCAGTCCATAACACCATGGTCTTGCTGCTGCTGTCCCTCCGAACAAAAACCCCCCCACAAACGCACATATTTTCCAATTACCTGAAGACATGCTGAAGGATGTCAAATCAACTATTTGTGCAATACCTCACAAACGTGTGGAGTAAATCGTACAGGCCTGGATGGTTGTAGATTAGAGATGATCACAACAACACATCATTTCAGCCGTGTCAGGGTGTGTGATGGTGTGTGTCTCTGTGAAAGCGTTTGTCCAGTGTGTGGCTAGCGGACTGATTCTCATTTCTTCTGATCACAGTGTGATTGGAGCACACTTGCTGTGCCTCTGGCCATCCATAAAACATCCACCCAACTTTGTTGCTCATAGCCTTGGTGGGAAAATTGCCTGCCTTCAGTCCTGCCGAGCGCAGGCCTCATTAGCTTTCCAGCAGGACAAAGAGAAATAGATGTTTCACATGGTTACTAGTGAGTCTTGGAGTTTGCATGGAATGTGAATAGCCTCTGGAAAACAAATAGTAACGACCGTATTATGGATTATAGTGTTATAGCTTGCTATTACAAGATGTTGAGCTTTACTTACAGTAAAACAGGTATTTTTAAATCTGGTTAAAATGATTAATAACAACTCTACATACTCACCGTCAACCCAGTTTACTGTGTAATAAAAATTACAATTTATTTAATATTCTTTGATACTTTCGACAGAAACGTACACAACACTAAACCATAGACATTTCCATGATTCCATGACAATGTGTATCGACAATAATCATTTAAAAGAGATCATTATAAATGGTTGTTTGTCTCTGTGTGCCGTGAGATGGGCTTCAGCTTGTCTCCCGCCTCCTTCCTGAAGCAACAGTGTTACAGGCTCTCTCTGAATAAACAGTCAAGAATGAATGAGTTTATAAGCTGGCCTCACTGAAAGTTAAACAGCCCACAGAGATATTTTGCATTGTCTACCTGGCTTTTAAGGATTCCATTCCCTCATCAAAGTTCATGGATATTTTCTTCAATCTTTTCAGTATTACTGAAGGAGTTCAGGAGCATATTCATGTGAATGTTATTCATTTGAATGGCCAATAAGTGTCATTCTTTTAAAGCTCAAACGATATGAGATATGAATGTCTCTGTTTTGATTTTTTTCAAGTTTTTTTTCAAGCAGTAAGTCTCTTATCATGGCCATGTTTTGAACTTATTAATTAATAAAGTTCTCCCCCGTCTGAAATCTTAGCAAACGAGAGGTTACGAGAGCAAGGTCCAATATGACATAATAATGGCTTCACTCCTCCTCCAGCCAGATGTAATCACCCAAACTTTGTTTATCCAACGAGTCCCATGGAGGTGGAGACCTCTGGGATTGATGACACAAGGTGACAAACCTCAATGTTTGACCAATTACAGCAGAGTGGGTGTGGTTATGGTAAACAAAATTCCACCTCAAGAAAAATGAAGTTTCATCAGTGGGCGGGGCTTAAGCACATTTTCTTATGTCAATATTTCAATGAAAAGAGAGTTTTGTACAAACAGACACTGATGATACAATAGAGTCCAACATCTATTTAAGACACACTTACAGTGGATACAGAAAGTAATCAGACCCCTTTCAATTTGTTTCATTGCAGCCATACGATAAAATCATTTAAGTTCATTATTTTCATCATTAATGTTCACTGAGCACCACATCTTGACAGAAAAAAAAACAGAAATATAGATATTTTTGCAAATGTATTAAAAAAGGAAAACTGAAATATCACATGGTCTATCACAAGTATTCAGACCCTTTGCTGTGACTCTAATATTTAACTCATGTGTTGTTCATTTCTTCTGATCCTCCTTGAGGTGGTTCTACTTCTTCATTGGAGTCCACCTGTGTTCCATTAAACTGATTGGACTTGATTAGGAAACACACCTGTCTATATAAGACCTTACAGCTCACAATGCATGTCAGACCAAAAATAAGAATCATGAGGTCGAAGGAACTGCCCGAAGAGCTCAGAGACAGAATTGTGGCAAAGATCTGACCAAGGTTACGGAAACGCTTTTGTAGCACCATAATCCTTAAAGGGAAGAAGTTTGGGACGAGCAGAACTTCTCCTAGACCTGTCCGTCCGGGCAAACTGAACAATCGTGGGACGAGAAGAAAAGTTCCTGAAAGTCAACTATCACTGCAGCTCCTCCACCAATCGGAGCTTTATAGCAGAATGGCCAGACGGAAGCCTCTCCTCAGTGTATGAGAAATAAGATTCTCTGGTCCGATGAGACCAAGACCGAACTCTTTGGCCTCAATTCCAAGAGGAGAGACCTAAAAATGTCTGTCCATCAACCTTCACTATCCAACCTAACAGAACTGGAGAGGTTCTGCGAGGAACAATGGCAGATGGTCCCCAAATAAAAGTGTGAGAAACTGAATTGCGTAATTCCCAAGAAGACTCATGGCTATACTAGCTCAAAAAGGTGCTTCTACTCAATACTGAGCAAGGGGTCTGAATACTTATGACCAAGTGATATTTCAGTTATTTCTTTCTTTAATAAATTTGCAAAAATATCTACATTTTTTTTTTTCTGTAAAGTTGTGAGTGTTCATTATTGAGGAAAAAAATGAACTTAAATGATTTTGGCCAATGGCTGCAATGAAAGAGAGTGAAAAATCGAAAGGGGTCTGATTACTTTCTGAGAATCCCACCGTAAATCAAAACATTAGCTAAAATGTAATATTTACTTCATACATGCATTCATTTATTTTTAATCATTGTATTGACAGTTACTATTTTTTTCCTGCCATTGTGCATCTGCAAAAATATTCAGTTGATTTTTTTTTCAGATTATTTGAGGATCATTTGACTTGCTATTAAAAAGCCTCTTAAAAAGCTTGATTTATTTTCTATCAAATATATGAAATATTGAAATATCTTGCTGCATGAAGTGATTTTGCAGCTTGATTTGACAAACATTAAATCTTGTTATGAAGAGTCTTTCTCCAGCATGCAGCTCAGTGAAAACCTCAAAATGTGGTTTAATCAGCGTTGAGCGTTAATTCAGAAGCGACCACACTAGCAACTCCACCACTTAGTCCACCAGTGCTTTTATCCATGCAGGCATTGAAAAGAAGTGATCAATGCTTCAGGCAGACCAGTAATTGGACAGGATGTTGGATGATTAGACAAAAGACATGTTTTGCATACAAACATTTAGCCACGTTGGTTTTACTGGTGATCAACTGCTGCAGAGAACTGCCTCAGTCTCATTTGATTTCACTAGATTTGATCTAAAACCAGACTTTCTCCTCGAACACTCACTCCTAAGATGTTCTTCTATCGTTTTTTTAAACCTTAGGAATCCTCTCCTCCTGTCTGCCTTCACTCATTACTCTTCCTGTTGCACATACACACCGCGTGTGTTGGAAATGTCAAAGATGAATTATTAATGCTGACTTGGTGAAAAGACGTTTTTATGAGCGCAAAACTATCGACTAATGTTAGACTACTATAACAGAATGCTAACACGCAAGTGAACTTGAGAAAAAATAAACAGCATCACTACAAGTTTTTGAGATGTTAAAAGGTTGTATTAATCCAAGCTTCAGTAATTATGATGTCAAATACAAATACAAAGGTGACCATATAATTTTTTGGGTTTCTATGCGGGAGGAGGTTTTGTACGTAAATGCAAATATGTCTACAGACACTTGGCAACTTGGCAATGAAATTTCACTCAACATAAGGCAGAGATGTGTGTTAAAACACTACTTTCAATACAATAATGGTGGTCATTGGTCTCAGGTTCTCCGAGTGTTAGGGTTCCCTAATGTGCTGCCAATACCACGACAGACACATACAGTTATATATTCAGTATTTGATTGTCAAAAATGGCAGAACCTCATAAGAAAATAGAAATAAACCATGTAAAAAAAATGTACACAGCGTACTGCATTTCCTATCACATCACTTAACAGTTCGTAAAACCGAACTATTCAGTAAGTTATTATACATATAAGTAATTATAATTGATATGTTTAATAAGTGAGACCGATTATGTAAAGCAACACTTTTTAAGACACTTGTAAATTAAAGCTAAATGTGTCCTTATTGACGAAAAGCAGTATTTATTAACAGCTTAACAGTTCTATTTATATCTATTTATTTATTTACATTTAATTCTACATAATGCACTAGACACAGGCTTTCTGTTGATATCACAAAGTTCGGTTAGTTTAAAAAGAAAACAACTAACAAATGATAAAAAAAAAACTAAAAAAAAACGTATGTTTGAACTTGTGAGTCACAAAAAATCTCTTAAATCTAAGACGTTTTTTGAGCTGCACTAGTGCTTAAACCGTTTTTCTAACTCTGCCCCCAACTGTTGCTTAAAGAATAGAAAACATGCAAACTTTTTGTAAAATAGAACCTGTACCTTTTTTAATTGTTTTTTAGAAGTGGTTCCTTTGGTAACAGATTTTGTTTCTGTTATGTTCTACAAGTATTATTTTGAGGCAGACTTTGTGTTACATACCATCAAGAGTTATTTTGAGCGTGCTGTGAATCATTGATAAATACATGAAGATACTTTTAGACTCATCAGGGAAAGTGACATTAAAATGTGAGCTTCTTTTTGCTTACTAGAACTATGTCAGAACCAGTTCAGTAGCAGTATAGTATAATATATTGTTACCCTTCTATTTGTCTGACAAATGAAACTGAGATACTTGGATCTGTAATTAAAGGCATTATTTAAGAAGACACTTAACTATGACAATGAGAATGACGTCTGGCCGACATTTAAACTACGGTGCAACATACAACATTACAGCTATAGATGAAGTGAAAATGCATGTTTCAACCTCGTTTTCTTTCACATTGATTGACAACAAGAGTCTTCGATAATTATCTTTTATTGATTCTCTCGCAAATCTGTGAAGTTAATCAAACGGTTCTTCAATTACAGTCATGTAACGATTTGTACTCTCCAACAACACTTTAGCCAACTTTTCAAACTTCTTTATTTGTCATCGTCTCGCTAGTTTTCCAGATTTTACATCATTTTAAATAATACAATGTTATATATTGTCCATCCTTTAACAGAGTCTTGTACATTGTTATTAAATCCCTGTGGGTTTTACCTTTAAGCTTTTTTAAATTCCCTTGTGATCAACATAAAGGCATAGATGTAATTTCCCCCTTATTTATTTTTCTTCTTTAAGAAATGAATTGACACAAGACAGTAGGTTCAATCAAGGTCACTCCACAGTCAGCTCTGCTCGGATGTGTAAAACGAAAGCACTTGAGAGCGAAGGTATAATTGAGAAATGCATCCTTGATTCATTCCCATGCGTGATGGTTTGCGAGAGCTCGATTTGCCAACTCAATCGTGACTAAATGGAAATGTTGCTGATTGATTTCTTCCTGGTTCTGTTCTGGTTTGGTCCATTCGTTATCTCGTCCTACAGTCTTCAGCATTAAAGACCTCGTATCGTTTTGAAGTATTATGAATATAGAAATGAATTTCTCATCACGGTTTCAAGATTTAGTGCTTAGTATTATGCTTACGATGTGCTGCTGTTTGCTTCATATGGCTCCTGAAAAAGCAAGACAGATCCTTTAGAAGGTGGTAAAATACCTCGCCCCAAATTGGTATTAAGATCTTCCTTATGGTGAAGTCAGTATGTCTGGATAGAATTAACTGAGCCTCAAATGGTACCTGTGTAAATGGGGGCGGCATAGTTCAGATGGTGGAGTGGTTTGCTAAGAAGTTACATGTTTTCCTGCTGATGCACCGTAGCCTCCCCCTTTCATGTGCGTAAAGGGATGACTTTAAAAGCAGGTTTTATTGCTGAACAGAAAGTGCTATACAAGTAATTGATCATTTATAGTACGATACTGGTGTCAAATCTGTTGTCATGGTAAAAACCTCATAACTTTGGTGTCTTCTTCAGCAATGATGTCAGAGGAACCCTGAAATCTATAAGAAGAAGAAGGAGGGTTTTTATTACTAGCAACTGTCACTGGCTTCTTCTGAAGAGATCGTGTGGCAGATGCTGTAGCAGGGGGGCGTCAACACACGAAACGTTTATTCAGATGTAATTATTTGATTTCAAAAGTTCATGTTATTTCACGCATTTATGAATACATTTATTTTTTGTATTTAAAAAAACATATTTTTGTTTTATTTGTTTAACTAAAAATATAAATATATGTCGTTCTCCAACCTTTTTCATGTTGCCATTTTTTTTCATTAATATAAAAAGGCACAACCTGCAAAAACCTTTTAGTGCATTAATACAATTGTCACCGTAACACTGAGTCAGCAAGAGCCCCGACTGGTTTCTTTACGACAAGATATAGAGTTTTAGATTCTCTCTTTTTCGCTGCTTTTTTTTAGGAAACTTGACCAGAATAGTTTCTTAACATGTCAAGGGTCAGATGTTTATGACTTAAGAGAAAATCCATTTTTAGTTTTTTTCAAAATAAAACATATTTGAGACAGTAATAATGGACACAACAGAATTTTAATAATTTCTTCTCTAATAATCTCTACGGCCCGGTATCATTGTTTATTCAAGACAAAAGTTTAGAAATGTTTGAGGTGTGTGTTATAAGCAAAATGCATGAAAAGATTTAAAAATAATTTAACTGTATTTCTGAATTCACTCTAAACCTGGAGGTTTTAACCAGGAAGTGATTCAACACACTTCTCTGGCAAGATGCCATCTACATATAAATAACAGTCACACAATCTTTTGCTTGACGTTGAAGTCGTGGGCTGAAACAAATGATTTACACAACTGTCTTGTATGATTCTGGTTAATGTCTTGTCGTTAATCTATCTTAATTGTTCTTGTGTTTTTTCTACTTCCCGAACATTCCCATCAAATTAATTTCCCCTTTTACTGTTATTGTAAGATGTCATTGATAATCTATGTTACTTATCTTTCACATCAGCATCTTCACCTACCTTTCTACTTTGAGCCAAGCATGTCACGGCCACAGAAAACGACGTATGTTGGATTTTAGTTTGACACATATAAGCTGATCAGGACCCACCGCTTTTTTAAATAGAGCAGATTAAATCATTTTCACTATCCCTCAAATATAAGATCTATTCCATTTGTTTTTCTTTGTTCAAATGTCCTTTCAAACAAGAATTTACAAGTGTATTATTTAATACGAGATTTACAGAATTGTGATTCTAATCAATCAAAATATGCAATGCTAACGCTAGCCCTCATCATCAAGCAAGTATATCATTCAGAGAAAGAAAATACCTGTAATAACTGTACAGTTTCTCTGTTCTTATGTTAGGTTGTTCCTACAATAGTTTGAGTGATGTGTTCAGTAAAGCATTATGGGGTGGACATGTAAAAGCTAGGTAAAAAGTCAGGTATAAATCACAACATTTAGGTAATAAATTGTACTTCGGTTCATAAATGGAGACAACATTTATTTTAAGTATAAAGTACTTTATAGATCATGAATTTTGGAAGTATTCTTCTCACATGACACCCATAAATTATGACATGACACACATAAGGAATATCTTATGTTATATTAGTATATACACACATGAAATGCTCACATGATGTTAATAAATCATCATATGTATAACAAGTATATTGGTTAGATAATGGATCACTAGACATAGAGATATACAGTAGACAGTATTCTAGTACATTAATAATTACACAAAACACAAAAACATCTATCCTGTGTTTACAACACTGGCAATATTGATATTGATTCTTAAATAATAAGAATCCTACTTATCTCCTGCTCCTTTTCAAACTCAATGAATATCTTGTCTGATCACCTGAAACTGTAGGTAAGTTGTTACAGTGGAAAATAGCATTAAGTTAAATAAATAAATGTATTAGGGGGAGAGATATAGTTTTACAGTAACATTTCTAGAATTTACATAGAAACAAAGATGATAATCCCACCATTTAGAGTTTCATCCTTTTTTACGACATATTTATAATTTATTAATACATATCCAAGTTCATTTTACAAGAGCCAGAAAACAGTTGGGACGCGAACAATTCCATAGAAAAATGTATTTTCCTTCTTATTGGAGAACCAAGTTGAGGTGACTTGGTCCACAAGAAAATAACCATCAAGGACTCATATCTCAGTGATTTATATACAACTTTTCTGTATTTTGTTAAAGCCAGGAACAGAGGCTTAGCAATGGATTTATTTATACTATTGAAGTTCCATCTTATCCATCACAGAACTACTCCTCCATGGCGTTGACATTAGCTCAATTGTCCCTCTTACTCAAAGCTCAAAACCCCTCCATCTTTGCCTCATCCTACTGCTTCTATTCAGCATATGAAATGAAGGGCTTTTATCTTTCAGACCCAGCAACAAGTGCACTAGTCCATGATACTCCAGCTACCATTTACCAAGTGTTTTTCTGTCTACGCCATGTATTTGTTAAATCCCTCTTTCCTACTACCTTTTTTTAGAAGGTGGTATAACAGCAAGCGTTTTCACTGGAGGGCTGTAGTTAAAATATGAGGTGGCCTATTTCTCCGTGATACAGGTGTTCACTTGACTGACCCCATTCTTTTCACCTCGTACAATTGAAAACTGCAGACTCAACTGGTAGTATCATGCATCTTGTGGCCCCTGGCCTGCTTACTGACGTCGCAGGTGTCTCCTGAGGGAATAATGTTTGAGGTATTACCTCTGATTAAACACGTGAGCAGCCTGGTGACGCAAATCTTTCTACCAGAAGAAGAGTTTGTGCGAGAAATTGGCGTCTCTGCTCCCTATTATCTGTATCATTTGTGTGGAACACACTTTGAAAAGATACTGGACCAAGTCGATGCAGAATATTTATTCAGTACATCGCGGGGGAGCCACTGATTTCTATGATAAACACCATATTGTGCTCCAGCCTCATGATGTGACAGGAAGCCATTAGGAACAGGAAGCAGTTTGACACATGTGTGTACCAAGATATATAAAACTGCTCTAATGGTGTTTGCCTAGTAAGGTGACACATTTAGACCATCTAAAGTTAAACATAAGGAAAACAATTCAACGTTGTTAGAGAAGAAAAAAAAAGAGAATTCAACTTGGAAGTTATGATCTAGATCAGCACTGGTTCGGTTGTTAAATTAGTTAATGTTCAGATTTTGTTCTTTTTATGGATTTACTGTTAAATTGTTTAAAGGGAAGTGTTGTTTATTTTATTTCACATCTTCATGTTCTACGACACACAACGATCTGTAACATTTAAAAAAAATGTTTTACAATTTCTTCCAGGACTGTAGTTTTTAGTCATTTAAAGGTGCAATACTTTCACCCATAAGGTTGTAAGAGAACACTAGGATATGTTTTGAAATAAAAATGAATACAATCATTTGAGATGAATGAAATACACTGAAATTAGGTAAATTAAATAAAAGCATGTAGCCAGTTATTGACTGGTTATTGACCTTTGGTGACCTTCACAAATAGGCTTCACCTTGACTGCTTTGAGAGAATAATGAGAAGGGAGCGGAAAAAAAAGTGAAATCATTGTGGAAACTACTTTAGACTACTCTTGTCCAAGTGCAAAACCATGTCCATAAATAATAATGACCTTGTTTTCACGCATTTGTTTTATTTATATACAGTCAAATAGAACCACTTGCTGGTGTCATACACTTGAATTAGAGTCTTAACTCCGGGTTGAAATGCAGGGCAAACAAGCTGAAGACATTCTTCAAGTAAGTATGTGTTATGAGAGATATTCATCATACCAATTCCCTGCACAACCAGAGGGAGCTCAGACACAGCTGCCTGACTTATGTGCCTTCAGGAGGATATGGCTTGGATAAATGAGAGGAAGGTGCTTGCTAAGCAAACACAGTCGTCATTAATATGAGACGTGACAGCACAGAGGCGTTTGGACGGATTCTTTACTCCCCCTACTGGAATCAAGGAGAACTAAACCACAACAGGTTTCAGCTGTTTGAGTTTAGACATATCTGCCAGCTGCAGCCAACATTCAACACATATTAATAATAACATATAACTAATTCAAATCAATCCTGGTTAAGTAATATTCATGAAACACATTTACAAACATGTCCTCGGAAGTGTTGTTGCTTCAGTGCTTCAGTTTATTTGAAATCATGCCCAAGTTTTCCAGCCAGTTTCTGTTGCTATTTTTATCGCTTCAGGTCTTAATCAGCTATATTCAAATATTAAAATAGTCAAACTCAGTCCCATCTGAGTTGTGATCTGTTTCTAGTGATGCTTTTACATCTAATGTGCAACTTCAAAATATTTATGAGTCCATATATTAAGTTAAGAAAATATTTTAAAGAGTTCAAATGTGTTAAAAATCAATAAATGATTGAAAATCAATAGGAAAAGCACTCGGAGAGCACAGGCAGCTTATTTCCATCTCTATTTGTATTTTACTCAATTTCATTGTTCTATATCTATGTTTCATACAATTATATTTATTTTCAAATTTAAATAAATTGAATAAACAGTTCTGTTCCTTGTCAACTAATGTGAAAACCCAACTCTCCTGACTCACTCCCATGTTTATAAAGGTTGAAGTCTTCCTCTCCAAGATGCAGTAAGTCTCTCATCATGACCATGTTTTTAACTTATTACTTTATAAAGATCTCCCCCGTCTGAAATCTGAGCAAACGAGAGGTTACAGAATACAATGAAAAGAGAGTTTTTTTCAAACAGACACATACTGATGAGTATAATGGGCGGTCCAAGATCAACTTAAGATTCTCTCAAATAAACAAATCTGTTGCCCTGTAATTGAACTCCATTAATAACTTTCTGAAATAGTTTGGTCCCAGACATGTCAATTACTTATAATACAAATACATGTGATGGAGATGAATTTAACTCAATTATAATATCAAGTGCATCAGTGGGACTGGTATCGGTATCTCTGCTAACACTTTATTTTTAGGTTTATCCAGAAAGCAATACATGGAAATACAAGATGAAATGTCTCATCATTTTGTGTTCTTAGGTTAATTTAAAGTTCAGTAAGTTGCCCCATTGTCAACCCTTAATATGAAGGGTACTGCACAGACTTATGTCTTCAATATAGCTAAGCTATATCGGTAATAAATAAAAGTACTCATCATTAGAAAAATCATACAATAGATTCAAGTTCTAATTCATAGAAAATAAAATGGAAAATAACCAAAGACGACATTCTCGCCCTCAAAAATAAATCACAAAGCCATCAAAGAATGGAACGGGCTCCCAGACAATCTAATGAACATAGCAGATTTTCATCGCTTATCACGGGCTGTCACTAGACTTTTAAACCACCAGTCCTGCTCACACTAATAGTAACACATAGGTAAGGTAAGGTAAGGTAAAGTATTTGGCCATCAGATGAATTTATTAGATTGTACTGTTTTTTTGTACATATTATTCTGTTTTTGCTTAATTTGTATATTGATGTATTATGTACTACAGATGGAAAGTAGCATTGTGCTAAATATATTGCAGCCATCTGTTTAATGGAACTGCACATTGTCCTTAAATAAACTGAAACTGAAACTGAAAAACAAGTCAGGAACATATTGTACGTCTATATCTTTACCACTAGATGACGCTAAATTCCAAATAATAGACCAGCTGTTGCTGTTACTCAAAGAAACATTTTAATTTCAATTTTTTTTCACAATCATAGGCAGCTGCGAGGTAACGATTAAATATCTGAATTACAAATATAATTTAAAAACAATTTACTTATTTGTTAATAATCACAAACTCACCACCTGTTTAAAGTGATATAAGGGATATAATATAGTGGATATAATTTCATTTGACAAAAACTGGGCCTTGATGTTCATGACTATAAAAAATGTGTATTGTCGTAAAAGAACACTTTCTTTTATAGTTGTGTGTGTGTTGTGTTATTTAGACTAATATTGCAATAATGCAGCTCCACCTGTTGCTCCATTCTACCATAAGTTGTTTAAAAAATAATCATCTTTCTGGGTTTTTTCTTGTTGCTATCATGACAGTTGACGTCTTCTGGAGTAATGACTCCATAAATGTAGGGTTACAGCAGATTCGTAGGGCTGAGAATAGGGGCATGTCAGCTCTGTTGCTAGGAAACAGGAAAAAGAAAGGAAAACAGAGGAAGGCAGAAATCCGGGTTGAGTGAAAGGATGGTGGGGTTCGACGCTTGGATAAATGGTGGAAGAATGAGAGAGAGTCAAGGAGAAAGACGTGTCAAACATGTTTTATTATGTTTAATTCAGGTGAGATCAACAGTGATTCTTTTGACTCTCAATTAAAAGGAAACACCTCATAAATGAGTCCGGTCGTATAACCACTGTGGTTCTCGAACAGTTCATTAGTACTGGGAACTCAAGCACACACAAAGAGCAAACACCTACAATCACACACACACATGCGCACGCACACACACACACACACACAGTGTCCTCTCATGTTGCACCCATTACCATCTCAATGAAGCTAAATATAGTCCCAACGTTGGGCCCTTCTTCTCAGCACGTCGGTGGGTCTGGCTTTGTTGTCCGTCTATTCGAGTGTTTGTCAAGCGTTACTGTGTCGCGCTCCAGTCTTTACTCTGGTCCGTGACACACTAACACAGGGCACATTTATTTTTGGTAGGCCGGGGATACGTTTGGGAGGGTTTGCCCCATATAGAGAAGATCATCTTTTACACATACAATCCATATAGTCAACTATTTATGGAAAATAAATGTACTGTTCTGACACCCATACTGCTTCTGACACAGAAAAGTAAGGCTTAGTCAATTTGTCACTTTGTCAATGAATCACTTGATATTTAAAAAAAAGTGGCGGAACATTTGAATATCTGAGCATATCGATTTTTAAACAGCAACCCCTGTAAAGGTTGTTTTTTTAAGCTTTTAAGTGCAGGACAATTTACTAACAACTTCCATGAAGGTCAAAATACAATATAACATATTTATATGGCTCTATAGAAGAAGTTATGATGGTTTATAGTCCAGTATGTCGACATATATTACCATCTAATATGTGTAATTGACGTTAGGTCCATAGTAAATGGGAAATTAGGAGCTAAGTGGAGTTAAGTGACAACACAGTCTTGTAATTACAATGTTATTAAAAATGACATAACCATAGATTCTGAAAAGATACAGTAGATCCAGCTGCTCTATTTACATATATGTTTTCAGTATTCATGTTATATTGAGCAATGTTTTTATACCTAGTATTTAGTTTTCTCTTTTTTGTTTTGTGGGTTGTTGATCATGGTTTACTGGGCTCTTGTCAAAACCTGGTAAACTATGGAATCGTTCGTGGATTGGATTCACGTGAAGGCTGTAAAAAGCTTTTTGACAAGCATTCAGATATGATCAGTCTGCATGTGTGTGTCTACAGACAAGGCTGTAGCGTTTCATTGTTGCGGTCAAGTGTGTCTACATCACTGATGAGCAAGTGAGGACAGCTGCACACAACATTCCTTACGTGACCTCCTTGCTCATAGTATTGTTGCATCGTCTTGGAAAGAGCAAAGGAAAAGCAAATATCTCCTCTTTGATTTAGTAAAATCACATGGTTTTGACTTACATCTTGAATCTAAATTTATATCGGTTACATTTATTATTCAACAATTCTATCTTATGACCAAGAACAAACTGTAAACATTTTAGCTTTACCTTAAGTTACTGTATGGAAAATATTGTAACTTTTTTCTCTTGCTTGAGGCAGAGCAACTCAAAGTGACATCCTTGTCAATTTTATAACATTAAAATAAAAAATCTATTTTTAAAACAAGATCTTTCTACACCTTGAGTTCACTGGTCCTTGTCCCATTATCAGAACAGTCGACCCGGCTACGCTCCGCACGTAACCGTGGTAACTGGGCTCCACAACCCAAGTTTGGCTTATCTGGAGTGCAATGGATTATGCCTGCAGGGGCGTCGAACTCAATCACTCGAGGGGCAAAAATGTCACAAAGTCCTGGTAGCGAGTCCAACAAATACATATTTATCGAACAACGGCCACTCCTTTAACAGGGAACAGGAACAGAATGTGTTTTCAGTTACACTTTTAAATGATTATTAAAGCATCTCCGCGGTTGACTGGGCACACAAGAAACAATAATTAAAAAACACATTTGATTTTAGTGTACTTTCAATTTTAGGCAACTATATTCATTTAAAGCTATATTCAATTAAAGCTTGTAACCTGGCAACAGGTGATCATGTTTCTTAGCTACATAAATAATAATTTTCTCTCTCAAAATCGTTTTTTTTTTCTCTACCTACCACGCTAACTACGCTATCGGGTAAGTAAACTACCAACAACTTTTCACTGGTGAAAAAGAACATCTGTAAATAATGTAACACTGTGGAGAGGAAAAGGAATTATATTTGGATATTGCGCTAATTTGTTAGATTTCAAGCAAGTTAGCTCTCTATATTGTTGTGTCTACTTCAAGTATTCTTATTTCTGCCTGGGATCAAATACCTTTTAAAACCGCAAAGAATCATAAAAATGTACCATCAATGACATACACAATGAATGAATATATTTTTTATTTGTTGTTTATTATGCAATTAATTTTGTGTTATTTTTAGATTTCAATTCAAATACAGTAATAGATAAAATAAAAATGTATACAATATTTTTTATTTTTGCCATATGGGCTTTCAAAAAGTTAAAACATTCCAAGATCTAACATTAGATATTAGATTTAAATTTAAGCGACCTTAAATCAACGCATTAGATAATCTTAAAAAACAACAGAAGGACAAATTATACAATGAAAAACATCAATACAGAGAAATGGATGGATGAACAAGTACTTCTGCAGTTTGAGGTCATTTACTGAGTTGTGGAAAGATGGAGGAAAAGGGAAAAACTGTAGAGGACAGATGGAGGTTGAGAGAGAAGTAAAGTTATGATGAATAAATAAAGTTACCAGACAGCAGATCTGAAGACAGTTGTGCCTGCGGAGAGAAAGGTGTCGGTGAAAATATTCACTTCTCTCTTCTATCACCTTCAACAAGAGTTACTTGTTCGGATTAGCAGCAGCTATTAGGAGAAGGTCATTTTCAAAGACCTAAGACAAGCATTTAACACCAGACTGATAAAACATTTTTTTTGCTTAAAGGTTAGATTATAATTAGAACAACGAATATAGACTCTCTGAACGCCGACAAGACTCCCTGCCGGTCATCATCCCTGCACTCTAATTATATCCTCAGCTATATGTAATCTCAATTATTCAACCCTCACCTCTCAGTTAGGGGCGTTAGATGCTGCTGCTCATCCAGTCCTGGCAGAAAACCAACTCCTCTCATCTTGGAAATAATAATTCTACTCTCGCGGCTTAATGGGAGGTTTTCTCTTCATTATGTTCCCTATTTTCTGGTACGCCTAATGAGACGGAGGTCGCAGACCATTGATCACTGCCTCCGTCATTAGAACCAGTGTCACCTTTGTCCCGGGGCTCTTCTTCTGCTGCTTCCATCGCCCACTTCACTGTCACTTGTGCTGTCACACTCTCAGAGAATAGAAACATGTCAATTCTGCTCCTTGACTATCACCTGTTGCTCACTGAGGTTGAGTTCTGTTTTTATCTATGAGGGGTTTAGTCACCATTCCATCAACAAATCCGTTGACTGAATGTTTTTATGAAGAAAAAAAACAACCACCTGACCAATATTACATGTATTCTGTTGCTAAGCACTTCTAGAATAAATTGCCATTAAATACCACCTTTACTGCACCACATCTTGATATTATAAAATGACAGGACAATTTCAATGCAACAAAAAGCCCTTCATCAGACAGAAATGATGATTAAACTCTATTCAGAAGCTCACATAATAATGGCGTAATGTCTGCTCCTCATTCCACTCACCGAATCAGAATCAGAATCAGAATTCTTTATTGCCATTATTAGTGGAGAGGGTCCCACTAATTAGGAATGTGTGCAACATCAAGCATTAAGCTTTAAACATAATACAATAACATTTAGAATTTGGCTATTTACAAAGTGCAGTTGCGGAAGTGGAGACAATTAAAACAGGTTTGTATTCATGAGTCTTATTGCAGAGAGGAAGAAGGAATTGCTGTGGCGGGAGGTTCTGGTCCTGATGGAACCGCCTGATGGCAGAGGTGTAAAGAGAGCTGCAGAATGTACTTTAAAAAAAAGACCTCATTTCTATCCCTTCACACCTAAGTTAATTAAAAAACACCTACATTTCCTACTCCTAGAACATGCAAAATACTTAAATCCCATCTGACGAGTGACAACCATTTTGTGTTGTGCTCATAAATTGCCTCGTACATGTTTTCTTTGCACGTACTTTTATACTTTAATCTTATTTATACTTTATCTGTCTGTTCATCTATCTACTATATACTTGTCTGTCTGTTGTGGTACTCATTGTATAATGCTCTTTTTAAAAAGCCCAAACACGCCCAAAAATATAAAAAATAAAGAGAATTAGAAGTACATTATCAAACAACAAAAATAACAATACATTTACAACATAATAACGATATAATAACAAAAACAAAACACGACACTGTGACCATGAGATGTCTATTTGAATGTTTCATAAATACTTTTCAAGATTTGATAAGTTTAGACACTGAAATAGGTCAAATAATTGAACTCTAGCTCCCTCTCATGGGGGAACTTTCGCCTCAGTAGACTTTAGTTTATTAAGAGACTCCGAACATCACTATCTGGGACATTCAAGTTCGACATTTTTCATTGTTTTGGGAAATTATTGGTGGACATTGTGCATAGAATCTCATGGATAATGCAATGTATGTGTTTTAACATTGAGGATATAGTGACACAAAAGAGCGCTGGAAAGTGCATATAATCTGTTTTTTTTATTCGTCTAACGTTGTTTTATTACTCGTCTTTAAAGTATACATTTGATTTAGTTGTTAAAGCTAAAGCTCCTGTATACATCAACAAATCAACGATGCAATAAAAGACATCGTGCGTAGAATATATCTGTGAAATCGTGCGTAAAGTATAAGTTTGGCTGGTCGTGCTTTACGCATGCTCTCACGAAGTGTCAGCCCACAAAGGAGACGAGGACAGGATAGGACGGACGAGTTACCTGTTAAACCATCGCAGAGGAGGGTCGTGGACGAGACCTGTTGAGGATTCTTCTCAGAATTCGGTTCTTTTCATCGACAAAAACACTCTCTTCGTCAGAATTGAACAAGTAACCAGACGATGGCATTGATTCAGTTTTGAGTTACTTTTTGGATCGTTTTCTTTTACGCACAGCGCAGAGTAAGACCGAGGTTTTTTTAAAACCGAGGATCGTGTTCTGGGACTGGAAGGTGGTCGAGGATGTGAGGAGGAGGATGGACTGAAAAAAGTGCCCTCGGTGTCTTTGCGCTTCGGGGGCAGCACCGCGCCCTGCTTTTCTCGAAAACATCCTAATCCACTTTTTTTTTTTCTTTGTCTGCCCCTTGCGTTCTGGTTCGTCCTGACAGAATGGCTCGGTTCGGAGACGACGTCCCGGGCTTGTTGAGCTCCGGCGATGGAGGTTCCGAGCGCACCCGGACCCGCGATGGAGCGGCGGTGTCCACAGGTGGCATCTCCCCGGCGTTCAAGCAGACCAAGGCGCAGCGGGCTCGAACCATGGCCCTGTACAACCCGATCCCCGTGCGGGAGAACTGCTTCACCGTCAACAGGTCCCTGTTCATCTTCGGAGAGGACAACATTGTCAGGAAGTACGCCAAGAAAATCACAGAGTGGCCATATCCTTTCATGACAGCCTGGTAAGAAACACACTGTTGAATAAACGGATCCATTATTAACATTGAGTGTTGCTGAAGTTCAGGACCATGGACAGCTCTTCACTCACACCTCAAACACCAAATAGTTCACCCACATTTTATTTTACTTAATTTACAAACATAACTGAAATTTATTTATTTTGTACACATGTATTAGTACACCTGTCCATGTGTATGAAACAGCAATGAATTATCTATTTAAAATCAATGGTTAAACTGTGTTTTGCTTGCACACTTGGTGGTCAGTATTGAGCTGAGACATGGATCAATAGCCAGTGTTTCTATTATTTAGGAGTTATATATTTTTTATTTACCATAACATAAATCCATGTTTATATAATCCCGTTATATTGGGACCATTGGTCATTTTCCTTAAAGAAAATGAATTCATAGCCTCACAAATCCCATCTTAATATCAAAGGAAAGCAACTTCATTATATCAGACTATGTGGGAACTTGCATGCTTGAGTCCCTGGCTCCTACAAGGTTTTTTAGTGAAGCAGCCAAAACATATAAGCTTCTCTGGGTTAGGCATAAGTCATGATATTATTAACGAAAATACCTGTATAAGATTTAAATAAATTATAGGGCATAATAAGAAAACAAATATAATTTTTTATTCATATGTAACAATGACACAAAAGGTATCTCGGTCACAGCTGGCATGTCGGATCGATAATCTTTAAAGCACAGAATCTTGCATCTGAGCAGTCGTTGGTTTAAGACACTCTCGTTTCCGCAGGAGATTTGTGTCCTCAGAGTGTAAACACTGACAGAGTAAACACACAACATGTGAATGTCAATTTGTGATTCCCTCATTATCGCAAATATAAAGAAGGCTTATGTTTAATCTTGTAAGTCACCATCACTAGAGACATGTGTGCGCAGTACACTTGTGTATCACCTTGAGATGAGTTATTATATTGTTCGTGGATTTATGTGCAATGTTATGTTGATCTCAGAGGGATCAATACAGTTTATCAATCTATCTATTGTGCTAAAAATTCAAGATACTTGAATATTATCAAAGGCAACGTTTTATTTTTTATCAATGTATTTCTTTATGTATAATAGAATAATTAAGTCTACATTTTAAAATATCTCTTTGATCTTCTAGTTAATAAGTTCTAAAGGTCCTAAAGAAATGATGTTCGGTTGTTTCAGGGATGGTTTTGATAAACTGAGATTGCTTTTCCTCCGCAGCTGTCAGACTTTGTTACTATCATGATCAGAACCAATCATTCTCAACCTTTTGTATTGTATATTGTATTGTATTAGTATTATCAGTACTACTACTAGTTTTAGTACTAGTATGATTGTTAGAAGTATTATTTTTCTTTAATTGATATTATTATTTTGTTCATTTATATATACCTCCTTCTCCAGATATATTGAAATCCATGGTCCATTTTGATGTTTATTTGTTTCAATCTCATCAGTTTCAGTAAATCGGTAAGTTATTAAACGTACACTTTAAGTAAGAAACATTTTAGTTTTATATACTGTACATCATAAACAAACAACTGGATTTGAACAACAATCAAATGGTTTCAGCTATTATGTCAGTTTTCAGTAATTGAACACTTCGAACCAAACACAATGTCTCATTTATATACATCATACACAAGCAATCCTAATATTTTCAACTACAATCAGATATTTACAACTGGGGTCAACCAAATCATCAACTGGAATCAAACACATCATCTGTTATTGAACAAGTTTCAGAAGTTCAAACAAGATTTATTTTAAAGGGGCAGAGAAAAGAACACTTATAATGATTTATTATTATAGTTTTCTTTATTATATTGAACAAAAAATGACTTCACACTTGAGTTTGTTTTTAGTTATAAATGTTACATAATGTTGTTTATCCAAGTCTTTGAATAAGTTTTAATTATGTACGTATTATGATCATTTATTAATATAATTTGAGCATTTTATGTATAATAGTAAGTAAGTAAGTAAGTAAAGGTTATTTCTAAAGCGCCTTTCTACACCAGGGTCACAAAGCGCTTTAACAATCAAAAACAATACACAGTTAAAATACATTTAAAAGGTCAAGACACATAAGACAAACACATGAGTCCCAGACAATTGGAGGGAAAAGCACAAATAAAAAGGTCTTAAGATGTGTATAATGTGCTCTTTGTGTGTGTCATATGAGCAGTATGATTCACAATATTTAAGTCATATTTTTTTGTAGTATTCTTGGAGTTTTAGAGTCAAAAACTTGTCTTTGAAAACCTTCACACTGGTTAGGATTTTAATTGGTTAAGTGTTTCACATTTTAACTACTTTTCATCTGCCTAAATGTAGTTCCAACATATGGTTGATGGAATATAATGTACGTGAAACCACTTTGACCACAGTAAATACACTACTCTGAGTCTCTGCCACCAGATTACATGACTGACCTTGAAAGCATTGATAAAACAAATCAAGTGAAATTTCATGTCAGAACAGCTTAGATGGTGGAAAGTATATAACAGGAACAGAGCAGCGTTTCTCCGGTAAATCCGCTCTGTCAACATTGGAAGAGAAAGACTTGCTTCAGTCTCACTGTCGTCAGTGCGTGAGTCATTTACTGGAAATGATTAATTTACCCGCAACACGACCGAAAACCTTTTAATTAAAAACCAAGAGATGTTTTTAAGTCCTTGATGAGTTTGATTTTTAAGTGGTCCTTCTTCAATAAACGACACAGACTTCAGCCTTCACTTCTCAGAGGTGCACAAAAAGTGATGGTTTTCTACAGCTTTCTGCTCACCTGGAGCACCTGAGCAAATGTCTTCCATTGTTCTTCCCTGTTTACCAGCTTTGAAAAGCACAAACATAACCAGAAATATGATCAGGATGTTTATTGTGAGCTGAATTTGTCCGTCTTTGGTGGTTGTATCCAATTTCGTAAATATAAGTGGTGTCTATTGTTGAATTCTCTAGTGTTAGATTACAGATTAAAGATACTTCCTGTGGTTGTAGAATAGAAAAATGACTGTATTGACTTATAAAATGATGGGTCTTAATTAATGTTTGTGTATTGACCAGAACAAAAAGATAAAATAGGTTTATACAGGTTAATGTGTGAGAAGAGTGGTTATTATATTTAAAAAGATTTATATTTATTGTTAACAAAGATTAAAATAAGCTTGCCCTTAACTAATAGAATATAATCTTCTACACAGTTTAAATTATAATGTGAATATTTATATATAATATCCACGTTGAGTTGCAGATTTTTGTATCCCATCCAGAAGTATTTCTTCGTTGTTACCGTCCACATTTCTAATTTAGCTTGTTTGGTAATGCATGAGAAGACACATCGTGTTTTATTGATCTGTTGAGAGGAAGAAGCTACAAACGGGGGCCTCAAAGGAAAGGAAACAAATAAGACCAAATGATGAGCTTCTGCTGCAATGAGCTCGAAAAAAACATCTACAGCTTTCAATCTTTATTTTCTTCCAAAGAGAGCTACAATCTTCTCCTCCTAGAAAGCATACATTGAAAGTAAGACACACAATTATTAATCATGTGATCGGCAAAAATATATATAGAGATTCAATTTCTCAAACTGTTTCCGGGTCTGCCCTGTGGACTCCTCCGTGACATTCAGTCAGAAGGGCTAAAATAAAATAGTCTTTTCATATATAATCTCACATCAGGTGCTATTATTCAGGGATAGTTTCACAAATATGAAGGAGAACTAGCGACCGGTCCCAGCAGGGCGTCTCCTAAAGGTCAGTGTTTTGTTCCAAGCAACACTGGCCACAGTGGCTTTTCCCTAAGAGCCTTTTCTTTTCAATTAACCACCTCAGATCAATTCAATACGACAACACCAGCGGCAGAGTGTTGACAAGAGAATAGAAGAACATTTGGTGCTCAGTTACTGCTCATGTGTGGGTTTGTATGACAAGCCCAGTTCATGTTTTTAGTTAAAATATGCTTTTTTTTGTGGGAAATTAGCATTTAGCAAAACAGCTGACGGAGCTCTGGATGTGAGAGCGAGTGAACGAGAACTGACAGCTGCTCCTCTTCTTATATGATCCCCCCTGAGACACCCGCAGAGGGAAGTGTCCTGCTGAGAAGACACAACCCTGAATAATTTATTGTTAATACATTTTGATTCGGCGTGTTTGAGCAGTACTGCAGGTCATCTAGTTTTATTTTTTTTATTTTTTTCCGAATTAAGGTTGAAAAAAAGTATAAGGATTTCCTGTCAAAAATCAAACTGCAACTTTTTACATAAAAGTGTGTTAGAAATAAATGTCTGTCCATGACCTTTAAAGATCTAATATTAGGGTTCGTTCACTATTCAATTCAGTTTTCAATTTTATTTAAAGTGTCATTTCACAACAAAGTCATCTCGAGACACTTTACACTTTAAGTAAGACTATAGTGGAGAAACGAAAAACAGATATTGCCGAAGAGTAAGTAAGTAAGTAAAGGTTATTTGTAAAGCGCCTTTCTAGACCAGGGTCACAAAGCGCTTGAACAATCAAAAACAATACACAGTTAAAATATATACTTTTAAAGATCAAGACACATAAGACAAACACAGAGTTCCAGAAAATCAAGGAAAAGCACAAATAAAAATGTCTTAAGATGTTTCTTGAAGGAGTCAGTAGATCATCAAACACAGAGGGAGAGGACAACAGCCTGGAAGGATTTCTCTCCTCTGGTCCGGAAGCGTGTTCAGGAACCATCAGTAGATTCTGATCCACAGACCTCAGAACCCGAGCTCTAGATCTGAAAGTAAGAACCAGAATTTTAAAATTGATCCTGAAAGAAACTGGCAGCCAGTGAAGAGTTTTAAGGATCGGGTAAATGTGAGTTCTTCTACTAGAGCGGGTCCGAATTCTCGCTGCTAAGTTTTGCAGGCGAGACAAATCCTTCTTGTTTAGACATGAAAATTAAACTGTAACAATAGTCAAAACAAGAAGACAAATCATGTTGCAATAGAATAGAGCAAAGTCCTATTGGCCCGACATAAATCATAAAAAATAACAAAGTAACATTTTAAAAAACCACAGGGTCACTCTATAAAACTCCCGTATCGTGTTAAAAGCGTGAGTATTGTGATAATACAAGTTGTGCAGCAGGGGATCTTTAATCCAATTCTTTTATCCTTTGATCCAAGAGGAAAACTACTTTGATTCAATCCTGGTGGCAGATATATGACTCTTTTGAGTTTTATGGAAGAAGAAGAAAGATAGCTTGCTAAAATGTTGAATGGAAATGTTAAGAGAGGGCTACATTGTTAGGGTTTTTTTGTGATCATTTTTCTATTTTCATAGCCGTCTGTAACCCAATACCCTCTTCTCGTTTTGTGAGTTTATTTGTCTATTTTTTATTTTCATCTGTCTTGTTGCTCCTTCATGTTAGCACATACAGTGCACTTTATAAACAAAGTCTGCTTGACTGCCAGTCATTTATGCTGTAGGAATGAGTAGCTTAAATTCAGGTAGAAATTTGTTTTTAATCACAGGACAGTACTGTTAATACTGTCAAAACACAATTGCATAATTTGAACTGATCCATTGATGGGATAGTGAAATCTCTGTAAAAGTCCTTTGTGTTCTGCTCTTAGTTTAACTTCGGTCAGCTGTTGTTATTGAGGTGTTTACAAAGAATTATCAGTCTATGCTGTGCAGTTCTAGGGGCGTGGCTTCAGGGGACAGGTGGTTAAAAATTCAGATTTCATAGCATACTTCTAAAACTTCATGTGTGTTTCTTGGTTTTGACATCTTGTTCTGTGACACCATGGTGGCCATAATTTTCGTGCATCGTAATGAATAGAAGGAAAATTTCTTTATGTTTCTGTTCATTGTGTTACAGAAATCCAAGTGACTGTACCTTGGTTTGAAACTCCTGTAGTGGCTTGTGAATTTTCTTAGCTTTTATCCGAGAGATTAGAATCACATAAGTGCTCTACAAATATCACCTAATTACTTACTTACTTGCTTATTTACTGACATAAACCTAATTAAAAAAGGCATAGTTAGTTTGAGGTTCGTCATAATGCTAACCATAGTTACCACCGTAACGTTCCCACATGACATTTATCGTTGGCCCTGACTCGGTCCCGTGCTGGTGCATATTCAGAGATTCTCAGGGTTTCACACTCTGTCTCCTTGTCTATTTTTATGCTCATTTGAGGAGCCGGCATGAAGCGCAAGCATCACTGTGACTCATGCGACTGCTCACGAGACAGTTTGCTGCTAAAACCGGTGGACGACGCACCGTTCACGTCACACAGCAGATGACGTGAAGCACAAACACGGGGGTTCATAACAGATGGTACGTCTTCCAGTGAAACTACGTGAAGAGTATCATTAATGCAACCTATCCGTGATGAGGTACGTTGGACGTATGTAACCAGGGAGGCAGTTCTCTTGGCCAGATATTTCAGGACTGACTTTAAGACGGAGAGGAACCTGTTGCCGTGGATACCTCGGCTGTCTGATGCTCTCTCAGCATCCATATATTCCTCTTTTCTCCACATCTCAGTCTCCTCACGTCATCTTTGTGTGTCCTTGACTTCTTCTTCAGGAAATACGTCTACATTACTCTCAAGAGTTTTCATTTTTTAAGGCTATATCTGATGGTATTGTGACTCTGTTGTGTAGCGTCTGCTCTCCCACATGTCCCTGAGCAACCCGCTGCCGACCCAACATCGATCCAACTGATGTCAGCCTTAACTGCTCTTATTGCTTCAACAGAAGCTCGACTCTTCATATATAAGATCGTCTTAACCGATCGCCTCTCAAACCACAAATCACCTCTTCCCTCACTTTAGCTGCCTTTATTTCCTCGTAGCAGATTCAACCAACACCTCACAGTACAGGCTCTGCCCACACATTGACTTTAAAATGGATGAGCTGGATATAGTTTGTGGCAGGACCTGGATTGAACCCAAACTCCTGTTTAATAGGTCTTTAAGTATGAAGCAGAGGACCTTTCTGCATGTTTAAAAAATGAAAATATTGACAATTTAGAATGATCTCTATATTCACCAATACAAAGAGAGAGCAGACTTAGAACGAAACACTCATTCAAACCAATATTGTTTTTATCTATTACGTTGGAAATTTAAGCGATATGCTGTCTGGATCATAAATATTATTTAATGAATGTATTTATGAATGTATTTTGTTTTCTTTTAATTTAATTCATTATAAAAAAAAAATGTGTTGCAATAAAAGTTTTCTGATTCTGATAATTTACCGTTTTTAAGCATTTAAATTGTGGATAAAAATGAGCTCATAGGGACATAAGGAGGCAGTAGCATTCCAGATCTTGCTCGCCCAACACACACAGTAAACACACACCAGTACTGGAGCTTGCAGACTGACAAATGTCCAAAAGATTTTTGGATGTGAATTAAAAATCCAACCAAAATGCATTCATCTGTCCCTCGCTTTATGACATTAATAAAACGTTTTTTTAAGTAGTTTTCATGCATTATTAGATTTCCAAAGCAAGTTTTTTTGTTATTCTCTTAATGTCTTATTTTCTTGTTACAAATATATTTATTATAAATAAAAGTTTAATGTGAGGTTAAACTGTGACATGTAAGGCCTCTAGATCTTGATAAGTTGCAAACTGTATCACATCCTTCAATCATTGCAAGTTCTTTAACATTTGTGGTCCACGCCATTCGAGTACATGATCCTCGCCACCATCATCGCCAACTGTATCGTCTTGGCTCTGGAGCAGCACCTCCCTGGCGAGGACAAGACCCCCATGTCCAAGAGACTGGTGAGACTTAATGCACTCAACAGCATCTGATTTGGATCTGCCGGGCCAGCAGCTCCCTCATCTCAGTCCACCGCCGACGGTGATTCATGTGTTTATCCGTCTTGTGCACTCCCAGGAGAAGACAGAGCCCTACTTCATTGGGATGTTCTGTTTCGAGGCTGGGATAAAGATCATCGCCCTCGGCTTCGTCTTCCATAAAGGCTCTTACCTTCGGAATGGATGGAACGTCATGGATTTTATCGTGGTCCTCAGTGGGTGAGTGTATTTTTGAGACGTTTTTTTTCAATGAACAAAAAATTTGTGAATTAGTCGCAGTGATTGCACTGTATTGTTAATGTTTTAGGTTTTTTTTTCAAAGGAATCATGGTGAAAAGGAAAGTATTTTTGGAGAAATTCTGTTGTAGATTTCCAGTTACACATCAGTACAATTTGGTGGAAGGAAAAGTGATGAAAACAAAGCAGAAGTCATTAAGCGAGACATATTTATAACTGCACATTAACATCTAATCGAATCTAAGATGCATATCTTTTCACATTTTCCATTATGAGATTCAAATTTCAGTGTTGAATTATCTCTTATATGGAGGAACTTAAACTTTTTCTTCTTGTTTCCTGAAATATTGAAGAAAACTTTATTATGTATGTGCTCACAAACATCCCCTAAAAAAACTAAAAACATGAATTGATTAACTACATGATTCTTAGAGAGTTCTATATTTATCTGCATCTTTTATAATGGACTGGTTGAATTCAGGTAACAATCTCCTGCCTCACTGTGGGGGTGAGGAAGGAAGTGAGGTCAGCGAACAGAGGAGGAGATGATGCACTGAACATGCCAGGTCTGCTGCATGTTACTCAGAAAACTAATAGTGGAACAAGAAAGGATAATTCAAGAAATTATTTATATGTTCCTTAGATATTTGAAAATATTCAGCATGTGAAACTCACTATAATTCATTTAAAAGTAACCAATGACAAAACATTATTATTACAATATTGACGTTAACAAGTGTCTTTAAAGTACTTTAAGTGTCACATAGATTGACACAAATATGAAGCCATAAATATTATTATAAGTAAAGCTCTGACCACAAAAGCATTTTTTGTCTGAGCCCCAAACTGGTCCGTGCGAAGCTAAAATAGATGTGAAAAAAAGCAGATGGCACTTGAAGCGAGAAAGCTGTTATCATAGTTGTTGGAACACCCTGAATGAAAATCAGATCGAGGAACGGCACCGTCCCTGCCAGCTACCTAGGGATGCTAAAATGAATACGGAAGCAAATCGGATGCTGTGGTACAACAAGAGATAGACGCTAGTGGCACTGAGGAGACTTGTGGTTCTATACTCTACACGCTAATAAACAGGTCGAGTCTAAATGCGAGCCCTTTATTAAAGAGACAGCGACGGCAGGAGGCGACGCCCAGTCGCTTTGTGTCGGAGACAAACGCAAGAAACTCACGACTTCCTACTAACGTTTACTAACAGGATCGTTGGATTAATTTGGCTTGGTTTGGACAGTAGAATTCAAATGTATTTTACATCCTGCTTGAAAATAACATTTTGCTCTGACGTCTTTGCTGAATAAACATGAAAAGCTGGATTGTAATTCTCCACAAGAGGGCTGTAGTTGTTAAAATATACTGTTATTTCTCCCAAAAGATTCTCCCTAGATTCAGGTGTTTAGAGGCAAAAGCCGTGATCAGTCACCTTCAACAAAAGAACAATTTGTTGAGTTGATAAGAGTTTGCGTTTAGCCTCTGGCAGAGCAGCTTCTTTAGAGTTTATATATTGGATGAAGATTAAGTTAAACTGTTAATTCACATTAAAGTGTACCCGATGCTGCTTTGGAAACAACACAATACATTTTGTATCTAATAATAATTTGTTGGATCTTTCACTTGTGCTGTAATGTTCATGGTTTTTTTTTCATTTTGCCAATGATTCATCCAAGTGGGAAAACCCTACGCCGTTATTGTTTGTAGCTGAAATCTGAGTCTTGGCAGTCGCCCGTGTGTGTTTGTGTCTCCGAGTGTGTCTTTGCTTATTCGTGGGGACGACCAAATGTGCCACTACTGCACGTTTTCAGCCAACACCTTCTGTCTGTTTGGCAGAAACAAGCCTTTAAAAAAGAACAGACTCCACACACGACCATGATCTCCCTCCACCTTTTCTCTCTCTTCACACACTGACACGAACGAGGTACACAAACACACAACTGTCCAATCTAATTTGAATTGGTTGCCTGATCGATTCCTGACATATCCATCCTCAGCGGGGTGAGTGTGTCCCCATGAACTTTTCCCGTGGTGACAGAGGATCCTGCCTTCAGTCAGGCTGTCACTGGCTGGAGTCCTGCTGGTCTTCTCTTCAAAGCCACCAAATAAATCAAGACCCGGATAGAATGCTTTCGAAGAACGACATCCATAAGCTCATTTTCAGGGTTTGGGAGGTTTGAAACAAGTGTTATTGTTTAAATTGTACTGCACAATAACTCACTTAAGAACGTTCCATTTTAATAGTTCATTAATGTTACTGTTATTAATATTAGGTATAACATGTATGTATGTTGATAAAAAGCTTTTTTTTTCATCTTTCATCATTTTATCATCCTATTAACGTATCATAATACTCTATATAACCCAGTTAAACAGAAGGCTAATCAATAAGATTAAGTAATAATCTAGAACAAAGACAAGATGTTAACATAACTGACTGATAAACCACAGATAGCGGAACATATTATTAGTCTGAGCGTCAACAGTGTTGACAGAAGCAGAGCAAACATTTGCTCCTACACTGCCAGTAATAGCTGTAATATCATCCTTAAGCGCTTTTCCAGAGATTAAATCCGATTGAACTCAAATGTCATTTGGATGTTAGAAATAAATGACAAAACAATTAAACTCAAGTGTACCGTAAAGATTGGCTGGATCTGGGTCTTATCTTTGGAATTGAAATGATTAATTGAATAGTTTTGACGATTAATTTTGATCAGCGATCATCCAAACATTTAAAAATAGTATTTATCTATTCTTTATAAGTTATTTCTATCATACATAACATCATTTTAATCAGATATATTTCATGATATACTCATCCTCACGCTATTCTATTCAAATAGTTCATCATCATATTTCATTTTATTCAAAAAAAACCTTTGATTTCACGTTAATAATTACATAATGAGTGTATGTTCCCAGGTGGTGTGAGGGGAGACAAAAACAAAGAAAGCAAATGTGGCAAGCGTTAAAAGAGAAACCTTCAAAATACCTGGTTTGACTGACAGTCACAGGCAGGATGCCGTCAGTCACAGCTCGGTCTGTATCAGGGCTCAACGCTTGTCACCATGGATTCATCATGCACTGTTATGCTGTCAGTTTCTCTCCATCATCATGGCTCACAAAGCCACAGTATGTTTCCCATGTCGCGCCCGGAGATAAATCCACAGCAGGTTTTCTAAACACCATCAGTAAAAGGGACTTATTAATCAACTTCTGAAACCAGTCGGCGCCTTTCGATTTGTGAGCGCCAACATGTCCTCTCGGTTCCCTCTTGACCTCGGTGATGAACACACTTGTCTCTGCGAGGTGACGGCGCTGAAAAGATACGACCGTTGACACCGACTTGGCCATTAAATTAAAAGTTTTATTAAGACTTTGACAACTTGGAAAGAACTAAATCAGTGTGTGACCCTTAACAAGGGTTTGTGCCACTTAAGACATTTATGATTATTTATTTAACACTCAACCTTAAAAAAGTTAAACGTATATTTTGAAAAAAAGCATTTGATATTTAGTTTTTCTATTAATCAACAATAAAAGTTAGATTTAATCTTCACCTCTCAGAACATAAACATGTTCTTATACAGTAGTTGCAGTGCATTATGGGATAGGTGTGTGAATGTCTGAACTGACATTCCAAAAGCAAACGATGTAAAGTTTACATTACATTATCACATCCACCTGGTTAACGCTTATGTTTTATCTCAGGGTCAAGTTGACCCGGAGGCCCGGGAACAAATGTGTTTGTGGTATCTCTTGTGTTGTCTCTGGTTTAGGGTGAACGACCTCAAGCACTGCATAAGTAAGGTTGTTATCATTGACCCAGAGACAACACAAGGGATACCACAAACACATTTGTATCCAAACCCACTGATAAGTTTTCACTGAGATGTGATATTTAAAGACAGGAGAGAGATAGCAGGTGCATAAAACGCATCTCACATAAAAAATAAACACACATTAGTACACAATTACACCTTTTTTATGACCTAGTCCAGCTTTTTTACTGTGTATTTTTATTTACATTTTTGTTATTATTTAAGCGACTGTAGTAGTATTGTATGTAAGCACACATTTTTACTATCATTCTATTGTTTTCTATCTTTTTCCCATTATATAATATACCGGTAATTAGATTCACTGTCTTGCTCATTACTTTTTAACGCTCATTTTTAATTATTACAGCTGGATAATAATCTTTCCCTTCTCATTAGTATTCACCCTTCCTCAGATAGAAATAATGTCTTTTTGTAAAGACCAGGGTCACAACGGTCACGCATCCCACCATTCTCACACACAATAACACACTGATGGGAGTAGGCTGTGACGCAGCACGCCAGCTCTGCCATCAGGATCAAGTGTCTGGGATTGAACGCGCAACCTCTCCTACCGTGAGCAGCCCCTCTACCATCTGAGCTGTGACACACCTTAATCCTAGTTGTGATCAAGACTTTTTCCAGATTGAGATCACTACTTAGGCCAAGACCATATTAAGAAGGAAAAGTACACACAAACTATATACATTCACTTGATAATGTTGAAAAACATTAGCATTATATTTGGTGTCTATTTTCAGTCAGTTTATTTCAGTTGGATTTCTTTGGACTGTAAGGATGTATGTCAACATTTGTGTCATATATATCAAGCTTCAAGTCCACTAGAGAGAACCTGACATTGATCAATGGTGTCAAATTAATTCGCACAAAGGCACGAAATCTTTATAAAAGTATATCTTTACCAAGGTGTCCCTAAGAGCAGATACATACTGTAAGTCTGATTGTGATAGTATTTTTTATTCTTGGATTCTTCTTCTATTTAAAATTATCTCTGTGTTTGTCCTCCTCCATGAAACAATTACCAAGCAATTTATTTTAATTAAACTACTATTTTACAGTTATTGGAAGTCGCTGTGTTTGAGTTCAAGAGACACAGGAAAATATATTTTATTCAGGACGAATAAAGGATAATTTGGGGGAAACCACATGAGGCATGAAGGTTAAAGCAAATCTTAATAATATATTCACCTCAGGAGTTAAAATAAGAACATCCATCACGTAGAGAGAAGAATATTTCAGTCTAAATGATTCTTTGTTGCCACTGACTGAAGACAAGACATGGAAATAACAGTTGTCGGCGTGTGACAAGTGCAGGAAAGTGAGCTAAAAACAGAAGAGAAATGTTGGCGAGGAATGAATAGCACAATTTGCATTCACTCCTCTGTTCACTCCTCAGTTTTCTTAGTGTGTAATTATGACTCTCACAGTGAAAAGAACCAAGTTTCTCCAGGTTTAAACATGTTGTCTCTGTTTGCTCCTAATATTTATGAACGTTTTCTGTTTTGTTTCCCATGTTTGAGTCATGATTGCAACAATGTCATGATCCTTGAAATTAACTTATTTTTTTAGTCACACAGGTAGTAAAATGTAATCTTTACACCTGCACTGTCGATAGATAGGAAAGGAGCAACGTTATTAAAAATAACAATAAAGAAAATTGAATTTTAATGCTAGTGAAATTGCACAAAAATGTATTATACTCTTTAAATTAAACCAAT
Organism: Callionymus lyra; assembly: GCF_982586985.1. Lineage (NCBI taxonomy): Eukaryota > Metazoa > Chordata > Actinopteri > Syngnathiformes > Callionymidae > Callionymus > Callionymus lyra. Next base: position 15,986,689 of record NC_141819.1, read on the forward strand.
ATTTTGTTATTATAATGAAATGGACAAAAGATATAAGGACTTTATTTAATGCATTCAAATCTTGTTTATTATCCTTATCCTTATTTTTACATATAGCAACACTAAACATAGTTAATCAAAAAATATTACAGAACTTTTTACTATGTATAATTTATAACAATATATAATATATAATATAATATTGTATAATTAAAACAATCATGCAGGGGAAAAAAGGATTTTGTTTATTATTTAATGTCAAGCTTTACTTTAATCATCTGCGTCACATTGTTGGCATTTCTGCCACAAACATGTCAGACTCGTTGGAATAATTGGCCGTCGGTAAAAAATAAATGAATACGAAGGGAAACATTCGGTCAAGGTAAGAAAATGCCAACAGAAAAGAGAGCAGACTAATGAGCAGACGCTGGTCTCCCATCCAGGGTTTTATTCATCCTACCCGGTCTCAGAGTTGAAGGCCGTTGAGGTTTAAAGGTCAAGTGAAGAGAAGAAAGAAAAATAGAAAAGTTTTTGAAGGACTTTTGTGCACCAGCACAAGTAAACACTTCAAGTAGTTTCTCCCTGGCTCCCCCTCAATAAAGCAGCGTCTTCTCTCGTGGTCCTAAACAACAGCTGTCACATCCATCCACCTACTCACAGGGACCACCGCCAAAATAACCCAAAACATCCATTTCAACTGCAGTCGAACCCAAACCTTTTTTTTTTCCCTCTATCTGAGCACTGCAGCTGTTTTCTAACCCTGTTCCACTTGACTCTACCTAATTCCACAGAGCAGCAGCAGGAACACAGGAGGGTAATTGAAATGTGTTTTGTACTAAACAAAAGAGAAATCTTTGTTCTGTTGTTCAGGATTCTGGCTGCAGCTGGTGCCCACATGAACATCTCAGTCGACCTGAGGACACTCAGAGCGGTGCGAGTACTTCGACCACTAAAGCTGGTCTCAGGCATTCCCAGTGAGTATCGTTCCTTTTAAAATGCTCCAAGGGGCTTGTTACAAAAACACATAAAACATTATTTTAGTACTTTTACTTTAACCTCAAGAAGTCAAAACTTTTTTTTTTAAATTAGAAGTGCCAAGTGTAAATACAAGGGGCAACAATACGATATATTGCAATACTGTAGTAACAAAGATTTATTTGTAGTATTGTCAAGTACTTACTCTCTGGTGTTGCAGAATTTAAAGACCACATGACTCTTAACGAAGTGCTTTAATTTGTTTTGAAACCAAAATATGTCCAAACATCAGCAATTAAAACCACTGGAGTCGACTGTATCCTCTCATCCTCAGTCATCCCATAGAATACTTTTAGCAGCGGAGAAAGTAATGACTGCTTCCATCTAGCGGCCAGAAGTTTACCTGAAACATAAAAATGAACAAAAACCTTGAATATTTGCATTTTAATTGTAGAAAATTGAATTATTTTATTTTAGAAACACTTTATTTAACTATAAACTATAGCAACTTTACAACATCTTCTTCTTCTTTTACTCTTTGTATTGCGGTGTCAATTGCAAGAGAGATTCACTGTGTTGAACACTAGGTATCGGGACACATGTGCAAAGTATTGTAAATAAACTGCAAGACAAACTAGAAAAGAACCCTCACAGCAAGTTCCTCTGCCAAGGAGCACATGTCACACGGTTGTGTTAGTAGAAGAAACTAACATACAAACTTCATCAGAGTCCATAAAAACACACATATTATTAAAAGGCAGTTTTCCTAAACGTTTGATAGTTGATTTCTTATGTGTTTTGTTTTTTTTACTCCCAGGTCTGCAGATTGTTTTGAAGTCTATAATGAAGGCGATGGTTCCACTGCTTCAGATCGGCCTGCTGCTCTTCTTCGCCATCCTGATGTTTGCAATCATCGGCCTGGAGTTCTACAGCGGTAAACTGCACAGCACCTGCAAACCTCAGCCGGGGATTCTAGGTACTACATCAACACGATCATTGTACGAAGAGAGCGAGATGATAGAGTTTAACACTTCTGCTTGGAGTGCTGAGATTAAAAATCTTTAAAGAAATGATTGAAATATGTTGTTTTTTAATTTTCAGAAAAAAAAACCTGAAATACAACTGAATAATTGAGTTGATAAACATGTCTAGGATAGTTGCTTATATATATTAAAATTACTTTTCCTTCTCCATAATGAGGTGAACTCAAACCTTTTTTATTTGAGGAATAATCATAAACTAACACCTTAGTGTTGACGTTAAGTCCACACGAAATATTCTAATCCAATAGATCCCAATGTAAGATATGGATAGATGGATGGATGGATGGATGGATGGATGGATGGATGGATGGATGGATGGATGGATGGATGGATGGATGGATGGATGGATGGATGGATGGATGGATGGATGGATGGATGGATGGATGGATGGATGGATGGATGGATGGATGGATGGATGGATGGATGGATGGATGGATGGATGGTTGGATGGATGGATGGATGGTTGGATGGATGGATGGATGGATGGATGATAACATAAAAGCTGATTTACATTGATTCTCATGTTACAAGTTGAACATATAAATCCACGGACACACATTAACAAGCTGCAGACCTGGCGAGTTGATCACACTTACAAAAGGGTGCAATAATGTGTAATAAAATCCAGCTCACCGACTACATGTACATTCGCAGCTGTCATTGTCCTCCACGCCGCTCCGATCTGGAGTAGAGTTGAGTGAGAAGATTATTTTGAGTGGAATAATTTCTACTCATATTACAGCTTCAACTCTTTTTGTATTATAGAACTACTTTAACTTTGTCTTCTAATATTGATCGAGATTCCCACTTCAAAAAAGCACTGAATGAAAAAGATGTTGTTTAAAACGTAAATATGTAGAAGTGTTATATAATTACTACGTATTATCAGAAGAAGGTGTAGTTCTTTGAGTGGACCGCATTAGCTGGACCTACCCTGAACAAAATCTACTTCAAAAACCTCCCTAGATAACCATAATTCAAGAGCGAAACCTTGACTTTGCAAATTTCTCGACTTATTAACTGCAGGATTTTCTCCACTTGATAATAACTCATTTCTGTTCAACATGAAGGCCTCACTGTCAGAGAGGATCTAATCCAAATTCCTTTGTGCTGAGTCAAGTTAAGCAAACAATAAATGTGTTTACTCAAATATATCTTGAAATCATGTCCAGGTTTTTCTTCCTAACAAGCACATTGGTATTTGTATGAACAAGTTCATAAAGTTTTCGTTCTATTATTCTATCTACTTATCGTTATCGTCAAGTTAAGTAGAAGAACTGATTTAACAGTTGATGTCACTCAACTGGTTCCTGCACTTTTCCCGCCAGCAAACGAGACCGTGGACTCCAATGAGTTGGATTTCCCGTGTGGCGTCCGTCAGTGTCCTCCCAAATACACCTGCCGCGACACTTGGATCGGTCCAAACGATGGCATCACCCAATTCGACAACATCCTGTTCGCTGTCTTAACGGTGTTTCAGTGCATCACGATGGAAGGATGGACGACGGTTCTCTACAACGTGAGTTTTTTAATATTTCGTCTTCCATTTTTCTATTTGAAACCACTTCAACGAAGTTATCATTCAACAGGGTCTGTGTAACTTCCGTCCATTCTTTTTTGATATTTCAAACGTTAATCAGAGAATGACAAAGTGTATCTTTTTTCAATATGTGTAACAGGATTTTAAAAATACCAATCAAGATGCTTTTTCAATTAGAACACAGCAATTAATTTGAAATTTGTGGTGTTTTCCTATGACCGATGTTTGTGCTCTCAGAATGACTCCTAGAATCCAATGTTTGTAAATCCAAAATAAAAAATGAGAGGATGTTTTCACATTTTCATGAGTTTAACCGGAATCAGAAAATAGTATTTTAGCCTTTTTTCCTGTAAACAGATGTAGGAATGGTTGGTCCCAAGTTTGAAGCCTGGATGAGCTCAAAATCTCTTGATCTGTCAAACTGTTGACTGGAAAAAGATCAAAAGGCAGAGGTTACATTTCTTCATTTTTGTCACCAAATCATGTCAGGGATTTTCTCCCGGACACTCGGAATGAGAACAGAGACAAGCGTTAGAATAACAAACAGAGTGAGAATCCAGTTTTCACCACCAACAAGGAGTGGGAAGGCACTCGGCACGGTTCGTCCCAAACCCCTGAAGAACCTCTCTCTGTGCTGGCTTTTTATTCCATAAGCTTCCGAGGATGACACACTTGAATATGAACAGTTTGTTCATTCGTTGCTGGACGCAGCCAGCAAAGACCGGTTTTCTGTATGACTCAGTGAGTGCAGCGTCATACCCTGTGCGCTGAGTTCGGCTCCCTTATCTTTGGTGAGGTCACTATCTTAATGCACAAACATTTCTCGGGAAACGATTATAAGTGGGCACATTCTTTCAGCCCATTGTGAGCAGCAGCAAGCATTACTTCATGTTTATTGTGATAAGACATTAAGCAACATACGTTTTTTAATCATTTTGGATTAACTCCATTGGATTCTTAGTGTTGGAAATGGATGCCTCACTTTTTCCACTTCACCACAACACATTCCTGTTTTGTTTTTTACAAAATTCCTGTTTTGTTCTGACATCACTTGCAAAAAAGTTTAAGTATATTAAGTCAATTTTTCTGGGAGCACAACAACTCTTAATAAGAATTATAACACACACAAAAAAACAAAAAATATGGCTGTATTTTAATTTAAATAGCCTCTTGTTTTTTGTATTTAAAAAAAAACGTCTATAGGTATAGATTAAAGAAAATCTCTAGTTTACATGGAACCACCAGCTCCTGGGCTATAATACATCTGCTTGGTACCGCTGTAATATATTTTGGTTTAATAATGTCTGTAATAGAACTGTGCTCGATCAATCAGAACAATCAGATTTTTACATTAAATTATCCTGGAATGTAACTTTAATGCTGTAATTGTCTTTTATTTTCTTTTACAGACCATCAAATACTTTTTTTATCCAGTGTATGATCGTAAAATAAAGCCAATATTATCCTCTATTCTCTATTGAGCTGTTTGTTTTTATTGTATTTGGGTGAAGCAGAACAATCACCCGCTTGATTTTAATACGTAGAGATGCTAAATGATCTCACTCATAATGAAGGTGAGCAGCTAACAGCATGATGCTAATGTGTTGCTGACGAAGGCAAATCGACCATAATGAAGTATTTAGATTTATTTGTTCATATTTACTTGAGAGAAGTGGAGTTTCTTGTCAACTTGTCTTGACTTCTTGTCTTGATATCTCCTCCTTCAGACACGTACAGTTGGTGCCTCCACTGCTGACCACATTTAACAACCACCCTAACACCTACACTTGTGTATTTCCGTCCTCTTACTTTTCAAACTCACGAGTCTTCATTTCTTTTTCCTCAACTTAGGCTGATGATGCTTTGGGTCCCAGCTGGAACTGGCTTTACTTCATCCCCCTCATCATCATCGGCTCCTTCTTTGTCCTGAACCTGGTGCTGGGAGTGCTTTCTGGGTAGGTTCTGGATCTAGTGGCCAATGAAACTTGTATTTCTGTCACACAAACATCTTCATTTAATCTTTCAATATACAAAAAAATGTCCAAAAAAGTCACATCATTGTTCTAGACGTCAATTTTTTAGTTACTGTATGGTTAGAAGAAGTGGAATTTGTTTATAAGAAATTCTTGTTGCACACATTTTGGGCAAACTTTGATAAACTGAACTTATTTTCGGTCGCACATCTTTTACTGAAAATAAATAAATAAATATATACAACACATCTTTTGGGACACCCTGGTTGTGTAATTCACCCAAAACAAGTGTAGGGAAACTTATTCTAGTTAAATAATTAAGTTAAGAATACAATTTCCACAGTGTATCCTGACTATATGTACAATTTCTGATTTATAAAAATTCTATGTGTGAAGCAAAATCGCCGTTGGGATTTTTGTTTGTCATCACTATGGGTAACATTTTTGTGTTTTTAAACCACTTTCCTTTTTTCACCAACTTTGGTCAAACTCAATTCTCATCATGTAGATAAAATGTGATTCAATCTTTAGCTCAAATATAAAATCTGAAATGTTTTTTTCTGCCAGGATATGAGCGAAAAGGCCTCGTTTGAAGTGTATAAATTATATAAACGTAAATATATATATATATATATATATATATCTATGTGATGCAGCTTTATTAGAGGCTGTGTAGTTGTTTGACTTGCAACGACGTCATATTCTCTGAGCTCAACAAGCCGTGGGGCTCATTTCAAAAGCAAACTTGAAAACCTATTTATTTTTGTTGATGCGACTAATTCAGTCAGCAGTTTATTACCCCAATGGTTTGCAGGATGAGGCTGACGGAGCAGTAACAAACAGAACATCATAACGCGTCGGTGAATGTGAATACAAGTTAATTACTTTCACAGAAAGGTTAATGGAGGATCCACCGTCATTATCTCAGTGGTGCTCAGGATATAGACGCTGCTTTTTTCGCCTCCCCGCTTGTGGTTGTCAGACTTGCACACAAAGGGTTTAATTCATGACCATTACAGGGAGGATATGTCCCACTGCCATCAAAGTGTCAATACGTTATTGCTCTGGGTTTGGACCTGCAGGGAGTTTGCCAAGGAGAGGGAAAGGGTGGAGAACCGCAGGGCCTTCATGAAACTGAGACGCCAGCAGCAGATTGAGAGGGAGCTCAATGGATACCGGGCTTGGATCGACAGAGCAGGTGTGTTCCAACCTTAAATTAAGGTCCTTCTATATATTATTAGACAAGTGTTTTTGTTTTTCCAGAGGAGGTGATGCTTGATGAGGAGAATAAGAACCCAGGACCGTCTGCACTGGATGGTAAATCTTCGCTTATCTTTTTTTCTTTCCTGTTGCCTAATAACAAATCATTAGGGATTCAGCATTTCACACAATTATTCAGAATATATGAAAACAAGTTCAACTGGATCATCAAGGAATACTTGAGTGATTCAACAAGTAATGTTAAGCACCATAAGAGAGTCATGGTTTTCCATTTTTATCATCAAATATATATTCAATTTCAATCATAATTAATAAAAGATTTTTCCATATAACCAGAGTATATACATGTAGTTATAGGTCGTTTTGTCAACTCATATCAGAAGGATCTGTTCATTCCCAACAGCATCAGACCATAAATGCTGCATAATGATTGTAGTTTTCCCATAAAAGCCGTAATATATTGAAATAAAATGTAGATTATTGGACAATCACAAACAAGAATTATTGTACAGACACTGATTTGACTGTAATCTAAACTTTGTCCTTTCACATTGTGACCCGGAGTTTATGGTCATTGGTGTTGTGTTGGAATGTCAGTTTTAAAAGAGTTGTAAAGAACTTATATAAAATATATAAATATATTTTATATAAGTTATATAAAATATATAAATATATTTTATATAAGTATAAAATATATAAATATATTTTATATAAGTATAAAATATATAAATATATTTTATATAACAACTAACCCAACAAATGTTCCATATATGTAGATCATAATGTCATCAATACTTTTAAATCTTATTCTCTCATATGTAATAATGGCAAAAAAGTTTTTTTAATATAATTTAGAACTATTATTATTAACTATTATATTATTTTTTAAATTATAAAGAAAACATCAAATAAAGAGAAAAACACACATCAAAAGTGGAAAGTATATGATTACTATTAAATATATTTAAAAATTATAAATATATGTAAAACATATATAATATGATACAATGGTTATAAATCCGTTTATAGTATGAGCATAACAACATGTTAAAACAATACAGTAATAATACAAATTCGGCATACATTATAGATCCAGGAGCACAATAGGCAGTAAACGCTCAAGGTACGATTTAATAGAAAAAGTCAAAACTAATTAATTACAAAAAACAGGTCCAAACTGATTAACTACATAAATGGCAACGACCAACTCATACCCAGGTGGCACAAATTGACCAAGAGAGTCTGCTCAGAAGTTTAAGAACAGTCTCAGGGAAGTTAGGGAAAATTATTTTTTAAATTGCTGTAAAATTAATGTTGCTAAATTTGTGATTACGTTGTCTTCTTTTTTGCAACAAAATATTAAGCTCTATCACCTCAGATTCAGTACAATGTTCTCTCGTCAAATAAACAGAAAGAATCAGGGATCAGTATTGAAAAATAATCAGTATTTCACTTATGGTTTCCCTGTCAGACGAGAAGGATTCTAACAAAAGATTTGAGCCTCCTCTATGTTCTATTCCTTCTTAAACATCTCACGTACTGAACCTGCCGCTCGACCAACGACCCACACACCGTTTGTCAGACCTTCTCCTCTCCACTTTGACCTTTGTCTCACTAAGCCAGCACCCATTTTATGTAATGTTGATTGATTGGCAGCTCTCAGGAGGCTCCCAGAATGGAGTACAGGTGGTGCCTACGGTGAGAACTGTCTTTTTCTCTTTTGCTCGCAAACAAACGCAACTTCACTCTGTTTGCCACAAACACACGGTGTGTACGCTTCCACACAAACACAGATTTCACTTCAGTTCTCTCACTTCACGACCGTTATCCCTCAGACCAGTCAAAAAGTGTCACCAGATCTAGTCGTCGGTCGTTGTCATGGAACAGACACGACATGACAGCTTTCATTAAAAGAAGAAAGGTGGTGCCCTGGTGTTGCCGTAGCAACAACAGCTCTGCGGTTGTTCATCTCAAGATGTTTAGCTCTCACACAACTGTCAGAAAGACTCTATACTTCCTTTTTCACTCTTTTATTCTGCACTCAAATGCCAAGTGCAGGCAGAAACAGTGAAAGGATGTATTGTAGAGTAAAAAGGTCAAACACACCTTCTTCACTTCAGCATGTGTCCTCTTGCATGGCCTGGTCCCCTGACGACACCACGCCCGAACGCTCGCCCTTCCTGGTAGCATGGTGGCTTGATAGAAGCAGGGAAGGAAGTAGAAGCTTATGGTTTACTCTGCACTTTTGGGAAATATGTGTCTTACTTCTATGTGGAGGGTTTCAAACTATGGCTTGAAATTATTGTACGCATGAAACCTTTTGTAGCGTTGCATGAAGCAGACCTCACTCAAATCTATGGGTTTACACAAGCATCCTGTTGGGCCTTTGTTGATGGTGTGTACAATAAACTAGCATTGTTCGTGAATACATGTGAGAAATGGGGAAAACAAACAAATCAATCTGAAAACATTAAAGTTCAACTAATGTGTGGATTTAAGTGTGTCTTAAATAGATGTTGGACTCTATTGTATCATCAGTGTCTGTTTGTACAAAACTCTCTTTTCATTTAAAATATTTACATCAGAAAATGTGCTTAAGCCCCGCCCACTGAAAGATGAAGATCACAAAAATCTTGTTTAACCATAACCACACCCACTCTGCTGTGATTGGATAAGATTTGAGGTTTGTCACCGCGTGCCATTAATCCCGATAGTCTTCACATCCAAGGGACTCGTTGTATAAACAAAGCAGGCCAGATTAAAGCTGGCTGGAGGAGGAGATAAGCCATTATTACATCACAATGGACTCCACTCTTGTAACCTCTCGTTCGCTGAGATTTCAGACGGGGGAGAACTTTATAAAGTGATAAGTTCAAAACATGGTCATGGTGAGGAACTTACTGCATCTTGGAGAGAAAGACTTCAACATTTGAAGCATGGGAAAGAGTCAGGAGAGTTGGGTTTTCACATGAGTTGCTCTTTAATAAATGTATTTCTGTTTATATCCACGTATGTATTTCCATGTTTATTTCTGAATTGTGGCACCCACCGATGGTTGCTAAATCACAAAATTAATCAGAATAGAAATAAAAATGTATAAAGGTTTTGGGTTATTTGTGTTTAACAAAATAATATAATAATAATAATAATAATAAACATAACGGCTTATCTCAGTATTAACTCTCTTACATGATTTTCATTTTAGATTGTTTGTTTAATAGGTTAATGAGGAGTTTTTGGTGTAACATGGACTTTAAGAAATCCTCTATATTTACACTTATATTAATATTTTAATTGATTACTGGAAAGCCTAAATTTCAAGCAGCCAGTGTTGAACCCACCACTGCTCTCTTCAGCACGGCGAGCTCTAATAGTTGAATTCAAGTGTCTCGATGCCCAAGAGTCAGCCTGGTGTCACCTCTCTGGAAGTGTTGGCAGTGATGATCCGTTTCATCACTTCTTCTCAGTGCTGAAGCGAGCCACCACGATCAAGCGGCGAGGAGGGGACGTGGCACATCGAGGGCAGCCAGGGGAAGAGCAATATGTCGACATGGCATCTGTCGGTGAGTAACAGTTTTCTTTAAATGGATCGATGAGCTCATATAGAAGTTTTGCTAACATCACTCTCTCTTCCAGGCGTTCCCATCAGAGGCAGCATCAGGAGCGCCAAACGAGGTTCCACGGCTTATTTTCGCCGCAAAGAGCGACTGTTGCGCATCTCCATCCGCCGTCTGGTGAAGACGCAAACTTTCTACTGGACCGTTTTGGGTCTGGTGGCTCTGAACACGCTCTGTGTGGCGATAGTTCATCACGATCAGCCCCTGTGGTTGTCGAACTTCCTGTGTGAGTGTCAAACTCTTGTAACTGAGAGCAAGATCATGAAGGATTTCATGATGTTTAAGAGGCAATTGTGTTTTGTTGCAGACTATGCAGAGTTCTTGTTCCTGGCTCTGTTCCTCACCGAGATGTTTTTAAAGATGTACAGTCTTGGACCGCGGCTCTACTTCCACTCCTCCTTCAACTGCTTCGACTGCAGCGTCAGTGCTTTCTCTCTGTTTTATTGAGCTGCATCCAATCTTTTTTGACAGTCTTATAGTATATTCTGCTTCCTCCACAGGTGATTGTTGGGAGCATTTTTGAGGTTCTGTGGGGGTTTTTCAGGCCTGGAACTTCTTTTGGCATCAGTGTCTTGCGTGCTCTTCGTCTGCTGAGGATCTTCAAGATTACCAAGTTTGTCATTTACCACATAAACGTGCCTATTTCAAACCATTTCTGTACAAATATTTCACTTTACTTTGTTACTTAAACACCTTTTTGTGTCACTGCGCAGATACTGGGCGTCCCTGAGAAACCTGGTCGTCTCACTGATGAATTCCATGAAGTCCATCATCTCCCTCATCTTCCTTCTCTTCCTCTTCATTGTTGTCTTTGCACTCCTTGGCATGCAACTGTTTGGTGGAAGGTAACAACAGTCGAATTTTGGATTTAAGAATAGTTTTTTTCAAGACATTTTTCTCTATGTAGATTCATCTTTGAGGATTATACGCCTACAAACTTTGATACCTTTCCAGCAGCCATCATGACCGTCTTTCAGGTATTTTTTTTAAATTTTATGTAACCTTATAAGTTTAAGTCTGCAGACATTTTAATTTGTCATTTCCTACATGTTTTTGCTCGTAGATCCTGACAGGAGAAGACTGGAACGAGGTCATGTATAATGGAATTCGCTCACAAGGAGGAGTCAAGTCTGGGATGTGGTCTTCCATTTACTTCATAGTGCTCACACTCTTTGGGAACTGTATCCTTTACTTGAAATTCGATATTGATGTTTCAAAATCTTGTCAAGTAATGTGAACGTCTGTGGATGCTGAGGATGTTAAGTATGAAGCTAACTTCATAAAAAGGTCTTAAAGCCACAACAAGTTAAGAAGTATTGAAAAAACATAACTGTGGAGTAAAAGTCTCCTCTGTATCTTCCGCAAAGGGAAGTTGACGTCAACTGGAAACATTTCTGTGGGAGTATTCAAACGACTTGATAGTCATGTCTAAGATATAGATAGTAGTGATGAGGTTTTATCAGGGAGAGGCGGTGAATTAGAAATGCACATGGCTGGACAAGTCTTAACGTTATAGTTCATCCAAAATTCCCTAATTTTCTACTCACCCTATTGACTTTCGACTTGGGATTTTTTTCAGAGTAATCTGTTGCTTTTTAGAGTCCATTTTAACGTCTCTATCTACATCCAAAAAGACACTAAATTCAATCCAAGATAGACATTACAGACGAGCAGTATGGAGATATTTGGAAGTGTCTTTTTGGACGAAGATGAAGTTGAAAACAACTGAGCTCCAGTTGCTACATTAAAATCAACAAACATTTTTGTCTATAACTCTAAAAGGAACAGATTACTCTGAATAAAATCCCAACCTTTAGACGACATGAGGGTGAGTAGAAAATGAGTGAAGTTTGAATTTTAGGTAAAGTTACCCTTAAATCGTCGGATCAAATATAAACAATATAATAAATATGCATTAAATAAAGTTATTTTTAAGAAAATTCAGTCTCTCCACACATAATAAAGTTGTAAAGTGAGTCTGTCTAAATGTGTCGTCTGACCAAACAGTTCCCAGAGCTATTGTAAAATGTCACTGATGGATTTCCTCAACTGTGACCAGACACTCTGCTGAATGTCTTCTTGGCCATCGCCGTGGATAACCTCGCCAATGCTCAAGAACTGACCAAGGTGCTGAAGACGTGTCCTGTTCTAGTTAACGTAACAATCTGCTTTCATGGTGCTCATCTAACTATTATGGTCTGGATCAGGATGAAGAGGAAGCTGAGGCGGCTTTCAACCAGAAACATGCTCTCCAGAAGGCGAAAGAGGTGGGACCGCTGTCCTCTTTCATGTCCTCAGAGTAAGTGCTGTATGCGACCTGAACTGACCTCCTCATCTTTTGCTCTTCCGTCTCTCATGAACTCTGAACCAGCATTAACCCACAGCGCTACGACTCGCTGTAAAGCTTCGTGTAGTTCACCTGGTTAACAAGGACTAGTTCAGATTAGAAATATGAAGCTGTATTTTACTTAATCAGCATTTGATGTGGCACCACTATAGAGGTTGATACATCTCTGCTCAGAGGTTTTCCATCTGGCTTCCATCAGCTGCTAACAATGTAATTCGAAACAAATTAAGGTCTCTGTCTCCATGGTCACAGCCTCCACCAGCAGCTAGGAAATGATGGCATTTATGTCATGGATACAAGGTTTCTTAAAGCAAATCATTTACTTCAATTGTGCAGTTTATTTTACTCAGGGTAGTCCGATGAAGATTAGGTCTCTTCAGGCACTGTAGATATTCTTTTTTTTAAAGTAACCTGACCTTATGTTCCTCGTGTCTCCAGCCAGTGTTGGTACACTGGGAGTGAGTTCAGTGTGGTGTCGACGCATGTGCATGCACCAAAGAGCATGTTGGACTCTGAGAAACACTTGAATGCACGCGCATGAGTGTAGAAACATCTATTTTCCTGACTCTGGATGTTCTTTCGACATCCAGATGAAGCAAACACTTGCACTTTATGTTAAGCGAGGGAGCCTGAAATACCCCCATGTTAAATGAATGTCACAGAAGTTGACTTGTATGGAATCGTTTTTCAGGTCACTGTTCCTATATGGATATCATGCATTTACAGCTACATTGAGTATTTAATTGGTTAAATATCTTTGAATTAAAAACGGAAGATGTTTCAGATTATTATTGCTGCCCAAGATAATGGAAAATGTTTAGAAGTAAGTGTGGAACTGTAGTTTTATGTGTAGAAAGAACTTCAGGCTAGTGAGAGTGTTTTGTTTTTTGCGTCAACATGCAACAACTTGTCTAAGAATAGACAAATACTGGGCCTGGTTATCACATTTTTTGTTGAGTTAAATGATCACTATTTGGAGTAGGATTGCAAACATTAACCGGGACTATTTAAAGGGCTGCTGTTATGACAGTCGCTAAATATGACTTTAAGGTTTTTGTTTTAGGACTTTTGTCTTCTGCTTTGTCCTTTTGTGAGTATTTGTTGCTCCCCCTGGAATATTTAAGAAAGTAATAGTAATTATTTGTAAAGCGCCTTTCTCAGACAAGGGTCACAAAATCGCTTGAAGAATCGAAATACATACTTTCAAAGGCCAAGACGACATAGAGACAAACACAGCAGCCCCTGCACAGAAAGTGCCTGCACAAATAAAAAGGTCTTAAGACGCTTCTCGATGGAGTCAGTATCCATCAAAAGTGAATGTAAAAAATGGTTGGGGAAAAGTGTCCAGATTCTTAACTAAAAGTTATATAAAATATAATAAAACATTGTTTTTTTTACGCAATGCATTATTATATCCTCGCTTTATTTGATACTTTTTTGTGCCTTTATTTTTGCTTGATGGCCCCTCACACCAGCCATGGTATAAAACGTGGCCCCTGAGGAAATGTTATTGCCAATCATGGTTTTAACCAAAACAGAGCTATAGCTCCAACATTCTTTGCAGAAGTAACCCTGATTTTTTAAATGTGATGGATCGTATCAACAAAAGTCACAGAGAATAATTTAGATTTCTATTCCATCAAAAAGAATCAAACTTTAAAACACTCACCATACAAGACTTTTTTCTGGTCCATTTCAGGTTTTAAGTTATTGCCATAAAGCAGAGTGAGAGATATTTTTGGGCTCAGACCCGAGTCAGACTCCCATCACAGCTGATAAGCACAGACGCTGAAATATCTCGGGGTCATCCGCAGCCGCATCTGTATTCAAACGGAGCTCTCTGAACTTTAAATGCCTGTGGTCGGATTTTAAGCTCGGCGTCCAGCAGCACCTGCGGCCCGTTGACCTGCACAGTGGCATGATTGTATTTGTCCAATGAACGATCATGTCGCAGCATGGTGGGCGCTGATGATGATCTCAGCCTGCATGCACCCTGTCAGCATGAAGAGCAAACTATTACAATCTCTCACACGTATCGAAAGCCTCGGTGGGAGGAGTGTGTGTTCTTGTCGCGGACTCGTCTCTCAGTCTGTAAATATTCAGCTAATGCACTTGAAACTGGATCAGGAAATGGATTTCTACAAGCATGTGTTGGAGGAATGCTAATGCTTGATCCTTCTGTCGTGACAAGCATTAATTTGATTTACTGGTGGAAGATGATTTGTGTGTTTTTAACTGTTTCCATACTGGCTCGTCGCACATTCCAAAATGCCTTTTGTCAATATGAATGTCTTTTTTTAAATGTTATTGGTCTGAAAATGTCTGACACCATCTTGTTTGTCATTGTGTGTGAGTCCACCGGAGACACACAACAAGTTGATTTCAGCTGAATGCGTCCCTTAAACTCATCAAATGAATGAAATTCCTCTGATATCAAACTCAGAATTCGATTTTTTTATTCATGCATATTATTCATTTAAACAAATAACAACACCATTAGATTTATTTTTTAGTCTTGTTGTATCTCTTTCTTTTCATTTCTCTTTTTTAAGTTTTTCTAAAGTAATTTCTAGAACAAACATGTCCATTAATACGGAGCCCCTTACGTGAAATGGGAAAAAAGGGGCTCCCTACTTTATCCATATTTCATATTTAAAGAAAGATATTTGTTAAAATAAATTGTCACTTCTTTCTATTGGCTTGTCGGCCCCTTTACACCATTCACAATATATGACGTGGCCCCTAAAAGAAAATTAAATTGCCCACCCCTGAACTAAATAATGATCAACGATGCTGATCTTTTATAGCATAATAGTATTTAAAAAGCAATCAAACGTGTTGTGTGTCTCCTGGATTCTTTTGTCTCTTCTCACCAAAACACTAATGTCTTGTTTTCAACCAATCGCTCATTGATTACTCGGACCACACAAGAGTCCTCGCTCCAGTAAGTAACTCTCACTGTTCTGTTTCTGTCTCCGAATCTCTCCTCACACTCACATCTCGTCTTTAAAACTGACTCATCCTGTGAGATGTTTTTGTTCCTCTTCTCTAAATCGACATCTGTGAGATTAACTCCAATGACCTCATCTTAGCATCTTGTCACACAGTCGATGACATCACCAAAACATCCTCATTTGACCCCGAAACATTGTGTCACTGCGGCGGTTTATCGATTATAAATATGATGAATTAAACTTCAATAGCACATTTTTAAAAAAGTAAAAGTGAAAAAAGAGTAAATTTATCTTTTAAACTTTATCCTAATCCACTTTTTTTCTCTACTTGTCACAGGGGAAGTCGGAGGAGGCGGCCCTACCTGTACAGGAAAAGAGCGATCCATCGTAGCCGGCCCACCTACTCCTGCTCCCTGGAGGAGGCTCAGGCTAGCATCAGGGAGGGCCGCCCACCACTCAACCCCTCTAACTCTTTCATGTCCAGGAGAGAAAGAAGGAAGCGGATGACCATGTCTGTGTGGGAGCAGAGAACCAGCCAGCTGCGCAGACACCGTCAGATGTCCAGCAGAGAGATCTTGTACAACAACAACAACCCCGGCGAGGACAAGGACGGACAACCGTCACCGCATCCTCCGTCGCTGCACCTCAAGGTCACCCAGACCACGCCGTCCGGGAGTCAGAAGCAGTTGGCGGAACCACAGACCCCTCAGAGCAATAACCCGGCTTCCTCGGAGCTTGACTCGACCCCGGCAGGGGAACCTCCTTCAGAGCCAGGAGATCAAACGAGCTCGACGGCGAACGATCCCACCCCGGGACCCACGGAGTCAGAAGATGCCGAGTCAGCTACAAAAGTCGTCAACCCTAAGATCAGAGAGTGCAGGAGTCCCAGGCTCAACGGCGACCATCAACACAGGGCGGTGAAGAAGTTCCGTCCGCCGTTAAACGGCGAGATGGGAGCTCACGGGGGAAGGGTCAGAAGAGGTCAAAAGTCATGTGACCCACCAGGACGCACTGAGGGTCAGAGCTCGTCTCCCAAAACTGAGAAGGACATGAATGTGGAGAATGAAGAGGAGGTGAAACCTGAGAAGATGACGACGGAAACGTCCACAGTGGAAAGAAGCAGGTGAGATGTTTCAACAACAAGTGCATCTCAAATAAATTAAAATAACATGTTTGCATCTTTCATACCAGCACATTAGAGTAAAAAGCCACAATTCTAAACTCATTATATTATGGTTTTGGGGGGAAATGCGAGTGTTAACTGAATAGGATTTATGTTCTTCTCTTTAAAGAATATTCTTTTAAGAATTCCAACCTCATATCTGACACCATTTTTCATATTAGAGAGGTGTTGTAAAATAAATTTGTCCATTCACACACACATGCCAGCTCTACATTGAGAACAATTTAAATGTCTTGCTCAGGGACACAACAACACAATTGAACCTGCAACTTCTTAGGCCCGAAGCCAACAACCATCCGAGCTAAATCACCTTCATAATTCTGTAAATCAAAAATGTATTCAGAGTTACCATCATTCCTGAACAAACATGTTAAAGAACATAAACATTCTGCCAAGTTTGACTGAACAGCATCTTTTCAGTTTAGAAATTACGAAAACAAAAACAAGTGAATGGTTTTCAAAATGTGTTTAAGCCCCGCCCACTGAAAACCGTTAGATTTTCTCAAGCTAAAAACTTGTTCACCATGACCACGCCCACTCTGCTGTGATTGGTCAAACATCAAGGTTTGTCACGCAGCGTCATTAATCCCGGAAGCCTCCACCTCCAAGAGACTTGTTGTGTAAACAATCAGGCGTGATTACAGCTGGCTCGAGGAGGAGTGAAGACATTATTACATCATAATGGACTCCGCTCTCGTAACCCCTTGTTCGCTGAGATTTCAGAGAACTTTATAAAGTAATAAGTTGAAAACATGGTCATGATGAGAGACTGCATTTTGGAGAGGAAGACTTCAACATTTGAAACATAATAGTGAGTCAAGAGAGTTGGAGTTTGAAGCCAAACTTTTAGATAATTAAGATAACAATCAGACTCAGATACGCCCTAATAATATATGATTATTTTGATTCAGTTCGGTCCACGACCTTGAATGCTCAAATATTTGGGCCCTTATGTGATCAAGCTCGACAACACTGCTTTATTCGTATGGCTCACATTGAAATAAAAACAACTGTCTCTCCTGGAACTGCATCAAAACAGGCAGAGCGACCACTTTGAGGCCGACGATGCTGACACACCAAACAACCACGGCGCTCCTCTGAGGCCGGATGAGCAGAACCCTCGGGACTCAGAACCAGCACCGTGTGTGAACCCGGGGGACACCAGAGAGGGTCAGAAGAAGGAAGAAACGAGTGACGACGCTCAGCTCAGCTCCAGCGTGGTCATCGACATGACCAATCGTCAGTCGCTCCTGGAGCTCTCTACCATCTCAGGTCAGTGCATCACATTTATGTTTTCTTTTAGAAGGAGACACATGATCTCTGTGTTTAGAACTGGTAATGTGGAGATGCACTCATGCGCGTGTTAATGGAACCAGGCCGGGGGTTATGATAAGGTTAATTCATTACAGTTTTAATTAAATTCAGCGTGTAGGAAATGTCATTAATCATTTTCCTGCCGGTCTATTTTCGTTCATGCAAGAATGTCATGGTCCGCAGGTGTCACTGCAGACGGTTTGAATGCTCATGACTGCGGTTCTGTGCATGACTCTGTTCCATTGATGTCTGTAGTTTACAACAAGGATCCAGAAATGGCCAAGTCAGAGAAGGAAGATGCAGAAGAGGCGAAAGCCGTCGACACTGTGATCCCAGACAGCATGTTTATCTTCAAACCAGACAACCCGTGAGTCCACGCAGCAAAAGTATTTCAGCGTCTACAGTTTGCTAATTGATCATTTACCTAGAAGTCTGAGCGACGGAGCAGCTGTTTCTCTCTGTTTGTGCTGACCCGAGCTCGTTCGGTGTCTGCCGCCCCTGAGTCTCAGGAGCTCATTACTGCTGTTCCTGTTTCTCAGGAAGCAAAGATGTTACCTTCCTAATTATTGCTGGGAAAAAGTTTGTCAGTAAACATAATGTAAAGTCACATTATGTCTGACTGAAGGGTCTTTTATTAATAAGTTCAAAAACACCATCATTATTATGTCCTGAAGTCAAAACCTGACGTGCAAACAAGTTGATATTATTTCTATTGTTTAAATATATTATAAATCTGTTTATTCAATTTAAAAATGGACCCCAAGTCAATGCTTTAAACTGTTCCTTTTTGATTATATTATAAGAAAAGTCTGGCTTCAGTGCCATGTGTGGTCCTTTCTCAGCTTTCTACAATTGGGTTAAAATAAACAGAGAAAAAAAGTTAGGTAAATTAAAAGAGAGGGTGTTGGGTATATAGAAAAAACATATAAATGGTGTACAAATATATTAGGTAATATATATATATATATATATATATATATATATATATATATTTATCCAACATTTATTTTATTTTTTACCAATTTTTCTTACCTTACTTTTTCCCCCCTGCAGGAAAAGGCTTCTATAGATAGTTATTGTTGTTGTTTTTACCAACACTAACTCAAGTCAACTCAACATTATTTATATTTAAAACAACTGCAGTCGACACAAAGTTCTGTTTAAGAACATAAAGATATCACTCAAATAAGAACAGTTAAAAACACTAAGATAATACAAAATAAAACAAGTCAAAAGCACAGCTAAAGAGTCTCATGCTGTGTTAAAAGCCAGGGAATAAAAGTGGGTTTCGAGATGACTTTTAAAAATGGACAGTGAGGGGGATTCTCTGACACTCACGGTTTACCATTAAATACATGTAGTTCATTAATGATTAAAAGATAATCAGATAGATTTTTTGAATTTTGTAATATTATTGCTACTTATAGTAATGCTAATTACTATTGTCTTAACTTTGTGAAGGAACTTTTTTGGTCATCACTGCTTCAGTTAATGTTATATAGGCTGCAATTTTCATCAAACTCCATTAAAATAAGTAGATTTTTTGAAACACAATATCAACTATTTTCAAACAACTTGAGAAAAAGTAAAAAAATCTGTCCTTCACTGTCCTAGCTGTGAAGAACAATAACGTGTTGGTTATTACCATTTAAATTACTTACTTAATACTGTTTAAACTGTAAAGATTTAAATCATTACATAAGGTAACTTTTGTTCATGTATTTAGGTTAAAATGTGGTAGAATGATTGGCCCTTTATGATTTTGTTTTATATCCAAATAGAGAAAATAGGTCTTGACTTTAAGTCCAGTCTTTGTTGTAACTTTCTCCCAACATTTTCCAATCAAAATCTGTTTCTGGTCAAGGGTGCGTCGAGTGTGTCACTATGTGGTCAACCTGAAGTATTTTGAAATGTCCATCCTGGTGGTGATAGCAGCCAGCAGCATCGCGCTCGCCGCCGAGGACCCGATCGCAACCACTTCTAACTGGAACAAGGTTGGTCCACATCAGCTTGAGTCACTGTAACAAGTGTTATTAACCGCTCAGACGATTCTATCAGCATTTACTGGCGCTCGGGCTCTAATAAATATCTCTTCATCACTGGTTAGCGTTTAGAATACAATTAAGGAGAAAAAAAAGAGCACCTTTGCTTCAATTTGCTGCCGACAAGAAGAGCCGTCGATGTCGATGGGGGGTTATTGATATGTTAATGCGATGAGAGAATGAACTGAAACCTGCTGAGTGCTTATGGGAAGAAAGAGGACGATTATTTTACATAATCTAAAATGACTGCTGCTCGTAAACAAGGAGAGAAATGCTTTTAAAGCTGATTATCAAAGGCTTCTGTGAGAGGTTTATTTTTAATTCCCGCTGTGTTTTATTTTACAGGTTCTACGATACTTCGACTACGTCTTCACCGGCGTGTTCACATTTGAAATGATCATTAAGGTAAAGCAAAAATAAATGTTGTAAAAGTCAGTCAACCAATATTGACATTAGTAATTATAAAGTAATTAAATACAAGCTGCATTAAAACATGTCTCTTGTGGGATTATAGTATGAATGTGAAGTGAAATTGAAAACGTTTCACAAAAGTAATAATCGTTATTTTAAATCGGGTCTATTGGAAGGTTATTATTATAAGATCTATAAACTTGTTTATTCATTCTGCTGTTCCTTAGATGATCGACCAGGGTCTGATCCTTCATGATGGCTCCTACTTCAGAGACTTGTGGAACATTCTGGACTTTATTGTTGTCATCGGAGCGCTGGTCGCCTTCGCCCTCACGTCAGTCTCATCACTACGATAGAAAGTTTGATTCGTTTTAAAGCTGTCATTTTTTCATGTGTGTTTTTATCTTCAACCTCGAACGGACAGGAACGTGTTGGGGTAAGAAAAGCTGAAGCCCAGTCGTATACATTTACAGCTGGAAATGTAAGTCAGGCTCAGAGTTTTGTTCTCCTGCACAGAAACAACAAAGGTCGTGACATCAAAACCATTAAATCTCTGAGGGTCTTGCGAGTCCTGAGACCCTTGAAGACCATTAAGAGACTCCCGAAACTCAAGGTTAGAGAATCTATTATTAGGACCTCGGACTGCGTTTCATTTCCGTCGTGATCTAATTCCGCAAGGTCTATTGTTATTGGTCCTGCTAGATAAGAGCTCTCTTATCGTTCATGTTTAAATATGTATCAACGCCAGGGCTGACGATGGATGGAAAATGTAATAATGATTAATCACACATCTGCTCATACTTCACATTAGATGCAAATTAAACAAACGTTTTGTATCCGTTCTAAATGTTACCTAAAGAAAGATTCCACAAATAGCCAGAATTTTAAGAGTAAACAAACAATTCATGCTGACATATGTCACAGTACAGATTGGAATCCAGTAAGATCTGGAATCCTACTAGTACAGATTGGAATTCCAATCTGTCTCTGGAATCCTACTACTGTATTGGGATCTGAATATTGGAATTTAAATCTGTCCTAGGACAAATGGGAATTCTACCAGGAAAATCTCCAATTCTAATAGGAGAAATTCGGATTACATCAGTGTTTTGGAAAATAATCATTTAACACCTTCAATTTCAGCATAGGTAGGCCTACAGTCACCATTACGATTCTAAGTGAATGACTCCATATTTTAGATATCTGATAACTCTTCTGTCAATGCACATTGTAACCATGGGGACAGCCGTCTGGTCCAGGTCATAGACCTTATTTATTTGGACCATTGCGGATTGTCCCATGATAGATTGGAAACAAAAAATTGTCATAGAACAATTCGCAATTAAAATACCATCAATCGCAATCTGTCCTAGGATAAACTCAAATCTATTTCCATGGTATGGTGTTAATGTAAAGGTAACAACAGTATTCTTACAAACCATGATTTTATTCAGAATCTACACATACAGACTTGGAATTCTGAAATTCTATATCTGAGCTTCAAAATCTCTAATAATACAATTAAGAGTTTAATTTTTTTTTACACTTAAATGTACACATTGGAATTCCAATCTCTACTAGTAGGATTCCAGATCATACTGGATTCCAATCTGTGACATATACGTTTATTTCAACATCCCAACATAACAGATAATGTCTACTAAATTATTTAAATTACCTAAGAGGCACTGAATACTATCATTAGGCTCAAGGAGCAATAACAAATGAGCATTCTGACAAGAACGTCTTTTAACACAAAAATATTTTTTTAAGAAAATTAAAAGGAAAAAGAAAAAAAAATGCAAAAGCATAAAACTCAAAATACAGGTTATGTTGTGGTAGGAAAAAATATTATCTGTGGTTCTCTTAGATTCAAACTATATTATTAATATCAATAAAGATCTATCTATCAATCTATTATTTGACTCCTTTGTGGCGACACCTTTAATTGATTTCATTTCTGTTTGTTTTTTATTCTTAACTCAGCTAAATACTTCTCTTCAGTAACTTTATTCTCTGGTGGTTTCTCTTCCAGGCCGTGTTCGATTGTGTGGTGACGTCACTGAAAAACGTCTTCAACATCTTGATAGTTTACAAGCTCTTCATGTTCATATTCGCCGTCATCGCCGTGCAGCTCTTCAAGGGGAAGTTCTTCTACTGCACAGACAGTTCCAAGGACACGGAGAAGGACTGCCAGTAACACACATTCATTTATTACTTTTCAGTCTTTTTCAAATTGGATTGTCTCACCATGCACTTCCTGCAGAGGTTTCTACATTGATTACGGGAAAGACAAGAAGGAAGTGAAGAGACGAGACTGGAAGAGACACGAGTTTCACTACGACAACGTGGTCTGGGCCCTGCTGACGCTCTTCACTGTTTCCACTGGAGAGGGATGGCCTCAGTGAGTGTTTGCTGAGAGGATTTACACGTGTTATTCCAGGAAGGAAAATATTAGGGGATTAATGTCCGTCTGAGACGAAGCACAGTTTTCAGGTTTTAGATTAAAATCTAAAAACAAGAGACAGTTAAAATATAAACTTTAAAAGATCAAGACACATAAGACAAACACAGGAGTCTAAGAAAATCAGGTAAAAGAACAAGACTTGTAGGAGTCAGTAGATCATCAAACACAGAGAGAGAGGAAGATCGTTCAAAAGCTTAGGAGCAACAGTCTGGAAGGATTTCTCTCCTCTGGTCCTGAAGTGTGTTCAGGAACCCAAATCAGTAGATTCTGATCCACAGACCTCAGAGCCCGAGCTGGGGTGTAAGGCTGGATCAGATCGCTGATATAAGGAGGAGTCTGACCATGTATGGATCTGAACGAAGTAAGAACCAGAATTTTAAAATTGATCTTGAACGAAAATGGCAGCCAATGCTGAGTTTCGGGATCGGGGAATTGTTAGTTCTTGTACTAGAGCTGGTCAGAATTTTGGCTGCAGAGTTTTGTATTAACTTCAGGCGAGACAAATCCTTCTTGTTTAGACACGAAAATAAACTGTTACAATGGTCTAAACGAGAAGACACAAAAGCAAGAATTATAAAGATTTAGACTCCAGATTTAAAAAGATTTTAAAAAAAAGTAAAAAAAAAAAAAAGAAATGTTTAAATGTCACACTAGTCAAAAAGAAATAGAAGCAATGCTTATTTCTAAATGTGTTTTTCTTTCCAGGTAGAAGTTAGAAATTGAAAGAATTGATATCCGTTAGAAACTACAACTATAGTTGTTTAAATGTGTTTATTTTAAATCAGTACTAGCATTTTCTTTTCAATCCTCTCCTCCAGGGTCTTGCAGCACTCGGTCGACGTGACGGAAGAAGACAAGGGTCCGAGCCACGGCAACAGGATGGAGATGTCCATCTTCTACGTCATCTATTTTGTCGTCTTTCCTTTCTTCTTCGTCAACATCTTTGTGGCTCTCATCATCATCACCTTCCAGGAGCAGGGTGATAAGATGATGGAGGAGTGCAGCCTGGAGAAGAACGAGGTCAGGGTTCGATTCATGAATTCAAACTCCTCTTTTATCACGGTCTGGATGAAACATCCCCCTGTTTCTCTCTCTCTCTCCTCCTCCTCTCTGCTTGCACACAGAGGGCCTGTATTGACTTTGCCATCAGTGCCAAGCCCTTGACCCGCTACATGCCCCAAAACCGCCACACGTTCCAGTACCGTCTGTGGCACTTTGTGGTGTCGCCGTCCTTCGAGTACACGGTCCTGGCCATGATCGCGCTCAACACTATAGTGCTGATGATGAAGGTAGGCAATGACGACGCTTCATTAAACACACCAACAAGAACAGCATCACCAGTTGAACATGAGCCAATTGTTGATTCACCTCCCAAAAATCCCTGGACGCACTGCGACTGATTCTAGTCGGTCCGTGCACTGATTCTCTCTGTTCTGATAATGTGCTGGAGCGTTTCCTTTTTTTTCTGCTCTGAGACGCCGGTGACTCAGTGGGCATTAAATATTGATCTATCATGTCCAGCGGCCGCTATTTAGCATGACCTCATTAGCTGTGGCTGCCGCCTCTGGAGGAATGACTCTTTTTATAGTGCGGCGGATGAAAGGTAGAGACGCTCAGGTCACTATTTATGGGTCTGGAGGAATGTTCCATCAACCTGTGGATTTTTTGGGGAGCGGGAGTCTAAACTGCACCCTGATGCTCCAGGAGCATCGGTGATGTGCCTGAACTGTAGTAACCTCTGCCGACCGCTTGTATTCACAGTATTACTCGGCGCCGCCGGCTTACGAAGCCGTGCTGAAGCACCTGAACACGGCCTTCACTGTTCTCTTCTCCATCGAGTGTGTCCTCAAGATCATGGCCTTTGGATTTCTGGTAAGAAAGGATCATCACATTTGATTGGAGAATTAAAACACATGTACTTCTTCAGAACTACTTCAGGGACACGTGGAACATTTTTGACTTCATCACGGTGTTGGGGAGCATCACTGAGATCGTGGTCGACTTGCAGGTAATTGAAGTCTTACTCTAACTCTTTTGTTGAATTAGTGTAACCGTCGATAAAAAACATATTTTCTAAATTAGGATGTTACTAGAGAACAGTTAGGTTTAGAGTACTAGTGTCGAGCTTGAGGCCCAAATCTAGCCCTCCACATCATTTTATGAGGCCCATAAGGGTTTTCAAGACATACAGATCCCGTAAAATTTTAAATTGACAATTCATTTTATTAATTTAATTGAAACGTGTTACAGAGGTTTTTGGCTTGTTTCTTTCTGATCGGCTGTTTTGTGGTGAGCAGAGATCATGTATTACTCCATGATTACTCAGGAAAAATGAGAAATAAAGTTGGGTTATGAGTCAGTTATTGCACCTTAAGATGTGGTGTCAGAGGGAAGATCACATGAATTTGAAGACAGCGAGGCCAGACTCCGGTGGTTTGGATGTGTGGAGATAGAGGAGAGGATGACATGCTTTGGTAGCCACTGACTTGAGATGATGGAAGAAGAGGAAATGTATCATCAAAGGAGTGAGATTTTAGGCTGAGCTGATGTTCTAATATGATACCAGTACAAGTACTTACAATGTTTTAACGTTAACTCGGTTTTCTCCCTAAATAATTTGATGTTTGATTTGGAATGGGATGCCTTGTAAATTAAATAATTTAATAATATAATATATTTTAATCCATTTTCTAAATTCTGAAAATGGAAAAACAATTAAGAAATTAGATTTAAAATCCAGATTTATTTCACTAAATTTATAAACACATGTTGACTTATTTCATTTAGGGGATGACCTGTATTCTGTTAATGAATTTAGATCATTATGAACAATTATTCATTCATAACAAAATTTGACCAAAATAATAATATTATTAAGCAGTTATGCACATTGATATGTCATGAAATTAAAGCAATGTTTAGGCTAGCTCTAGTTTGTCATTGATGTGCTACAGCTAATGTTTCTCTTTTTCCCTCCTTCTAGTTTGTCGACACGTTTAACATGAGTTTTCTGAAGCTGTTCCGAGCGGCGCGTCTGATTAAGCTGCTGAGACAAGGCTACACCATCCGGATCCTTCTCTGGACTTTTGTGCAGTCCTTTAAAGCGCTGCCTTATGTGTGTCTGCTCATCGCCATGCTCTTCTTCATCTACGCCATCATCGGCATGCAGGTATGAACAGAAGACCACAATAACATATAGTTAAACCTTGTTAACTTCACCTTAAAACATAGACTTTAAATGTCTAATAGATGAGTGTTGTTGCTCTGAAATCAATGCAGAGATTCATCCTGAAACTCTGCTTCTTTTTGACGAAGTTTGACCAACACAGCATAGTCGTTTTGTGATTTTTTTGTTAATTTCACCTTGTCATGTGACCTATCGACAGTGGTTTTTAAATCCTTAAAGTGCAACTAATGTGAAACTCCATCTTTCCGGACTCACTCTCATGTTTCAAATGTTAAATATTCCTCTCCAAGATGCAGTAAGTCTCTCATCATGACCATGTTTTGAACTTATTACTTTATAAAGTTCGTCTGAAATCTCGGCGAACGAGAGGTTACGAGAGCGGAGTCCATTATGATGTAATAATGGCTTTACTCCTCCTCCAGCCAGCTGTAATCACAACCCGCTTTGTTTATACATCGAGTCCCTTGGAGGTGGAGACTTCTGGGATTGATGACATGCAGTGATAAACCTTGATGTTTGACCAATCACAGCAGACTGTGTTTGGTTATTGTAAACAAGATTTAATCTCCAGAAAAGTTTTCAGTGGGCGGGGCTTAAGGTCATTTTCTAATGTAAATATTTAAATGAAAAGAGAGTTTTGTACAAACAGACACTGATGATACAATAGAGTCCAACATCTGTTTAAGACACACTTAAATCAACAATCAATCAAGCCTGTTGTAAAGCCTGTCATACGTCAGTCGTTTGGTTTGGCACTTGAAAGATTAACCTGTATTTTCTCGCTCAGGTGTTTGGCAACATTAAGCTGAACGAAGACACTCACATTAACCAGCACAACAATTTCAAGTCGTTCTCTGGAGCTTTATTGCTTCTCTTCAGGTAAGATCGAATGATTCTTGTCTGCTTTTCACTTTTCATAAGCATGCTAGCATCTTGGTGATGTAAGAGTTACACCTGTGTGATCGTCGGTTCTGTGTGCAGGAGTGCTACGGGGGAATCATGGCAGGAAATCATGTTGTCATGTCTGGGTGGTCGGGGATGTGAGCTGGACCCCTCTCTCTCACCTGCAGCTCTGACCACCAACCAGGAGGGGGGCTGTGGCTCTGACTTTGCCTACTTCTACTTCGTGTCCTTCATCTTCTTCAGCTCATTCCTGGTAAGTCCTGGCACCTGTCGATCAAGTTTAATGAGTTAAAGTTAGAGACTAGGTTATTAAAATTCAAATATTATGGGGACAGTAATTATCTGCCTTGTTTAGATGCTGAACTTGTTCGTGGCGGTGATCATGGATAATTTTGAGTATCTGACCCGGGACTCCTCCATCCTGGGACCGCACCACCTGGACGAGTTTGTCAGAATATGGGGAGAGTATGACCGAGCCGCCTGGTCAGTGAATCCTATATTTTCACCCGCATATAAAGTCAACATCATTTGTAATTTCTTAGCATTATCTATTGAGGAAATGTCCTTCACTTTCTTCTGCCTTCATGCTAAGATGTAACCCTTGTTTGTTGTGGACTGAACTGAGCCACAACTTACCACCGATATGTTCTTTCCAGTGGAAGGCTCCACTATAAGGAGATGTACAAAGTTGTACGCTCCATCTCACCTCCCCTGGGCTTTGGAAAGAATTGCCCCCACAGGGTGGCATGCAAGGTTTGCTTACCCCACATTAACAAACCCACACTGCCGCCCTCATGTGGGACTTCCTCTCCGACCCCACACTGACCATCTGTAGCCTGCTTGACCTCTAGTCTGAGTGTGTCTAGGTCGGCCCCCGGGACAAAGAATGACGGCACTCCGGTCTCGTGGCACTAAGACACAGGACTTCCCTTGAAAGACAAAAGTTTCTTATAAACAAATGTCACAAATACCTGAATTTGATTTGGGGAACCCTGTTTCTTTCTGCCCGTCAGATCTGGTCAAAAGGTCCCATATTATGCTTTATGTAGTCGAGGCTTGCAGCTCCTGATAGATGCAATGAACAGAGTTTTTTACTTAAAGGTTGGACTGGAAGTCGAAGTAATTCAAAGTAGAGACGGTTGGCTGAGGTAGCATGTCATCGTTGTCTTGTGAAGGGCTGCAGATATATGGTACTGACAGAAGGATCCAGACCAGGGACAGGACTCACCTCAGTAGAGCTGGATAAGGTCAGCAACTTGACCTCGGATTAGATGCAGATATGCCACCATAATAATCGACGAACCCCTGGTCCGGTGCCAGTTCGTGAGACATTTGTTACACAGAATAAAAAAATGTTCAGGTAATTATTACTGCCTAAAAGGTTGTTCATTTAGAAAAAGAAAACATATGTTCTCTGAAATAACTTTAACTCATTTTAATAGTTTACACTCTTAAAGCGAGGAGACCTATACATACAGAACAACATCGTCGGCATACAATCAAATAAACATAGAACAAACATCTTGTTGTAACCAGGCTAGAGTTCTTGTTCATTCAGAGTTATGGTGAGATGTTTTTTTCATGGACTTAATTGTAGTTTTTTTTAGAGTTAATGCTTCTTTTTTTTTTTTACTTTTCTCTATCTGAACGTCAATCCATGAATACAATCCTGACCTTTAACCAGTCCGCAGTACAAAAAAAAGTTGGTGACCCCTGCTTAAGACCATAAGACTTCCTGTGAGGGAATCTTCAGCAATATAAAACTTGACATTTTTTTATTGTTTATGTGATTAGATTGAGTTGCAAAGTTTTGTCATGTGACATGATGCCCTTGGAAGAGGTATGTCACGCCACGGTGTCTTTCTAGCTCAAGCATAAAGTTTTTTTGGTGTGACTTTAAAATCCACCAAATATTAATTTGGACCTTTAAAGAAAACAAACCATTCTTTGTAAGTGTTTACACCAGATTCTGAGACTGAGTCTGTCGTTCATTCGTTCACTTTGTCCAAACACACCAATATTTCTATGCCCCGACTGCAGCATAGAAAGACGACAACCTGTTGATTTTTCTTTCTCCCTTTGTGTTTATGCATTGAAATAATCTGATGCCCCCCCTCAGTCCCTCTCACCTTCATTATATTAACATGTCTCTCCTCCTTCTCCTCCTCCATATGCCCTTCTCCTGTCACTCCTTTTTGTTATTCCCTCCGTCATGGCTCTCTGGCGCCCCCAGTGGTCGTATCCATTACACTGATATGTATGAGATGTTGACCAACATGTCGCCACCTCTTGGCCTTGGCAAGAAATGCCCCTCCAAAGTGGCATATAAGGTAGAATAAGTGTGGACGAAATATTAAATATTTGACACCACTAGCTCTGATGCTTTTTTTTGTGAATTGTGGGAAATTTATTTTATTAACAGTTTCTAAAGCTTTTGGTGCTGATTACATTTTTCTGTAAAACATGTTTGCCTTGCATCTTGGCAGAGAATGAAGTTTATTTTTTGGCTCTTATTGAGAAACATGTCTGCAAGTGATTGAGCGCAAATAAAAGTTGTTAAACATCTACATGTGATATCGACAGAGAAGTCATGGCTTACACTTGCATGTGCATCTGCTCTGTGGGTGTGCGTCCTGTGACGTGTGTGCATGTGCGTCGACCTTTTTGTGCGTCGCATGGTGAACCGTGGTCGTCGTGAGTTACATCTTAAGATCCTTGACTGTTCTAGACCAGACTGGTCTATGGTTTTAAATTAATAATATATATAATGTACACATATGTCTACTTTTAATACGGAGAAAAAACAAAGAAATATTCATTTTATTAGTAAAACTCGTCCTTAGCAAACATTCTTGTGATCCATCTCTTATCTAATGCTGACGCTTTCCCCACGATCAGAGATTAGTCCTGATGAACATGCCTGTGGACGATGACATGTCGGTCCACTTCACCTCCACGCTCATGGCTCTTATACGCACCGCCCTGGAGGTCAAGATCGCTCGAGGTCAGAGAGTCGTAACACGTGATCGTGCTGCTCTACTTCCTGTTTGAAACTTGGACATAGAGTTGTTTTTGTTGGTGATTTTGCGGATGCAGGCGGAGAAGATAGAAATCAGATGGACATCGACCTTCAGAAGGAAATCAGTGTCATTTGGCCTCATCTCTCTCAGAAGACTCTGGACGTTCTTGTTCCCCTTCATAAAGGTACATATTATTTAAGGCTAATTATTGTTTATAACTACCTCAGCGTAAATGTACGTTTAAAATGACTGCTTTTAAAAGTATAAACACATGGAAAAGCTAAACAAATGCAAACAGCGTCATGAGACACTGATGAAAGAAGGAAAATATTTCTTCAGTGCAATTTTGATGTGAAGAAATATTCACAAATAATTAAACAGAATCAAAACACAGAATGGGAACCAAGCATATTTGAATGAAAAACGGAAAATACATGAACTTATAATTTATTTTTAACTCTGTGTTTGTTTAAATGTTCTTTTCGTTTCCACAGCCAGCGACATGACGATAGGTAAGATCTATGCTGCCATGATGATCATGGATTACTACAAGCAGAATAAAGCAAAGAAGCTCCGACAACTCCTGGAGGAGCAGGTACTTTTCAGTAAAAGTTGTCCAAAATCTTTTATTCATGAAGTTTACCGACTCAGCTCAACACATCATCCTTCCCTAGAAACACGCTCCGATGTTCCAGAGAATGGACGCCTCCTCGCTGCCTCAGGAAATCCTATGCAACGCCAAATCCATGTCCTTCCTCAGACACAGCGCCGGATCTGCTCTGTAACGTCTTCCTGCCGCAAACATGTAAAAAGGAAGTTGTGTGTTGAGGTCGTCTGTGTCTGCCTTCAGAACGAGAGGAGGGTTCGTGGCGCTGAGTCCCATCTCTCCGCAAGACATGTTCCTGCAGTCGCTCCCACACTCCGGTGAGGCGAGGGAGGAGGAGGACGACGAGTACCATTCTCCGTATCATCCGTACCCTTACTCGCATCACCACCATCTACACACCCCGGTACAGACATCCTCCCGCACAATGATTCCCCGTTCAATTGATATTTCTGGGATGTTCACCTCTGGGGTCTTTGTAAAGTTGCAAGACATCGTGGAGTTCAACCAAAGGAAGCAGCAGTCGAGGCTCGACCCATCATCCATTAAATCTCCTCAACACTCCATCAGAGCGTCGTCTATGCCCAGGCTGGCTGTTGATACACAGGTGATGAACCTTTTGACAAATTTTAAAGAATATTCTTCAAAACAGTGAGAAGCTGACATAGTTTTTTGCATCAAAACTCCAGGTTAAGTTTAGGGGAAACAAACTTCTACTGATACTTCAGTATCTACTTCAACTACTTTCTACTTCAACTCAACTTCAACTGAGAAAAATCTCTAAACTTAGGAAAATGTTGTCGGAACATGATCTGGAGCTTGTAATCCATGCGTTTGTGTCTTCTCGTCTGGACTATTGTAACAGTTTATTTTCATGTCTTAACAAGAAGGATCTGTCTCGCCTGCAGTTGATTCAGAACTCTGCAGCAAGAATTCTGACCCGCTCTAGTACAAGAACTCGCATTTCTACGATCCTTAAAACTCTTCACTGGCTGCCAGTTTCTTTCAGGATCAACTTTAAAATTCTGTTTTTTACTTTCAGATCTATTTATGGTCAGACCTTACATCAATGATCTGATCCAGCCTTACACCCCAGCTCGGGCTCTGAGGTCTGTGGATCAGAATCTACTGATGGTTCCTGAACACGGTTTAGGACCAGAGAAGAGAAATCCTTTGAGGCTGTTGCTCCTAAGCTTTGGAACGATCTTCCTCTCTCTTTGCGCTTGATGGATCTACTGACTCCTTCAAGAAACATCTTATGACGTTTTTATTTGTTCAGGCTTTTCCTTGATTTTCTGGAACTCCTGTTGTGTTATCAGTTTTATCTTGACCTTTAAAGTATATATTTTATTGAATATTGTTTTGATTGTTTAAGCGCTTTGTGACCCTGGTCTGGAAAAGCGATATACAAATAAAAAATACTTACTTACTGATGCCACGGGAAATACAAATCTTTATTGAGCTACCTTTTCTTACAAACCTGTCCTTCATGAACATCAGTATTTACGTATATGTCCAGTACTTATGCAGTTGTTGTTTTTTCTATGTCCGGGGTGCTCATGTAGCCGGGGATGCCCACGGACAGTAAGCAGATGAAGCGCTCCTTCTCCACCATCGGAGACCAGTGTGTGAACGGACTGTGGCAAGAGCAACATTCCCTGGAGAGAGTCAGTCCTGACGACACGTACAAGCCTCGGCAAAGGAGCTACAGAGGTCAGTCGACATCAACTGGATTTTAAAGATATAGAGAAACATTCTCGCGTTATTTTTTTCATTCAAATGACTCGCCCAGAGAGGTGAAGTGTCATGTGACCACCAGAATAATTTAGAGCAGTGAGTCAGAGACAGTGTTATGATATAAAGTACTATATACTTTATTGAGTATTGTTTTGATTGTTTAAGCGCTTTGTGACCCTGGTCTGGAAAAGCGCTCTATAAATATAAATTACTTACTTACTTACTTACTATGAGACATTCAACTTATTGGGAAGATAAAAGAACAACGACTCAATCTTGTTTAATTACCAAATCTAGACACAGTAAAAAAATATATAAAAAATATTTAAATACATTACAGTTACACTTTTCAGATACTAGGGGGAGCCAGAAACACTATTTTTAAAACTACAGATAAGCCCTTTAAGCCAGTGAGTTGGATGTTTTTATGACGTTATGTGTCATCTGGAGAAAAGGCGCATGTTTGTGTAATTGCATTGGATGTTTAGAGTTGGGAATTTTTGAAGAGAGCTAAGTGTCAAAACAACTCAACTATACAAGCAGTGAAAGATAAGATGACAGGAACATTTTGTGGTAATAATTAATACTCACAAAAATGACAACAAGGCTCTCTATCCTAACTCAAAACAGTTCACTCATAAGTGTGGTGTAAGTTTAAAGACGTGCTTTCAGAAACCACCACCGAGCTAAAAGTGTGGGGGTCAAAACCACAACAAGTCAACCATAATATTAACTGCTGATGCTAAACAGAAGAAAACAACATAATACATTTGAAGAATTCTAATAATCATAATAGTATGATAAAGGTTTACATGACGATTAATTATAAAAATAAAGACATCATTTGGTCCCCATAATCCTTGATGCTAACCTTAATTGAAATGCCAAAAAGAGATTCTCTCCTACTGTCCTGGTGTCCCAGCTCATGGATGCACCTGGGATGGATCCTGGCAGGAGGCTGAACCACCTCAGCTGGCTCCTCTCAGTGCCGGGCTCTCCTCTGAGCTCCTCTCAGATGATCCACGCTTGGCTCTCTGGGAGAGCTCCGGCACCCTGCTCGCTCCTAATTATGGCTGCTTGAGTGATTGTTGTAGGTCACGAACCCAACATGATGGAAAAGTGGGTCGAAGTAAATGAGGGCATTTTGTACCAAAAAGTAACTTTAAAATACGTTTCCTTCTCCAAAGGTCCTCGGGTGAGCCACAAAGACGCCAGTCTCCACGAGAGAGGTCGCTCCAAAGAACGGCGCCATCTACTGTCCCCCGACGTGTCGCGGTGCAACTCCGAGGAGCGAAGCCAGGACCGGTCCTGCGAGCGCAGACGCTCCCTCTCGCCCACAGAAGGACGCGTTCACACTCTCCAGAGACAGGTGGTTCGTTAATGCTTGACCCGACACCTCTCCCTACGAGTGCACCGGGACGGCTTGTCTGTGTGACTTCTGACGATAATAAAAGAGTCGGATCTTCCCAGCAGGTCATTCTGAACATGTTCACTGTGGTTTTGCAGGTCAACGCGTCAGGCAGTCCAGCGCACTCCGACTCCAGCACGCCTCGTAACCGACGGCAACTCCCGCAGACGCCTTCACGCCCGAGACCTTACATTTCCTACTCCCCGCTGGTCTGCCGGACCCAACCCTCTCCGAAACCAGCAGACTCCTCGGAGGGACCGGGTCAGGAGGGCCGCTCCGCGCAGACGCCACCGAGGGACGAGAAGAAGGTGGTCCTGCGAGCGCCTCAGGCGTCCCTCCCCAGCCACCCCTCGCCCCACCGCTACATCTCGGAGCCCTACCTCCCGTACCACGAGGACCTCGGCGAGGCCGGGGACGCGCAGGAAACGCTGACTTTCGAGACGGCCATTGCAACCAGTCTGGGTCGAGCCAACGCCATCAGTTCAGCTCCTCAGCTCAGACACTGTTGGCAGGTGCCCAACGGGCATTTCCGGAACAACTTAGATCAAGGAAGTTCGGCGTCTGCGAGCGAGCTGCTGACCGACACAGACGAAGACGACCACTGTTAGATCAGAGGATGGCTAAAAGACCGCGGGTCTGGGTAACAGAGTCGTCGTCTGGATGGTGCACATGACGCTGAGTTTTTAAAAAAGACTCTACAGGGATGTGTTTCAAAGGTTCAGCCCTGTTTTCTGTTTGGTTGTTTGGAGTAAAGTGTTCGGTGGACGCGGGAGTAGCATGTACATAAGTGATGTGATGAATGTATTAAGCCTCTCCAAGTCAGAGGTGTCGAGATAGTGTTGTTACTTTTGTACCGCCTTGTCCATGTGTAGCAACAACACAACAACAGGCAGACTCAAGGTTTGTGTTGTGCACTCAGATTTGTAGCCAAATCACACAATCACACACAAATGTGTATTTTGCCCCTTCATGAAGTTTTATCTCTCAAAAGTAAGACTGTTGAAGTCGTCGGTCTTCTCCGCAGTCATACCATCTTAGTGGAAACCTGAGCGGTGACTAGAGCCATTTCAGTGAAGCCAAGGTATCTTCTTCTGGATTATTGCCTTCAAAACAAAGTTGTTTTACGGCGGAAGAATAATCCACATCACCCTCCTCCGCGATGTTTCTCTTCATATCTGGGAAGACATGAAGTCGTTTCTCTGTCCAGATTATAACTCTGTTTTGGTGGTAATTGTGTTTGAGGTGTGTTTCCAGGCCACAGATTGTTCTAGTTTGATGTCTTGAAGTGATTTTTAAAAAGCCCGTTAACGATACCTGAAACTAAAGCTTAATTATTCCGTCAAATTTTCACTGGAAAAGTTTTTTTTTTCTAACAGACCAAATGCCTTTAAATGTCAATCTACTGTCGTTTGTTGAGTAGATACTTGATCTTACCTGGTAGGATGATTTGAACTTGATATCCACCTAAACAGAAAAAAAATAGTCCGTCCGGTAAATATGTAGTATAAACTGTACAAATAAAGTCATGTTTGATTTACTGATCTGTTTACTGATCTTATTCATGCTTATTTTGCTTGACTACGTTTCATTATGATTATGATTATGTCTTCCTCTCCAAGATGCAGTAAGTCCCTCATCCTGACCACTTAATCTCAGCGAATGAGAGGTTACGAGAGTCAATTATGACGTAATAATGGCTTCACTCCTCCTCCAGACAGCTGTAATCATGCCCAACTTTGTTCATACAATGAGTCCCTTGGAGGTAGAGACTTCCAGGATTGGTGATGTGCAGTGACAAATGTTGACCAAACACAGCAGAGTGGGTATTGTTATGGTAAACAAGATTTAATCTCCAGAAAACACCGTTTTTCAGTGGGTGGGGCTTAAGCACATTTTCTTATGTCAATATTTCAATGTAAAGAGAGTTTTGTACAAACAGACACTGATGATACAATAGATTCCAACATCTATTTAAGACACACTTAAATCAACACATTAGTTGGACTTTAAGTTACCAACACAGGTCTCAAACTCACTTGACCAGGGGGAAATGGTAAATAACAAATTGGTGGAATCAAATACGTTTTTTATTTGTTTTTTATTGTATTATATAATATCCTTATTAGTTAATCCAGGTGTCACCAACATAGAGTTTACAGGTGCTTTAATTTAATTTAATTCATTTAATGAAACGTTCTATTTTTATTTAACCAGGGTTAAATCTTTACATTATGAACAAAAAGGAGTGACTTGCTCAGGCCACACCTTTGCTACGTCTGTGTCGCAGAATAGTCTCTGTGCTTCTGCCCTACACTTACAAGAAGAGACGATCTCCCACGTTCATGTTTTTTTTCCATGACGATACGTAGGTTTTAAAATACCCTCGTCTTTGAGGTCGAACCTGAACTTGGGTGTTCACACTGAACCTCCTGAGTCTGGCAGCTTTACGACAGAGTTTACATTGAGCTGTGAAAGTCCAGTCACTTCTGTCCACTCAAAACACTCAAACTGTTCCATGTCAATAAGTCTTTCATCCACCGATGTATTTTATTTCTGTATTCACTCGTTCCTCTCATATCAGGTGTCGTCCTGATAGTTTAACCATGACCTCACGAGGGCCACACAAGTACAGTCATGTGGCCCCTAAGCAACGTTTTGCTGAGGTCTGCATGTAGATCAAAACTATCAATGAAATTTCAAATAAACTATTATTTAAATATATTGAATAAATACCTATACTATCACATCACAACAAGAAAGTTGTGTCCTTTTTGTGTTTGTATATAAATTAACAGAAATATTAAGAAAAAATAGCAAAAGTAATCAAACCAAAACTAATAAGATAATAATATAACAATAATAAAATAATAACAACAGTCGTAATAAACTATTACAA
Source organism: Callionymus lyra (assembly GCF_982586985.1). Classification (NCBI taxonomy): domain Eukaryota; kingdom Metazoa; phylum Chordata; class Actinopteri; order Syngnathiformes; family Callionymidae; genus Callionymus; species Callionymus lyra. The sequence continues at coordinate 16,023,510 of NC_141819.1, forward strand.
CATGGCAATATGTAGTACTAGTGAAAAATACAAGAATAAACACTACAAACAGTTGAGAAGTAGCCAAGTAATGGGGAGGGAGTGAAAAACGTGAATTAAAACACATGTTTTATGTTTATATATTTTCCACTGTGTGAATGGTTGTTTGTCTATATCTGCCCTGTGATGGTGGCTTGTTCAGGGTGTCCCCTGCTTCTCGCCCCATTTAGCTAGGATACATGATAATGGGATAAACGATGGAAAATGAATGAGCAAAAATGTGTAATACTATTAGCAGGAAAGTAAAAAATCAGAATATGGATGTATATGAGCAACTATGTGCACATATGCATTCATACACTGAGGCTTTTCCTTGATTTCTGGAACTCATTTGCTTTTCTCTGTGTTATCTTGACCTTTTAAGTATATATTTTGATTCTGAGTATTGTTTTGATTGTTTAAGCGCTTTGTGACCCTTGTCTAGAAAAGCGCTCTATAAATATTAATTACTTAATTACTTACTTACTCTCTAGAAACATTTCTTAGTGACCAAGATATATATTTGTTTCTCTTTATTCAATTAAATTCAATTAAATCCTTCATTTCTGCAGCAAATTCTGTGATGCATGTTCAACCTTTACGGTAAGTTGAGCTCAAACAACCTTCTCTTTTGAGTCTCCTGTTAGATTCCTCACCTGAGCCACAATCCTCCCTCTCTCCCCCTCCTCCCCCCTCTGCCCCATTGACAGAAAAGATGCAGATCTCAAAAATAATTGTTTTAAAGATCTTAACTGTATTATCAAAATGTGAAACTGCACCAGGGAAGAGAAAGTGTAGGTTGTTCTGGAGACACTTTTAAATAAGACACAGTGAGGAGCAGTGAGTCATTTGAAAAGAAAACACTGAGGAAGTTGTGGGCACTGAGCTGCTGTCTGACACCGAGCCGCAAATGTAACGACAGGGATGTGATTGTGTGCATGTACGTGGGTGTGCGTGTTTGTTGGGTTTCCTGATGTGTTGATCACAAATCACGGACGCAAAAAGTGTTGATTTCACTGTCGGGAAAAGTGTGGTCAGCCAGACCATCTTCAGGAAGGGGTGTGGGTTTCTGGACCGCTGCTCCGGTGCCGACGGTTGACTTCGCTGCTGCTTTCATTTGTGGATCCCACTGAAAATTCACAGGAGTTGTTGTTGCAAAAAGCCATGCGGGGTTTGGTTCTGCTGCTACTGAGCTGTGTAAGTCTGAGTCCTTTCTATCGTGTGAAAAAGTTGATAAACCCAACCTTAAGTTTGTATTCTTATTCTAAACAACACCAATATATGTTTAAATTATGAGCTAATTTTCATTTTGTATTAGTGCTTTTTCTCTTGCAATTAAGTTCCTCGACTACTTTTTAAAATTTGAAATATTTTGCTTTTTATGTGTTCTTTTGACAGCCGCTTAGAAATTCCACTTCATGGTGAACCTTTGAGCAAACCTAAGATCTTAATAGTGTTTTAGTTAAAAAATATAATTAGGATTCAGGACAATATTATCCGTCACAGACTGATGGACCAGTTCATTTTATATTAAAAGTAGTTTTAGATGTAAAATATAAATAAATAAAATGTAAACTTTGTATAGGTGGATCTTATACGTAACTGTAAGTTTGTATACATTTTAATGACTAGAATTTAAGTTCAATATTTTTTGTATTTTCTTCAGAGCTCTATTCAGAACTTGGCACAAACCTCCAAGGATCCGGTCGTAGATCAACAAGCCTGTGAAGATTCCAGCAGTATTTGTGAAAACACGTTTGATCACAACAATCAGGTAAATAAAAACAAACTCGGGTAAAATGTTTCTATTGAAGGTGCGTTCAAAGAGTTCATGAAAATAAGTATTGCGGATTCTGATGGTTTTTAATATGCGAATATTTATCCTGAGCTACGCGATAAATTTGTTTTTAGACGATTGACACGTAATTAAATACATTTGGCACGAGTTGTGATGAATAAACGAGGTTCGTGTGTCATTTATAAGGACTTTTAAATTAAACTACGTGAGTCAGTGAATGTGACGCACGCATGCGCACTAGTCGGTAAGTCTGGCCGCAGCGGGTCAGCTTTTATTTATTCTTTTACAAACTACTGTTTGGTCTGTTAAAAAAAATACAACGCGCTTTGTTGAATGCGAATTATATTTATCGACATTTTAAAATAACTTTATTAAACAACCCACCACGTGAAATGAAGAAAACGACGGCGAAAAGGAGTCAAAACAACATTAAACTTGTTAAAAGGTATGAGTTCGTCACATACGTTTGTTCATTCAACCGATATTGTGTCTGTTGTAATATTTAGCTCTACCAGCTTTAACGTGTCGTGAGAAAATTACGTGTGTTGACTTCCGCTTAGCGAGCTCGTGTCGCGGGGGCAGCGACCAACGAGGAAGAAGTGCGACCTTCCTCAGTCAGAACCTTGTAAAGTTAGTTTTGGTTGACAATGCTCTACAAACGGACAGTTCTTGAAGTAATAATTATTTAAGAATGACCCTTTAAACTAATGCCAAGCAGGTGTTTTTAGGTGTTCACGAGATACAGATTTCTGTGAACGCGACGCCATTTTGTTTAATTGGAAATGCTAATAAACCTTAAGCTAAGTGCAGACAGATTATGTATAATATAATATAATATAATCTCGTTTTGAGATCTGGGTCTTGAGTTGGACTTCTGTCCTAAGCTTTTGCCATTTTTTTCGGGTATGTATTGCCCTCAAAAAGATTAAAGTTTGTATCATGTTCATATAATATACATATTATATATGTTAGCTTCCTTCAGCTCACTACAGTCACTGTGGCCCCTAAGGAAGTGTTAATTTACCTCCACTTCGCTAAAGTGTGTGAACTTCAATACACCTAAGATGGTAGTTTAATGTGATTAAGAATTATTTCAGAATACTTCCAAAAATGTAGTCTAAATGTTTATTAATGTCCATGTTCCTTCATCATAATAATATATAAAAAAGTATTGTATCTTAGAGCCTCATACGTGATTGACCAATGAGATGCTGCAACTGATTTTAAACAGTTTAAAGACAAATAAACAAATATTAAAATAGGATCAAGCTTCAGATATAGAGTATTTGTTTATGTCAGCCTTTGCAGTGGGTTTTACTTTGTGTTGTCTTTGGCCTTAACTCCCCTCACAATCTTTTTTTGGATCAGGAGTGTCTCCAATTTCCAACCTTTTTCACATCGTCATCTTTCAGACAATCATCAGTTCAAAATTGTCTCAAATAAACAAGCAACGTAATGAACTTGATGTTTTTTCATATTTTACACAAATTCAAACAAAGTTTACTGATATATTCCCCATCGTTTCACTCTCAGTCTGAGGTAAACACTTTCAATTTAATTCTAAGTGCCTCGCAGTGTCTGATGTTATTTTTCTCCAAACTACTGCAGGGAGTTACATCTTCAGATGGTTCAAATGAAACCAGCAAGTTTCTTCCTCACATCTCTTCAAAGTTACCGCCGGATCCTCAGATAGATGCTGGGATGTTGCAAACCATTGAAGAAGTTGTGATTCACCAGGAGCGTTTGGATACAAACCTGACTGATGAGAAGCTGTTCGACTCACAACAAAGTACCATCACCGAGTCGCCCCAGACTCACAGAGCTTCAGCAAAAACAAGCCCAATCTCTGATGATAATGAGGAATCAGTTATTCTGAGTGCTCAGCTTGACACTGAGAGTCCTGTAGCTCCTGCTCTTGCATCTGGATCTGAAGAGAGAGATCCAAATCCAGGAGGCACTCCAGAGAAGACTTTTCAAATCCATGCTGGCACCAACCAATCTGGGCTAATGGTTTCCAGCACAGTCTTTGTTTCTGAAGCTGACGACGCGAAGGAGGAAAAGCTTGAAGCATCACCTGTGGTGGAATCGGCCCCTACACAATCTGCACTCGCTTCCACCTTCACCGTGAAGAAAGGGTCTCCTCCAGAGGGAACAGGGAGTGTTGCTGAACCTCATGAGAGTCCTGGCTACACGTCACAAAACACATCAGGTGAAGGCGAGATTGAAAGAGAAGATTCTAGGAGGCAAACTAGTTCTTCAGGAGCTGGAGAAGAAGAAAGAGATGGAACTGAAGGACTGGTTGGAGAAGTTGGGTCTCTTGGTTACATAGATGACAATTATCCAACAGACCTTCTCCGATCTCCAATGCAGTTTTTAGGCCCGATTATTGAGAACCCGAAACAAGCCGATCAAACCAACGCAGGACAGCTGAGACCCGGGGTCAAGGGTCCAAGGGTGAGTTTGTTTCATCGATAAATATACATTGTGTGATTTCACTTGTCAATCATGATGATAAACAGCTGCACACATGGAAAATCCAATTGTTATAATCACTCTTAAATACTTATGAACCATTTACAGCCATCCTCTTTGTTTTGACTGTGGGAGGAAACTGGAGTGCCTAGTTTGGGCAGACGTTTAAATATCATAAATAATATCTTAAAAAAAACAACCTCTTCATTATCACCCAATGTCTTTTCCAAATCACTTGTGATACTGAAGGTAATTATTTAGATCAAAATGTAATTTTCACGTCATCCTTTTCACTGTCAACGTCAGGTATTCTGTGAATTTTAGTTTCGAATGTCTCCCTCTTCTGGTAGAAAATTGTAAGTGTAGCTCGGGTGTCTGCATCATGTTAAACCCCAATAATCAAATCGTTTATGGCGCTCTAGTTATAGATTATATTATAGATAACATGGTATACAAGTTTGTTTTAGGGAAAATTAACACAGAGGTTACTTATTGTACCTTGCTATTTTATTATATTTATTTATTATGTCCTAGCTCTACACTTTCTTTCTTTACTTTCTTATTCTTATTTCTATACAGTACATGTATTTATTTTTAAACACTCAACACACAATGATAAATAAAATATTAGAAGCTGTCCCCATTCTGAAACAGAGAAAGTTACAAACATAAAGTTTACTTTATGTTTACTTTATGTTTGTACTGTATGTTCTCCTTTACGGTTATATATATTGAATAACTGTTATGTATTAATTCATATTGTCCACTAAATTTGATTTCGATTTAAAACAAACATAATAAACAAATAGTTTAACTAAACAAACGTTTAAATGCACTTCACTGTTTTAAATTAAAGTATTGTATGGTATAGAGAAGTTGAAGTAGCAAATGTAAATTGTCAGCAGTAGTGAGTAAGTAAGTAAGTAAGTAATATTTGTAGAGTGTGAGTAATTCTCTGTGTTTATGGGACCCTCCCTCTTTCCCTATGTAGCGTCGATGGACCCCAGCAACCTGCAAATAAGTGGAAGAAGATTATTAAATAAAATAACTTTTTTAAATAATGTTGGACGATGTCAAGCATCACAAACTCTCTCTTTTTTTAAGGGCTTGCAGGGACCACCTGGACTGACAGGACTGCTGGGGCCTAAAGGAGACAAAGTGAGTAAAGATAAATAATGTTTGGATCATTCAAGAAACCTTCACTGTTAGTCATAAAAAAAAAAAAAAGGTTCCGGGTTTTTTTTTTAACACGTACCACACCCTGAAAACATACAATACTCAAAATTGTTTCAGGGTTTTCACCAATGGTTGTAAAAAGCCGGAATAAGCTTAAAAAATAATGATATAATTCAAGTGGCTGTAATCAAATGATGATAATGATGTCACTTTTGTCGTTAGGGCTACCAGGGTGTGATGGGCAGAACAGGCCGGACAGGATATAGAGGACCAGACGGTCCACCTGGGATGCCGGCCATTCTTGTTTATAAAACCTCTGAAGAAGAGTGGGAGAAGTTTAAGGTAATGTCGCCAACAATCCGAACATCTTAATCATTAAGAGCTTAATAATGTTATAAGATGTTAGTTTGTATCCAAAAGAAATATTCAATATGGTCTATTTAAAATAATAATTAGTAATAGCTGCTTAAATCTGAATTCCATTTCTTGTTTTGCAGAAAAAAAAATTCTATAAGAAGTTGATTTCTTCCTGGCCGGTAAGTGCTTTAGTATAATCTGTACAAACGTTTGGTCACCAATAAAACAATTAAATAGGAACTTTTAGTTCTACAATGTTTCCTTCTGTAAGTACTTCTGCTCATCTTGTTTTTTCTCGTTTTCACTGTAAAGAATGTTGACCTTGTTGATATAAATATGACAAGATTGTTTTCTCTCAGAAACTCAAGGGCCCTCCTGGCCCCCCTGGGCTCCCTGGAGACGAGGGACCGATTGTAAGTAATCACTGTGACTATCAAAAGCATTTATCAAAACTGGTTAAGGTCAAAAGGCTCTTTTTTATACAGGGAGTTCCAGGAGTTGCTGGAAAGCAAGGTCGTAAGGGAGTTCAGGGAGGAATTGTAGGTATCGCATCAATTTGTATAAGTTATCCGAAGTAAAGGAGACGCTGTGCTTGTCTCATATTTGACAAGTATTGTATTATAGGGCATTCCTGGTCCTCGAGGTCTGCCGGGACCGATGGGGCGAACAGGAAGTGAAGGCATTGCAGGAGAAAGTGGTGAAGCAGGCTCTCAAGGTCCACCAGGAGAAAAAGTAAAAATCTTGATGAAGAATGATTTTGATTTGATATACAGTAAGTAAGTTATAATGGAATTGATCATCTTCTCAGGGACTGCAGGGCCACAGTGATGAGAAAGGCTCCAAGGGGGAGCTGGGTGAGTGGGTAAGACTTTTTAAAACCTCAAATGTTGTAAATACTACGTCAAAAAGCATTTTTAGAAAGTTTTTATGAAGTCATGTTGAATTATCTGCTTGAAGTATGCTCTGTGTTTGTGCTTCTCTGGTCTATAAAAGTACCTGAATTCATCTTGAATTCACTATTTAGGTGGAACTATTCAGTCAATCATTAAAGTACTATGGATTAATTTAGATTTTATGATGTCATTTTTATGATTCAGGGCTACGAGGGGGAGGCTGGAGAACAGGGAAATCGAGGCTCTAAGGGAGAAAAGGTAGGATAAATCATTACCAAAGATGTTGATTTTAAATAATGCTGTTGTACTTGATGGTATTTGTAAAGTTTGACTTTCTTTCTGTGTTAAAACAAGGGGAACACGGGTGCCAGAGGTGCAGCAGGGGTTCCTGGCTACATAGTAAGAACTAATGATGATAGTTGATAAAACACCATTGTGCTGGATCAAACGTACAATCCTGGATCTGTGTTACAGGGCATTCCTGGATCACGAGGTCCAACAGGTTTTCTTGGGCCTCCTGGAGAGAGGGTGAGTTAAACGTTCAAATAGACATTCTGATCATATTTATAAATACATCTGATAATAATGACGCGCAGGGAGGGGTTGGAGAAATTGGCTTCGGAGGGCCACAGGGGCCACATGTGAGTTAGAGTAACAAATACACTGATTTAAATGTAGGCGTAAATTAATTTTATAATTGATTGTCTTTGTTGTTTTGAAAGGGAAAAGTTGGTCCTAAAGGAATAAAAGGTGTATCTGGGGTGAACGGACCTCCTGTAAGTCCACTCTGGTCATTTAAACCTTTCATCTTCATTTATACAATATTTACTGGATGGTTTTTTCAGGGTCAGCAAGGTGACATCGGCCCAAAAGGAGCGTCTGGTCTCCAGGTGAGTAAGAGTCTTTGTAATTTGTATAAAAAATCCTGCATTAAGGATCAACTATATTTAATCACCTATCAAACTAAGTAAACCTATGGACTACATCATATTTTCTTTCTCTTTTTCAGGGTGAACTTGGTTCTAATGGTACAATCGGGGTACCAGGCGTACGGGGCCCACAGGTACAATGAAAGCATGAATTGTGCGGAATATTCTAGATAATCAGAAACAATTGTGATGTCAAGAGTAACTCTAAGTAATAAATACTTTATTTCTATAGGGAAACCCTGGAGACGTTGGACCCCCGGGTCCTAAGGGTGACCCTGTATGTACACATGGGGCAAAAAAAATCAATTGTGAATTACTAACTCAGGAATGTGTTTGTTTGTCAGGGTGATGCAGGAGATGAGGGAGATATTGGGGAACCCGGCCCGTTAGGACTTTATGTAATACAAATATTCCTTGATGACCTTTTGATGTCGCAGATGTGTTTTTATCAACAGTATTTGTTTTTTAATTGCAGGGAACCATTGGAAGTCCAGGAATGCCGGGGCCCTCAGGTGATCCAGTAAGATTATTTAAAGAAATAATATTCATTTTTAGTATTATCAGAATGTAGGCTATTATAAGGAGGGAATTACTGAATTGATAGCACTGAGCTTGTTAATAAATAAACAGAAGTTTTCTGAAGATAATTGGTTGTGGTTTTAATTTTTAAATAAATGGTGTTCAGGGTTTATTACTAATAAATGTTGTTCTCTGCAGGGTCTCAATGCTACACGTGGAGAGAAAGGACAACAGGGATTTACAGGAGACCTGGTGAACTAACCTGAATTCCGAATTGATCCTGCAAGACAAATTAAGTGAAATTGGCTAATTGTCTTTTTCTACACAGGGACCCCCTGGGCCTCCTGGGAAGAGAGGGTTGAAGGGGCGCTCAGGTCCTTCAGGATTTGAAGGATTTGATGGCGATTCAGGACTACCCGGACTTGCTGGACCAATTGTGGGTAAAACACTTGTGTGGACTCTGGCGTTATGTCTTTATGCATTTGCTGCACTTTTTAGGGACTTGATGGATCACCTGGTGAACAAGGAAAGCAAGGAAAAGATGGACTGAAGGTAGGTTAAAAAAATTGTAAACCAGAACACTTTAATGCAAATAATTGTTAATATTATAGTAATTTTATTGGGGTTTGTAGGGAGATCGAGGTCCAACTGGAATTCAAGGTGTTATTGGGCCAAGAGGAGACAAAGTAAGTCTTTTAATTAATCACATAATTCTAAATTTAAACAGACATGATAAAATAGCAAATATAATCAACTAATAATTTGATTATAATAATAATAATAATAAATAATTTAGAGCGACTAAAGACCATGTTGATGAAAAGATTCCGAATGAATCAATCATTATATTTTGATGTTTTGTTCTCAAGGGCCGAGAAGGAAGGGCAGGATTTTCTGGAGTGCCTGGTCCTTTAGTGAGTAAAACATGCTTAACATTTAACAGTTAACTTTGCTGAACTCACACCCATGTTGATTCATGAAGGGGGAGATGGGGAAGCCTGGAGAGCGAGGCTCTGAGGCACAGCCTGGCATCAAGGTTGGGTTAAATAAATAAAAAAAAAATTAAATCAAGGCCTTCTTTTAAAATATTATTTTCTGTTTCATATCACTTCTTGGTGCAAACCCAAGGGCAGACAAGGAGTCCCCGGGGAGAGTGGCCCTAAAGGCCAGAAGGTAGTGCAAATCCTTTTTAATTTTGATTCTCTGTTTTGTTTACCTTAATTTAAAAACTATACTTTGTTTTAAACATAGGGAGTCCATGGTAATGTGGGAATCAGAGGGCCTGATGGGGCCTCAGGAGCCACAGTAATTAAACATTTACTCATTACATCATTAGAAACCTATCATGGACACTATATATAATTATCATCAATTATTTCAGGGACCCAATGGTGAAAATGGAATGAATGGGGACATCGGAGCTCCTGGTCCAAACGTGAGTTCAATACTCTCTTGACTTAAATGAGGTATTTAACTTGACATTCTTAATGACCTTTATGTGAAAGTTTCAGATCTGAGGAATAATTGTTTTTAAATCAAGCAGAGAAAAGGTGTTTCTATGTATTATGTCAATATTATCGTGCAATTTTTAAGGGATTATCTGGCAAAACTGGATCAGCTGGAATTCAAGGACCTGTTGGAAGACGTGTAAGTATTAAAAACTAGTTTTAATAAACTCTCTTTGTGTAGACTAAAAAAAGTTATTTAAAAAAAAGATAACTTAAATAAACATCTTGAGTTTTCTTCAAGGGAGAAAATGGAGTCAGTGGGATGAGAGGAGGATCAGGAAAAGCAGGTGGAAGAGTGAGTCTCTGCAGAACTAGTCGTATCGATGGAGAATATGAAAGTGTATTTAAAATGTTTACTTCTCATCTGTAATATTTGTTTGTCTTCTTCAGGGTGTTAAAGGTAAAGATGGCATGAAAGGAACATCTGGAACTGAAGGAGCAAAGGTTTAAAAAATAATTAAGACAATTTTTACGATTGATCTGATTGTATCATCCCTATTTTTATTTGAAGGGCAACATGGGGGACAAAGGGCCACAGGGTAAAGAGGGACCCCGGGTGAGTAAACTGCCATGAAATTCATTGAGTGAGATAGTAAGATAAGATTAACTGCACATTCCTTAATCAGGGTGAGACGGGAGCTTCTGGACCGCGTGGCTTCACAGGACCTGTTGTAAGATGACGTCTACAATTCATTTTCATGACTGTTGTATAACTATTATTATTCTGTGCATGCGCTCCTCAGGGTATCCACGGAAACATAGGCATGTGGGGTGAGATGGGCTCCCAGGGCTCCCCCGGTGATCAGGGTCCCCCTGGTCTCGTTGGTCCCCAGGGCGTCACAGGTTACCCTGTAAGTCTATTTTTCCTGCTCCAGAAAAGATTATTTGTGTATGTTAGTCCAGCAGTGTCATACTCTGGGTTCTGATCAGTCCTGCTCCCGTATTCTTGGGGGCGTTTTATTTTCTCCATCAATCTCATGGTGACTACTTTATCTGCAGATATGAATGTATGTTTCTTTTATTTCAGGGTAAAGATGGCCCTCAAGGTACTTTAGGGCCAGTTGGAACAAAAGGAGAGAAGGTTATTTTTTTATCTTGTTTTCCATTCTGACATTGTGACCCTCATCTTATACAGTATGTGATTTTAATGTCCTCTTTGTTTCTCCAGGGATCCAGTGGACCATTGGGAGAGGATGGAGTTGCTGGTCTCGATGGTGAGGAGGTAGATTGACTAGACTACTGTACCGTAACTTTGAACTTTCTAAAGTTCAAAAACATGTTCTACTAACATAATGTTGTTTTTTAACTACAAGTCATTCGGCTTCCTTCTGGGATTTTAAATAAATTATAAATGAAAACACCATTCTCTTGAATCCATGGTGTTTTAGGGGCCACTAGGACCAATAGGGCCCGCTGGACCAGATGGACAAAAAGGCCTGATGGTAAGTAATGGTGTTTTCTTGATATGGGTATAAATAAAGCATTTAGAGCAACTAAAGATTTATTTTTAATTTTACATTTCAGGGGGAACGTGGTCCCAGTGGTCCTCCTGGGTTAAAAGGGCCACAAGGGGTTAAAGGTGACAGAGGGAGCAAAGGTCATCGTGGGTTATCAGGTCCTCTCGGGAAACAGGTTTATCTTTGTTTTTTCTTTGATTAACATTTTCTTGTAATTCTAATAAATCAGCAGAAACTAGTTATGTTAAGTGACATGTTTGGACATCAGTAAAACTTGTGTTGAGATAACAATATGAACGTTCTATGATTGTAGGGAATCATTGGACCACCAGGGAACAGAGGAATGCAAGGAGTAGTAGGAACGAAGGTCAGTGGGACATAAACTTGAGAAGAAGAACATATATTTACCTGTTGATGGATTACCATCTGGTTCTTTGAATATGTAGAAGTATTGGTCACTGAATTGTAATTTGATTTTTGAGGATACGTTTCGTTCCCAGGGAGATCCAGGCCTCAGAGGTCAACCTGGATTGCCTGGTAAATTTGGAATTGGAGGTGACACTGGTCTGGCTGGGGTCAAAGGCCAGGAGGGTTTACAAGGTCAAAAGGTCTGTAGTGGTAAGATTTGAATAAGTTCAACAGACCAAGTTGTTGTTCTTTGTTATGGATATGAAACATGACAAAATGATGGTGAGTTGCAAACTGAATTCATTTCAGGGTCCACCTGGCATCATTGGACCCTCAGGGCCTCCTGGTCCAAACACACCGGTAGGGTTAAATTGTACATATTTATATTTGAGATTTAATATGACCGTAGTGAGAAAATAACACAATAACAAGATTATAAGACGTGTCTGAAATATATAAATCACCTTGTGCAATGCTCATCGTGACTTTTTATGTTTACTGTTGAATTGTTTTGAAAGCTCTGTCAAGTAAATCGTGTTCCTCTGTCCTCTAAAGGTTCTGTTATTGCGTGTATTTATCTGCCCAAAATAATCATGCCTTAAATAAAGTAACCACTAGATGGCAGCATACACATTCGCTCATTTTAAAACTTTTTTGTTTTAGCAAAATAATGCAATTTTTAAAGTATTAAAATTAAATAAAAAGTATATTGACTAGTTATCGTTTATTTCAGGGTTTACCTGGAAACAGAGGAGATTATGGGAAACCTGGAAAAGCAGGACAGAAGGTGAGACTACAGTTTCATCTATTACAGTGAATAAAATCCTGTCATATTAACAAAATACTATTCTTAGGGAAGTCATGGTGAGAAGGGCTCAGACGGTCTTCCAGGAAGTAAAGGTGACATGGTGAGATTAAGTTTTTCTTGGTGATTCATCAGAATTTTTAGTATACTTCCCCATTTGAGTCAGTTTTTCCACCTGTTTCACCTTCTATTTTAGGGTTTAAGAGGAGAACGTGGTGTGAAAGGAGAGTCTGGTTCAAGTGGTTTAAAGGTATTTATAATTAGTCCTCCTCGTCATTAAGCTTCATTCCAAGTCAATTTAAAACAATTCGTTTTGAAGGGTTCAATTGGGAAGAAGGGTATCATTGGAGCCCTGGGGACAAAAGGTCATCCAGGCCCTGCTGGTCCTCCAGGTTCTCCAGGAGCTAATGGTGTCAAGGGTTCAAAGGTACACGTTCTCCCAATGTTTATGTATTTAAGCTTCATTATTGTTCAATATTTTTTTGTTAAAGGGACGCACAGCAAGTCCTGGGAAGAAGGGAAGAAAAGGACATTCTGGGGAAACTGTGAGTGAATATTTTCGTTGTCAATTGTTTCATATTATACAGATAAACAAAATATATTATCAACAAGAGTTACTTTTACAATCACATCCTTTTACCACAAACACTTTGACTTACTTAAATTATTTAACAAATTATCATTAAAATATATTTTCACAATCACACCTTGTTTTCCTTTCCATTTGAATTTAATTACAAGGACGATTAGATGAGAAATGAATTTTAAAATCATTTAAATCCATACAGGGAGAAGAGGGTCCACTAGGGCATCCAGGACCCCCCGGAAGACCTGGAAAACCCGCAAGTATCCCCCTTAAATTGAATCCAAAATTCAAACGATCTCATTTTTCTTTAATATTTTTATCACCGCCATTTGAAACATATTAACGAACATATCTCTTCAGGGCCTCAGAGGGTTGGATGGATTACTGGGTGTCGATGGTAACGAAGGTTATCTGGTAAGAATGAATGATCAACCGTACATTTTTTTAACTTGCCGATTATTGAAAGGAAAGGACTTGATATTATAGGGTGATGTTGGCAATGCTGGAGTTCCGGGTAAACCAGGCAGGCCTGGTAAGATGGTGAGGACCATCTATTTATCTTGAAGACAATATAAGTGATCTAAAAAAAAAGTTCTGTTGAAGGGAAAACCTGGGCCGCCCGGAACCAGAGGAATCCTCGGAGCAGCAGGAGTGAAGGTGTTAAATCGTTTATCATACGAGAGAGAAAAGCAAAAATGTATCAACATTTGTAATGTATTGTCTTTAAATCAGGGCAAGTCAGGACCAGAAGGAAAAGGAGGACTTCCTGGTCCAGTGGGCCCAAAAGTATGTACGAGTCAGAATCAAGAAGTGTGATGTGGGATCACTGAACATGTTGTCTGATGATGCTCCAGGGTTTACCAGGACTGAGAGGGAAGAAGGGAGTTGCTGGGACGACTGGACTGGAGGTAAAACACACTTTCATCATCATTTTCCAGATATTGCTGATAAGGAAACACTGCTAATGTGGTTGTCTTGTCAACAACCTTATCTTTACAATCCTGATTGATCATGATCAGGGAGTTGCAGGGGAAGCCGGTGTTGTGGGACCAGGCGGACCATCCGGACCGAAGGTAGCTAACACCATTTACCAAGTTAAAGACCATCTGAATCAATATCTCTTGCACCAGGGAAGGACCGGACTGGCTGGAGTGAGAGGACAGAGGGGACATCAGGGGAAGCAGGTGAGTTTTGTTGTTCTTTAGATTTTGCATGTTATTTGAATTAAGCAAAGGTTTTGTCAATCTGATTGATCTTCACAGGGACATGTCGGGCCTCGTGGTCCCTCTGGACAGGAAGGAATCCAAGGAAGTGCTGTATGTATTATTTATTGTTACTTACTAGATAAATCTTGTTATTTTAGTGTTTATGATTAGTGTGATTTGTGCTATTATAAAGTCACCAGTGGTGTCCCCAGAGAATATAGGTTGCAACTAATGTGAAAACCCAACTCTCCTGATTCACTTGCATGTTTCAAATGTTGAATCTTCCTCTCCAATATGCAGTAAGTCCCTCATCGTGACCATGTTTTGAACTTATTACTTTATATAGGTGCTTTACATTTTGGGAAGTTTGATTTGGACCACCCTTGGTATACAAGCACACACACTTACATTAACTAAACTCCTGTGATGCACCCATTGGCCTTAGAAGATCACCTTTTGGTCCTGTTTTTATTGACTAAAATATATATATATCTTTGAATTTAATCATCATTTTGAAACAACATTACAAATACTCTTTAAACATTACATTAAAATACAAATACATAAATATTTAAAAATCACAGACATTTCTTGGGGGTTCTGGCTACTATAGGGGAGCTACAGCACCACCTAGTGCCTGTCTTTGCAGCCACTGAAAGTCACATGGATGTTCCTGTATCAATTACAATAATGAACAGATACAGTTCAGTACATTTATGTTCTGTTTGTGTGTTGCAGGGTAAACGTGGGAAGAAGGTCAGTCTCGGTCGGAACGCTGATGTTTTCATGATCATCCTCACTTGGTAACTGACCCGCTTCGTTCTTATTGAAGGGGGTGCAGGGGGTGCAGGGGAGTCCAGGGCCAAAAGGAGTTAAGGGCAAGCAAGGATTCCCGGTAAGTACTATTACAAAACTGTGACGGTTTGCCTCTCGCCCTAAGAGCAGGTTGATGGCTGTGAATATAACATTGTGTTCACAGGGAAATCCTGGTCCACCAGGCAGGCACACAAAGGATCAAATGAAAGTGAAGAAAAACCTGAAAGTTAAACCCAATGTCTTAAAAAGATCACAACAAAAGGTGAATTCTGACGGAACGTTCAAACATATACAGTGTGTATTTATTCATGATCCTTTGCAATAGCCCAAGAAAGTTAAAAAAAGAAGATCCAGAGACACTGATGGTTCCTCCAGCTGGCCACAGGGCACCAAAGATGATCCTGCAACCTCCTGCTATGAGCTGGGACTCATTCAGCCGCACCTCAGTGATGGTGAGAAGTTTCCCTGAACCTTCCTCCATCAAAGTTGCTTAATACTGATTTATTTCAGGTTATTATTACATGGACCCCAACCAAGGTTGTCCCTTTGACGCTCTCAGGGTCTTCTGCAACTTCACAGCAGGGGGCGCTACTTGTATCGATCCATGGCTTCCAAAGGTAAAATCTATCAGAAATAGAGACACTTTTTTTTTTTTAATTCTTCCTCTTTTCAATCATGGGGCCTTGTTTCAGGCTCATATATTAGTAATGACTACTTTTATTTAAATATATCACATATATGAAGCATGTCGTTTTTTAGCTTGAACTACTGTGGAGACCAACAAAGCAACATCCAGCCGAGGCCATACTGTGGTGGAGTCATGGAAGTGAAATGAAAAGGGTAATTAAATTAACCTTGACTCTTAACAAATGGATTATTTATGTTCATACGCTGGTTCTGTCCAACAGTTTGAGTACCCCGGGGCAGATGTGGTCCAGCTCAGGTTCATGCGTATAAGCAGCCTCACATCCTATCAGCACATGACTGTCAGCTGCACAAGTCAGTCAGAAAGTGCTGCTGCAACCACTTTTCCTGACCAGTTCCTTCATTTCCTGGGAGACTCTGGCACGGAGATTCGCTCACAATTGACGACAGTGTCCAGAAAAGACTGCGAGGTACGATCGGTTCCACCGCGTTATATAATCAGCAGCGAGATTCTGCTGCTGACAAATCTTTCACACTTCCTTATTTATTTATTAAGAAAAGGTAAATCTGGATGTTTGATTAGTCAA
The DNA here is from genome assembly GCF_982586985.1 of Callionymus lyra. NCBI lineage: Eukaryota > Metazoa > Chordata > Actinopteri > Syngnathiformes > Callionymidae > Callionymus > Callionymus lyra. The sequence goes on from NC_141819.1 coordinate 16,039,689, forward strand.
GGAGCCTGAGAAGTGATTCAGAGATGATATTTACTGCTTAAAAAATGAAACCAACCATCATGTTGAATGAAAAAAAAAGCAGTAATAGTGTCAAAAAGTAGAATTATGCTGCTTTAAAGTTGGATGTTACACTACAACAGTGCATCCATCTTGAATGAACCTGTTTTTAGCTAAATCATGATTTTGACTTGACTGACATTATTCTCTTCACAGCTCATAATCTCTCTCATCATCTAGTCCAGTGGTGGGCAATTATAATTCTTCAAGGGCCACATTACATTCTGTGAATGTTGTTAGGGGCCGTCAAGCAAAAAGAGAGACTGGAAAACCCCTAAAAAAAAAAGGACATTCGTCATTAGGCTGTGAAATTTATTAAGATAAATAAGCATCAATTTTATTCTTGTAAGATGAGTTTTTTTCAAACCATTTCTTAAAATATTAAAAAATATTTTGAGGGATTAATATACGCTCACAAAATACATACAAAAAGGAGGGGGGAAGTAAATAAGTGCTATGTGAAAATGTAAATAAATAATAAATACAAAATACACTTTTTAATGCATTAGAACCATTTATACATGATCTAACTTTGACATTACGAGGGCCGCATAAATACAGTCAAGGGGCCGCATGTGGCCCCCGTGCTGCACTTTGCCCAGGTCTGATCTAGTCTGTCAAGATAAAATATTCGATATCTTGTGAAATCTCTCAGTGTGACATGAAGCTGCATAGACAGTTGAAGTTTGAAGTCAGTTTCATTTCACTCACGTCTCCGTCTTCACCTCCCTGTAGGTGAAGGTGGTCGTTAAAGTCCGCGGGAGCTCCGAGCTGCACCGCGGCGACATGGAGCTGCTGCCCATCAGAGATCTGGGTCTCGAGGTTCCGTCCGACTCCCACCGCATCTCGGACTTTTCCGCCGAGCTCGGGCCGATCTGCTTCTTGTGATGAAAGAGAGGGACGCCTGTAAATAGAACATTGTCTGGATTTTGTGTATTTATTAAATCACACGTGTCTTTTGTTGCTATATTTAACTAACATTTGGTGTTGTCGATCAAATCCAGCCATTGCACAGAAATAGATTTATTTTGTTGTATAAACGACGATCGTCATCGTACTGAATTAAGGACAAGAGTCTTGATCTAATGGGGATCGAATGGTGCAGCAATCGGCAGCATCTCAACGTGAAGCGCCGACGGCGTTGTGGCTGAACTGAGTCACAAGTGTTCCCTCCACACTGACAGAAGCTCCCTTTGATACTTTTCATCGCATCTATGCCCCAAATTCTAATTGAAAATCTGCGTTCCCTTGACTGGTTAATACGTCTGATTGGATCTGCTAACTGACTTTGTGAATGACTTCTTGTCGTCACTCGGTGATTCGCCACGGTCCAGTCATGAGGCTGGTGGTTCAAACTTTACCTACTCCAACATTTCTGAACCTGTAGATGAATGACCGACGTGTCATGAAGCAGCATCTTCTCTGTGTCCTCGTCTCTGATTCGATTGCTCTGGTCTTATCATGTCGCTCCCGCAGATCAATCAAATGCAGGTTAATAAGTTAATTAAATGTGTTCCTGGACAGCTGCTGATACCATTCAGGATCCGTTAAGGATATCCTGAATGGTTTTCCTGATCATAAATGACAGCCAGGTCTCCGTTTCAGCGCCGGATGTGTACGAAATATACTGTTAAAATCAAAGGTGACTGTTCATCAAATCAGAAGTGACCAGTTCTGCTGTTTTCTATAAAAAGTCATTCTAATTTTAGCACTGACTCACTTATTTCCTTATAAATGTGTTTTTTCCTTCATGTTTTTGATGATAATTGCATTTATACTTTTTACTTTAAATTGTGCTGAGTCATCATTTTTATTCAAAACTCATATTCCAATTATTAAAATAATGTCCTCGACACTGATCTGAATTACGCCCAGAGTTTTACATACAAGCCTGTAATTTCTTTTTTTTAAAGTGACCTTACAGACCGCAGATAACCCCAGCACTCAAACCCCAGAGTTCCTACACACTTTCATACGACTGATTTGCTCTTTTTAGCAGTTAGATATGGTCGTCTGATATAATATTAGCAACCTATGACACATTTTTTTTTAACTGGGAAAGACCCTTTTGTAACACTTTATATCTTTGAAAATTAGGATCTTAATCTTGTAACTCTTTAATTAAATATCAAACCCTTTTATTTATCATTTTTAAATCGTCATATTTATGACAGGAAACATTAAATGTAATTGAAATAAAATCTATGATTTTTGTATTGAAATGTGGCGACTGTCAAGATGAATAAAAATGTTTTTTTGCAGGTCATATGTTTGATGTGAATGTCCCAAAGATTCTTTGACCCTTTTTGAAGAGATGATTTTCTCCAGGTGTGAGACAATAATATGTGGTCCAGGTCAGTGATGCACCTGTGAAGCAAAGACACTCTCAGAATGTTGTCAAATATTGTTTTTTTTGTGTGACTTTAGTTTATCACTAGACCTGATCTCAGTTACCAAAACCTTTGCCACGATATTCAAGGATCCTTTCTTCTAGTCTCCTTATGTAAATAATATACTTTGTAGGGTTTATTTAATTACAAAATATATTATTATTATTATTAAACAAAAGGACCTAAATATAAAAATACAAAATAGTTTCTGGCTATTGCACAGCATAGGTGATGTGTTGTCACCTCAGCTGGTAAGTCAAAGTTCAGTTTATTCGGATGTTTCATCACTTTGGAATGCAAACGAGCGTCACGCCCCCGCTGCACGGCGAGCGCTTCCGCGTTGACGTCACGAGGAGGAGAGCCTCCCAGCCAATCAGCGTGGCGCGCTCCTTCGATATCACCTCGCTGCGGACACGATGGAGAAGGTGAGCCGCTCCGGCAGAGAAGGTTGATTTGTTTTTACTGAAGGATCGACGAGTCTTCAGGGTGAGTGTGTGAGCAAATGTGCGCGTAGAACAGAGAAGTGTGTGTGTGTGTGTTTGTGTGTTAGCTAACATCTGTTGACTAGTGTCATGTGAGAGTGATTTTCAACTGAGCTTCCTCTGTCTGTCAATCCGTGTGTCCCTGAAATGTGATGTTGTTTTGGGGGTTTTGAAGGATGGACGGCACGAGCGACGGGGTTCGGTCCAGGTGTCGAAGCCTTTCCAATAAACACGACCTGGATGAGGAGAACTCCGCGGACGCTGGAAGTGCGCGCGCACAGCAGGCGGTCAATGGAGACGTCAGCTGTAACGGTAAATAGAACTTAACTTAAGTTACTTAGTTAGTTCCCCTTTATTTGGAAAACTATGACAGAGTTCACTTTTGTCATCATCTCATGACACAAACCCTTAATCATTGAATTAAATACAGTGTCTGACTCAATAGTGCGCAGACCTTCGCCAAGCAGCTCAATTCAACAAATGTGGGGGTTGTTTTTTAACCCCTTATTTTCCCCGTACATTTTTGATTCAACATCATTGGCCACAAGAAGGTTAAATAGACAGCAAAAGGTCGAGATAGAGAATGTGTTTACACAGTAGGAGAAGAAGAGTTGTTAGAGAGTGATGAAAGACTTTAGATAAGACCTTGGCGAAGCGTTTCTCTGTGACTATATCACTCATGATCATGATGATATCATGAGGTCAGAGGTTAACTAATGAACTGATCATGATAGTTACTTTTTTTTAATGTATTCATTACTCATTCAATTGATTCTGAACTTTATTCCCTTTATATATAACTTTTTTTCACATACGCTTCAAAATATTGTTTCCACATATGGCTTAGTGTTTTATTTTGTTTGTTTGTTTTAAAGATGTTTCCATCAACTTATGTATGTTTTTGTCTTTCTGCCTCACAAAAGTCAAAGAAATCTGTTGGTCCAGCGACACATAAATGATCAAATAACCTCCTTGGCAGCGTTAATACATTGGTCGTGTTGATGAAACAATATATCTTAAGATTGAGAAATAATCTTGTAAAATGTCTTGTAAAAACAATTCCAGGAAAAATGGAAGTTGAACACGTGGACAGCAAGAAGCTGCAACTGAAAAGAAAGGCAGAGGTGAGACGTTCATCATCGTCATGACGGTTCCTTTATTCATATGTTTCTGTGACTCATATAACGGCAGAAATTATTTTTGATTTAGTCGTGATATGCTGTTGAAACTCTTTCACTGTCTTATATTAACACTGTGTGTGTAAATAGAACACAAAACCACACATCGACAGCAACTCATGGACACAATATATAACAAGAGTTATGTACTGGAGGAGTTGCATAACAATCCAAACAGGGCACTTTCCTCGCCCAGACCGGTTTAGATGTTTAAATCTTTTCAATAAAGACTTCACTGACTAGAGAAATAACAGGTAATGATCCATCTTTGTCAAGTTAGACCAGCACTAACCAGTTATAGAAGGTACAAATTAAAAGGGAGACATGAAAGCATTCTGACGTCATGACTTCTCGTGTTACTCAGAACCTGAAGAGCGACTTGATGCGTCAGTTCGACAGTCACGTCAAACTTTTTGCGGACAGTCTCATCGAGGAGTCCTTGAGTCTGGAACCAGAACCCGTCCCGGCAGCCTTCTCCCCCCTCCTCTCTGACAAAGAGAGAAGCAAACTCAGGTGCCGCTGATGGTTCGAGACATAAAAGTCTTTATCATCTTCCTCAATAAATCACATTGGTTGATTCATGCAGGTACATTCGACCTCCCAGTGGTCAAGGGAAGCAGTTTGTGAGTCGCAGGTCCCTCCTGGAGTAAGTTTTCACTGAGAGGAGACAGGATTTAAGTGTGGCTGAAAGTTGACATCATCTTCTCCTGTTCACACAGTGAGCTGTTTGAGGTGAACCACTTCAGAACCATCTATCACATGTTCATCGCTCTCCTCATCCTCTTCATCCTGAGCACGCTGGTGGTTGACTTCATTGACGAAGGCAGGTAAAGTCAAACTCAACTTTCTCTCCCAAGTCTTCCCCACAAAACTGACGCCCTCTGTTGTACCAGGTTGGTGCTTGAGTTCGACCTGCTCGTCTACGCCTTCGGACAGTTCCCCCTAGTGGTGTGCACGTGGATCTGCATGTTCGTGTCGGCGGCGGTGGTGCCGTACGGTCTGTTCCACCTGTGGTCGCAGCAACAGTGTGGATCCCCGACTCACCCCAGACTGTCCAGTGTTTCCTTCGGAGCTCTGTTTCTGAGCTACCAGCTGCTGGGTCTGGGCTTCCTGCCCACCTACGTGGTGGTGACCAACAGTCTGCCGCCCGCCTCCTGCTTCATCATCATCCTGGAGCAGGTCAAGTTCAACACGTGTGTCTTCCATGTGGTCCTGGTTGAGTCGCTCACCTGTCCGCCTCACTACAGGTGCGCTTGATGATGAAAGCTCACTCGTACGTCAGAGAGAACGTCCCGAAAGTGCTTTCTTGGGCAAAAGAAAAAACAGGTAAAGTATTTTTTTTGTTTGTTTTTCATATAGAAATAGAATAGACTAAATACTTACTAACATAAACATTAAATAAACAGTCAGATAAAATGATGTTTTGTCAATTTAAACATTGCAGGTCCCGCTCCTGCTGAGCCTCAGGTGTCCCAGTACCTCTACTTCCTGTTTGCACCCACACTTATCTACAGAGATAGATACCCCAGGTAAGTGAAGGTCTTACGAGTTAAAAGCCTTGTGGTTGTTCCTACCTTTGATTGATTATTTTTGTTTTTCTTGTCCACACAGGACTCCCATGATCAGATGGGGTTATGTCGCCACTAAGTTTATTCAGGTATTTACATCTTTAACTTCTAAAGTTCACTTGTTTATTTTAAATCTATGGCTTCAGAATTGGTCAAAAATGTCTTTTACGTGTCATTTACATTTTCAATCGGTTTTATCTCTCACTTTTTTTAAATTGTTTTGAGTTTTGACTGTGTTTAAATTCAACTTCATAACATGGTAGCAACTCTAAAACACTAGTTCTTGCTTTGTGTCAAAAAAAGCCTAAGACGCGCTTAGCTGTTCTGAACCAGCAGTTGAATGAATGAATGGATAAAAAACAGGTTGAGAGGATTTATTTGATTGATTTTCCACAAAGATCAATCAAAACAGCTGATCGAAGTCAGGAATGGGATTTAAATTTTAACTTTTAAGAAACATTTTAAATTACAAACTTATTCTCTGGGACATTTTTTTTTTAATCAAACAACAACTGCAATCTCCAAGAATTCTAGCTGATGTGGAAGGTTTTCATATTGTTTTTTGAGGTCCAACAAATAAAATTCTTGCCAATTGGAGATTTCTTAAAAAACTCTGTTAATGTGTTGGATAAAATAGGATTAGGGTAACGTTAGTATGTTTTCATACATGTAGAGTTTGTTGGTCCACACGTCATCGATGCTATTAAAGTGGTGCTAATTTCTTATATAATCTTAACACCTGTGTGAACTGCATCTCATGTTTTAAACTTGGTTTCTAACAGCACTCTCTCATTGTCTGGCTCCCTCTCAGTGAACTCATTGCTGCAGCTATTAAATGTACCAAGAAACCTGAATGATTTTGTATCAAGACTATTGTTCCCTCGGTGGTCCTGCAGGTGCTGGGCTGTCTCTTCTACGCCTACTACGTGTTCGTGCGCCTGTGCATCCCTCAGTTCCGCAGCATCAGTCTGCAGCAGTTCGACCTGCGATCCATGGTTCTGTGTGTCTTCAACTCCATCCTGCCAGGTGAGAAGAAACATGCTCTCATGGTTGTGAGGAGCATCAGGTTAACGTTCTTCATCCGTGTTCTGCAGGAGTGCTGGTTCAATTCCTAGCCTTCTTCGCCTTCCTTCACTGTTGGTTGAACGCGTTTGCAGAAATGCTGTGTTTCGCCGACAGGATGTTTTACAAGGTACAGGTTCATCCCGACTGCTCTGCTGGTTATTACTCACTGGTTTAATTATCTATTCCAGGACTGGTGGAATTCAACGTCTTTCGCCAACTATTACCGAACCTGGAACGTGGTCGTCCACGACTGGCTCTACTATTACGTGTACAGGGACTTCCTGTGGGTGAGTCGCCTGCTGCTCTTTATCTCACGCGCTTATTTAAACTGGAACACATTTGAACATCCAAGGTGTTAAATAAAACATGTTTTAATATTGGATTTTAGCACAACGCTGTGTCTTTACCTGCATGAATCACCTGAGAGAATAATATTGAGCTCAAACAGGGTTTGATTTCAAGTGATTTTTTAAGAAAACTTGATAAGTTGGCAAAAGAACAAATGATGGATTTTTCACATGTATGAGCATTTTGAGGGTTTTACTTGTATACCTTGTTTAATAGAAAACTTCATAAAATGCAACAATTAAAATCACTAGAAATAAATCAACCATCATGTGAAAGTGGTGACAAAATATGTTGTGAATCCTTTTCCCTTTAACCCTTGTGTTATCTCTGGGTCAAGGTGACCCGAAGACCAGAAAACTAATGTGTTTGTGGTATCCCTTGTCTTGTCGCTGGGTCAAGATGAACGACCTCCCTCTGCTTCCATAAATACATATGCAGTGGTGGAGGTCATTCACCTTGACCCAGACAAAACACAAGGGATACCACAAACACATTTGTTTTCCGGCCTTTGGGTCATCTTGACCCTGAGATAACACAAGGGTTAAAAGACATTAATACTTTGTAAACCAGTCTGTTTCTATTTAAATACCTCTACAACCCAAATAATCCATCATTTAAAATAGTATTCTTACTACTCCTCTTTATATTATAATAAACAACAAAAATATTTATTTATTGTAGTTGCCTTTTCCCCAATTATATTTAATATTTACGTTGATTGTATGTTTAAATGTATAGCTTTTACTAGAAGGACTTCTTCATATGTAATTTACTCTCCCCTCACACTAGTTAATTGGCTAATTAGCAAAAAATAATGATTGAACAAATACACATTTAGATTCCAGAAGGACATTACATGATCTTAAACCTTCTGATGTAAGTAAGTAAGTAAGTAAGTAATTATATTTGTATAGCGCTTTTCCAAACCAGGGTCGCGCTTACAATCAATCAAAACAATATTCAATAAAATATATACTTTAGAGGTCAAGATAACACTGAGAACAACGAAGGAATTCCAGAAAATCAAGGAAAAGCCTGAACAAATAAAAATGTCTGTCAATATACTTAATTTAAAAAAAATTTGTTTGTTTGAGTTGTGTTTTTTGATATATTTCAGATGTCCAATAAGCGTTTCCGAGCAGCAGCCATGTTGTTCGTATTCACCGTGTCCGCCATCGTCCACGAATACATCCTGGCAATTTGCTTCGGCTTCTTCTACCCCGTGCTCTTCTGCCTCTTCATGTGCTTCGGAAGTAAGACGGGCCTCTTCAACATGAAACATTACTAAGATCTCATTAAACTCTTCCTCTTCGCCTCCTCTCAGTGATGTTCAACTTCATCCTCCACGACCAGCGCAAGGGTCCGATATGGAACATCATCATGTGGACGTCCCTGTTCCTGGGTCAGGGTGTCCTCATCTGTCTGTACTCTCAGGAGTGGTACGCTCAACGCTACTGCCCTCACGAGGAGGTAACGTCATGACGCTCCGAGTCTCATCTTTCTGCTTGAACAAGAGTTTGTTTTCATCCCTTCAGCCTTCGCTCCTCAACCTCCTGACGCCTCGATCCTGGAGCTGCCACAGAGTCTCCGCCGACGACCTGTGACCTCCTGCTGCTGCTCTACGTCTTTATCTTATTGCACAATATTTATGAAGTGTGTGTGAAGAACTTTGAATTGTTTTTACTCGCGATCTCACCGTGATGCCTGAGCATAACTCCTAGTATTTTTCACTCTTAATTCTGATGTTTTTCAGCAGATAAACCTGTGAAACCTGTGTGTGCCGCTACTTGATGGTAGTTAAAAACATGGCAGCTGGACGTCCATCCTCCGTCCACTCTCTCTATCAAGTGTTTATATTCAGGAAGTTACTGAGAATGTATCTTATTATAATAAACAGTTTATTATTATCGTGATATTTTTACAACTTCATGAAACATGTATTTTCTAAAATGTCTTGTTGGCTTTTGTACGTGTGCGAATAACATTAAATGTTTTCTATTGTGTTTCGATTATAATTTATGTGACATGGATTTTACTATTTTTGACTAATGTCTAGTAATTAAGTCATTTAAATTTGTAAAGCGCCTTTAGCGTCATGTTAATGTTACAATGATAGCTTATAAAACTCAATCTTATAACTAGAGCTTTCATACACTCTTATATTTAAAATTAAAATGGACTAGTTTCAAGATGAACCTGTTTTATATTAGTTTGGGACAGAAAAATAGCTACAAAACTACCATGAAGAAGGATAGAGTTATTACTATGTTATTATTATTATGGGCGAAAGATGCACTGAGAGGATACGTTCCTGTTGTTAACAATATGACCACAAGATGGCGGTGTACTGTGGATACAAATCGCTTAAAATAAAGAAGCGAAAACTGTGTTTATTATTTATGTTTTGCGAAATAGAAATAAATCCAAGTTATATAAATTAAATATATCGAAGTGAGGCAGTTTTATTTGTATGCCTATGTTTTGTCTCTAAAAAGGCGTTTTGGGTTATTATGTAATAGTAAGATAACAACACCGACTTAATGCTGTATTGGAAAAAAAGGTGGCAATTTACCATCATTTAAACAAAAACCTTTAAGCATAACCTTGTTATGTAGTTTTTCTATACATACTGATGTATATTTGTTATAGTTTAGGATAACTACAGGAATATAATAACCTTACAAATATTCTTGTTTAGATTTAGATTACAGCGTTGAATTTAACTCAAAGCTATGGTAAAAGTTATATTAAACATAACAAGACAATATATAGAAGTAATAAACAAGTGATGAGTTATTTTGAAGAGGTAGGGATTTAAAGGTTGACAGTTCAGGACATTCACAGAGGTGTTTAAAGCAATGGATTCCAGAGGGAGGAGTGAGTAACAAAAGATTGTTGAATGTCATCCTGAATCCCAGGACGTGTTCTAGTCTGCAGTGCACCAGTTAGTCATAATACAATTAGTTTTGAGGATTTTCATTCAAAGTTATAAGACTATAAAATGTTCACAAGGTTAACGTTAAACTGTTGCCTTGGAAGCACATTCTAGTTACATGGATGCTGCAGGTCATTTACTTATTAGTCCTTCAACCTAAGAATAGAAATACTTTCATCAATGACACAGTCATGAAAACTATTTTGCCCTTTTAATTAGGGGTGTTAGAAAATATTGATACGGCGATACATCGCAGTATTCTTTACAATGATACTGTATTGATATTTGACAGCACTATATCTTTAGCGTCAATAGTGTGTTTAAACTACAATAACTTGTTTTGTTTTTTAATTTACAACTAAAATGCAAATATTCACTCTGTTTGCTCTATTTGTGTTTCAAATACACTTCTGGCCGCTAGATGGCAGTCTTGATGTCCTAAACAGCTAAAGGAACAAAGGAATCTAAAAATCACTGAGGATGAGAGGATACAGTCGTCTCCACATTAAAACATATTTTGGTTTCAAACCAAATGAAAGCAGTTACAACTTTGTCAAGAATCATGTGGTTTGTAAATTCTGCAACACCAGAGTCAAGTACTTGATAATACTACAGATATATCCTTGTTACTACAGTATCTTAATGTATCCTCCTGTATCACCAGATTTTTGCATAATACACACATCTACTTTTTGGGGTCTTATAATATAAAACAGGGGTAAGTAAGTAATTTTTATTTGTATAGCGCTTTTCTAGAGCAGGGTCACAAAGCGCCTAATGGCCGGGTGGGCAATTAAAATTCTTCAAGGGCTACATTAAATTCTGTGAATGTTGTTAGGGGCCGTCAAACAAAAAACGAAGAAATCCCTTTAAAAAAAAAAGGACATTCGTCATTAGGCCGAAACATTTATTAAGCTAAAAAAGCTTCTTGTATAGATGAGTTATTTTCAAAACATTTCTTCAATTAACGTTAAAAAAAAAAATTGAGGGATTCATATATACACAAAAAATGACACACAAAAAGTCGGAAGCGTTATGTGTTAAACAAATAATAAAAACATTAGTTAATGCATTAGAACCATTTATACATGATCATACTGTGACATTACAAGGGCCGCATAAAATACAGTCAAAGGGCTGCATGTGTCCAGGTCTGATATAAAGTTTGCATCCTGGGTCATACCATTACTCCAATAATCTGGAGTGTGTTTTCAGAAGTAGTTGAGAGTGTATACACATCCTGGTGAGAACCACTGTCTCAGATTCAGAGGTGCACTTATTAGCAGATAAAAACAGACTTTTAAAAAACTTGTACATGTTCTTAGGATGTATCCTATGGGAAGGTGCGAGAGGCACCCGCAGGTAAGGGTAAGGGGGTGGAGGACGGTGACAGGCAGCAGTGAACCCCCCGCCTTGTGCAACACATCTTGTGTTCTGCGGTAAAGATGGCGGCGTCAGAGGGGGCGCGCAGCGGCCGGACAGCGGTGAAATTATTCTGAAAAAAACCTTCTAAAAAAAAAACAAAACAACTATCCAACTCTTGAATCACCTCGCGAGTGTTCGCTACTGTTTTTCGTGCCTCTTTTTATTTCATTTAATTTTTTTTCCGGGAGGAGGATCGCGCGGTCCGAGGATATATCGCTGTCACACGCCAGGGTTGCCCTTTTATTGTTGCAGGAAGGGTGGGTGGGTTTCAGGGAGCGAAGCTAACCGTTAGCTCGAGCTAAAGCTAAAGCTAGTTTGAACCGCGGAGCGAGTCGGGAACACTATTCGGCCCACGCTGCTGGAATCCAGGGGAATGTGAGGCGGAAAGCCGGTTGGGGGGCTTTTTGCTCGCTTGAACGTCCTTCTACCCCTGGAGAAAAAAAAAACCCTAAAAAAAAACCCTCCACCGGGATGGGACAGCAAGTAGGCCGCGTCGGGGAAGGGACGTCCGCCGGACTGCAGCAGCCGCAGCAGCAGCACGCGTCCCCGGCGCAGCAAGTGAGGGGGAGCCGGGGGAGCGGCGCCGGGAGAAGACCCCGAGAACCAGGCAACAACAGCAGCAGCAGCAGCACCGGGAACTCGCCGGCCCGGGCGGCCACCGCCATCAACATCCCGGACCCGACCATCAATATATTCACGCAACACTCAGGTAGGAACAAATGTTTCTAAGTTTGTTTTATTGTCATTCCTCGAGCTAGTTATGCTAACGTTAGCGGAAATAGCCTCGATCCAAAATATTCTTACATAATACTTATTATTATTATATATATTGACAATGAACTGCATTTAAAAGAAGTGAGTCCACTGACCCGGTGTTTGCAGTGGATGGTGTGGAAAAGTGTTGTTGCCCTCAGGCCACCCTTTTTAAAGGTGGAACCATCAGGTCTTGCTTTAGTGAAATGTTGCCTCAGGAGGTTTGGTCGCAATTTCCACTCCATTAGCTCCTGAACATCACCCGGGACCAGGCTCACATTACAAGACCTTCACATGTCTCGTTTACCAGCACTCAAGACTGGGATGCCTTGGATCCACCATGGGGGAGTTTTTAAAAAAAACCCACGTGAATAATTGAAGTTTCCTTGTGTCTTTATTATCTGAACATCACCATGTTTTTGAGCTCATGGAGTCTGCTGGCGTTACTGAGTCACGGCAAGAGACGTTTTGTTGGATCAACCTAAACATGAGTTACTCATCCGAGCTTCCGTCACAGTAACAGCATTCCCTTAGTTACCATCATCCAAGGCTGACTCATGAAGGAAGGCATGTGATTCCATCGATCCGGAACCGGATTGATACATCCTCGGATGCTGGGTTGAGTAATTGTTGACTTGGATGAATCGATCACAACCATCTTTCCGATGCAAGCTTTGGTTTATATTGTGGCACCGACTGAAATTCTTTGGTGGCACCAACATCGAAACATGGTTCATCTTTTAGTGCCAAATTACGATATCAAATCGTGATAATATGTGGATTTTCTGATGCATGACAAAGACGGAGAGCATCAGAATGATTTGTCACTTTAGAAAGTGTTCTTTTACACTGGAAGTTATTTGTTATTAATTTGTTCTGCAAGAAAAGTACATGGAAGGTAATGTACGAAGCAAAAAAAGAGTTACTCTGTGTAATTTTATTTTCTCTTCTCTTTTCTCTTATAAAATTGGTTTTAAAAAAAAAAGGATCTTCCAGGATTAAATATCGTAGTGAAAGTATTGGTATCATTAACAGTATCAATCACTTTCGATTAATACCCTTAAACCATATGTAAGTAAGTAATTTTTTTTTATGGAGCGCTTTTCTAGACCAGGGTCACAAAGTGCTTAAACTATCAAAAAAAACTCTCAAAAAATATATAATAAAAAGATCAAGATATGTGTTTTTGAAAAATAATATGTTATAGCACATTTATATATAAAATTGATTCACATATGTTACCCCTATGGACACAAAAGTAAATATACGAGATGTAAACATGTGTCACAGCATTAGGATGTCAACAGTTCATTCAAATGAATTGAATATACATTATATTGAAATTACATGTGTAGAGAACAAGTGAATAAAATTGCACCATGTGTGACAAATAATCTGGTTAAACTGATGATCTGCATGTTTCTAGTTCCCTTATTTTATTACCTAATGTTACTTTAGAAATCAGTATATAAACATTGATTTAGGTTCATCCTTTGTAAGCGATTTTTCTTCAATGTGTGCAGTTGAGTGTGTTCGACACGTAAACACTCTCTTGTATTTGTCTTTGCGGGAAGTATTTTTGGTCCATTGATCACTTTGCCGTCTCTATTCAAATACTGAAAAGTGTTCCGTGAATGGATGACTCATTCAGTTTCAACATTTTTCCCGACGGTGGTCTGAGTGGACGTTGTAAATGGTGTTGCGTCGCTTCCGGGGGCAGCTGATTGTCAGCGCTCCCCCTCGGCGCCGAGAAAATTTATTAGGATGTTGATTGATTCCTCAGCAGTTATTTTTCCTGTTTTCCCCGCATCCGATGCTGTGATTCTGCTCCAGCGACTTGCTGAGGTTGCCTCTGGTTCCTACAACCACATGACTTATTTAGTGTCTTGGTTTTACAACAAGATGGATCGCTGGGCATGAATAGGAAGGTACTCAAGGACAGGACGGAACGGAGGAGATGCTAGAAGTGGCTTTAGAAAAACTGAGACGGCAATTATCATGAATAAATGTAAGGATAAGGACGTGATCTGCTTTGCTGTGCTTCAGTATAAACATCACGTACACAGTCACTCACAAAAACATGTTCAATGAAGTGATATTTTGAGTCTAAATGGAACAGAAAATGGGGCAGATGAGTTTATCAGAGTATTTTGGCAGACGAGTTGTGGGCAATTCTGAGCCAATCGTACCGTCTGTGAAGCCTTGTTAATGTGGGGAATATTGAAGCAGGATCCAGACTCTAAGAACCTAAGCTGATTTGCATCATGGGTAAAATGAGATTAGAAACAAATCCACTTTACAACTGACTGTGCGCTAAAGACCCGTCTATTCTGTGGTGAGGCAAAATCAAAATATGAGGCATTCTGTAAAAATGTGACTGATTTTTTTTTTATATACAATAAATTAAAAGCCTCATAAATGAATAGGTGTCTTTTTAAATGTATTTAAAATAGAAGTAACTGCCTTATGTGAGGTGAATTGTCAGGACTGGTTGTTGATGATAATAATGGGTCGTGTTTTTTATGTTACTGTTCTTTTATATATTTGTAAATCAATATTTGACTTCTAAATACATTTTAAGACACTACAGAAATTTAGGTCGTGAAAGATGTGTTGACGTTTTGGTTTCATGCCTTTATAAACTTCAATTACATCTGTATTTTCTCATAAACTTCTTAAATATTTTTTGTTTATGGTTTTTACTAATTCCAAAGAGTGTTTATTCAGTAATTTCGGTAAGATTACAAAAGCCTGTTTTTTCTTTTTTTAACTTAAAAACTTAATATGTTGCTATTTTGATTAGTTTTTTTTGTCGCCGATATCTATCTATCTACAGTATATACAGTGTGTATATATATATATATATATATATATTTTCTTTGAAGAAATGTCTTTTTAATCTTATTAAAGATGTTTTTTTTTTTTTTATAAAACTGTAACTAATCTGTGGTTTAAAATCATTCATTCATTAATTTTCTGTGCCGCTTGTTCCCTTATGGAGGTTTCCGAGAAGCTGTAGCCTTTCCCAGTTTCTCTGGGCGAGAGGCAGGGGTCACCCTGAACAGGACGCCAGTCTGTCGGGCTGAAAATCGATCTTATGTAATTTTCCCAAAAACATTTGGATGAATTAGGACGGTTGTGTATGACGGTTATTTATATGAACGTAGATCATTTGCATGGTTTATGCACTTAAACCAGGATTAAGTCCCTGGCTCATTTCTTGAGTGGTCTACAAGTCTCAAGTGGTTGTTTTGGCAAACTGCCGCTGTTTGTAGAAAGGAAGCCTTGCTTCAGCGATGGCACTGCATCAGGCCAGAAACTAGACTTGCTTTACAAAGAGGGACCTCCTCGTGCCAAGCCTGTTAGGCATTGATTTAGATCCAGCTAAAGTCGCTCGCTCGCTGGCATTATTAATGCTGCTTATCTTCTCGTTTGCAGGCCGAAAAAGTTTGGCTTGGCTTGGCTTCACGGTCACTCACACACTCGACTGTACTTGTATGTACACATTAACCATTTTTCTCCTCCTGAACTCGTGCACGTCTTACAGAGGATTACCCCACATGTCACTCTCCTTTCATGCAGGCGGGCCACCCACTGACCAGTCAGACAGAAAATCCTAATCTGAGTGCCCTGTGGCCCAGCTGTCCTCCTATATCCCCTCTGATGCCTGCGATTATCCCGAGATGTTGTTGTTGTTTTCTTCTGGTTTAATCTGAAATACCCTATTAACACTTTTGGTGAAGATTAGTAGATTTAAGTCAGCCTTTGTTTCATTATCGATGTGTTACTGTCACGTCAAATGGTGTTCAGACCCTCAAGTGTGCAGGATAGAACAGCGTGACGAAGACATTCCGACCGAAGCCCGTGGATGTGACCACCCGACCGAGGGGGCTTCTCCTCGGTCCGACATCTCGGAGCACATGAGAAGATTCTCCATCATCCGAGGCTTACAAGCCCCAAGAAGCTTAAACCTACACCCGAGCAGATTTTAACTACACCACATACAGATTAGCAGTTCAGACAAAGAGATTACCTCCAGGGATTTTCTCTCAACACACACCAAAAAAAATACAAAAATAGAGCAGACACAACAAAGAAACAGTATTTTTTGATTGACAGAAACGATGACAAAACATGTTTAATTGACTCGACAGTAGATGTTCAAACGGAAGCTTGAGATGCTGCACCCGATGACTCAGTGGTTTGTCAACGCATAATCCATTAGATTTCTTACATAAGAGAACAGTGTTAGTCTCATGATTATTATTCAATTCCTCCTACAATTATCTAATACACAAGCTAAGAAGCAACTGCAGCGACTATGGTTTGGCTTTATAACGGGAATTAAACTGGCAACACTTGGAATTTGTCTTTTTCTATCGAATGTTATTTTCATTCTGCATGTTTTGTCTAGTACATCATGTAGTACATTTGGGTAGAGTTGTTTTTTTTAAGCCACTTTTTATGGCATGGTCATTTGGAGTCTGTTACATTATATGTGCATTGATGTTCAGATCAAGAAAGTAATTTGTATTTGTATAGCGCTTTTCCAGACAAGGGTCACAAAGCGCTTAAACAATCCAAACAATACTCAATAAAATATATACTTTAATGGTCAAGATAACACTGAGTACAACACAGGAGTTATTTTTCTTGTATTTTAATAAAAGTATACATTAAAATGTGTTTGGAACTTCCACTTGACTAGTGACAGTATTTAGTCAGGGTTCATTTTTACAACACTGGCAATACAAGTTACTGATTCTAAATGGGATATTAATTAGATTATTTTGTTATTTTAAAGCTCCATCTTTCACATCTCGAGGCTCTGTTTTTGACACCTCACAATACAGAGCCAAGGGCAGTCTGATAAACTGGAATCTTATCTCAATGATAAACTCTTTTAAAATAAACTATTTTTTTATAAACTCTGATAAACCTCTTGAAATAAAATTAAAACTTTCGTCACCTTCCTTCCTAAGATTACATGTACTTTTCTGTCCTGTGGACTTGTTCCAATTTTTCACCGTGGTGTAGGTGTAAGTGCTCAATGTATTCTGTAACTACAGTTAAAGGAATTTGACAATTTTCAAGGACTGGTTGCAACAAGTTGTATGAGGAGAAAGTATTTGCTGTTACCCAGTTTCCCCTTCTGTATTTGCACTGGAGTGTCGTTTTTTTTTATCTTTTACTTTACACAATAAACTATATATTGCACTGACTTTTTAATTTGGTCAGGAAGGGTTTTTAATTAATGATTTAAGTATTGTGGCTACTAGTGTCAAATCCTACACATTCCATACCCACACGTATCAATAGTTAACCTAGAAATGCATACAGTGTATGTACATAATGATAACATTTATTTGATGTTTTGAGTCATTAAACCAAACAACTCGCCTTGAAGTTCAAGGAATTCAACAGTTCCCTGCACACACACCTTGAGAAAGCACTCGTAGTCTGTTATTAACCCAGAGATGTTATTGCTTCACTCGCCATCACATGTATGGAGTTTTCACCACGGATCCATAGTGTGTCGTCCTTACCTTGGACCGGCTTTTGCCACCGGAACAGATGGAATTTGTGAGTCACAGGTTTTCAACATGAGGATGTGTTAAAGGCAGGCTTATCTGTCCCTGTGTGCAAGTGTGTACTTGCTGGTCGTAGCACTGGAAGCTTATTAGATGAGCAGCGATGGGATGTTACCGATGTATTTATAAATAATGATGTTGGCATTCTGGGTAAACAAGGGACTTCCTTCCTGCTCGTAAAACACAATGTGATTGTCCTTTCTTTTTCTTTTTTTTATGAAGGCATAACCAGTAGAAGTGAAGGTGGTGTTAATGACTTGCATATTATTATTTAAAGCAACAGTTATCCATCAGTATGAACCACAGTATCAAAGGTGGTTGTGATAAAATAACCATTCATTTTGCCATGATTCGTTCATTTAAGAAAGACCAGTTATAACTTGAGTTTTTGTTCCACCTCTAGTTAATGTGTAAACAACCTTCTTTTTTTTGTCATTCCCGTTGTTGCAAACAAGTTTCTCTTACTTCTGCTTTTTTGGATTGTTCCACTGCCTTTATGATTTTCTGCCGTTGAAGCTGGTTCTTGTATGCTGACATAATTATATCATAAAAACTTCCGCTTCACTTCAGTCTGCTACTCTTTTACCGTGACTGTCATCTGGTCACCTGACTGTCACGACTGCTTGCGTTCATGCCACAAATATTGAGTTCACATTAAAGCCTTTCCACAGCACAATAGCAAAGGAAATATAACTTTAGTAGAGGAAATATTTTGTATGACAAGCGTGTACTTATCTGATAGTCATTTTATATTAGTAACAGGCTACCTTCTGAGGGCCACAAAACATGTTTTTATTCTCACTATCTCCATTGATAATAACAAATGATTAATTATTTAACCATTACTCATGTGACTGCTGTGATAAAGAAATCCTGTTGAGCAAACATATTCGGTAAAAGTAAAAATCATGACCAGCATTTGTAATGGTGACATAGCCGATGTGTTATCTGTCCTGCATTCCTGTCGTTTAGTGAAAAAGTGTCAACTTCATAGTTTCTTTGTCGCTTCCTGTTTCCTCCAACAACCTATCCCTTGGTCCCTTTTAAAAATCTTCATAAAGAATGCTGAGCTTTCACTCTTATCTTCAGATAAGACTTCTTAGCCTGTTGTGAGCGAAGACTGAATATGTAAAGACTTGATTTTTGTGGAGAAACATTCTCTCCATCACTTGCATTAATACATTTCCACTGAACGTTGAGGATTGTTGGAGGTTTTTAAGGAGATCGTGCACAAATATCATCTCCACGACACCATGACGTGGCCCAGCGAGTTATTCCTGGCTGTCATCCTCGTATGTTTTGTCCTCCTGCTGCTAAATATACGCACTTACCTCCAGCGCTGAAATACAACCTCCATTGTTTCTGAATTGGGTGTGAAATTGACATTACTCCCGTTGGATGATTAAGCACGCATTGTTGGCAGGTGAAATCAGATATTCGTCAAGACTCCCAGGCATCAATGTTGGCAGCTGCCGGGGTCCTGGGACGGCCAAGTAGACGGTGTCACAGTTGATTATCCGCATGCTTTTGCCCGCTGGACCGGGGTCACCTCTGCTCCAGCTGTCTTGAGGGGGGCACAGGCTTGACGGCTTGCAAGTATTCACTGGGCTCAAGTCAACACAGCGCGGTCGTTCCTTCATGACACACGACTAACCCCACGTCAACCAACTGCTCTTGTGAAGAGGTATCTAAGGAATTTGCTTGTGACCAAGCAGTGACACTATTCTATGTGTCTGGAACAATCCAGACGGAATTAATCACACCTATTCCAGCCAACACCCGATGCAACGAGTGTGGGAGTGAAGGGCCTTGACATTATTTTTATTAGTTTAAGTAGCTGTTAGACCAATGCTACTTGACACATTTTCTTTTGAAATATCATGTACTGATCATTCTGTCGCTCTGTTTAAAACAATTGATATTCAATGAGGACATGATGGACAAACGACTTCCCCTTTTTCACATGTTTGTATAATCATTTATTATGAGAGGATATGTCTCGACAACAGATTCTCTAATCCTAACCCCGATTAATTACCCCGACCCATGACTTGTTTCCCTGTCGAGACTCCGGATTTGGGTCATCATACAACGGCACCTCCTGGGGTACTGGTCAATGTAAACATCTCTGTGCTTTCTCAATGCATTTTCTTTACAACCTTGTTATAATATAGAGCATGTATATTGTAATGTACTTGGGTAGAATTAATAGTATATATATTTTGCCGTTGAGGTTTTCCTTGTTACCTTTTTTTTTTTTCTTAATCCACTTTCTGTCCATCTGGTTATGAGTCAATACAAATAGTAGTGCGTGACATAATGGTTCCATTTCATTAAAACATTCCAAAGTAGAGTGATGTGTTGTGCTGTAATGTAAGAGGAGGAGAGCTACCAGTTGGTCTAGCAGTTGCACTCTCACACAGTTAATACAATACACACACACACACGTACACACTCACACACACACACACCAACACAAAGGAAAGTAGGGGTCACTTACCCCCCTCGGTTGTCCCTCAGGGGAAAAGATCAGCCATCTGCCACAGCAATGGTCCACATACACATGAGCTTTTCTCTGTACCATGCACTGTACCCCTCACCACCCCCCCCCCCCCCCCCAACCCGAGTATGTACGTGCCTCGAAACTTCGCCACATGCCTCTCTCGCTCGGTCAGCCTGTCACACTGCACAGCGTTCCATACCTCCGAGTAGAACCCTTATGGATACACATGAGGAGCAACCTTTGGAGTACTGGGCTACACGGATACAGTTAAATGATTGAAAAATGGGGGTTTGATGGAAAGGAAACGGCTATTTTGAGGCTTTTTTATATTATAATTTGCCATGGAGTCTCACAGAAGAAAGGTTTCTTTTTTTTAAGTTTTGATTATTTATTTATTTTCTTCATTGGATGAAACAAACTACTTGCGAACAGTATTTCTAAACCTGCTCGTGGAGGACACCTGTCGAGATGTATTGGGAACTATGGCTAAGCCAAGTCACAGCACGTGCAACACTGCAGTGCATGCTGGTCCAGAACAAAGGTGGGCAATGTTTTGGTTTTTGTAGATCATCCTGCTGTGAAGGTATAAATGTGTAAAATGCCAAAAAAAGCTGAAATTGTTGTTTACCGTGTTTCTTTTTAAAGTGCTGTGGTCTGTTTGTTTTTGTATATTTACATAACCGACTAATAATTTCATAATTAATAGCCTCTTCTGTTTATTCTAAACAGAGTATTTGTATCACAATTGATATTTGGAAGCTATTTTGCCAGACTTTACTATGTATTTTTATAGATACAGTCACAGACTTTTAGTTCCTTGAAAGTGTCTTCTGTTCATTGAAAATATACATATTAAATTACTATTTATACTGTTAATGTAAAGGCAAATTCTGGTTGATTTGGAAAATTGATTTCCAAACATGAAATAGTATCCTGTTGCTGGACGTACACGTCTCTAAAAAGATGCTGGATATTTTTGCTAAATTGAATCTTGCTCAGACAGGAACACAACACACTCCTTTACCTAGAAAGTTACACATTTCATTGCATCCTCAACCCACACACGTAAAATATCACAACATCTTTCAGACGACACATTCTTTAAATCACTGTTGAAAGTCCTGCTGCAGTTTTTCCCCGAACCCTGATGGACCTAAAGTGATAAAAATGTTCGAGAGCAAGGACGTGCTTGAGTTTACTTCTTCACACCTTGGCAGCTTCTCCACCCTCCTTCCCACTTGCTCAGCAGCTGTCCAGACACGCAGCAGCTGTTAACTTTTGTGCTCGTGGGCCACGCACCGGCTGGCTCATCCCTCAGACATTTGTGTCTGTGGGCGTGTTTCCAGTAGTTATGGTAATCCTTGCATAGTTGGCGTCTTAATACTGCAGCTCCTCCCTCCGCCGGTCCATATAAACACGGACCTGGACCTGTCTCACCACAGATTTCACCTAGTTTTCTCTGTAGCCAGTGGTTACAGTGTCCAGTCTCCTGTGAACGAGTAAGTAACGGAATGGTTTTGAGGTGCCTCCAGGGAAGCAGCAGCTTTGAGGAGGAGTGGGTGGCTCTCGGTAGCCATCGTCTCCACACTGGTCTCAGGCTTGAGTCCGAGCCAGAACAAAATGGTAGACACGGAGGAACTCGTCTGTATTGATCCATGAGAATTGTGCATCTTGTCTCACGGTTTTGTCTTCTCTCTCTCTTCCCTCTCCCGTCCCTGATCCTGATCTTCTCCTCAGAAGCTCTGCACAGGCCATTCGGCTTGGATTCGGCTGCGCTGACGGAGGCGGTACGCTGGAGCTCCAAGGAGAACCTGCTCGGCGCCGCCGAGAGTGACCCCAACCTTTTTGTCGCACTTTATGACTTTGTTGCCAGCGGGGACAACACACTCAGCATCACCAAAGGTAAACACACGATCACAAACTGATGAAAAAACAGGTCCTGATTACGTCTGTAGATAATCTGTTGTTACTCACTTGCTAAAGTTCCTAAAAGGACATTTCTCATTGATGACTTTGCTGTGTTTTGCAATAGAGGAGGATGTTGACTGTACTGGGTTGGTTATGTAAGACCGAAATCTTCTCCCTCTGACTCAATAGAAACCATCTCCAGTCCTAATCCATCCTTTAAACCCGGTATTTATCTTTGACAACTCAGCCTATTCAGTTGTTGAAAACCTGGGGACTGGATAAAGTAAAACTAATCAAAGTTTTTGAAATTAGCTTTCTTTTTTTTCACCCTCGCCATCATGCATTTTATTTACATAGTTTTTATTGAATAGAATCTTTGATTAGTTTATTTTACTTTTCTATACATTTCTCTTGTACTGGGTATTCCTTACTGCCTTTTTGTATTTTTGTGTAGTTTGTCAATTATTAAGATTTCATTGTGATTTCTTTTTTTTTTTTTAATTGGGAACTATTGGCTAATTGGGGTTACATGTTTTAATATCTGGACAGGTGATCCAGGAGACTTTTCTATACAGTGTCGGTTAAGTCACGCGACAGTGATCAATGAAATCGATGGGATGAATCAACCAGAGGATTTGACTTTTACAGAATAAAGATCATGTTTTCCTCTAAAGCTCTGGTGTGGGTCATAGATTGTCTCTAGACGGAAGGGAAAGAGTGATAATGATTATCTAATTCAACTGGGAATGGGTTTAACTAATGCTGAAACTGGTTGCTGCTGAAGAAGTACCTCAAAATTGCAATCTTTTCAAACATTTTTCAAAACGTTTGCTACCAGTTATTTTACTTTTTTTTTTTAAATCTCTGTAAAGTACAAAATAGTTCAGATGCAGACAGATAAAATATGCTGTGAATCAGACTTTTCTTACTAAAAAGGTTCACTAAAATATTTTAATTAAATTACATGAAAATGAAGAGTTATGAGTTCCAACAAAATATTGTAGTTAAATTAGTGAAGTGTATTTTATACTGTCACATTTATTGTTGAGATGGAACACGACATAATATTAGACATAGTGAAATAATGATTGTTTAAAGGAAGTAAGTCATTTATATTGATAGAGCACTTTTCCAGACCAGGGTCACAAAGCGCTTATACAACCAAAACAATACTCAATAATATGATGGTAAAGTCTGACTGCATTGCAGCGCTGACTGTCCCATCAATGTTGACATCTATAGACCCTCCCTTATAGAGTCAAACACAAATCATCAGCCGCACCTTCTTCTCTCGGTACACGCGTCACAATTTCGCTCGACGAGCCCAAGTCACTACTTGCCCAGTTGTACTGAACTGCTGTTGACAGTTATGTACCCAACCCTGGTAGCTCTGTGTTTTGATGTGGTTTCAACAAGTAGAACGAGATTACAGAAAAAGTTGTTTTGACGTGTGGTTGGTTGTCATGGTTGCATACGTAACTACTGATCATCTTTTAACATTGTGTTCTTTTACTCGGTTACCATCCTTCCCTTCAAACCTCAGGTCGGTCTCATCTGGGTGTAAACTTTTAAAAACTTTTCATTCAGGTGAGAAGCTGCGCGTGTTGGGCTACAATCAGAATGGAGAATGGAGTGAGGTTCGCTCCAAGAACGGCCAGGGTTGGGTTCCTTCGAACTACATCACGCCCGTCAACAGCCTGGAGAAGCACAGCTGGTACCATGGACCGGTGTCTCGCAGCGCTGCCGAGTACCTGCTCTCGTCCCTCATCAACGGAAGTTTCCTGGTGCGGGAGAGCGAGAGCAGTCCTGGACAGCTTTCCATATCCCTCCGCTACGAGGGGAGAGTCTACCACTACAGGATCAACACGGGCTCGGATGGGAAGGTAAAGCTATTTAAAGGGTGTTTTCTTATCGATTAGAATGAGCTTCATCATCATCGCTGTGTTTATATCCTCAGGTGTACGTCACGTCTGAAAGCCGCTTTGCCACTCTTGCCGAACTGGTGCACCATCATTCCACAGTGGCTGACGGCCTGGTCACCACGCTACACTACCCGGCACCCAAATGCAACAAACCCACAGTGTATGGAGTTTCCCCGATCCACGACAAGTGGGAGATGGAGCGCACAGACATCACCATGAAGCACAAGCTCGGGGGCGGCCAGTATGGGGAGGTTTATGTCGGCGTGTGGAAGAAGTACAACCTCACAGTGGCGGTCAAAACACTCAAGGTTAGATCTTGTTCTCAGCTTTGACTTATCGCCTGTTGTTTTTTTTTAGAAACCTTTATTGTCTCTTATTTTGAATACAGTAGAACGCCATCATTTTTAGAAAAATTATCTTGGGACGCCATCTAGTGGTTAAATGTGGTACTGCATATCACTGTCTAACTCAAGGGATCTTTCGATAAACACCGTACTGAATGAAAACCTGCTACTCTTTTTAAAACTCTGTTGTTTCTCTGCGTGACAGGAGGACACTATGGAGGTCGAAGAATTTTTAAAAGAGGCAGCCGTGATGAAGGAGGTTAAACATCCCAACCTGGTCCAACTCCTTGGTAAATATTTAGAGACATATTTGATTATTTCAGTATTTTTTTTGTGCACTCAGAATTGGTTTTCTGTTTGCTGTAGTAATTCAAGCTTAGCTTCAATAACAGTTGACTGTAAGCTATGTTGGTTTTTCTGCGTCCTCACAGGCGTCTGCACGTTGGAGCCACCGTTTTACATTGTAACGGAGTACATGCCACATGGCAACCTGTTGGATTATTTAAGAGACTGTGACCAGGAGGAGGTGAACGCCGTGGTTCTTCTCTACATGGCCACCCAGATCTCGTCGGCCATGGAATATCTGGAGAAGAAGAACTTCATTCATAGGTTTGTTCTGCACATTATAAAACATTAGAAATAGTCTTTAATTCCTTGTTCTCTGCTCCGCAGGGATCTGGCCGCCAGGAACTGTCTGGTCGGGGAAAACCATGTGGTGAAAGTGGCAGACTTCGGTCTGAGCAGGTTGATGACCGGTGACACGTACACGGCCCATGCCGGGGCCAAGTTCCCCATCAAGTGGACTGCCCCGGAGAGCCTTGCTTACAACACCTTCTCCATCAAGTCTGACGTCTGGGGTCAGTTTCATCTTTTTACTGAATCATTTGTTTTATGTTGTCTGTCCCCACCTTTTCAATCTAACTAGTATTGTCGTGTCTTCTTTTAGCCTTTGGCGTTCTTCTATGGGAAATCGCCACGTATGGAATGTCACCGTACCCGGGCATCGATCTGTCGCAGGTCTACGATCTTCTGGAAAAAGGATACCGAATGGAGCAGCCTGAAGGATGTCCACCAAAAGTCTATGAACTCATGAGAGCATGTACGTTTTAACTTGTCCATCGATAACTCTTTATACGTGTTTCTACATATTTTTTAGTTGTTTACACACGTTTGTTAAAAGAGCCAATAGTCCAAGAAGTCCAAAATCTTTTTATTCAGCACTGAAGTAAAATCTTTCTCCGTGAAGTATACTTAATGGTTCTTGACACAAAGCTAACATTTACCCACTGCTAAATATTTGCACATACTATGCAAATATTGTCTGTCCCTACAAATATTCATAAACAAAATGACAAAACTGACATGAAAGACAACATTGTATTTTTATGTAAATTCATAACTTTAACCAAAAAATCATTCCAGGCTGGCAGTGGAGTCCATTAGACCGGCCCTCCTTCGCAGAGATTCACCAAGCCTTCGAAACTATGTTCCATGATTCTAGCATTTCTGAAGGTGAGTGTTTCCTGTTAAGTGTCTTTGAAATGAAGAAACCGAAAATGATGATTCATAATAATTAATCTCCTAATTCATTCTCTTGTTTCAGAGGTAGCAGAGGAACTGTGTAAAACGGCCTCCTCGGGTCACTGTGGTGGTCCTCTTCACTCTTTCGGCCACGACATGCCACTGTTGCCTTCCAAGTCCCGCACACTTCAGAAGCACACTGAAAACAAGGAGAACATCGAGGGTGGACTCGACAGGCGGCCCGATCAAGGCTCTCACGGTCACTCAGGTACAGCCCGACATGCCTGCCATGCGTCCGGCCCGTCGTCCGCACGACACTTTGGTTCTGCAGGTGCGCAGGAAGACATCGACGGTAAAGCGGAATGGCAGCGTCGCCGCGCCCGTCGTATGAAGAGAAGAGCCGTCATATTTCTGTCCAAATGAACCGCACCTGTCCGTCAAGTATACAAAGCACATCATGAAACGGTCCCTTCACACCAGTCACCATCCCTTTTGTCAACATGTGAATTAAAATACCTTCTCCATCATATTCCTCCATGTGTGTGATCTCATCAACATGTTATTAGAATATCTGAAGAATAGAAACAACTGAACAAATCAAAATGTCTCCTATTTTTTTATGTAATAAAAAACGAAACGAAAGTGAAAAAAACAACGATGGTGCAATCTATACCTGTAAATATAAACATTATAGTTAATAACAATGTAAAAGGATTCATGTTAATTTTTCTTTTTTAATCCTGGATATTGGAGATTCCGTGGGTCTTCTCAAGTTTTACTTTGAAAATTCCATCTTCAAGCACATTTCAAAACAAAATAAACAAACATTAAAAGCAAATTAAGTTGTTTTCTTTGATTTTACATTATTAATGCAGGATAATCCACAACACAGATAAACAAACGTGTCGTCATTCATTCCTTTTATTTCAAAATAAATGTTGTCTTAAGTTTTCCTATGTGTGAATCTCCTGATGACAATAAAAGTAAAGATCTTCAACACTTGAATTAAAGACAAACTTCTTTTTTACAAATTCTGTTGAGTCTCATAACAGATACATATACGTCAGGTTAAAACTAGTTTTAATTCCTTTGACACTGGACAGTTTCTTTCAAAGATGGATTATTAATACTGTTGACCAATGATGAATAAAATGCTTGTTTTTATCTCTTTTGAGTAAATGTTTTGGCTAAGTTAATTCCGAGGGTTTTAATCGACTTCTGTATGTCCAGGTTGGGCGTCGGCGTTGATCGGTGACATCAGGGCCGGCACCTCGCCTGCTCTGCCCAGAAAACAGCAGCCCCGCGATAAATCTCCCGGCAGCCTCCTGGACGACGTGCAGGACCTGGGCACGTTCACGCGAGACCGCAAGGCCGGCTTCTTCAGCTCCTTCATCAAGAAGAAATCCTCCTCGTCCTCGCAGCAACAGAACCTCCCGACGCCCCCCAAGAGGAGCAGTTCTTTCCGAGAGATGGAGACGCAGCCTCACAAGAAATACGAGCCCACCGCCGACTTCAGCGCCCCGCCTGGACTTTCCCAATCGGACAGCCTCGGGGGGTTCTCGGCCTCGCCCTCTCATTCCCACGGGGAAGCCGCCCAGGCTCAGTCGCGCTGCTGTGGAGCTGCTTTCGGACAGAAACCCTCCAGTGGAGGCTTCGCCTCGCAGGTGACCAGCAGCAGTTGGGGGGGCCTCGCCGGTTTCTTCACACCGAGACTCATCAAGAAGACCCTGGGATTACGGACAGGCAAGACCCTGTGCTCGGAGGAGGGCGCGAGTATCATCGGGGGACCAAAGCCTTTTCCTCGGTCCAATTCTACCTCCTCCATGTCATCTGGATTGCTCGACCTTGAACGTATGGCGCTGACTTTACCCCGGAACCGCAGTGCCAAAGCCCCGCTGGAGAGGACTGCCTCGACCACCTCCCAACCGGAGAACGGGTCGACGCGGCCCTCGGACAGTCTGCTTCGCAGGATGGACGAGGGGACGGCGCAGATCAGGGAAAGACCCAAAGCCAAATTATTGCCAAGAGGGACCGCTGTGGGGGTCCGGGCTCCAGGGGTGGGAGGCGAAGGCGGGGAGTCGGATACTCTATCCCGGGTTTCGGAGGGAAAGGAGGAAGGCGGCGGCGGCGGAGGAGGGGTCTTGGACAGGCAGCAGAGTTGGCCTTCTCCCTCCAAGGCTTCCATTTCAAACGCGTCACAAACTCACAACCACAAAGTCCCGGTCCTGATCTCTCCGACGCTCAAGCACAGTCCGGCCGACGTGCACCTCGTCGGGCTGGACTCTCAGGGCAACCGCTTCAAACTGCTGTCCGAGAACCAGGCGGAGCGAGACCGTCCCCGCCTGGTCAAACCCAAGTGCGCCCCTCCCCCGCCGCCCACGCTACGCAGCCTGCAGCACTCGTACAGCGCCGACGGCGAGGAGCAGGCGGCGTCCGCGCCGCCCGAGGTCAACGGAGAGACGTTAAAGAGCCACCGGTCCGGGCGGTTATCGGGAGGAGGTACGACAGGCAGACCGTCAGTGCCGCCGCCACAAGTGCCTCCTGTGTCGTCCTCCTCCTCTTCCTCCCCCGTCGCCATGACGACCACACCCACCAAAATGGCCAACGGTGCCACCACCACTGCCTCTTCTTCTCACAAAGCCGGTTCTAAAGTGCCCCTGAGACGGACCCGGCAGCAGTCGGAGAGGGTCCCGCTGGACCGCGTCAGCCGCGAGGCGCTGCTGGAGTGCGCCAAGTCTCTGAGCAGCGTCCTGCACACCAGCGCCGACAGCCCGTCCAGCAGCCAGGTGCTGGACGCCGGGCATCAGCTGCTGGACCACTGCTCAGGTTACGTGGACTGCATTCCTCAGATGAGGAACAAGTTTGCCTTCAGAGAGGCGGTAGGAAAGCTGGAGCTCAGCCTACAGGAACTGAGGGCCTCGGGAGGGTCCAACACAGTCGTGGACAACTTGCAGAGCTGTGTTAAAGAGATTAGTGATGTGGTCCAGAGGTAGCCACGGTGACGGCATCCCCGTTAAACTTCCCACAAGACACTGCTCCTTTTTTTTTTATAAAACGTCAGGTCATGCTGATCGCTTTTATTTTTGTTTTCAAGGGACACAATTAAGATGGATCTTATTTCAGTATCTTGGAGGAATCACTACAGAAATCCATTGTATTGTTTACAAGACGTTTCATCAACCAGTTTTGCTCTGATATGTAAATACTGAAAAGATTTATTGTACCAAACCGATGTTGTCGCCTTCGTTTTCCAAAGATGGAGGATGCGGCGTCACGGAATGTTGAGTGAATCAAGTGCGTCCACGTTAAGGTGGTTGGTTGTCACAAGCTCGTCCACGCAGCGTTTAATGATCAAAATTGAGGTTACAGGGTCTCAATTTCATTGTTCTCTCATAGTTGGGCTCAATGTAAGGGTTTGTTTCGCTCCACAATGTAGATCAATTACTTTAAATCTCATCTCTTGACTCAAGACTGGAGGTTGTTGCATATCTTTCTTAAATAAATCCCCTTTTGATCCATTTTTTTTTTTTTAAATCATCCTAGCTTGAGCTTTTTTTTTTCAGTAGGTTTATCTGGGTATATTGAGCACAAAACTTTAACTGGTACTACATATGCATGACCTCAATTTCTCATTTGGGGCACTTTAAATAAAGAGTTATTGCTTTCAACGACCAATAACGTCATCGAAAACTTACGTATATGACACTAAGTCATGCTACAACTCCCACATATTTAAAGTCTGTTTCAAGGATTGTGAAACGACAACTACTTCTCTTTCAAGAATCTTTCACACTACATCTCTGTGACGGAGGCAGAGTAACACACAAGCATGTGAATGAAGACAGTATTTCTTTCAAGTGTCCTTCTGTATACGGACCGTGTTGGATTCCCTGTAGCCTTGTCTTTGGCTTCGGTGCCTCAAAACATTCAATGTATGAGCCACAGAGACCTTCGAGCACTAATCTCACACTCACTAGTTTCTCTCTCTCCACAAACTGCAGTATGTCGTCAGCACATGAGCGATTTGTACATTGACTTTCTAAAAAGATGCTTTCTAGAATGTCCATATATGAACTTGAATTTTAAATTATTCTTGTTTTCTTAAAAAAAAAAAAAAAAAGCACAGACCTATTTTCAGAGAAAAGTTATGTAAATATTTTTTTTTTTATTTCATAGCAAGAAAACAAAGGATTTATGTGTCGTAAGTGCAAGATTTTTCTTCTTTTTTTTCTGACTGAGGCCTATCAACCCAGATTTGAATATTTGCTGTATGAATGTATTTTTTTCTGTTTTGGTTAAAATGTTAACAAAAAATATTTCATCTCTATTAAGGTGCCAATCTTTTAATTTTTTTATTTATTGCCTTTACATTTCATTAACCCAGAAATGAAAGTATACAGTAAGTGTACTTTGGTCGGTAAATACATGCAAACTTTTTTCTTTTTTTTTATATGCTCACATCGTAATGTACACTGGAAAATGCCATTGCTTCATTGCATCTAAATACTAGACATTTCTGTAAAAGCTGCAGAGCCATGATGCTTTCAAAATTCTTTTTTTTTTGTCTTCTGTCACTTTGTTTTGTGGTGCTTTTCATGTGTTTCTGGGTTATTGTCTTTTTATTTGCCAAATGTAAGGAAACAAAGTTGATTGTATTTGAGAAAAATAAGTCTTTTGTGAATTGTCAGACCCCATCGAAAAAAAACAATCACTGGTTGTCTTATCTCTGCGACATATTTATTAACTGTTGATCAGCAGTTTCAGTGTTTTAAAGGAGATGAAATCATTACATCGCGAAATGTAACCATGATTATGACTTTAGGTGCTTACGAATAAAATGAAAATATCAAAGTTTATATAACAGTTTAAAATTGATGCAGAGGAATTTTTTCACCACAATATTTGTTGTGTTTACAAAGTAGTAATTCATACACATGATGGATGAACGGTAGTGTTTCTACTGTACAGTTGGACCTCCATGTTGAATTATCTGCTTAAACAAAGTGAGAAAAACAACTGTACAACAGCTAAAGAATGATAAAACAACTTGGAATACTTGAGCTGACCACAAATTTAAGCAACTTCTCTCCTTTTTTTTTCTTCTCCTGCATCTTGTCTGTTTGTTTTGCTTCACGTCATGATACCAAAGGCCACTGCAGTTGTACAAGTGCAATGTAAACAGACATTCTCACAGACAACCATGAAAAGAATATGTGAAAATCTAAAACATGGATGAAAAGTGGCGACGAGATACTTTTTTTTTTTTTTAATTGTACTTCTTTATTTAAAAGTTCACATCATATATATTACTGTGAAGTTCTGCTTATCAGTGTTAAGCCTATTGTAAATAATAAAGATATTGATGAATGAATACTTTTTTTTGGGTTCGATGCGTTTAAGAAGACTTTAAAGTATATACTTTATTGAATATTGTTTTGATTGTTTAAGTGATTTGTGACCCTGGTCTGGAAAAGCGCTATACAAATAAAACTTACTTACTTACATGTGAAGAGAAGGTCACGCAAGGAACGGAAATTCAGTGCGATGTAAAGCTGACTTTGAGGGTTTTGCGTCCATAAAACTATTATAAGTAAGAGAGACGTGGAGTTAATTACTTTTATTATGTATATCTTTGTTTATGTTTGGGATCCACTAGTAAACTCCTGAGCATACTTTATGTTTATGTGTGCAGTACTTTTGTGTGCTTGGATGTATTAATATTCACAACTATTTCGGGACAATGGATAGTTTTTCAACTGGCACACCTTTGAAGAACAATTCTTTGGAAAACAATCCAGGTGTGAGTGTGTGAGTCACAACAACAGCTGATCTTCCTCGTTGGAATTGGCGTCTAAAGTTGCGTAATAAGGGCTATTTATTATTTTTATTCATTTACAATTGCTACTACGGATTCAAAGTAATGGGATTCATTATTAAACGGGTAACTTTTTTTTCCCCAACTTTACAATCTGTCGCCTATGATGTCAGAGACCAGCGTGGGTGCTGACGTCACGCCCCCAGCTCATCGTGACCCCTCCCATTCCGTCGCCGCTGCAAAGATGGCGTCCATCATGGAAGGACCGCTTAGCAAGTGGACCAACGTCATGAAAGGATGGCAGTACCGCTGGTTTGTGTTGGACTACAACGCCGGCCTCCTGTCGTACTACACGGTACGTCCGTGGCCCACGCGTGGCCGGCGATAAAGCCCGCGTTTGTGGCCGTTTTCGAGCAGATATTCGGGCCGGTGTCGGAGCGAGAGGGCCTGGTGTTTGTCATGAGTTCAGCTGGAACACAGGGCGGGTCTGCATTGTCATCGGTCTCGCCTCGACCAATCAGGGAGCAGCTTTTAGACCGCATGACCAATCAATAGCCTGGATCTTACTTATTAGCTTCTTTTTTTTTGTTTGTTGCTAGCTTGCGTGTAAACCTTCACCGTACACGCTCCTTAGTGCGCGATTTATACAAACAATAAAACGTGTAAGTAAATGCGACTTTCTTGTCTTTTGCTGACAAATATTAAAAGTCGGTACCGGTTGTTTATACTTGTCAAGCAGGGAAAGCAACCTGTGTGCTATCGAGGGAGGAGGGGAGTGGTTGCTAGGTGGGTTTACACTTATTTTTAAGTGTATGAATAAAGAGTATTCTGTTGTACTTCATGACAATACAACTTGTAATCCTGTTAAGATTTAACTTGGAAAAGATGGCGTGAAGAGAAAAGAAGGAATCATTATTCATCAATGGCACAAAGGGAAAGTTGTATCTTGCTTCTACTCAAATAATTTGGATTGTTTATAGAATAGAATAGAAAAGCTTTATAATATTTGCTGCAGCATTTTGTCCACAATTATTTTGATGTAATCATATTCTGTGTATTGTAAGTAAGTTATATATGTAGAGCGCTTCTCCAAACCAGGGTCACAAAGCGCTTAAACAATTAAAACAATACCTAATAAAATATATGCTTGAAAGGTCAAGATAACACCGAGACGGAGTATCAGGGAAAAGCCTGCACGAATAAAAGTGTCTTAAGATGTTTCTTGAAGGAGTCAGTAGATCATCAAACACAGAGAGGAAGATCGTTCCAAAGCTTAGGAGCAACAGTCTGGAAGGATTTCTCTCCTCTGGTCCTGAAGCGTGTTCAGGAACCATCAGTAGATTCTGATCCACAGACCTCAGAGCCCGAGCTGGGGTGTAAGGCTGGATCAGATCACTGATGTAAAGAGGAGTCTGACCATGAATAGATCTGAAAGTAAGAACCAGAATTTTAAAATTGATCCTGAAAGAAACTGGCAGCCAGTAAAGAGTTTTAAGGATCAGATAAATGTGAGTTCTTCTACTAGAGCTGGTAAGAATTCTCGCTGCAGAGTTTTGTATTTACTGCATTGTGTTTTGTTTTTATTTCCAATGGCTTGTCTAAATATTGGAGACCAGGGCATTAAAAAATAATTAATTCCATCACTTTTTGTTTTGCAGTCAAAAGACAAGATGATGCGAGGCTCCAGAAGAGGCTGTGTACGACTCAGAGTAAGTGTCTGGACTTTCCTCCTTCAATGTGAATGTACTTAGAATCAGAAAAATAATCTTTCATTGCCAGTGTTGGATTTTTTTGTGGTGTCATTACTTAATAAAATAATGAAATGAGATAACACACAAAATAGCCAATACAAAAACTGAACTAAGCACCAACAGAATTTAATAGTTTTAAACCTTCCTCTGATGGTTATTCTACTGTCACTACATTTCACTATACAAAAACTTTCTATATCGTCTGTAGTGAAAGTGCTATACGTAATTGTATAATATTTATTTTTCCTATGTAGCATTAATTGCTGAAAGTTATTGTCTACCGCTTCAATCATAAACAATCTGCCCCCAAACTTTCTGACCCTTCCCACTCTCTCCCTCCCTTTAACATTTTTAATGTAGCAAGTGAAGCTCATTTGTCTTCATCTTTGTCCAAAATGACTGCTCGTCTGTAAATTCCCTCTTGTATTGAAGCCTCGAGGAGAAGAAATCTTAAAACTTAAACATGACTATATTTTAAGATGGCTTGTAGCAGATGTTTATAGAATAACAAGCTATACAGACAGGATGTTCTCCGGGTAAACACTAGCGAATGCTTCCACACCGCAAACAGTCTACTGCCTACACAGGTGGCACTGACTTTTGGGTGAACTTTCACTTTAAGTAAACTTCAGCGTCAAACCCCCTTCTGTTGTTTTGGAAGCAGAAGAGAGAAACAGGTTTTTCTTTTACTTGTCATCATGAAAAAAACATGAAGTAATGCGAGCGTCCCTAAAACAAAGGGCTTTCTATGAAACTATCAAACAAAACCTCATTTAATGCTAACTAAAAAGCATTTTATTTTTATTTACTTGTGATTTTTTTCGTGTGAGACAACAGATCTGCACTGTTTTATTTTCTGGCCACAGATCATGGAGAGTATAAGCTGTAAAAAATAGCTGACTTGATACTTTGTTGTCAGTAAAAACATCACATTTAATTTAGATTGAAGATCTCATGTAAACAAAACCAAGTCCTGATTTAGGAACATATTCCAGTTAGTTTTGCATGTTCAGGTGGCTCTAAATAGCTAAACTGTAGACAGAATGTTGTTTGAAAAGTCTCTGGTGTATGTTTTTGTGTTGGTAAATCTTCGCTAGAGGGCAGCAAAGCCATAACTTCAATGAGTGACCTCATTCTGGACATGACACCATCATTACACATACTAGTGTTGCCCGATGTTACATTTCTAATGCAGTTAAACAGTGAGACGAAATATGTTGACGTTGAAACAATCTTGTCTATATTGATTTGACTTTTTACACCTAGTAGAGCCCGTTTCGGTTGCCCTTTCCCAAAACTTGATATATTTATATTATCTTACGTTTCTTAATGCTCTATGATGTCAGAATAGATCTTTCTGGGATTTGTTTTAAATCTATCGGTTATTTAAAAGCTAAACTGTATGAGTCTGAGCCACGAGTGTCATGTATAATTTGTGTTTTAAAGTTTACCAGAGACTGGCTTGCAATTCTATTTTGAACCAACAGAAAATGTATTTTAACATCGAAGAGTGGACTATAAATTTCGAAGAACTGTCAAACACACTTCTACATCAGTTTCCGTGTGTGTGATGTAATTGTCGCACACAAAGAGACACAAACATTTGTACATACACTTCTTGCTCCTGTGCTGCTGCCTTTTTCGCCTCCTCCGCCTCCTCCTTTCTCCCAGATCTCACCCACCCTGTCCCCTCCCACATCCTCTCAAAGTGACTTAACGCTGGTCTTGTTTTTGTTGTGTTCTAGTAAGAAACATCCGTTGATTTTTTACTTTAGATGTAAGTCTAAGTATAACAGCTAATGTGGAGCAGTATTCCTTCTGTCTTTAGCACACTAATGCCAGACAATAACACTCCAGGTAGAATATGACCTTTATTACTCTGTGCCTACTTCACCTTTTTTTCTTTTTTTTTTAACTTGTGTCTGTTTGCTCAGGGAGCTGTGATCGGCATCGATGACGAGGATGACAGCACTTTTACCATCACTGTGGACCAGAAGACTTTCCATTTCCAAGGTGAGATGGCTTACATTTTTCCACTCACTCCTCTCAGTTTTCCCCTGTTGCCCACACTACTCCTTTTTTTTCCATGCTCAATTTTACATCACTTGATGCTGCTTATGTGCTCACTCACTCTCTTACACACACACACACACACACACACACACACTTCTCTTTCCCTCCCCGCCTTTTAAAGCCTTGGATTGGTCTGCTCTAATGCCAGGAAACGCATGCACTCAGACATCTAAGCACTGTCAGAACATGCGTCCAAGCTTTTTCCTCTCGCTCTCGGAACGGCGCTAAGCTCGGAAAAAATCGGACACTTAATGCCAGTTGTGTTTTTACTGCGGGGAAGATAGAGCCGTCTCAGAAAAGAACAAGCAAGTAAGGAGTTTATTTTTGTATTTTGTATAATCCGACTTCCTGACTGCCGCTTTGAAGGAGGACCGCTGCTCGCTTGTCTCCGCAGTCGCGCCTCAGGGAATAAAAGGAATACTGCTGAGTGCGATTCTGAGCTCTGGTCTTTCTGTTCTCTTCCTCTCCATCTTTCGCCTCACCACCGGCA
The DNA here is from genome assembly GCF_982586985.1 of Callionymus lyra. Classification (NCBI taxonomy): domain Eukaryota; kingdom Metazoa; phylum Chordata; class Actinopteri; order Syngnathiformes; family Callionymidae; genus Callionymus; species Callionymus lyra. Next base: position 16,075,808 of record NC_141819.1, read on the forward strand.
CTGTCTGCTCTTTAAGATCCAGTGGGGACAGGATTGCCTTCGGCCACAGCACCCCCACCTACCTATTCTCTGTGCCAGCCTTTTTTTTTTCCTCTTTTGGCAGAACTGTCTTGTCCGGTACACAGCAGATACTCCTTTTTATACTCTTTACCTCCGCCACCATGTTGTAAACTCGCTGATCATTTATCATCAACTTTATCCGCCATTATTTTTATTAGTATCCATTTTCGCTCCCTACTTACTTCACTCCTTCCACCAGAACTTCCATTTTCCTTCTTCTTGAAGTTTATTAGCCACAATCCATGGACTCCCTGCCCTTCTCACCTCCTCCATGCCCTCTCCCATGTCTGTGTTCCGAAGCTGTATGCTGTGGTTCTACAAGCGGAAGGGTAAGAGGAAAAACTTCATGCGTCTTCGTCCACATGCATGCAAGTCTCAAGCCGGAGGATACAGAGAAGTTGTTTGCTCTCCGAGTGTCACAGTTCAGGCGGAGCCACCTGCTTTTCATGCTCTTGCTTATATGTGATATACGTTTAAAAGTTATTTTCATTTCAATTTGAAAGGGAGTTTAATATTTTATTGTGATAATTGTGAGATGATTTGTATTTGAGATGTTGTCGTTCAGTGGAACGTTTATTGCAGTAGTTGTCGGCTGAAGTTGATGCTTTTGGACAAATGTGTTTATTACTAGTTATTTAAGAATACAAAAATTTAAAGTATTTTATTGACCTTAGAAGTTGTTTTTAAGTGAAATTACTTGACAACAGTGAATACAAGGGGCAGGAACCTTGGTGCTTTATGGCTGGTAATGGTAATGAGTTGTGTCTTTTTCAGAAAACTATTAAGGTGATCACAATCAAAATGTATTTGATTTGATTTTCCATCGTGTTCACTACATCACACGTGCATAATCACTGCATCTATAAAAACACTCTTGAAGAATACATTTGTGACAATAATACCTTAAGTACCAGGCATTGCATGTAGATTCTTGTAAAATACAAAACCGTGAAAAATATTTAAAATGAAAAATGCAAAGGCCATGTAATTTAGTTAAAAATATTTTATTGTTGGCTTCATTTCTCGGCCAATCGCGACAGATTTCTAAAATGACGCGGAAGCTGCCAAAGGCTAAAAGTAGGCCAAAAATGTTGGAGGACTTGCGACTTTCTAAAGGCTCTGACTTGCGCAATATTTGAGCTACAAAGCTCTTTAGTTTAAAACCTTTCTTGGAATGAGACAAAGAAATTTAGCATGTTAGTCGGACCCCTGTAGCACCCATGAGAGGGTAACCAAGCTAACTCAAGTGCCCTTTTAGATATAAATTGGTGACTCCCAGGGCAGATGTCAGATATGCTGTGATTACTTTTAATATGGTTGAAGGTTTACTTTTGTTGTCCAACCATTAGTTTAAATTGAAGTAACATAGAAAATTATTTTTTGACTGAATTTGACTGCACATTTGTCAAAAACGAGCTTCCAGGTTGATTTTCCGTTCTTCATCACTCGAGCAAGATTTCTCTTTTGCTGTTAAGTGATAGTAAACATGTTGTCATTGAGTCTCTTCTTGTTGTAACGTGATTCTCTTACAACTCTAGTGACCGACTGTGGACACTGACCCACTGCTGGCCAAGAGAACAACTCTGTACTGTCCTTTTTATTTGGTGGGACATCCATTATTCATCCCCCTTTGTCCTCTGCCGGTTCATCAGAGTAGCTTAAGAGCCTCATAGCTTCCTCTGTCCCTGCCTCCCATCTACCGTAGTTATCAATCGTCTTCCTCTTGCAGTGTTGGTCAATCACTTTATTTGGAAATCAGAAGGAAAAAAAACGTTTAATTGAAAAATATCTTGATAAGACACTACTTCCCAAATGTCTCTTTCTTTCTTGTGTTGCGTCCTGAGAAATTGTGAGAACTTGATCAGTGTCCAGATCAAAGATTTGGTGTCAAACATGATCTCTTACAACATCAATCAATAAATGAAGGAGGTTATTCCTGTGCATTATGACCTCGAATGTGGATGTTGAGAGAGGTGGTATCAATAATTCAGCGTTTTGAAACGATAATGGTGGAACAACAAAGGGAACGGTGACTTGGAAAAGGAGACCAGAGAGAAGGGGGATAAATCCTTTCCACAAGACTGTTTTGTGTGCTTGAACTCTTGCAGTCAAGCAGATGGCAGAAAATGGGATTTTGAGTGCAATATAGGAAAGTCTTCAGTTATACTCTTTTAGAAAATTAAATCTCTAGTATAGTCTGCTGCCATTGTCCTTGAAGCACTGGCTGCTTAATAAGTCATTTGTTTTTTAACATTAGATGAAATAAAGAAAATGACTTTTCTGTGACTGCACAATAATCTGTACTTCCCCTTTACCAAAACAAACAAACTATTTTAGAAACTATGAAACTCTCTGTGCATCAGTGAGCCTAAAATCCACATCCCCTGAGCTTTGGTCTGCGTCTCCAGGGGTACAAATCAAAGTCCCCCCTCCCAGGGTAGACAAAGCACTTTTTATTTATATAAACATTAGCATACTGTTGTTACTAATATTAATATGGACCATATTGAGTGGTAGAGTTGTTGGCAGCAAGGACTTGTAGAAGAGAACAGACACAGCGTCAGTCAGCTCTGTGTTAAGCTAGAGCACTTGTCTTAAAATTATTGCGTAAATAAGTTTCTCTTCCACTTATATAAATAGATTAACAATGTTCATCTATCTTTCTGTTATTCCACCCAATCCATAGAATATGAACATGTGTAATTCAATATAGACATGCAGTTTAATTCCTTAAGTAAGTAATTTATATTTGTAAAGTGTCTCTGGCAGACCAGGGTCACAAGCACGTAAACAACAGAACAATACACAGTTAAAAATACAAACAGATTTAAAGACTTTAAAAGGTCAAGACAACGCATTGAATGTCACTCTCGAATTAAGTTGATTACCTTATAAATTATAAAAAAAGCACTTGTTATTCACTGGACAAAGAAACAAAGGGTAAAAAAACCATCAGCCATTCATCTTTTCTCTATTGGGAATCATGTCTAGCTGCAGGGCCATTAGAGTGGACTGGCCTGAACATTTAATGTTTTTCTGGCTTCATTTTTTGAAAGGACGTAATCAATATTTATGTCAGTATTATGAATTTAAGAAACAGAGATAAATAATATGCATGTCTATCAGAGGGTTTCTATATTGATTTAGTGTCTTACTTTGAAGTGAATCAACTATGATATTAAACTGGCATCTGTTTCTGTTTACTGTCAGAAAATCTCAATTTAGTTTAGTGTTCTAAATGTGGATTTTCTAGTTTCTTTTCTCCAATTCACATTTGACTTTTATTGTAATTAATATTTGCCTTTGTTGTGTTTACTTAGGAAAACATCTTCATTGATATTGACCGAAGATGCATCAGCCTATTTGTCGAAGTGCTTACTGTGTGTCAGATGGTTCTCAAAAAACTATGACCCTGTCATTCTACCATGTCTTCGATGTGCGACGCTAGACGAGATGTGTTTTCGTATCTGGTTTAATCGCTGCCTGTCTTTGTTTCGCTCCTCAGCCAGAGATGCAGACGAGCGGGAGAAGTGGATTAATGCCTTAGAGGGAACCATCCTCCGCCACACCCTCCAACTACAGGTCAGTGTGTGTCTGCATCAGTCTCCGGCTCCACCAGTGACGTGAAGAAAATAGATTCAGCTGGAGGGCAACTTCATGTTTGCTCATATATTGGGAGAAAAAACGACTTTAACTTTACGTCATATATTTTCCCTATGGCAAACCCGCTGTTATTTGACTGCACTGAACATGCTATTTGGTGTAGAACACGACTAACAAGAGCAGGTGTTACGAATAGAGGGCTTATTTACCTAATAATTTGCATTATTACAAATAAGCCTTAAAGGTAACTATCCCCTGATGATGATCTTTAATATTTCATTACATATTTGCATTTTTTAGGATTTTATTATGAGACGTGACAAGACGAGATTCATCCTCAAGTTTAAACTTTTTGGCCGTTGCCTTATTATCACATGTGAACTTCTATCTGGATAAACCCCAAGTGTTGTCAGATGTTGATTAAAAGTTGTGATCTTTGAATGAAATACTATATCAGACGCGTCATGAGGGAATATATCGGTTAATTCTGTGTGTTCCGCTTTTTGGTAAACCTGATATGTTTCAAGTTGACTCCGCCTATTTTGCCATTGACGGATTGAGGGGAAAGTCGATGGTGTGACATGAAATATGGATCCATTCTCACTGCAACATATGTCGCCGTGGTGACATGTACATGTGCTGCTCTTTAAGCTGTCGGTCCCACTGATCTGTGTTGCAACATCAATTTCACATCAAGGAACGTCAACAACGGGTCACCTGACTGACATTCAGGACAACTAATGTGACGTCTTTGTTCGCCGCCAGGTAGTTGACGAGACATTGAACTCTGTAGCTACTTTATAGCAAGGTTGTTTGAAAGGTTGTTTGTGTGTGTGTGCGTGCACATCTACTTATGATTATTCTCTGTATCTGTAATCCGGTTTTCTGGTGAGAAAAATAAATGGTGTTCGTAATGGAGGAAGCTGATCCTTGTTTTCCGTAATTCAAGAACCAGAGAAATCAGAGCGAGGACAGACGGGGGTTCTCAGTTTATCACAGAACTTGAGGCTTTATCCTTTATCTGGGCAGCGTGACGGAAGTGATATTTGAGGACAATACATTGAACAGATGTTTTTGGCATCCTTGTGCTATACATCCATGGAAGTCTCTGTAGAGATTCATTCGATAAACGCTAGCCTTTACTATAGGCGTGTTTATTATCATTAATTTACTAGTATGATAAGTTGTTACGATACAGTGGCAACGATATGATGTATTGTGATGTATCGCGATACAGTAAGAACAAAGATGTATTTTTAGCATGTAGTTAAAGTCTGAGTACTTTACTCTGGTTCTGCAGAATTTAAAGACCACATGACTTTCTGCAGGAGTCGACTGTATCTTGACGTTTTCATTCTTTGCCAGGATCTCGCAGGATTTCTAGGTCTCTTTAGCTGCGGAGGATGTAATACATGCTATCTAATAATCCATGCGTTTGTGTCTTCTCGTCTGGACTATTGCAACGGTCTGTTTTGATATCTAAACAAGAAGGAGCTGTCTCGCCCTGCAGCGAGAATTCTGACCCGCTCTAGTAGAAGAACTCACATTTATCCGATCCTTTAAACTCTTCACTGGCTGCCAGTTTCTTGGGAAATGTGACAATATCATAATAACATTAGTAACCCAGGACTGGATTGTTGTAGATCTATTTAACTCAAAATACAGGCTGCCAGATGAGAGATGTGTCTAAAGTGTGGTAACCATGTCACATATCCGCTGGTTAATGCTCTGCTTCGCTTGTGTTCGCCCTCATGCGGACTCGCCAGGAGTTATGGATTCAAAACGCAATTAATTGCAATTTATTTATTTTTATCGAGTTGTCTCTTGTTGACAATTAATTGATAATAGATTGTTTGAATCCCTAGTATCGTGAAAATAAATTTTGCACTTTATATTTTCTCACACCCCTACTATACAGTTTTATGTTGACAATATTTTAAGACTAGTAAAAGGAAGAGAAATGATATGTGGTCTTGTCGTTTGGTTTACTAGAGTTAGCTTTTATCATACTACAAAATGACTTGTCTGATTTGGAGACAGTTATCCTGCTAGTTGCTTTTAAACAATGTTTGTTAATTTGTGACAATGAAAAAACATACTGGGAGTAATTCCTGTTATGTTACAATCGTAAGCTCTTTAAAATGAATGTTCTGCATTAGAATGAGAATTTTATCTTTTTTCCTTTAAACTTATTTATTTTATTTTCTGTCAGTTCCCATAAATTTCACTTCTCTGGTAAATAAAGTCAGATTCTTGAGCAGTAGGCGCTCGCACGCACACACACACTGCAGTCCTTAAATCACATGAGCACCAGTAACCAATGTCGGGTGTGCTTGCTTGTACGACCAAACATCTGCTCCTGCTGCATTAGCCAATAGGAGCAGCTGATGAGGCGGCACTTGGTTTTTTTTTTCCGTCTCCTGCCTGCATGAGCGGAAGTGATGCTTTCCTGCCAGGGGAGGGTCCGGGATTAATTCAGCTCCTTCTGCATCATATCCAACACTCTGCTGATAACTAACGCGGGAGGATAAGCTCTGGCCAGAACGGCTCTAGTTTGTCCTGGCATACTGCAGTGGGAGCAGCAGGAGGAGGAGGAGATTGTCCACTCTTTATTTGGCAGGAGAGGTTAAAGGAATGTTGACCTGAACTGGTCCGATGTCGGAGACGAGAAGAGTAGAACGGAAAAGATCCTCATTCTGCCTCGATGGCCTGGAAGAATTGCACATGGTGTAGCACAGCATGTTTATTGGATGGAGATACCTGGTGAGTAGAAAAACAAACTACAATTGCACGACTGTTACTAAAGACAGAAGTCTAGTCACTGCAGTGAGGTGCTGGAGCTGCGATGTTTCAAAGTGGGTCACACAGCCTGGAAAGATGAATAGAAACATAGAGCGGAGGATGTGTTTGTTTGTCGTGTCTGGATCGGTCTGGTGGGTTTGTTGATGTTCATGTGTGACATTAGCATGTTGGTCTGATAAGACATTCCTACATTGCTGCATAACCGTCGTGTACATGCGCCTTTAAATATTTTTGGAGCATATCACCTGATTATGAATCAACCAATGTTTTGGTCTTCCCTCTCTGAAAGTTATTAGCCTGCATGCCCTCTTCTTTGTTTACAAAACAAGCAGTATTCTGTGACACGTAATAATAGCAGCCTCGCTCTCCTGTGTTTAAGTAAGCAAGAACAATTTGAAAATACTTGATTGTTTAAGTGTTAACTTTGACAATATATATCTGGAGAAAATTACAAATACTTAATACTTTGAGTCTATATTGTTTTTACATAAACAAAATGTTGTTTTCACCAATAATCATTTTGTCATTTATCTTTTATTATTTTTTTTTTTCTGATAAATAAATTATTAAGCCCTTTTTTCCCCCCTTTATTTTAGTTGTGTTTTCGTTTCACTGGACTAAAAAATACAAAATAAGTTTAGGCTCTTTTTTGGTTTTAAATGCCTTCAATTAAACTGCATTTGCTCTGAGGGGAATCTATCTTAGAAAGGTATTATTTCGATATTGAACATTCTTAGGTAAAAATTACTTTTTTGCAGAGATGTCTTTATACTGTATTTGTTAACTACTCGTCCAACTAGACCAGGGTCTCGGGATCCTTGAACCAATTCCAGCTAATAACAGGCAAATTGCTGTGACTGATGAATCATCAATTATATGGATATTAATGTATTAAAAACTAAAACAATAATAAAATGTTCTACAAAATACAGTGATTTTCTACCCTTAGGTTAAAAAGGAAATACTTATCCATTTAATAAACATCAACTTGTTTGTGGATGAGCAAAAAATGGTTACATAAAAATGTAATTGATTGAACTAAATAACATTTTATTTTGTATCATATTATTTTCAAAGTGTCTGTGGTAGCTCCTTAGAAGCACTTTGTCTGGGTTTGATTAATAATAACAAGAATTTAACTTTATACAAAAGCTTAAACAACAGTATGACGCATCAGAGTTGACACCAATATATACCACAGGCTAAACATGCACAAACATTGGTCATAAGTAAATTAACCTGAAACCCTCGCATCATCCGTGCGTCACTCTTTTACATATTCCTTCACTCAAATGTTGTCTGAGAGTATGAAGTGAAAATAGAAATATACCTCGAATCAATTGTAACAATTTCCATTAAGATCAGTTATCAGTTTTGTTGTCTGGCACTATTTGGATGTTTTCTGAATTTAAATGAAAAGTAGGATACTTTCGTTCATGTTTAGCTGAGGTCACATGGGCAGCTGAGCAAGAATTTCATGTTGTTTCATGTGTGTGTAAAATGTAATCTTTAACTTGTTCGGGCAAGTTATTTAAAAAAAACAATCTAAGATAAATAAAGTAATTGCTACTACTAAACAAACAAAGCGGGAGATTGAATATTAAACATCCGGTAAAACTTTTTTTGTAAAACATTGATGGAAATAATCATTAACCATTTTTTTCTAGCAACACTACTGCAAATCATGTTGAAATGAAAAGGTTTTAACCTTTTCATTTGCTAAACTTGTTTGTTTTTTTTAAACATAGGGTGAGATTGAAAGAAAAAGTAATCGGTAGTATGTTTAAAAATACACAATTCCATATCTTTGTCAAGGTTCTTTTTTAATCCATCTGATATTTAAAAAAGAAAAAATCATGGTTGATCTTGTTGTTGTAGGATATGTATCTGGTTTTTGCTCAGGCATCTGTGTGGTCAGCTATGACCTATCACAAAGTACCTTTGCTCCTTTGAGGAAGTCAGTCAGCTGACGGCAGCCTCTGTGGTGGCCGCTTCACAGACACTTCTCCCTGAAACCAGTAGGATGTGTCGATTAAACGTAAGCAACACTCGGCGTTCAGCATCACATCCTGCCTCAGATGGCTTTCCTTCACGTTCCTAAGAGATTGTCGTTGGTGAAAAGAAGGAGTCCTCCTGGAGACGTTGGCAGGAGGCATCAAAGTCAAGAAAGACATTCATCTAAGACGGTTGGACGGATTTTGATTTCCAAAGAACATCATTTGTGTTTTGTAACGATGCGTTTTTTCCTTTTCCGAGCGTTAGTCACCGCTGCGAGTCATGGAAAACTTTCTCCACCTTCACCATTGTTTATGAAAATTTTCGAGGAAGTCTTATCTTCTTTTTCTTCCTCATTTCCTTTCAATGCCAGATTAATCCTCCCGTTGGAATGCTTGGTCCGTTGGATCTTACTGTAGAGCATTGACCTTTTTTTTTTTTCTTTTTTACAGTGTATGTGCTGTATTTCCTAACTGGCTAACAAATACTCTGGAGGATTTGTAGTCGATCCAAATTCCCAGGAGTGCTAGTTAGATTTTGAACAGTGACATCCAGACAGCCTGTGCCGCTGTCCCTTTGTCATTGCAAGCTTTTTCAAAAATGTGCTGTGTGGAACTTTGCTGGAAGATTCTCCTGGATCGCTGTCCTGCGCTCAGTGAGAAAGCTCCTGGCCCGGAGACATGTTTCCAGGCTAATGTTGACAGACTACTTCAAACAATATGGACGTTATTCGGACGCCGGATACATTTGCACTGGACTGTTTTCGTGCAAGCCGGATAAAAATATCTCTGTTTGACCACAGGAGGCCGAGACGGGATTTGTTCCAAGTGTCCAAGACTTTGACCGAAGGCTAGCTGAAGCTGACGCCTACCTGCAGATTCTGATAGACCAGCAAAAGGTAGGAGGACACTTTTCTTTTTTCTTCCATTTTATAAGACTTCATATTTACACGTGAAAAACAGGGGATTGAAATAATGAGTAATAATTTTCCATTTTCATGATCGTATCCAGTGGTTTCTTTTGATTTAATCAAGCTCTAATATGGAAGCGATATCTAAGAATTTGTGCTTTTGAAAACCATGTGATAATCAACATTCTTTGCTCGCACATCCCGTTCATGAGTCCATGAAGTGACTTTTCTGTCCCCTTTGAAGCGATGAAACACATTTATATTAATAACCAATAACACTATGCGTTATTGAGAAGCGAGTGTTCTATGAATCATCATTTAATTGTGTCACGCCCTCCTCAAAAAACAACTAATTGTTGACATAAGCTCTGGACGAATAGGCCAAAAATGAACTGTACACACATTTCCTGCTGTGTTACCAGTAGTTAAACACACTCGGAACACGTTTGCCGTCGGATCGTTTCTGCGGATCGCTCTCATGGTCACGCTCCGTCTGTTTTCTTTGCTTTTATCACTCACAGCTGTTTGATGAGAAGATCAAGGACAGTAAAGAGGATGAATCACGTCGAGTGAGTATCAGCAGAGCTTCCTTTGGCTTGTGTCACGTTTCCAATGCTCCTCTGTTAGAGTGCCAGCTGACGCAAGGACGCAGATATAGTTTCATCAATGAAGCGTCAACTGTATGGATCCAATACATCAGAACCAACTATATGTCGTACTTCGATGACATTGAACCAAATATAGATACATAGATATACATACGCTTTAGTAATATTTGGAGTAAAAAATGAAAGGTCAATCAAATATAAATGAGATCTTATTTGCTTCTATAAAATGTTTGTTTTTACTGTATATTTCCTCTCAATACTTCCTGATTATAATTGCTTGAGTAAAATCATTGAAATATAGTGGTTCATATTGCGGTCATAAGATACTTTTTTTTTTTTTTTTTAATATCCTTATAAACTAGTTTGAATGCTTTTCGTTACAGTATCTGATAAACGGGTCTAGTTTCACCAGTTAAATAAATCTTTATTTCACATATATAAGTTAAAGCCTTGTATACTTTGTTTTTGTAATATTCAAATAATGTTTACTCTGTTAATTGCAGAACTTGCCAGGACGCACATTTTCCAATATTTGTCTATTTCATGCGTTTGACTAATACAACTATAACAAACAAAATATTCAAACAACAGTATCCTACTCATCGAGTGACTCACACAGCAACTCACTGACCTGTGTAGGTCGAAAGTCTAATGAACAAAGAATAGACAAGTGGAGGAAAATGTAGTTATTAAGGAAGATGACTCTCTTTCTCACAAACCTCTAGTAGTTCATCTAGATGTGTTCAGTTATGGCACAATAAATAGATCTGATGTTTAATATTATTTTTATTTTGTCATCACACAAATGAGCAAAGTATACGGCAGAATGTAAATGACGACAAATTCATATGCTAAAGTAAAAAAAGAAATTACTATTCTGGCCTGTCACGATAGTGTATTTTAATGAAGATGTTTTCTCATCACATAATTAAAATCCTATTTATTAAAATGCACATGTTCAACTTTGTCTTGTCTTTTCCAGACGATCGAAAGTTTGAAAGAGACGACTTGTGTAGGTTCACACTTTACATTTTTTTCTATGCCTTCCTCACACTTAAAGCCTTCCAATTGATTTCCCTTCCCTCTTTGCTCTTCCAGAGTATGGTAGAGTCCATCAAGCACTGCATTGTACTTCTGCAAATCGCCAAGGTAAGCACCGTCTCAGCACAGCGTCCCTCTTTAGTTGTGATTGTCTTGACATTTTCTCCATGATCATTTACTGCCAGACCAGGTCAGCGGGCTCTGTTTTCTGTCTCTTGGGCAGTTTAGTGGTGTAGCGGGGGGGGGGGAGCATGTGCGAGTGATCGCTTCATCACAAATGTAGTTTTTTCCATTCTGTATTTGCTCCACTTCCACTGGAGGAGCAGCAAATATGGAGCGTCATGAAGCGACTAATGCTGCAGTTATTTTCCATGCATGGTTAAAGAGATGGATATCTATGCATCACCGATGCTCTGGATGCTTCACATAGTCTAACAATGTCTTCTTAAAATTTTAAGGACCAAAGTAACGAACAGCAACACGCAAACGGACTTATAGTAAGTTTGACATCCTCCGTCCGACAAAAAAAAAAACCCCGATGGAACTGTTGACTTTCTTTTCCCGCTAATTTGCTCCAGACTTTAGAAGAGCAGCTAGACTCTTTAGTGCATGACGTCTAATATGAAGAGCTCTATCTCTTTTCCTCATGTCTTCCACCGCTGTCCTCCTGATCATGCCGACTCTCTTGATTCAAATCCTTTTTTCCATTAACGGGTGGAAACCCTTCTGATCACCTGGACCCGGAGAATGTACATCGCTGCATCATGTATGTGGGTGTACATGGGGGTGACTTTTGCACTTCATTTCACCCACTAATGCAAGTCAAATACTTGACTATTGATTCACTGTGTACACACTGCCTGCTTATTGAACCATCCACGACTATTTACGTCAGCCTGAGGTAAAACACACTTCAACTCCATCTTTTTCTCACATGTGTCAGCGAGTCCTTCAGAGAACGCGTGTCAGTGTGGACACTGTTTTTTAATAACCTCAGTAAAATAGACACTTAAATACATTTAAAGCCATAATAAGGTCAGTGGAGTTCTATAAATAACCTTCAGTTTAAGTCATAATTTTTAAGGCAAGGTGAAGTTGAAACGGATTAAATCGGCCGTGGAAGATTGAGTTTGCATTGTGAAGGAGTCCATTAGAGATTTGAACTTAAAACATTAGATCAGAAATGGAAATGTATTTTACAGAGATGACGTATAATTTTTCATAAACACACAGACAATGTAAAGATGGCTTTAATAATATTTAATAACATAAGTAGACTTAAAATATAGTTGTTATAATCATAAGGGACTTTATAATCATAAAGGGATTTATATAAAGATGTTTTAAATGATCTTGAAATTATTTATCGATAAACTACAAGACAAAGGGCAAATTTAAACAATTAAAAAATGCATTTATTTTAAATGGAACCTTTAAAAAAGATTAATATTAATTTTTATCACTTCATCTTTGTGTTAACTATATTTAATATATTTTTAATTTGTTGCAAGTACAATACCTATTAAGGATGTACCTTCATCAATGTAAAGAATCTTATAGTTTCTTGAATGAAGCTGATGAGAGATTTTTCTACTTGAACGCTACTATGTTGTACGAAGGTACGACACAAATGATCCTTAGAATTGATTTATTTTTTTTGGCCTTGTTTACCACAATGTGTCTGACCTAATACCAATGAGAGGATCTTAATGGTTTATGCAGCCGCTCTACTCTTATCTCTGACTTTTAATCTCATGCTTTAAGTATTACAGCATTATGGTGCGACTGCACAGCACCGGCACATCCAGCCGTCATGAGCGCAGCAGTGAAGTTGAACCTGCAGCTTTACACCACTCAGCTTCACAGCTCACGGTTTAGCATGAAATGTTTTCTAATACTAGAAGCATGTTGCTTCGGAGTTGCCAGGAACTTGTGAGATTTCAGTTCTCTTTTGTTTAACTTCCCTAAAGCTTATTGAGATTGATATAATGGTTCAGAAGCTAACAGTCACGTTCAGTTTGTCTGTAATTTGATTTGAGTTTTTTAAGTTTGTTTAAAAATCCACACATGCAGCATTAAAGACTCCACCTCTTTCTATAAAATCTTATCTTTCTTGTTTACATTCCTGTTCAGATTAATCATCTCCATAAAAAAAGGAAAAAATTAGTGTGAAAAAAGTGTACATTACAGTGTCCAATGGAGAAAACATTTTCTCTGGTCAAGGTTTTAATGCCCGACACAAAAATGTATTTATTATTTCAATCTTTCAACAGAAACAAACGACACATCTGGATAACTTGGGTTGTTGTGCTTAATCTTATCTACTTGGTGCCTCATCCAGCTTCACCTTGAATTCCATCCTACCTATGATGATGATAAGAATTGGTGAAATGGACATTCAAGAGGAAGTGTAAAGTTCAGACGAGCAGCAAATGAGAATGGATTGTCTGGTTGAATCTCTATCGACACTTTAATTGACGAGCTGTTCAGTCACGATGCTGCGAAAGCGTCTCATTTTCCCACAAATGCTGTCATCATGACAACAATGCCCTATTGCCTCATATTTATTTAAAAAATAACTCGTATGGGAAGAATCACTTTTTTCCCTGCAGGACAACAAAAGGCCGCTGACTAATCTGGTCCCTGCTCTGCATCATGTGCCCTTGGGGAACTTTGTTAGACCAACGGTCGATATGTTTCTACATTAGCTTGTGCTGATGAATGTATTATGGCTGACCCTGTAGTTCAGGGGAGAACTGCAGTGGCAGGAGGGCTTTTATTTTTAGTCCTAATGTTGAGAATTAAACTTAAGATGTGTTACTAAACGACCTGTAATATTACTTTTATTCTAAGCTGCTTATAAAGAGGCAGACATTAAGAGGGGGCATGACGTCATGGACATGATAAAGTTATGGACTTCTACAAACAAGAGCTCGGTTATAAATTGATGCATATTTTTTCTCCATCAACAGGTTAATAATATTGAATTCTTAGAATTGTTGTCATCAAACACTTTCACTGAGTTATCTGTGTGAATCAGTAAGCAGGCAGTGAAGTGCAGCTTCAGCAAATGTTTCACTCATCTTTCCACTCATTTCTATTACCGTAATGTTTTTTTCAGAGCACCATTAACCCAGTAGATGGGATCTACCAGCCGCCTCTGGACACTCCTGTAGTCAACACCACGATGCCAACTCAGACGACACTCCCTGCAGGTAATTTGGATGTTTTATTGTAGGAAGACATTGTTGATAGTATTTCAAACTCGTGTTTGTCTTACATGGTCTAGTTATTCATCTTATTCCCAAGAGGATCTGCAGTTATAATAATGATTTCTATGGCATTTATTATTTTGAATTCATCTTGTTTCCGGATTTAGGGAAATTTTCATGGCTTTCGAGTTTTCAAATAGTTTGTAGAATTTTTCCAAATGGTAAGGATGTTTTTTTAATTCAGATGGAGCCACCGTGTGCAATGTTTTTCTTAAAAAACACTTATTCTTCTCAATATTGTTTGGTGCTTTCATATTGATCAATTTTTTCTTAAAAACAAATTGTTTGCTGTGTAGAGCAAATATATCAGCGAATAAAGCCGTCATTGTAAAGACAGATATTTTAGATCAGGCTCCATGTGTTTTTAGTTATCCTACAGAGTAAACAGCGCCACCTGGTGTTCGATATCGTAGAAACACAACTAAACTGTGTGCGTGATACCCCCCCTCATCTGTATCTTTTATTACCGCTTCGACTGTCCAGAGTCGATATCGTATTTCTCATGTTCCCCTCTTCCTCTGGGCACGTTGAAATGTGGAGCAGAAACTTGAATGACGGATCAATACTGTTGGGCCTCTGAAGCTTTTCTGTCTTGATCGCAATTTAAAAACATATCGACTGTTTGAAAATAAAACTTTATCTGTTCGGTGCTTCCATGGGAGACAATTCCAGCAATAGAAAGGGGTTTTCTGTTGGTTGTAAATTGTCTCGTTTTAAATGCCATCCTGCGATTTCGTGTCTCCTGGTCTATGAAAAATGCTGTGAAAAGGAAAGAACTCTTTAAAGTAGGGCATTCTAAATGAGTCTGAATCGACTGTAATCCTCCTCACAGCTGAAGCATCTGTCTGCAGTGCCTGATCGTTTAATGCCTTCACTTGGTTTAGCCTCAACTGAGAAATGTCCTTCTCTTCTCCTCTTGAAAAGACGATTCTCAGGTTTGTAAATCTGACCAGCGGCCTTCAACGTTACCTGTCGGTCCCGTCGTCACGGTAATGGGGAGTTTGCAGACTCCGACTCCCAACAGCACAGGTGACTCTCGCTCTGTTTTAAGAACGATCATCTCGTAAAAGACCGACTTCACTCATAAGCGCTGATCACAAACGGTCAAGGGAAGTTGAAGTGACTGACTTTAGTGTCAAGGTTTGGACTCGAGTTGACAAAGAAGATTGGAAAAAAGTTTCGCTGGAGCAGAATTGACTGCATTAGCAAGGGTCAGTCACCCCAACCTACCATAATGATCCCTGGGTTCTTGCAAAATCTGCTGAAACTGGCTGTGGGGAGTGGCCTGATGCATAAAGTGTCTTCTTGTGTTATTGTTTAAGAAGTGGACAGGGGTGAGCATTAGGATATCGACTGGTCTGCGGACTTAATGTTCCAAACTAAAATCACCGCTCCCTTTTAAATGCAGCCTCTAACCTTGCTGGCAGCTCCTTCCTCGCATCATAAATCTTACGCCTCGCAGCTTCTTTTTCCCTGTACCACTTCTGATTCCAACAACTGTTTCAAATCTCCATGAATTTGTAAATGAAGTCACTGCGCATGTAAAACTCCAAGAAGGTTAACTTCATACACTTTCTTGTAGTGAACTTTTGCTGGTTGTTATTTTAAAAAACAATATATGTTAACTATGTTTTAAAGTTGGAAGTAAGATTGGATTCAGGAAGGAGAGAAAGGTTGATGTACGAGCTGGAGCTGAAGTTCTCCAGCAAGCCCTGGCGCTGTTTATGGCCCTAAAGTGAATTAAAAAGCCTGCGCCTGCAGCGCTCTCTTGTCCGTTTATCATCTTCGCTGACACAGCAGTCGTAAAATGCTGTGCCCGGCACTAAGAAGAGCTGCATGCTGAAGAGTGTTGTCAATATCCTCTGCAGAGGAGCCCGTCACTGTTAAAGACCCTCGCTTTTCCTTCCTGCACGCCGCCTCGCTTGCCTCGCCGTGAATCAATGTTATCTTCCATAAAGTCGCTGGCCTCGCATTGATTCGGTTGAGCTACGCCGTGTATAAGAACGGGTGAAACTTGACGCCCTGTATGAGTATTATTATTGATAATGTGCTTGGCTCCTCTGCAGGGAGTGGCCCTTCAGGACCCAGCAGTGGTGTTGCCTCCCCGGCTCACATGCCTCTGCCCTCGCACTCGGTCCCAGACTTCTCGTACTCATCCAGCGAGGACGAGTTCTACGACGCAGACGAGTTCTACCAAAGTACCACATCTCCAAAACACAAGTTAGTACATCGCCACCACTATTAAAGTTAAAAATCCTTTGGACAAACTCTGGCCTGACGTTGTTTAATTTGATCTCTTAGTACACAAAGCAAATACTATGGTCTAATGGTAAAGATGGAGACAATCCTAAATACTTTAATTATTATGAGCAAGTTTTCTACCTTCTAGGATTTGGCCTACATGTGTCAAAAAATAAGAATATATATATAATGATGACAAATATCTTATCTGGAAAAAATTAAAGTTCTGATGTCAAAACCTTTGTAGCATTTCTACTTTCTACTGGTTTTTAATGTGTAAAAGTAAAGCCTATCTTGATGTATTTAAGTCTGGCAGCAGAAGCCTATTTCTCAGTGTCATCATGTCCATCCGTCCTCAGCCCCTCTGGAGCACCTGCAGTCTCGCCCCTTAACAATGATGGATCTGCACTGAAACGACCAGAGACGACAGAGTCCCTCAACTCCACCATGTCCAACGGCACCACAGAAGCAGGTGAGGCTCCGTCCTACGAAAAAACCCTTGTTGGTAGACGTTTGTAATTGCTGTGTGATCGCGTCCTTTATCACAGTTTGAAAAGTGACTTAACTTGCGTGGAAATATCTTATATCTATGCTTCCTTCAGACGCCTTCGACAGCCACGACGACCGCGACGATGAGGGTGAAAGGGAGTCTGTGGAGGAGCACAAGAGCGTCATCATGCATCTGCTCTCTCAAGTCCGTTTAGGGATGGATCTCACCAAGGTAAGAGGTTCACAGTCCATCTGAAGCAAGTCCTCACAAATAAAAATTCCATTATGTGCACCAATAAGTTTGTGCTTCAAAATTAAAAAAAAACTTGGGGTCAAAGGGCACCATCAATAAACCCATACTGGATCAATACTGTTGTTAACTGATACAACCTCATTACATGGTCAGTTGTTATTCTGTGTTTATCACAGTCACAATATTCTTACCTAAATGATTTGTTTATTTACATTAGTATGTTCACAATACTAACTTACCGTGTGAGAGCAAAAGTTTCTTCAGCCAATTTAATCTACACCTGACTTATTTTTAGTACAGTTCAGTACTGCAACCCAGAGTCCAAAAATACATTCCATCATTCACTGCCCATATATTCACTCACTTTGATTTACAGCGTCGGCTTGAAAGGTTGCCAAAGAAAAGCTTCTGTTCTTTTGTGTTCATTTTGTGCTGATCTGCCTCCACATATTCTCTGTGTTCATAAATCAGTCCAAAGGGGAGCAGTTTCCAGTTACGTCACATTCTGGCCCTGCTGAGCCATTAAATTATTAGAAAAGTTTGTGTCAAAAATGATTTTCTTTGTATAGAATCACTTGTTCAAAATAAAAAAGTAACATGCATAAGGAAAACTGAACTAAAATATAGTAAATATAATTATTTATATAATTATTTGTGCAAATACAGTTTACAAATGCATTCCTAGAATGCCATTTTATGGGGGGGGGAAATGGTATGATTTGAAATGTGCAATTGAATTAATGTACAATTAACATTCGCAGGGTTTTTTCTTTTTTGCATTTCAACTTTTGGCCGATAGATGGCAGCAGTCTTTACATCCTATGCAGCTAATTTCATTGGTTTACAATGATTTTACAAATACAGTTGATTTCAGCAGCTTTTAAAGCTGATGTTTGGACATATTTTGTTTTTTTTAAAAGATGAAAGCAGTTACGACTTCATCAAGAGTCATGTGGTCTGTAAATTCTGCGACACCAGAGTCAAGTACTCGACAATACTCCAAATATATCCTTGTTACTACAGTATCGAAATGTATAGTATTGTGGCCCCTGTATCTTGATACGTATCGTATCGTTAGAGTCTTGCCAATACACACCCCTAATATGTAATGCATTTGTGTACAAATATTTTATATTTTAAATTATGGTAAATCAAACTATTAAATATCAAGACGCAATTAAAAAAAAATCGATGATTTAATTATGTCTTCGTGTTAACATGGATAAATAATCAATAGAAGATGATCATACTCATCTAAACTGATCAAATATGACTGAAAACTGGATTGAAAACTTGGGGGCCTGATAAATTGTGGGCCATTTTTATCAGGCCCCCAAGTTTTCAATCCAGTTTTTGCTGAGTCCATTTACAGTTTGCTCTGCATTGTGGGAGAGGAACCCTCAACCTGTCATTCGCTCATACTGTCTGTCTCTCCCCCTCAGGTGGTCCTGCCCACTTTCATCCTTGAACGGAGGTCCTTGTTAGAAATGTACGCCGACTTCTTCGCGCATCCCGACTTGTTCGTCAGGTACAGATCGCACAAGTGTTGTTTGATCGTCTGTTGTGTCGAGTGTTGACGTTAACATGAGTCGATGCTGCAGTATTGCTGAGCAGCAGGATCCCAGGGACCGCATGGTGTACGTGGTGAAGTGGTATCTGTCGGCCTTCCACGCGGGTAGGAAGGGATCAGTGGCCAAAAAGCCTTATAATCCGATCCTAGGAGAAGTCTTCTACTGCCACTGGGATCTGCCCGGCGAGACGGACGAGTCCTCCCCGCCCACGGTGAGAACCGGAGAAGCGGAACCACAGAAAAATATCTAATCCTCAAGGTGATTCTCATGTCCTCGTCTCCCTCCAGGACGCCGTGTCAGACGGTCCAGTTCCCTGGTCTTCGCCAGACAGCGTGTGTTTTGTGGCCGAGCAAGTGTCCCATCATCCTCCGAGTGAGTTCCATCGACTCGCTGGACTTTTTCTATATTTATTTGACACCGTCTCTTGTTGTGTCTCCAGTTTCTGCTTTCTACGCCGAGTGTTCCAACAAGAAGATTCAGTTCAACGCTCACATCTGGACCAAGTCTAAGTTTCTAGGAATGTCCATAGGCGTCCACAATATCGGACAAGGTGCGCAGGAGGACGTCTGACACACCAGTGGACTCTGAATGCATCGTCATTGAATGTCTTTTCTTTCCGGTCCAGGTTGTGTGTCGTGTCTGGAACACGACGAACATTACATCCTCACCTTCCCCAACGGCTACGGCAGGTTCGTTCCTCGTCTCCTCCTGTAGATCTGTGTGTAGATCTGCTGTGACGTGAGCACCACTCAAACCCAAACTTCCTTGTCCAGATCCATCCTGACGGTGCCGTGGGTGGAGCTCGGCGGAGAGTGTAACATTTCCTGCTCAAAGACCGGCTACAGTGCCACCATCGTGTTCCACACCAAACCCTTCTACGGAGGCAAGAAGCACCGGATCACAGCCGAGATTTTGTAAGATTTTTTTTTTATTTCATTAGTGAAAGATAAACTATGACATGTTTATAACTATTTTTATCTTCCAGTGCACCAAATGACAAGAAGTCTTTTTACTCCATTGAGGGCGAGTGGAACGGAGTGATGTACTCCAAGCTGATAAGTGGAGTAAGTCGTCCGTGTTATGCAAGATGCATGTGTTTAATATAAGTTAAGGAACGGATTATCAACTATAATCTTCCAATAAGAGTTGAAGTGATGTTGAAGGAAAGGAATGTGCTTTTGTGGGTGTTTGATAGAGGAGGACGAACACGGAGATAATCGAGATGCTTTGAGCCTCCCAAGAATTAAAAACACATGATCAGACTCATACTTCCTGTTAAAGAGGAAGTTACTTTCTGTGACAGACATTTTAGTAAATATATATTTTGCGTGGTCAACGACGTAGACGGCGTAAGAATTATGGCTATTCTTGATATTAAAATCCTTGATTTATAAGCATAAAAATCGAATCCATCACTCGCCATCCTTGATATCTGCAGGCTCACAGCAAAAATAAGAAAGTTTTGTTCACTCTAAGTTGCTCTTTTCATGTGCTTTGTCTGAACCACTGGTGACTGTGATGATGATGCCTTTATGTGTAGAAGTGTTGAGTAAAAGATAAAGACATGTTTTCTCACTGCAGACGCCTGTAAATTGCCATGATTTGCTGTATTTTTAACGGGTCACGTTTTCTTGTTTCTTACCAGAGTTAAAATATATTCGTTTTTGATATTTAGCAGTTTTTCCAGCTGGAATTGAAATTTGATTGTAGCATATTAAGATTGTAAAGAAGTTCGTCTACTGTTAAGTTAAGATTGAAAACAACTCCTTAAACGAATTCTCTGGTGCTGCAGGAGAACTCGACCTTCATCGACACCAAGAGGTTGGGCATCGTTAAGAAGAAAGTGAGGAAACTGGAAGACCAGCTGGACTACGAGTCTCGAAGGTATGTCGTGTGAAGCAGGAGTTTGTCTTCAGATAAGAAACCACGTTTAAACAACTAACGTAGTATGACGAACAGAAAACAAACTTTATGTGCAGGAGCTCTGGACTGGTTTCTCTTAAACACAAACTCTATATGTAACCAGTTTACAGATGTGTTTTTGAGTGACGGCAAGAAACTTTTTGATGTGTCAGAGGCTAAAAGATGAAGAGAATATCCTGACAAAATAATGTTCCTTTTGTTGAGGGTCCACTGATCTAAAAGTGCATGTTCACATGTAACCCTTGTGCCCATTTCACTCCCGACAGACTTTGGAGAGACGTGACGCTGAACCTGAAGCGTAAAGACATCGATGCAGCCACAGAAGCCAAGCACAGTCTGGAGGAGAAGCAGAGAGCGGAAGCCAGAGAGAGGAAGGAGAACGAGCAGCAGTGGGAGACGAGGGTGAGACGTCCAACCACCACCTGCCTACTATACTCACATTTCTCTGTCAATTATTGATAAAAAAGATGGATAATAAAATGGAGAAATGTCCTATATCTTATTTTTCTTCTCTCCGTGTGCAGTTATTCCACGAGGACGGCGAGTGCTGGGTCTACGACGAACCTCTACTGAAGAGAATAGCCTCTCAGAGGCACTGAGGCATCGACGCACTGATGGACTCACACCTGCAGACACAACAGAGTCTTCATAAGAACTCTTTTGCAGGAGCACTTCTGACACAAGCCTTCGAATGACTGACACTCGTAAAATAAAGAGCAAAATAGCATCTAGACTGTAAGACCTAATTTGGAAGAGCGAGTTCTACCAGAAGAGGAGGAGGAGGAAGAGGAGGAAGAGGAGGCACTAATGGGAACTTGAGTTTCTCGATGTGAGCGACCTTTTCCTTCCACCGCCGCGCCACGTGAGATTCGGCAGCCGAGGCGAGAGCGGAGAAACGTCTTCTGGCCAAACACGACCACAGCCTTTTTTCGAGCCAGAGCTAGTTTCCCGACAAACACACACACTCACACATCTTCTTTGGAGGGGCCAAAGCTTTGTAGTTCCTGTTTCAAACAAAGTTTCCAAAAATAACCGGCGCTCTTCATCTCAGGGAATCTGGTGACTGAGGACAGAAAGCTGCTACTCCCTTCCCCCCCGTCCCCCGTCCCCCCTTTTTCCCAGACTCGTAACGACGGCCTTATCGTGGTGGGATGAATTCCTCGAAAAACAGAGCGGGGGAACGACTTCCCCGCCTGCCTGCAAATACGTATAACTCTTGTTTATAAGTAATATAGATATACAAAATGATGGATATATAAATATATATACTTTTTTATTTTTAGTGCTCAGTTTCTTGTTCCTGCTGGCAATAGTGTAAAATATCTGTGGACATCGAACGTTTTGGCTCGACATCGAATCATTCCATGAAGACATCTTTAACCATCAGCTCCGACTTCAATTCGTCTCATTCGTCACATTTCCTTCTCCATACGTTGAGCCATAGCATCCGAGAGCGAGTGACGTTACCATTATATGCAACATGTACACGACGGGAACAATGAGAAGGTTTGCGAAAGAAGAACTTTGTTCTGGACGTGTGTTTGAAGTCGCTTGAAGGCATTTTATGAACAAATGATTGTCCAAATATGTATGTGTTCGTCTGCAGAGCGGGTCTTAAAGAACTTCCAGAATCATCTTGATAACGGACGTTGCCGTGTTGATGACCATGAGGCGGCAAAAGAACAACTGGCTTAGAGTTCTGTTTTCTGCTGATCTTCTCAGCGCTCCTTCTGTTCTCGACCGTTTCGCTGTCTTTCTTTAGTCAATAACCACTTAGAGGGCAATATTTCTAACTGTACTCTGCTTTTCTGAACCATTTTCATATTTACTTCTTTTAAGGTTGATTGTAAGTGCAATGCTGTT
Organism: Callionymus lyra; assembly: GCF_982586985.1. Classification (NCBI taxonomy): domain Eukaryota; kingdom Metazoa; phylum Chordata; class Actinopteri; order Syngnathiformes; family Callionymidae; genus Callionymus; species Callionymus lyra. The sequence continues at coordinate 16,098,439 of NC_141819.1, forward strand.
TGACTGAGGTATACAAAAATAAACTGTTTTCACCTGAAGCCATTGATGGATGAGTGTACAGATTGACATTGTTTATGTGTCTTATTATATATAAATATAAAAAAAGTGACCAATAAAAATACTTTATCTTTATTTTATTTATAAGTTGCCTTTCAAAAGCACAAGGACACCAGTAAGACGGTAGTTAAACATTTTTATAAAGGAAATATACAACATGGGGAAACTAGAATTGAAGTGAATAAGTCTAGGTCTAAGTTTATACTTTCAAGAAAGCAATATATAAGAAGTCTTTGCGCTCAGTCGTCTTCTGCTGTTGAGTGTTTGAAAGTTCATACAACTTCATACGCTCATAGCAGCCCGTTCCACAAATGTTTTCATCTCTTTTCACTTCGGTATTTACCCCGGTGTTGCCCGCACGGTGCAGCTGTAACCCACGTGACCGGAAATCGGTGTGTCAAATCCCGCCATTGCAAATAAAGCCTTTTCTCTGAATGATCTCTTCACAAGACAAAAGGTGGATATATTGTGTCTTTCAGAATCCTGGCGGAGAGAGGAAGAGTTTATTCATCTTAATGAACTTTGTGGAGGTATGGAAGTATCCAGGAGAGTTGCTAGTTAGACTAAGATCTTGAGAAGTGAGGAGATGCCTGAGGAATGGAGTACAAGTGTGATGGTGCCCATTTTTAAGAATAGGGGGCATAAGAAGAATTGCAGTAACTATAGAGGAATAAAGTCGATGAGCCATACAATGAAGTTATGGGGAAGAGTAGAGGAAACTAGACTGAGAGCAGAAGTCGGCATCTGTGAGAAACAGTATGGTTTCATGTCTAGAAAGAGTACTACAGATGCAGTATTTGCTTTTAAGATTGTTGGCAGAGAAATACAGAGAAGGTCAGAGGTCATTGTTTCTTTTTAGATCTGGAAAAAAAAGAGTAGAAATATAGTACTGTATGAGAAAGTCTGGAGTAGCAGAAAAGCATGTTGGACTGGTGCTGGACGTGTATGTCAACTGTGAGACAGCAGTGAGGTGTGCTGTAGGTGTGATGGAGAAGTTCAAGGTGGAGGTGGGACTACATCAGGGTTCAGCTCTGAGGTGGTGATGGACAGACTGACAGATGAGGTTAGACAGGAATCTCCATAGACTATGATGTTTGCACATGCCATTGTGATCTGTGGGGAGAGCAGAGATCAGGTGGAGGAAAAGCTGGAGAGGTGGAACCATGAGGCTACAGGGAACGGAGATGAAGAAGGTGGAGGATTTTAAGTATCTAGGGTCAACAGTCCAGAGCAGTGGAGATTGTGGAAAAGAGGTGAAGAAGCGTGATCAAGCTGGTGGAATGGGTTGAGAAAAGTATCAGGAGTAATATGTGATAAAAGAGTTTCAGCCAGAATGAAAGGTAAGATATACAAGACAGTTGTGAGACCAGCCATGATCTATGGTCTAGAGACGGTGGCACTGAGGAAAAGGCAGCAGAGCTGAAGGTAGCAGAGATGTTCAGGTTCTTTTTGGGAGTGACGAAAATGGATCAGGACTGAGTCAATCAGAGGAACATGTTAGATGTTTTGGAGAGAAGGTCAGAGAGGCCAGAATGAGAAGCTCATGTACAGAGGAGGGATAGTGAGTCTGTTGGTAGGAGAATCATGGGGTTGTTTGTTTTATTTATTTGAAAAGCTAATTATTTGGTCATCTGGAATGTTTATATTGCATAGTTACCAACAATTTCCCGAAGTAGAACTCCAGAGGGATCAATAAAGTGTATCTATCTAGTACAGTTAAGAGTGCGTTATTATTAGTAAAACAGTTTCAGCCAATCAGTGACTGCGTCACATGTAGAGGTGAGTGAAAGTCACGTGTGTCGTCAGACCAGGGAAATGAAAGAAAGTGACTTGGCTGACAAAGAACGCCTTTTTGTTAATTTAAATGTTTAACATGTGGTAAATAATACCATGCAATCGTTCTGTTGACGTTTATTTGACTCATAACAAGGATGTTCGCAGTTGCCGCGTGTGACGTCATCACGTAGAAAGTGCCCGGACTGAAGTGGTACTTACACCGGTCAATAAATAAGACGCATTTTTTATTTTAGCTACTACTTTAATAAACAACTTTGATCACATATTTTACTCAAACTTAAATTCAGTTAAATGCGCACTATATACATTTTAAAACGTTGGAGAAGCCGCTCTTTTTACCCAGCATGCTTTGCGTGATGGGTATATAAACCCTGCACGAGCTTTTAGCTGTCTCACTTCTCCCTCTCATAACGACTTTGAAGGTTGGTTGGTTATTTATTTTCCGGATTTAAAAATAAATACCTTTTATCCTCCTCACTCAGCTACGTAGATAGTACCTCATCAATTTATATTAATATGCCATAAAATGTTCTTGATTGTACGTTAAACACTTGTATATTTCCACGAGGCCGCTGCCACGTGTTACCACCCTGCTAATGCTAACATAAATGGATACTTTAGTCACTTTTTATCTAAAGTATTTAAACTCTCCTGTGACTGTGATGATGATCACGGTTTTGTAGGTATGGACATCTGAATAAAGTGATGTTAACCCACCTTTACTGATCAGCACAGGACAGTTTATCCTCGATCACGTGTCGAGGTTAAATCCTACATTTATATCCAGTAATATAACCTGTTTTTTTCATTTTTCTCTCAGGTGTTTGAATATCTGAATACCTGCCTCCACGTGACTGGTATGTTTTAACTTGTTATTTTCACTTAATGCATGTTCTGTAAGTCAATGATTATTCAGAGTAGTGGACAGAAACTATTTCTGACAACTTTTTTTATACTACTGAGACTTCTTTAGTCTCTTGTATCTAGTTTATATTTTAAGACAGTTATTGACCATGTTTTCTTCTGCAGGTGTTTGTCACGGAAGGATGAACTTTAAGAGCAGAATGACTACAGAGGTGAGTGTTGTAGTTGCATCACGTGGTCTAGGTCCTTGAAATATTTTATGTGGCATTGTTTACTTAGAAGTTATTTTAATCTAGTCTTTAATGAAATTAAAATGTAATCTCTTAAAGATGTGTTATTTTTAAACACTATGGTAGTTACTGCATAAACATTTGAAGGCTCAATATATGAGAAGCTTTAAACGACTTGTTAAAATATGACTTGTAGGATTTGAAGATTTTCAAAAATGTAGTGAAGCAGATGCCACTAAATAACGGTTGAGTGTCGCTGATGACAAGTATTTGCTACTCTTGACAAGATGAATGACGATAAAAACTACCACATTATTGATCTGAGACACTCTTGTGTTTACAAAGGAGACTCGGATGTCACTTATTAAGTTAAAAACCTTTTTCTTTTTTTGTTTCAGATCCACTGGAGCGTCACAGGCTCAGAAGGTAATTATTAGAAAAAAATGAATCTCCTTTCAATTTAACTGTCAATGATGAATATTGAAAAATCAATGGGAATCTCTCTGAATAATGGTGAACGAGTGTTTTAAAACTGATGCAGTTACAGATTTAAAGCCGTGAATAGTGTCTCGTTTATTTGCCTTTTTTAACCAGTATTTTCTTTTTCAGATTTTGCCGTCTCATGACTGACTTGAGGTATGTTGACCTGAATATTTAAACTCGTCTGATCACTGCAATGATGATTGCATAGTTCACCTGATAAAGATGAAGAACAATCTTTCAATCCTGACGCTCGACCATTAACTATTTTACAATGTTGCCCGTGAGGTGTGTTTAATTTGTTCTCTTGTCTTTATAGAGAAACGGATGATAATCCTGCAGGTAAGATTCACTTTTGATCGTCTAAATGTTGTTCATGCAATGATGAGTACATAGTTCAGCTGATTAATGAAGACAACTCGCCCCTATCTGATGCATAGTCGTATTCAAAGACTGACTCTGAGGTGAAGGAAGATGTGTTGAACTTTCTTGTTTCTCCTTCAGCTTCACCTGCTGAGAAAAATGGCTCCTTCAGGTTCAGTGAGGACAAGGTGAGCAACAAAACTTTTGTAACCACTTACTCCATGTTGCGTGATGAATGTGAATCAGGTCTCTGATCCTGTTGAGGAGAAACTTTATTCTTATCTGATGCATAGTCAAATTCAATGGCAACTCTGAGGTGGAGGACGGTGTATTGATTCTTGTTTCTCCAGCTTCACCGGCTGACAAAAATGGCTCCTTCAGGTTCACCGTAAGGATGAGGTGAGCACCAAGACTTTTGTAATCTCTTACTCCATATGGCATGATGAATGTGAATCAGGTCTCTGATCCTGTTGAGGAGAAACATTATTCTTATCTGACCCATTACTGTTAGTCAGATCTGTCGTCAACATTTAAAACATGGACTGACCTTCTGTTCTCTTTTAGATGATGGATTGGAAACTTCTGAAGCACTGAGTACTGAACGTCCTCAGGTGAGCTTGCACATGTGGTGTTAAAAGGACTGGAGTGAAAAACATGTTTACTTAATACCACCTGTGTGGATTAACTCTGACCAGTTACTGTTAATGAGCTTCAACTGACCAAGTGATGAATTAATTCAACTGACCTCAATATGACGTGTCTATATTAGCTCTGGCTGATCAGGTCGGTGCCCCCCCTCAGAGGGCTGTGTCCTGTTTGCAACACATACTCAAGTGACTTATTGTTACAGGTGGAAAATCTGTCGCGTCTGAAGAGATGAACGGCATGCTGGGTAAGTTTTAACCACCTTGTCCATGTAGTTTACTCGTGGGTTCAGTGATGTTCTAACAAATGTCTGACCTGAACTACATTGTGGATAATCTTGTTGCTGAGTGACCCATTACACTGAACATGAACCAAATGTTTGGCTGCATTAAATAAATAGAACTTTCCTCCTCAGATGTCTTGATGTAGCTGCTGAGCAAGAGGCATGACAGAGTGGACTTCACTACAAGATGACCGTGAGTTCAAATGACCTCTAGAGACATTTGATGAACCACTAGCAATGATGAGATCCGATTTCGCCAAATGAAAATTGCTGATTATAAACCAAACCGTTCCATTATTAGTCTGAGCTAGTGATGTCCTACTGGAAGAACAATGTTGACCTGGAGCTGCTTCTAACTTTAGTCTCTTCCTCAGGTGCTTCAAGATTTCACCTGACGATGGAGGACACCAGTGTGGGACCAATGCCAAAGAAAGTGTTTCACTTTTTGCCCCTCTACACAAATGTTATTTTCAAATTGCTGGAAATAAATACTTTGACTCTGAATAATACTTTGTCTGGCCTTTAATATTTCGTTTTGACTTTTGTATAAGTGGGTTTAAGCATCATAAACTCGACTTCTTGAGGTGTGAGAAATCAACTTCCAAGTGTGATCTTGAGAGAACCTGACTTAGTCCACCCTGAAGAACAAGAGCATAAACTATCATGCATTGAGCAATTGAATGCCCCTCTAGGTAACATGGTTAAATGGTCACTCTTTTTAGAAGGTTCAAGAGGAAAAGGTGTCAAACTAAACCTTGACATGTTGAAATAAACAGTTATGTAACCCAGCTGTTTGGTTTTCATTGTCCTAACAAGATGCAGTCTTAAGATGGCCATTGTTCACTGGGGAGATGCGTGTTCAGGTTCTGCAGCAGCTCGGACATGTCATATTTGTTTAAAAATAAATGCTGTATTGGAGCAACTTTACCTGTGAGAAAATTGTAGCATTGTTTTGCAACTTTCTATTCATGCAGGTTTATTTTTCTTAACGGTATTTTATGAAGCTGTATTACTTTGTTTTTAAAGTTAAACTTCATATTCCTTTAAAACAAATTGCTTCAGTGTTCAGTTGCTTCAGCAGCTCAGAGACTGAGGCACGTGTACCGTCTCTGTTTGTTTTTTTACACTAAAACTAACTTTTCATTCTTAGTGTAAAGCAATAACTACAACTAGACCTTTGCGGTTTCCTGATGCTCACAGAGGACGAGTCCAGCATCTCTTCTGTTCAAGGATCAACCTGAGTGTTTCAAGGTTGATGCTCCATTTGTCCACATTAATAAAGCTCTATTAACTTGCCTGCACAAACATTCCTTTTCAAAGACGATACATGCTCAGAGACGAGGTTTTTTCGTTTATTGAACATTGATAATATCATTTGTTTGTGACTAAACGGCCGTTTAGAATAGAACACTAAATATATTTTTTGCAAACTACAGGTCTATAATCTTGTCATTTCAAAGATTCTGGAGAAAGTTGTTACTAATCAGCTGTGTGATCATCTCCATGACCAATGAGGTGTTTCAGTCTGGTTTTAGGGAGCATCACAGCAGAGACCTCTAGTAAAAGTTAGTATTGACCTGCTAATGACCTCTGGTCAAGGTTCTGTTTCAGTTCTTGTGGACCTCAGTGCTGCATTTGACAACGTTCTGCAGAGACTAGAACACCAGATATTAGTGGAACTGCTTTAAATCATATGAGAGACCGAAAGCATTGCGTATAAGTCAACCAAAACTCATGGACACACGATTCACTGTGGAGTATAAACTAAAAGTCACGTTGTCTCAAGATCACTTGTAATTTGATTTCACCTCATTATAGGAGCAATGAGTCATTCTGTGGAATATAGTTTAAAATAATGCTTAAACCCACCTATACAAAAAGGTATTCAGAATTAAAGTGTTTATTTCCAGCAATTTGAAAACATTTTTTTTTGCAGAAGGGGCAAAAAGAAAACACTGGTGTCCTCCATCTTCAGGTGAGATCTTGAAGCACCTGAGGAAGAGACTAAAGTTAGAAGCAGCTCCAGGTTAACATTGTTCTTCCAGCAGGACATCACTAGCTCAGAGTAATAATGGAACGGTTCGGTTTATAATCAGCAATATTCATTTGGCGAAATCTGATCTCATCATTGCTAGTTTATCAATCGTCTCCAGAGGTAATTTGAACTCACCGTCATCCTGCAGGGAAGTTTAAACCGTTGTCCCTCTTGCTGAGCAGCTACATCAAGACATCTGAGGAGGAAAGTTCCATTTATTCAAGGTGGCCAAACTTTTGGTTCATGTTCAGTGTAATGGGTCACTCAGCAACAAGATCGTCCACAATGTAGTTCAGGTCAGACATTTGTTAGAACATCACTGAACCCACGAGTAAACTACATGGAGTGATGGTGGTTAACACTTACCCAGCATGCTTTGCATCTCTTCAGAAGATAGATTTTCCACCTGTAACAATAAGTCACTTGAGTACGTGTTGCAAACAGGACACAGCCCTCTGAGGGGGGGCACCAACCTGATCAGCCAGAGCTAATCCACACAAGTGGTATTAAGTAAACTTGTGTCGCTCCAGCCCTTTTAACACCACATGTGCAAACTCAGAGGACGTTCAGTGCTTCAGAAGTTTCCAATCCATCATCTAAAAGAGAACAGAAGGTCAGTCCATGTTTTAAATGTTGACGACAGATCTTGACTAACAGTAACGGGTCAGATAAGAATAATGTTTCTCCTCAACAGGATCAGAGACCTGATTCACATTCATCATGCCATATGGAGTAAGAGATTACAAAAGTTTTGGTGCTCACCTCATCCTCACTGTGAACCTGAAGGAGCCATTTTTGTCAGCCGGTGAAGCTGAAGGAGAAACAAGAAAGTTCAACACAACTTCCTTCACCTCAGAGTCAGTCTTTGAATAAGACTATGCATCAGATAGGGGCGAGTTTTCTTCATTAATCAGCTGAACTATGTACTCATCATTGCATGAACATTTAGACGATCAAAAGTTAATCTTACCTGCAGGATTATCATCCGTTTCTCTATAAAGACAAGAGAACAAATTAAACACACCTCACGGGCAACATTGTAAAATAGTTAATGGTCGAGCATCAGGATTGAAAGATTGTTCTTCATCTTTATCAGGTGAACTATGCAATCATCATTGCAGTGATCAGACGAGTTTAAATATTCAGGTCAACATACCTCAAGTTAGTCATCAGACGGCAAAATCTGAAAATTAAATTACTGGTTAAAAAAGGCAAATAAACAAGACACTATTCACAGCTTTAAATCTGTAACTGCATCAGTTTAAAAACACTCGTTCACCATTATTCAGAGAGATTCCCATTGATTTTTCAATATTCATCATTGACAGTTAAATTGAAAGGAGATTCATTTTTTCTAATGATTACCTTCTGAGCCTGTGACACTCCAGTGGATCTGCAACAAAAACAGAAAAAGGTTTTTAACTTAATAAGTGACATCCGAGTCTCCTTTGTAAACAAGAGTGTCTCAGATCAATAATGTGGTAGTTTTTATCGTCATTCATCTTGTCAAGAGTAGCAAATACTTGTCATCAGCGACACTCAACCATTATTTAGTGGCATCTGCTTCACTACATTTTTGAAAATCATCTTCAAATCCTACAAGTCATATTTTAACATGTCATTTGAATTTACTCATATATTGAGCCTTCAAATGTGCATTCATTGGCTACTGAGCTTTAAAAATAAACACATCTGCAATACATTACATTTTAACTTCATTAAGCAACAGACTAGATTAAAATAACTAAGTAAACAATGCCACATAAAATATTTCAAGGACCTAGACCACGTGATGCAACCACAACACTCTGTAGTCATTCTGCTCTTAAAGTTCATCCTTCCGTGACAAACACCTGCAGAAGAAAACATGGTCAATAACCGTCTTAAAATATAAACTAGATACAAAAGAGACTAAAGAAGTCTCAGTATAAAAAAAAGTTGTCAGAAATAGTTTCTGTCCACTACTCTGAATAATCATTGACTTACAGAACATATATTAAGTGAAAATAACAAGTTAAAACATACCAGTCACATGGAGATATTCAAACACCTGAGAGAAATGAAATAAAACAGGTTATATTACTGATACAAACATAAGAGTTAACCTCAACACGTGATCGAAGATAAACTGTCCTGTGCTGATCAGTAAAGGTGGGTTAACATCACTTTATTCAGATGTCCATACCTACAAAACCGTGATCATCACACAGTCACAGGAGAGTTTCAAGTACTTTAGATAAAAGTGACTAAAGTATCCATTTATCTGTTAGCATTAGCAGGGTGGTAACAGAAAAGGGGAGGTTCTTGACAAAAAGAGTCCTCGCATCCCTCTCTGTGACAAAGGTTAAAAATGTTTAGCAGAGGTCTCAGATTACCGACGGTTTACCAAAACCATACCTTTCTTGTCAGTGTCTGCGTTGTCCTTGCTCTTGGCCCTTTCCAACTTCACTTCCATTCCAAGGATGTTCTTGCCGCTGAGCTCAACCGCCTTCAGCATGTCCTCTGTGGAAAACTCCACGTAACCAAAATGTCTACAGGGGGGAAATTAAGATTGTACATTAGCAATGGAACTGTTAAATTACACACAAATGTTCAAATGCAAGACTTCTTACTTGGATCTGTCCAATCTGATGTCGGCGACCTCCAGCTCGTTCTTTGAGAAGAAATTCTTCATGCCGGCTTCGAGTTCGTCAAAGTCAATATTATGTCTGGGCAATCCTTTTTTTTTTCCCCCCCCAAAGGTTTTCAGACAGGTTGTGACATCACACATCAGTATTAAATCCCTTATTTTGGTACCATCATTAACCTGCGACAAAGAGCAAAGACTGGCAAACAAAACACACCTCCAAATTGACTTCTTGGAAGGCGGTGTGTCCTTCTGCTTCTCTGCCTTCCTCTTTGCAGGAGTGGGTGCAGCATCTGTTGACCAATGAAATTGCATCAATAATCCTCCTTTTCCTCCCACAAAAGTACAGCAGTTAATCGCTGTAACATTTGATCTTCTACACATTTGAGGATAGAACTGGCAGACGACAAACATACCAGCACCGAAGACATAGCACTGAAGCTCCTCTCCCTCCGCACATTACACACATGAGTACTGATCCACCACATGCGGGTCAAGAAATGGAGGTATTTAAAGTGTTGCTGAGTTTAAATTAATATAGCCATAAAATTATCTTGGATTGTTTAACTACAACACATGGATGAGACATCTTTAAAAAAAAGCACTTTAATTGCTCCAAGAGAAACAGGTATAACTAATTTTGGAAAACCAGCTCAAACATACCCTCATCATCATCATCTTCCTCACTCTTCCTTAGCTTTCACCATGCCAGCCTTCTTGGCGTTGGCAGCTGCTGGAGCCGGAGCTGTGTCCATTTCCTCTCCTGAACATAAACAAATGAGCATGTGCACTTAAGTCTATAGGGAAAGTAACAATATGTACAGCGTCAGAATATTTAAAAGGTGACATCACACATCAGTATTAAATCCCTTAAGTTCATCATCATGCAGACTCACAGGGCGCTCGCGTCATCTTTTGCCAAGTCTAGTGGAACATGTCATGCAGGGAAGCCAATTAAAATTTCACACTCATTGTGCTTTTTTTTTTTTTTTTTTTTTTTTTTTTTTAGTCACTCAACTGCATGAAAAAAATAATTATTTTTCTTGTGCCATACGGGGCTCCAAAAACATGAGGTTTTTAATGGCAAATAGTCCAAGCAAGCGTCCTGTCCCAGGTATATCATTAAGAAACGACAATGTCGTACCATCATCATCATCCTCTTTGGATTCCACTTTAGCCTTTGCTGCAGGCTTGGCTGTGGGCTTGGCTGCCTTCTTTGGGATTGGGGCTTCTTCCTCATCTTTAAAATTAAGATAGATTAGTCAATTAAGAAATGATGCACTGGACAAAAAAAATGTCAGTTGTAACAGCGATTGAGGATAGAACTGGCAGACGTCAAACGTACCAGCACCGGAGACATAGCACTGCAGATGTTATTCCTCCATACAGTACACACACGAGTACTGATCGACCACATGCGAGTCAAGAAATGGAGGAAATCTTATTTTGTAGCATTAAAAGACATACCATCGTCAGGCTTTTGCAGCTTTTTTGGAGGGTGTCGCTTTCACAGGGGTCTTCTTTGGAGGGGAAGCCTCTTCTTCAGACTCCTCTGCAAGAATTAGAAACCACTAGTAAAAACTTGCATCATTGTGTAAAGCAACAAGACAGTATAATATCATTTCTTGCTTCAAATTAGCAAAAAAATAAATGTAAAGGATTGTTGTGCATTTGTTTATTTTAAGCATTTTTTTCCATGGCAGAATTAACTTGGAAGCTACGATTGAGTCCGATTTATTACACCATTTTAAATGAAAAGTTTGAGTCGCTTTAACTGTTCACGTCGCATCACGGACATTTATTTCAGATGTCCATACCTACAAAACACAGTCACAGGAGAGTTTCAAATACTTTAGATACAAAGTGACTAAAGTATCTATAAAAAGTTGTTACATGAAGATCAACTGAACAGCTACTATCCATGCAGCTAAGTGAGCATACAAAGGTATTTATAAACCTTGACACACCTGAACTTTACCTGAGGTCTTGAGAGGAAGGAGTGAGACAGTGTAGCTCCAGAGCAAGGACTGTATAGAACCGAGGCGCAAAGCATGCTGGGTAAGAAGCGCGACTCCCCCAGCGTTTTAAAATTCCATTAGTGGGAATTTAACTGCATTGAAGAGTTGATCAACACATTTGTGATCAAAGTTATTTTTCTAAATAGTAGATAACATTTAAAAGTGTGATTTAAAGTCCGGTTAAGTATGACGTCATTGGAGGCGGGATTTATATACTTTTATTTTCTTTTTCTCACCATTCAGCATTTTTTAAATCTTCTTTATTCTTCATTGTTCTTCTATCTTATTCTCATTTAATTCCTTAACACTTTCTCACACATTCTCTTTAATCACTTCCAGCCTCAGGTTTACATTCTTTTCAATTTAATTTAAAGTGTCCTATCATAATAAAGTTATCTCAAGACACTTTACATTTTAAGTAAGACTATATTGGAAAAAAAAGAAAAACAGATCCCTGGAGGATTATCACTGGCCACTAGGGGGCAATGTAGGATATTGCTATGACCGACTCAGTTAGGAACCGGCCATATTTGTTGATATGCACATGTTCATGTCAAGGTGGTTTGATTGTGCTGTTCAGCCTAATTCATGTAAGTTGAATGTTTAATGTTTTATAAATAAATGAATACAACAACTGCATAATATGAGTAATGCTGTAACATGTGATGATTCATGTTATGTTGTATGTTCACATTTAAGAGTTATTACTATTTGCTTATACTGCAATTGTTTGTATCATTGTAGGGCTCCTTCATCTCTGTCATTAAAGAAATAATTCGACATTGAGGAGTGTTTCTTCAATCTAAGCGAATCACCACTTAGGTCAGCTATGGTGTCCCACAAGGTTCTGTTCTTGGTCCAATCCTTTTTACAATCTATATGTTTCCACAAGAAAACATGATCAGAAGACACTCTATAAACGTTCACTGTTATGCTGATAACACTCAACTCTACTCGTCAATGAAGCCAGATGAAATAAATCAGTTAACACAACTACAGTCCTGTATTACAACTATGAAGTCCTGGATGACACAAAACATCCTTTTACTAAACTATAGACGACAAAAAGCTTCTACTAGTTGGTCCACAACATCTCAGACAATCCCTGACTAATGATCTAGATTTTCATGATGGACTAGCTCCTGCTGCCAGCACCACTGTAAAGAGTCTTTGTGTTTGTTTTGATCAGAATTTATCATTAAACTCACATAAAACAAATGTCACAGATTTCACCTTTGTAACATTTTTAAAAAATCTGACATTTCCTTCCTCTGGACAAGAGAAGCTCATCCATGCTTTTGTTACCCCCAGACTGGACTACTGTAACTCTCTTCTGTCAGGAAGACCATAAATACCACAAATCTCTTCATGTAGATATGGAGCCAGGGCCTTCAGTTTTCAAGCCCCTCTGCTGTGGAACCTTCAGTGGGAAAGAAAGATCCTCTCTATCAGAGGTATCAATAAAGTTTTATCTATTTATTTATTTCTATTTTATCTACAGTATGTTTAAGAGTAATCTTCAAACTTTATGTTGTGCTGTAATAGGCTTATGTCGCAGAGGGAGAAGTCTTGACACACAAAACTCTCTTCTTTCTTTCCTGAATTATGTTCATCACCTGTGCAGTTTAAACCCACTTTCTTTTTTCTCAATCTCTCCCGGAGATCCAGGCCTTCACTGCCAGAGTTACTGCTGGATCCAGGTTTCTCTCCATGACTCTCCCTGGACTCTGCTGGCCTCCTCTAAACTCTCCTCTTTTCTTACACTGTATCCTCCCTCACTCTTAAATCCACATGCACAACCCACAACCGACCTCCCTCCAGCCATCAACAGGCCGTCAACACTGAGTCTAGTTAGACTCGAGGTTTCTGCCTTCTATAAAAAAGCTTTTGCTCTCAACTGTCTGGGATCTGTTTTTCTTTTTTTTTTTTTTGTTTACTAATATAGTCTCACTTAAACTTTAAAGTGTCTTGAGATAACTTTGTTATGATACAGTGCTTTAAATTAAATTGAAAATAATGTAAACCTGAGGCTGGAAGTGATTAAAAAGAACTAAAAATACCCAATGATACTTTTTTTAAAAAATATTAAATAGTTTAGTCATAAAATCGAAATGTTAAGCCAGTTGTCCCTAATCTTTTCCAACTCAGGGCCCATTTTTAAGTCTCAAAAACCAACCCCGACCCCATAAATATGATGCGTTCTCATTTCCTTGTCACACGTACAATACTCGAAGGAAAAACAATATAACGAAAATAATATTTGAGAATATTTAATATCCTTTTTAACTTAACAATTTTTAACATTTATAACATAATTATGTGTATTGTTTTTATATAATTACATCCACCCTCACACAAAAATATTATACCATTTTGGAAACGATTTTGCGGCTCAATTGCAATACTTTTGCGTCCCACCAGGGGGCAGAGCCCCACAGGTTGGGAATAAAAGTGTTAAGGTATTAAATGAGAATAAGATAAGAACAATGAAGAATAAAGAAGATTTAATTTGAAAAATCGAAACTACCAATAAGTATTTGTGCTAAAAACTGGACTTAATAATTTGAAAAGTAATATGAAAAAGGCTGAATGGTGAGAAAAAGAAAAAGAAAGTATGTAAACTCCGCCTCCAATGACATCATACTTAACCGGACTTTAAATCGCATTTTAAAATGTTATCTACTATTTAGAAAATAACTTTGATCACAAATGTGTTGATCAAATCTTGTATGCAGTTAAATTCCCACTTACGGAATTTTAAAACGCTGGGGGAGTCGCGCTTCTTACCCAGCATGCTTTGCGCCTCGGTTCTATACAGTCCTTGCTCTGGCGCTACACTGTCTCACTCCTTCCTCTCAACACCACAGGTAACATCTTAGTGCATCAAGTGTCAAGGTTTATATATACATGTTTTATGCTCACGTACCTGCATGGATAGTATCTGTTCAGTTGATCCTCATGGAACAACTTGTTGCCGCTTGTAAAAAATACAATTTTATACCAGGCCGCTGCCACGTGTTAGCCACCCTGCTAATGCTAACAGATAAATGGATACTTTTGTCACTTGTATCTAAAGTACTTGAAACTCTCCTGTGACTGTGTGATGATCACGGTTTTGTAGGTATGGACATCTGAATAAAGTGATGTTAACCCACCTTTACTGATCAGCACAGGACAGTTTATCTTCGATCACGTGTCGAGGTTAATTCTTATGTTTATATCCAGTAATATAACCTGTTTGTTTTTATTTCTCTCTAGGTTTTAAACATCTCAATATCTGCCTCCACGTGACTGGTATGTTTTAACTTGTTATTTTCACTTATTATATGTTCTGTAAGGCAATGATGATTCAGAGTAGTGGACAGAAACTATTTCTGACAACTTTTTTCTACTACTGAGACTTACTCACTTTCTTGTGTCTAGTTTATATTTTAAGACAGTTATTGACCATGTTTTCTTCTGCAGGTGTTTGTCACGGAAGGATGAACTTTAAGAGCAGAATGACTACAGAGGTGAGTGTTGTGGTTGAATCACGTGGTCCATCCTTGCAATTTATGTGGCATTGTTTACTTGGAAGTTATTTTAATCTAGTCTGTTTATTGACGAAGGTGTTTGTTTAAGATTAAAATGTAATGTATTGCAGATGTGTTAAACCACAGTAGGCAATGAATACACACTTGAAGGCTCATATGAGTAACTTCAAATGCCTTGTTAAAATATGACTTGTAGGATTTTAAGATTTTCAAAAATGTAGTGAAACAGATGCCACTAAATAACGGTTGAGTGTCGCTGATGACAAGTATTTGCTACTCTTGACAAGATGAATGACGATAAAAACTACCACATTATTGATCTGAGACACTCTTGTTTACAAAGGAGACTCGGATGTCACTTATTAAGTTAAAAACCTTTTTCTGTTTTTGTTGCAGATCCACTGGAGTCTCACAGGCTCAGAAGGTAATCATTAGAAAAAATGAATCTCCTTTAAATTTAATTGTCAATGATGAATATTGAAAAATCAATGGGAATCTCTCTGAATAATGGTGAACGAGTGTTTTTAAACTGATGCAGTTACAGATTTAAAGCCGTGAATAGTGTTGCAGTTACTTGCCTTTTTTAACCAATGTTTCATTTTCAGATTTTGACGTCTCATGACTGACTTGAGGTATGTTGACCTGAATATTAAAACTCGTCTGCTCACTGCAATGATGATTGCATAGTTCACCTGATAAAGATGAAGAACAATCTTTCAATCCTGATGCTCGACCATTAACTATTTTACAATGTTGCCCGTGAGGTGTGTTTAATTTGTTCTCTTGTCTTTATAGAGAAACGGATGATAATCCTGCAGGTAAGATTAACTTTTGATCGTCTAAATGTTGTTCATGCAATGATGAGTACATAGTTCAGCTGATTAATGAAGACAACTCGCCCCTATCTGATGCATAGTCGTATTCAAAGACTGACTCTGAGGTGAAGGAAGTTGTGTTGAACTTTCTTGTTTCTCCTTCAGCTTCACCTGCTGAGAAAAAATGGCCTCTCCTTCAGCTTCACCTGCTGAGAAAAAAAGGCCTCTCCTTCAGGTTCCCCGTGAGGATGAGGTGAGCACCAAAACTTTTGTAACCACTTATTCCATATTGCATGATGAATGTGAATCAGGTCTCTGATCCTGTTGAGGAGAAACATTATTCTTATCTGATGCATAGTCAAATTCAATGACTGACTCTGAGGTGAAGGAAGTTGTGTTGAACTTTCTTGTTTCTCCTTCAGTTTCACCTGCTGAGAAAAAAAGGGCCTCTCCTTCAGGGTCCCTGTGAAGATGATAATCGTGCAGGTAAGATATACTTTTGATCGTCTAAATGTTGTTCATGCAATGATGAGTACATAGTTCAGCTGATTAATGAAGAAAACTCGCCCCTATCTGATGCATAGTCATATTAAAAGACTGACTCTGAGGTGAAGGAAGATGTGTTGAACTTTCTTGTTTCTCCTTCAGCTTAACCTGCTGAGAAAAAATGGCTCCTTCAGGTTCACAGTGAGGATGAGGTGAGCACCAAAACTTTTGTAATCTCTTACTCCATATGGCATGATGAATGTGAATCAGGTCTCTGATCCTGTTGAGGAGAAACATTATTCTTATCTGACCCATTACTGTTAGTCAAGATCTGTCGTCAACATTTAAAACATGGACTGACCGTCTGTTCTCTTTTAGATGATGGATTGGAAACTTCTGAAGTACTGAACGTCCTCAGGTGAGCTTGCACATGTGGTGTTAAAAGGGCTGGAGTGAAAAACATGTTTACTTAATACCACCTGTGTGGATTAACTCTGACCAGTTACTGTTAATGAGCTTCAACTGACCAAGTGATGAATTAATTCAACTGACCTCAATATGACGTGTCTATATTAGCTCTGGCTGATCAGGTCGGTGCCCCCCCTCAGAGGGCTGTGTCCTGTTTGCAACACGTACTCAAGTGACTTATTGTTACAGGTGGAAAATCTATCCCTTCTGAAGAGTTGCAAAGCATGCTGGGTAAGTTTTAACCACCTTCACTCCATGTGGTTTACTCGTGGGTTCAGTGATGTTCTAACAAATGTCTGACCTGAACTACATTGTGGATATTCTTGTTGCTGAGTGACCCATTACACTGAACATATACCAAATGTTTGGCTGCATTTAAATAAATGGAACTTTCCTCCTCAGATGTCTTGATGTAGCTGCTCAGCAAGAGGGACAACGGTTTAAACTTCACTACAAGATGACGGTGAGTTCAAATGACCTCTGGAAACGGAATCGACAAACCACTAGCAATGATGAGATCCGATTTCGCCAAATGAAAATTGCTGATTATAAACCAAACCGTTCCATTATTAGTCTGAGCTAGTGATGTCCTGCTGCAAGAACAATGTTGACCTGGAGCTGCTTCTAACTTTAGTCTCTTCATCAGGTGTCTTGACGTAGCTGCTCAGCAAGGAGCGTGACGGAGTGAACTTCCCTACAAGATGACCGTGAGTTCAAATGACCTCTAGAGACATTTGATGAACCACTAGCGATGATGAGATCAGATTTCGCCAAATGAATATTGCTGATTATACACCAAACCGTTCCATTATTAGTCTGAGCTAGTGATGTCCTGCTGGAAGAAGAATGTTGACCTGGACCTGCTTCTAACTTTAGTCTCTTCCTCAGGTGCTTCAAGATTTCACCTGAAGATGGAAAACGCTGGTGTTGTACCAATGCCGAACTAAGTGTTGCTCGCTTTTTGCCTTTTTACCAAAAATGTTTTATAATAAACATGACTTTGATTGTGAATACCTTGTCTGGCCTTTTATATTTCAATCGATTTCTGTGTAAAGGTGTATATAAAGTGTTAGACTTTATTAATCCCTCTGGAGATCTCTTTGGGAAATTGGGTTTTCAGTTCACAGCAGATGATAGAAGGTACAGCAAGTTTCTTAAGAACAAAGTGCAAACAAAACTATGACTTGTAAAGAACTGTTCAAAGGGATACAAAGGTTAACAGAATGGACTATGTCAAACTTTCACTCCGCTTCTGCCATGTGTCAACGTATTCTGATTGTTAAATCTCAAGTCTTAACCTTTTATCGTAAATGTATTTGGTTTATAAGTCACTTGGAGCCAATCCGCAAACAAATTTCACCATTTAAAGCATCTTTGGGTAGTTTGGTTGTAATTTCATTAAACTTGTGATGACTCCAAATTAAAACTAGTTAAATGACTATTGTGATTTTATTTTCACTGTAAAATGTATTGGAGGGAATTACGGTACAAAGTTATTAACAAAGCAGTCATATTTCATTAACAATCTGATTACCTCATCAGTATCATTTATTCAGTCAATGTAAGTCTGGAAACAGAAAATTCGTCCAACTGCTGCAAACCGGGACATGGCAACTTTTGCCACGTTTAGCGAGTGCTCATGGGAAATGTAGTCTCCCGTTGGGCTAAACACTACCACTTTAGTCCACTGGCGTCGCTCGAATTCAAATCGCTTTAAGGAAATTCTTCAGATGTGACAAAAGAGCCACGAAACGAAGGCAGTTCAAATCAACGTGCTTTCATACGTAATAATAAACGGAAATTACTATCGTGTCCTTTCTGTCAACAAAGGACCATAAACCGGAACACTATTTTGTGAATGCTAATAAAGGTTTTATGGACGCTCGATCAGATCCGCCGTCACCGGCCGACGTGCGCGCCTTCCGGTGTTTACGTAACGAGCGCCGTCGCTCCGCCCGCTTCCACTGTCATGATAAGACGAGGCTCAACATCCATGGTACCCGACACGACCCCCTGGATGTCCAGCCTCGCTCTGCCCGCCTCCCCGCAGCCTGAGCCCCGATGTTCGCGCGCTGGTTCCCGTCCCTGCTGCTGGTCCTGTCCGCGGAGGCGGACTTCTTCCAGCTGGACTCCATCTCCAACACCACCAGCTACTACTTCAACTACATCTACTGTAACATCTGGGAGGGAGACTGTCAGCCGCACCAAGATGATGCTACTCAACAAGGTGAGTCCAGGACTGGTTCTGGTGTCGATCCACGACCAGAAACACTCATGCCTTGTTGTTGTGGTCAGTTCCCTCCAGTGACCCGTGGGCAGGGTTTCCTCAGGACTACATGAGCCTGGCCCATCACTGGTACTGTAGCCTGGGTCAGTGCTGTGACTCTGGAGACTGCAGGATCAGCAACAACATCTCAGGTCTGTACTTACGTGTAATAACCTCTTATGACCTTTTAAATGATGAGTTTAATGCAAAATAAATTACATGTTACTTTGTGTCGCTTAAAGGACAGTTTAATGAATTCGATTTTAGGTAGGTAGGTAGAACTTAATTTATTATTTATTATTTATTTTATTATTATTTATTTATTGTTTTTAATTTATTTTATGATTTCAGGAAAACAAGCTTTTGTTTTGTAGTACACAAGTTCAACATGTACTGTAGGACTTCCCTTGTGTGATCATTCATTATTATAATTATATATAATTATTTTAAAAAATCACAAATTGATCCTCTTGTCATTGTCAGTGCGAGACTCTTAGTGGAATTTATCCGTCAATCTTTTGAGTATATATATTAAGTTTACTCTTTTATTGTCATTGCAAGAGTACGATGATATTTAAAATGTGTCAAACAGATGGTGCAGAATTAAAATAGAGCCAAAATACAAATGTTGCTACAACTATTACTATTAAACTGCACATGATAAAAACTACATTAAAACATACATAGCTAAGAAAAACAGTCTACACAATCCCAATCCAAAGGTATGATATTGTGTTAAGTTTTTAAGTCCATTTTTTCTGGATTTTATTGACCTGTATCGTCTGCCTGATGGCAACAATTCAAACAAGTGTAGTGATCATACTAAAGCTTTATACTATTATTTAATAATAAAAGTATTTTGCACTATATGTGTGATATAAAAGTATTTGAAGTTAAATAGCATTTTATTTTAATCTCTTTTACAGTTTGAAGTGCAGTTTTCATTTCGACATGTTGAGCTAAAATGCTGCCAAATATTGGCACGATTTCTGCGATCGATTTGTTCAGTGTCTCGCCATGACCATCTGACCACATCTGATAGATGTCGAAATGACATCTGCTTCCTGATTTAGCATCATCCTTTATCTCTTGTTTGCAGGTCTGGCAAAGGACCTTCAGACGAAGCTGCACGGTCAGCACCTGGCCCAGTCCGTGGTCCTCAAAGCCGTCCAGGGTTTCGTCAAAAACCCAGAGTCCAACAAACCCTTGACCCTCTCCTTTCACGGCTGGTCCGGCACCGGCAAGAACTTCGTGGCCCGGCTCATCGCCGACAACCTTTATCGGGACGGGGTGAAGAGCGAGTGTGTTCGCCTGTTCATCGCCCCGTTTCACTTCCCACACGCCCGACTAGTGGACACGTACAAGGTGGGAAGCTATTGCGAGATCTCTGATGCATTTAGAGCCAGAAAAACCTTCTTTAGGAAAAAAAACAAAAAACTTTGGCTCCTCTCCAACCGAGTCAAGGGTGCCTGTGTCGTTCACATCCACCTGAATTTTGCACAATCAGTATTTAAAATTACAAAATAGAATTGGCATAACCTTTCAAAGGATTATTGCAGCCGTTTCGGACGGGAAATCCAGAGTACAGAAGGTTCAGGTTCTGATTCAAACGCTGTACAAATATACTGAATTGATTTGAGGTCGATACTTTATTTGAATTGTGTGTTCAAAAAGTCTTAAGCAAATGCTATTTACTTTTTAATTATTTTTTAAAAGCACTTCCTTTTATTACATATAGAGTCCCGAAATGTTATTCCTAATGGGGACAACACAAACAACCACCAAAATTAACTATTGACTTTTGATGTTTAACACATTTATATCATTTAAAATAGCAGTGGGCTCAATGGGACGGCTGGCACAACATGCATAGTATCGGCCTAGTGTCTATGTTTATTTCTGTTGTGGTGTCAATGAGCAGCAGGAAGGAACGACCCGTGCTACCTAGTCCTGAACACCACAGGTTTTCATCTCCCTTTCCTTGTCCTATACAATGTCTCACGAAAAAATGTATTGGAATCTTAGGTTAGGTAGGACTTTATTGATCCCTCAGGAGGTCTCCTTCAGGAAATTGTTTTGAATATTCTATTTGCTAACAAACAGATAAGCATATTTGATCTAATAGCCTCTTTGGTGGAGGTTATTCATGCTTTAAAGTAGAGTGTAATGGTGCTTAAACATCACTAGAACGAACCATTATCTGTGTGTGTCCAGGGTCAGCTCAGAGAGGCGATACGAGACATGGTGCTGCGATGTTCTCAGACCCTGTTCATCTTCGACGAGGCTGAGAAGCTGCACCCGGGTCTGATCGACGCCATCAAGCCCTACATGGACCACTACGACAACGTGGACGGAGTGAACTACCGCAGGGCCATCTTCCTCTTCCTCAGGTACGTGCCGACACACTCCGTTTGAATCTCATGTGTCAACAGGCGCTAATGCGTGTGTGACTTGTGTAGCAACATTGGCGGGTCGACGATAAACGACGTCGCGCTGGACTTTTGGCACTCGGGTCAGAACCGAGAGGATATTGGGATGGAAGACCTGGAGCATCGCCTACGAGCGGAAACCATGGAGACTCAAGGTATGAAGCGTCTTTTAGATACGAAGATTCAAAGTGACGCAACAATCAGACGCAGGATCAAGTTCTACAATGATAGTAACTCACAGCAAGAAACGAGAAATGATTCACAAAACCTGCCAAAATTGACATCTTCAATGCTCAATTTATTTAATTGTAGAACCTTAATGTTTTAACAAGAAATTGTTTCCGGAATAAAAACACAGCATCTTTTTAAATAATATTTGTATTTAATTTTTATTTTTAAATGTAATGTGTGTCCTGGAAGATAATTTTTTTTTCACCTTAAGCACACACTTGTACCCTGTTTTCAAATGTTCCTTAGTTAAAAAATAGTTTTTTAGGTAAAAAGAACAACTAGATTAAACCTTAAGACCAATGAGGCAGATAAAGATAAGATAAAAACTTTGCTAAAAAGCTCTACAAATATGTTTGTTTTTTCACATGTTTTATTAAGGTTGAGGGCTCATTTTTAACTTAAGAGAAGACGTGAATGTCTGGTGTGTTTTTTTTCGAAATAAATGAATACATGTCTAACTTCAGTGGAACAATGTCAATTGTATAATAACCCTGCTTGTGACTGGGTAACAAGTACCTCACAGACGTTACGCTGAACTGGAAACACTGCGACCTGGTGGCGGGAGGGTGCAACTGCTCAATTTTTTATACACAATTCGAGATGTAGATTTAGTAAAGGTGGAAAAACGCATGTTTCATGCTCTCAGTCCACACAAAATGACATTGTGGGACTTTATATCATCATATTTTTTACCAAGTAAACCTCTTTTTCAAGTCAGTTAAGGTCAGTTAAATCAGTTGACACTAGATGTGTGACAAAGGTTATCAAACGTCTTGCAAATCCTGCTCTGTTTGTATCGTGGGCTAATATTTGTCTTTTTTTAACCAGGCGGGTTCGCACAGAGCGAGCTGATGTCCGGTCACCTGATCGACTTCTTCGTGCCCTTCCTGCCCCTGGAGTACCGGCACGTCAAACTGTGCGCCCGGGACGCTTACGTCGCCCGCGGCCTGGAGACGGACGAGGCCACGCTGGACGAGGTGGCCAAGGCCATGTTGTACGTGCCCAAGGAAGAGAGACTGTTCTCGGCTCAGGGGTGCAAGTCCATACCGCAGAGGATCAACTTCTTCCTCCCGTAAGAGGAGAGACCTGGGAGAAGGACGTGGAGGATATACGCCAGCTCTTGTCAAACGTCTTCAGGGGGGACACGTGGGCTCCCGTCTACCTGCTCTGGTCACAGTCTGTGCAGGTCTGTCAGAGAAGATCTGGACAAAGGTGACCCTACAGCCCGTGGCAGGAATAGTGGAGCCTAAATTGGTCAGCATGCTTTGTGCAGCTACTCCCTTTTCCCGATCACAATCGTATTTATTTAGCATATTTCACCCCCCCACCCGTTCTGAGTATTGTACTTGATTTAATTGATTTTAATATTTCTCAGTATTTGGTAGATACGTCTTCTGTTACACATGCATCGATGCCACTAATGTCAAGTGAAGTGAATGAGAAAACAATGGTGGACATTGTTGTTATTTTATATAATAGATCAACATTTAAACAGTATTCTAATAGAGTTTTGTGTCTGTTTAAGTATTGATTTGATTATTTATTCTGTATTTTAATGAAGGGAAATGTTTCATCTTTGACAAAACCAGCACTTCCTCCGTCCGTTCGGATCTCCTCGGTTTGTGCAAATGACTTAAGTTTGCATTCCAAATAAACATCTTCACACCAGCTCCTCTGTCCAAGAGTTTGTTCAGTGTAAGTAAGTAATATTTGTTTAAGCGCTTTTCCAGACCAGGGTCACAAAGCGCTTAAACAATTAATTATAAAGCTTACTTTTGTTCTCTTTGCTGAGTATTTATCAGTAATTACCAGCATGTTTCTATATTTTAACCTATATATATATATATATATAATATATATATATAATAATATATATATATATATAATAATATAATATATTATAATATAACAATCAATAAAGTTATATCTATATATCTATAATGTTCTTACCCACAGTTTATCTCGTATATTTGCAGTTAATTTGATTTCATGTGGGATTTTAGATTTTTCAAATTGATTTTAATTTTTTATTCACATGAGTAAATTATGTCTTAACCCTTCTTTAAAAAACGCAAGGTAAATAAGTTACCTCCATTTGTATTTGAATGGTAAATATTTATTTGGATGTCCTTCTGATTCCCCGAAGCGCATCATCCTTTCCCAGGGCGTGTACCAGACAAACGCGTGGTCTCCTCTGATTGGCCGTCGCGAGTAATCGTTCTCGCTCACTCTCCTCCCATTGGCTACAACGTGTCCGCTGTCTGCGTAACGGCGCGTCCGATTGGCTGAGACCGACGTCAATTCCTCCACTGTGTCCGGCTCGGGCGACCAGTCACAGCCAGACATCTGTTCGAGAGACTGTAGCATCGCCGGAGAAAAATCAACCTCCGCCGGGTGTTCGAGCTCAGAGACGACGGTCAACCTTCCACTCCTGCCGCGGTTCTATCGAAGGGTTCGCCATGACTGCTCTGTCCGTGCTGCTGGTCGCCGCCGCCGTGGCTGTGTCTGTCCTCGCCGAGTCCACCGTGCATTTCCGAGAGCAGTTCGAAGACGGAGGTGAGCTTCATCCTCCACGACGAGCCTCGTCTTTCTTGGTCGACATCGCCATATTGACAATAATAATGGTGACAAAGAACACTTGCAGGCGACACTATGTGTCCTGTACTGTATTAATGTGGTTTATTGTCTCAATATGTTGCTTTAATGCAGCTTTAGCATGATTTAAATGATATTATGAGCTTCATTCATCTGTACCCCACTCTTCTTTATCATCACCCCCCCACCCATCTCACCCAGTCTGCCTCCCATCTCCTCCCTCCCCCCTCCTGGTCAGTGACTGTAACCATCTTCCAACCCTGTTCCTCCATCACCCCCCAAAAAACACATGAAGCACCCCCCTTCACTAAAGATGTCAAACATAAACCTTTTTTTTTTAATTTCTTCTTCTTAAATTCCAGATGCCTGGGAGAGTCGCTGGACAGAATCCAAACACAAGTCCGACTATGGCAAGTTCTTCCTGACGGCGGGGAAGTTCTACGGAGACGCTGAGAAAGATAAAGGTAAGCGACAGGTGGACCCGCCTTTGGTACATAAACTATAGCCACGTTCTAATCCGTGACGGGGGTTGACAGGTTCATTGTTGGCTGAAGTCATGTGGAATGTCGTCAAGGATGAATAAAGGCAAATATTAAAAAAAAACAACTTGTTATTAAATTACTGGCCAATGAATAGAAAAAGTCATGGGTTCTTACGATGATTTGAGTGTGGAGTTGCTATATCAGTGCCAGCGTGTAAATCTATCAGCATTTATTTCGTGTATCAAACGGTAGAATAACAAATCCGACCCACCAAGTTTACATATTCATCTCATGTTGAAGGTTAGTCTACGAAACCTTTTTATGCTTTGTATTTTTTGACAAACATTATCTGCAAAATAAATCTCTTCCAACTTGAGAAATAAATATTTGTTACCTAGTCATCTTTTATAAAGGAAATGAATTCATCTTTACAACTCTTTACAACTACGCTTTTCTGAACAAGGGTCACAAAGCACTTAAACAATCAAAACAATACCCAATAAAATATATACTTTAAAAGGTCAAGACACCACTGAGACAAACACAGGAGTCTCAGAGAATCAAGGAAAAGCCTGCACAAGTAAACAAGTCTTAAGATGTTTCTTGAAGGAGTCAGTACATCCATCAAGCGTGTTCAGGAACCATCAGTAGATTCTGATCCACAGACCTCAGAGCCCGAGCTGGGGTGTAAGGCTGGATCAGATCACTGATCTAAGGAGGAGTCTGACCATGAATAGATCTGAAAGTAAGAACCACAATTTTAAAATTGATCCTGAAAGAAACTGGCAGCCAGTGAAGAGATTTAATGATCAGGGAACTGTCAGTTCTTCTACTAGAGAAGGTCAGAATTCTCGCTGCATGGGAGATTAAAACAATTTATACTTTTATGGTAATATTAAATTAAGTGTTTTCCGTGGAGGCAGGTTTCACCTGAACTAGTCATTGATAATTGTATGCCTCAAAAAAATCTCTTAAATGTTTGGTCTTATTATCTAATGTAGTGTGAGGACACTGATCTTTTAGTCCTTAAGTTAAAGTGATGTTCTTGTATTTACAAAATGAATTATGTTTATTCTTTCAATTAATCATGTATTCATTATTTTTGTAAATCAATGCCAAAGCAATAGTATATACAAAATGAAGTAGATTGAAACATTCTCCTTTTAGTCGGTACTTTAATGTCATTATTTTATTCGGCTCTTTTAAAATGACTTATATTATTCAAGCAACACACTTAAACAACATTTTAAATCCATACATTCAAACACAGGTCAGCTGATGTCGACTAAAAATAAAAAAATCTGTCAAGCAATATCTTGCATAAAAAACATTCAATGAAACAAAATAATAAGAATATATGTCTGATATTAATTTTCTTCTGAATTTCGAATCAGGTACAATGAGTTCACACTTCTGCTCTCTTCATGCTCACATGTATCCAGTCCAGCCTCCTTAACTTTGTCCTCAAGATGCTCCCTTGATATATTGAAGGTTGAATAAATAAATTGTGTTGATCTCTAAAGGGCTTCAGACGAGCGAAGATGCTCGCTTCTATGCCGTGTCGTCCCGCTTCGATGACTTCAGCAACCAGGGCCAGCCCCTCGTCATCCAGTTCTCCGTCAAACACGAGCAGAACATCGACTGTGGTGGAGGTTACATCAAACTGTTCCCCTCCGACCTCCGTCAGGAGGAGATGCACGGAGACTCTGTCTACAACATCATGTTCGGTAATATCTGTTATTACAGTTGTTTACGGAAGTTTACACGCGGCTCTGACTGACTGTGTCTCTTCACCTCAGGGCCGGACATTTGTGGACCCGGAACCAAGAAAGTGCATGTGATCTTCTACTACAAAGGCAAAAACCATCTGATTAACAAAGACATCAGATGTAAGGTAAGGATAAAGATGCTCTCTGAGATCTGTGTATTTTAAGTCCTCCTGGTAGATGTTGATACTCATGGTCAACGTCCAATAGTTCATTCATATGTTGGCTGAGTGATGAACAGCAGCAGAAAACCAAATAAAACAACATTATCAGCATGAGTACATTATCCATCTGCTCCACTCGCGAGGTAAACCACAAAATAAGATCGTCTTTTTGATCTTTAAAAGCTAACTAATGTGGGTTTTGACGGATGTATTTAATTGAACTTGTACTGTTTGTCAGCCTATAATTAAGAAACATCTTAAGACGTTTTTATTTGTTCAGGCTTTTCCTTGATTTTCTGGAACTCCTGTTGTGTTATCAGTTTTATCTTCATCTTTAAAGTATATACTTTATTTAATATTGTTTTGATTGTTTAAGCGCTTTGTGACCCTGGTCTGGAAAAGCGCTATACAAATAAAAATTACTTACTGACTTACTTACTATAATGTGTTACTGACCTTTCAACTCCTTCTAAACGTCTTTGTGTTTCCAGGACGACGAGTACACTCATCTGTACACGCTGGTCGTCAACCCCGACAACACGTACGAGGTGAAGATTGATAATAAGAAGGTGGAGTCTGGAAGTCTGGAGGACGACTGGGACTTCCTTCCCCCAAAGAAAGTCAAAGACCCCGAAGCCAAGAAACCAGAAGATTGGGATGACCGGGAGAAGGTCTCTGACCCCGAAGACACCAAACCAGAGGCATGTTTTTAAAAAAGAATCAAATTGAGTCTATTTTGCTGCAGTGTGTCTGACACTTGCTGTGATTAAAAGGAATGGGACAAACCTGAGAACATCCCAGACCCTGATGCTAAGAAACCTGACGACTGGGATGATGAGATGGATGGAGAGTGGGAGCCCCCCATGGTGGCCAACCCCGAGTACAAGGTAGATGGAAATAACAAGTACAAAAGACAATGAAATGACTCTCATCTGACACATGTTTGAACAACAGGGTGAGTGGAAACCCAAAGAGATCGACAACCCTGCTTACAAAGGCAAGTGGATTCATCCCGAGATTGATAACCCGGAGTACACGGCCGATCCTGAGATCTACAAATACTCCAGCATTGGAGTGATCGGACTGGACCTGTGGCAGGTGAGCGAGTAGGACCAGAGGAATCGATCTTCCTAGTGTGTCCTGTTGACTAAAAACCTTCTTGTGTCCCTCTCCAGGTGAAGTCTGGCACCATCTTTGACAACTTCCTGATCACCAACAGCCCAAGCCTCGCAGAAGAGGTCGGTGAGGACACCTGGGGTAAAAGCAAGGTAATGTTGTTAATCGATGTCCTAACAATAAATGACATGAGGTTCGGCTTTAATTGAATCTTGACCGGGAACATGTTGGTCTCAATAGTTCAATTGAGTTGTGTCTACAGGCGAGCTGGTCACATTGTAAGAGGTTTAGAAAAAAACAAAACTTTTATTACCTCCTTCAAGGAGCTTATTACAATATCTGTTTGTGTAAGAATTTTAAAATGGAAGATTTTGAGTATGAACATTTTCAGGAAACTAGGAACGGATAACATTACATTTTCATATTTACCATCTGGATTCAGGAGTATTTAAAAGTATTTGTCCCTCTGCAGCGAAAGACAGGAATTGAGTCAGATCCTCTTCCTATTGGTTTAGTCTGTATTTTGCAGATTTGTTCTATTTAATTTGAAACAAAAAAATGTAATAACCTAATTAACATTACTTAGGGAACCACGTTTAAATGAGTATTAAATTTTGTTTAATTTTGCTAAAAGACCGACAGTTAATTAAACGATAAACGATAAATTCAGATGATGACATAAACACCCTGATGGAATTACTATGCAGTCTATGGGGATCTGCACATGCACTTAGTACTCTGCACAATGCCACTTTAATTTTTGTGTTCCGTATTGTCTCCTGTGTGTATTTTGTGTTGTCTCCAGTGTGTGTTTTGTGTATGTAACTTTCTGTTTTTGCTGCCGCCAACCCAGTACACGTCTCTCTTGAAAATGAGAATTTAACCAGTATAAATAAAGGTTAATAATAAATGATGAATAAATAATATTGTAAACTAAATCTTTCTTTTTCCGAGATTTATACCCATTTAAAGGTTCCAGTCTCAGTCGTCCTCTTTATTATCGTTTCGACTTAAATTATGTCCTGCTGCTCTCTTAGTTTTGCAACAAACCAACAACAAACATTGCACACAGTCGTTGTTTCACCTTTGCCTCCTTTCAAAACGATCCTCTTTTCTGATTCAAATGATCTGCAGGACGCTGAGAAGAAGATGAAGGACACTCAAGAGGACGAGGAGAGGAAGAATCGAGAGGATGAGGACAAACTAAGAAAAGTAGAGACGAAGGACGAGGCAGAGGACGAGGCAGAGGAGGAGGAGGAGGAAGAGGAGCGAGACGAAGAGGAAGACGAGGAGCAAGACGAAGAGGAGGAGGAGGAGGAAGACGACGAGGACACAGAATCACAACTGAAGGATGAATTATAAACCGATGCAGGCGAGGACGGACCCTCCTGATTGACCCTGGGGTGGGCTTATCATTAGTTTGTTTACATTTGAAGGGCAGTGGTCTTTCTCTTTTTTTTTTTTCGAAGTGCTTCTACTTTTATTCATGTTTTTATTATTACTATATTATGTTATAGTACTGAAAATGGACATACGCGCTCAAATGAAGATGCCATTTTGAATGTGAAGATGAGAAACGAAAGATTTTGTTGTTGTTGCTAAAATGTTTTCTGGATTAAGTTATATTAGGGGAAATAGAGACCCAGATAATAATGTTTTGTTGAGTTTGTTTTTCTACTCTAATCTGCTTTGTCTTGGATGGAGCGTGTGTGTGTTTTTTATTTTGTTTGTTGTCGAGCTTAACTGTAATGATCTAACCTGTAAACAAAGGGCGCCTGACATGAGCCACTACATGACATCAACACTGATGTGAAGCAACTAAAAAAAAACCACTGTTGTTCTGTCGAGATTTTCTTGTTTTATTCTGATGATGAATCCCTTGAGCTTTTCTGTTCCTGTCACACTTTTGCCAACATTGGTCCACATGATCATTTGTGTTTAAACAAACCAGTTGGGGCACTCCCTGTGGTTGTACAACTCCCATCCATCCGTTTTGTAATTTTTTTTTTTTTTTTCAATCATCTTTGATTTCAACATCCCTGCACGGCCGTCCCAAAGACACTGGAAGTCGATCCTTTTGTATAAGACGAATTTTGTACTCATGGGAGTCGTACGAGGCGGAAGGATTTCCATGTTGCAGTGTGAAAGCGACAATGGCTGCTCTGGTTAATAAAAACGGCACAGAGCTCAGTGGGTCTTCCTGTTTTATTTGAGTTTAAGCACCACATTATTCACGATGACAAAGTCATTAAGACCATCAGCAGCACTCAGTCAATCCAGATTAAAAACATTTTTTATAATAGTTTGATTGTTATTGCAGTAATAAAGCTTCTTAGATATAATTCTGTCAAAGATAGTTTCTCTGACTGCGTATCTTCGGGAAGTCTTTACTAAGGTACATTTAAAAAAGCTTGAGAAATTAGTAGTATACATATTAATAAATAGAGTAGACAGAATGTCTGCCTTGGTGCCTGGTTCTGTTGTTCTATCTGTTATTTAGTGTGTTATCTTCTTTCATTTGTTTACTCTGTACAGAAGTTTATGATATCCCTCATTCATTCCTCTGCCTATTAAATTGTACAATTCTGAGTTCGGGGGCAGGAGTGGAGTAAAAGTATCTGGATGTTCTGTTCTATGTTAGTCTTTGTATCCTTTGTCTTTGTTATTTTTCTTTTATCTATGTTCTTTATCTTTATCTTTAGACTTAGATTGTGTCATCTTGTTCTTTCTCTTTATTTCTCTTTGTTGTTTGTCTTGTTCTTATTTTATTTTGATTTATTTTTTATGAAAAATTGCTGTATTTGCTGCGGCTATTGGAAAAAAACAATTTCCCGAAGGAGATCTCCTGAGGGATCAATAAAGTTCTACCTTACCTTACCTTACCTTATATGAGTAATAATATATATATATACTAATGAATAGAGTACACTTCTTTGTTTCTTGGTTTGGCTTTAAGGTCAACCGGGGTCCTTTCTTTCAGGATTTCATTCAGGCACTCCAGTTTTTAATCGAAAAACCCACAAGTTAAATGTATTATTAGTATTAAACAGTAATAATAATATGCCTCCCTTTATGGCATGTAACAGACTTTTTTAAAATTTCACCTAGAGTAGATGGACAGAATTACAAATAACTCAAATTAATAAAAAATAACTTTCAAAAAATAATGATTTGAAATGTAGTACATTCTTCCAAACAGACAGTATTCATCTCGATACACCAGCTTTATGTTTTTGCTGCAGTGTTGTTAGGGAGCAGCGTGACGCTCTCTAACA
Source organism: Callionymus lyra (assembly GCF_982586985.1). Taxonomy (NCBI): domain Eukaryota; kingdom Metazoa; phylum Chordata; class Actinopteri; order Syngnathiformes; family Callionymidae; genus Callionymus; species Callionymus lyra. The sequence goes on from NC_141819.1 coordinate 16,129,463, forward strand.
CACACGAGCTTTAGCGCCTCCTGTCGGTCGTGAGGTAGCATCGCAGAATTAAAGCGGTGGGAAACAGAAACACTATGGCTGCCACTCTGTCTCTTACTCAGGTAACACAGACTTACAACTCTCATATAACGCCGTCGTTCGAAGCATGTTTCCCGTCGGAACCGCGCGGGGGGACAGCGTGATAGCGGTCGTGTTCGCGGGAGAAGTGAAACAGGACGAGAACTCGACGCCTTTTCCGGGGAAGTTTTGATGCTGCTGTGACTGGGAAAAGTTTTTCTAATCTCTGTGGGGACTGCGTAAGGGCGTAGCTAGCTAGCTAGCCTGCGAGCTAACTGCTTATCCGAGCGTCGATCTGAGCGCTTTCACGGCTTTTTACCAAACTATTACACCAGCAGCGGGTCATGTTTCGGGTCTGGTCGGTTCCGTTGGGTTGGGGAGTGTTTTCTTTTTTTCTTGTGGGACTACATGCTAGTTGGTGGGACCTGCTTGGATACATGGGTTGATGCATGAAACCCATGTGTATCCGAGCTGTTGTTCGAAACTCAACAAAACTTATTGAACATAATACTTAAGATACATCCTGAGACTATAAACGTTCTACGAAACACGTCCTCTAGTTGTTTATGATGTTGTCATGTCGGACATGTTGTTCCGCCAGAAGTAAACATCAGTCCTGGCTCGCCAATGATGACCTTCTAGAAAGTTCCTTTGACCTCTCTTAACATTTCACAGCAAACAATCCCTTGTTTTGACAATAGATATATGGTTTATATTTGCGTCCTCCAAATGCACACACTTGTAAATGAACTGCCATTACAACGTGTGCTGAGTAAACAGGTGACTCGGCAGGTGTAATAACCAGGTTGTCTTGCACTCTTGTCACCTGAGACATTGTTGCCTGTGACAACAGACTCTTAAGTTCTGACTTCTGAGGACAAGTTGCTGTTGCTGGAAAAGTTCTTAAAGCTCTCATTTTATTCTCTCCTATTTCTTAAGATATGATAAACGGCGGATCATAAGCTGCTTTAGATTCTTAGCTCGACAACAAAAAACAATCTTGTCTTCTACTATTTATGCATCACCATCTTATCAATTCAGTTTTTAAGGTTACTTTAATAAGTTTTATTTAAATTTATAATTATCAACAAAGGTGTAGAATTGACAGCCAACTGTATATTATACTGAACATATTCCAAAAGTGTCAAATTAGACTGTTGTGGAGAATAATGTTTAGACAATGATGAGTAATGTTTTTTTTCAAGATGTGTATTGTAACATAATAATATATACTGTATAAAAAAATAGTTGGTATTGTCTAATACAAGTGTGTAAGAATTGGTCAAGCCAATTGTAAGATTGAACAAAGAAAAATGTCCTTTATATATATATATATATATATATATATAGGGCGAACCATTTGAATCAACATGGACAATAACTCTGTCCATGTTTAATTCTGCCCTGAAATGGTAATAAATAATCGACAATAATTCCTGGACTCATCAGTAAAAAGAAAAAGACATGTGAAATGTAAACTGACAGACAGAACCTCGGCCTTAACAGTCTGTGTTGCCTCTTCCATTACTTCATACTGTAAACTTGACACATACTCACTCTGCCGGTGGAGTTACAGTGTTTTCTCAAATTGCCCTTTTTAAAATGACCACTAGACCACTTTTTGTCTGCTGCACTTTTGCCTAACCTGACTTAGTACGTAAGTAAGTAAGTAATATTTAGGCGCTTAAACAATCAATACAATACCCAATAAAATAGATGCTTAAAATGTCAAGACAACACAGAGACCAACTATTATAGATGTTTTCTCTCATCAATGCTCCATTAACTAAGAAACTCTATGAGCACATTAGTCGTGTCTTTCAGTTCCAGGCACACTATTGTATGGTGTGTTTGTGTGTGTGCACTCGTGTGCGTGTGTGAACATATATCTCTGTCATTCAGCTATCGTTTAAAAGTCTACAATGTGGCAGAGAATCACAATCATTGGATGTATTCCTCATTCCTTCTTCAGAAATAAAAATAAGAAATACAGATCTTTAGTTTGTTTGTAGGTTTTCTTAACAAGGAAGAACTATTAGGTGGTCAAAAGCAGCTATATGACTAAGGACGTTCTGATTCATTTCCTGTTTTCTTAGTTGCAAAAGAGGAAAAGGAAGAGTAGGAAAGGAAGGATGTGACTTTATGTTTAAATTCAGTATTTCACTTTGAGAGCAACTGGTTTTCGGTTGTTTATATTTCACCTATAGCCTGTCATCTATCTGGACTTTACACTCCTTGGTAGTGCTGTAGTCGTCACCCCCTTACTTTTTTTTAACAGGAACAAAAAAAAACACAGTTGATAATTGTGTTAGGTATTTGTAGCCGTGTCATTCAGACTTGAGAAAGGAAGTGTGGCCAGACAAGATGTCGCTACCTCTTCTATTTTTATTTGTCAATGCAAAGCATACAGATTTTCATGTGAAAATACATTCTCTGTAATTCAGAGGAAATTATTATTTTTTTACAAGAAGCAATAGGAAAAATGATTCTGTTGATGAAATGTGCTCATAGTTGCCCAACATGTTTATTGGGTCTGTGACAAATTCCCCAGCTGTTGCAGCTGGATCCTCTATTTGTGGGAGCGTCAAGTGCCTTTTCTACGAATGCTACTTCAGGTCACAGAAAGCATTTAAAGCATTTATTTCATTTAAAAAATGTTGGTTGGTTTCTATTGGAAGAACCAAAGGTATATTTAATAATTGGTTTCTTTCAATATCTAGAGATATTTTCTGTTTTAATTGTTCATGGTAGATGTTTTGGTAAAGAATTCTGTTTGGGTTGAACATATAGTTAGTGTAGTAAGACTTTAGATTCAGTTTCTGTGTTTTGGAGCGTAATGTCTTAAAGATCGGTTAATTGATTTTAAGAATATTTAACTCCATCCTCCATCAAATCTCTAATAATATTGAGCCTGTAATAAAGTATATGAACAGCATTCTCATTATGCTCCATGTTTTATCACATCCAGAGTAAATTCTCATCATAGTATTTTGTGAATTTACAAATGTAACTTTTCTTTCTCAACAGCTCTCTAGTGGGAATCCAATTTACGACAAATACTATCGACAGGTAAGCGGATATATAAATTACTGTGAGCTAAATGATTGAAAAAGATTAGAATTCCTGTTATACATTTTTTTATCCTAGCAACTAGCACGAAAGATAATGCAGAACCCAGATGAGGTTTGTTAAATAGTTAAAAGACATGATCTCTTTTTGAATCTGCCAGCTCTAGTTTCTGTGTCCAGCAAAAGAAGAAGGCTATGAATTAATAATGTTTCCCTTTGCTAAACATATCAGGGGAGCTTATGTGAGCAGCTCACTGATACAACGTAGAGAGATTACATACTTTATTTATCCCCCAAACATTTTAAATTGTGTTCGAGTTGTTCAAATATTTTATCGCCATGATAAGCCCCTTTTGGCAGAATGAGAAAATATGATTTCCATGTTGTATGAAGCATGAACCGTGTGTCACTCTTTTGTCAGTTCCGTGTTCGCCTGTCTGTGTGCAGGTTGATCCTGCAAACAGCGGGAGAGTGGCAGCCGCTGATGCAGCTTTGTTCTTGAAAAGGTCTGCCCTGGCAGATCTGGTCTTGGGGAAGGTGCGGCTAAAAGTGTCTCAAGAGAAAACTGCTTTGTCTCCTCTATGTTACTGAGTTCAAATTACTTTTCCAGATATGGGATTTGGCAGACTCTGAGCGGAAGGGTTCTCTTAACAAACAGGTAGGATCGGCGGCGATGGTGTGTGTTCTTAGATGATCAGTTTACCTGTTTTCCCCTCAGCAATTTTTTATAGCCTTGAGGTTGGTTGCCTGCGCACAGAATGGCCTGGAGGTGGCGCTTAAGAGCCTTCATGTGGCCGTTCCTCCTCCCAAATTTGTGAGTCTAATAGTGTCTATTCTGTGACCTGGTTCTTGATTTTTTTTTTTAAATAAATCATTTTTTCCTCCTCCTCAGCATGACACCAGTAGCCCGATGCTGGTCGGGGGAGTCGGTACTGAACTTCCATGGGTTGTTAAGGTAAATAACTTCAGTCGTCTATTGGAAGAAATAAAGGGCTTCTGTTCCTCAAACTCTCTTTTTCATTTCAGTCTGAAGAGAAGAAAAAGTTTGACAACATTTTTGACAGCCTGGGTCCAGTCGGGGGGATGCTTACAGGCGACAAGGTCAAACCCGTGCTGCTGAATTCTAAACTGCCAGTGGACATTCTGGGCCGGGTAAGGGGGAACTTCTTATTATTCAACGTCCTGGAAGTTGTGTGGGAATAAATCAGTGTATATTTCGACTTCTAATTCTCAGAAGAGGATTTATTTTCCTCGTTGGTCTGATTGTGTGAAGTTTGAGATTTGTTTTGGCTGAGCTAGGATTTTTTTTGGCCTTTATGCTTGTTCCCAGTTTCTCTTCTGCATTCTGGGTTTGTAGACCCAAGTTTATTTCTCCACCTCTCATGCAACTTATTCTGCAGTTAGACCTGATAATTGGACCTAAGCCCATCTTATATTCCCTCTTTTGATATATTCAATCATTTGTCGTTGTGTACTGAAGACTCTCAGCCTCTGTCGCCACACACTGTACTAATGTATCTGCAATCATCCTTCATTTTAATTGGTTAGAATTGTTTCACCAGAACGGAACTGGCTAATTATATTAGTTTGTATCTCTGCGTATTTCATGCTGTGAGGTCTGTTTCTGAGCAGGGTTTGAAAAGGGATGCATGACACTGTAATCACTGCAATGTCTTTGAAAAAAAACATAAATTAAAATCATTATTAAGTATGAAACCTATTTTTACCAAATTAGAAACAGCAGATTTTTCATCATCATTATTTGGTGTTGCAGGTTTGGGAGCTAAGTGATCTGGACAGAGACGGCATGTTGGATAGAGATGAATTCTCTGTGGTAAGAATACATTTTATTAAAAGTAATATAACCCTGTCTAAGCGAGGATATAATTTGTTATTCCTTTACTCCTGCAGGCCATGTATCTCGTGTACAGAGCTCTGGAGGGTGAGTCTGTTCCCATGTCCCTCCCACCTCCCCTGGTCCCTCCATCCAAGAGAAAAAAACCCTCAGTGCCCCCTGTATTGCCCTTGTTACCGTCGCCCCCCTCCGTCAAAGACAGTCGCTCCTCCCATGCAAGCTCCAAGACCATACCCCAGCCTCCTAAACCCACTCCAGCTCCAGTCCCAGTCTCAGTCCCAGTCCCAGTATCAGTCCCAGTCCCAACACCAACAGCGGGCCCTGTGAGTACCGAGATGCTTAATTTGATGAGTTATCGGTAAAACTTAAATGACCAACTGCTTTTGTCGGTGCTAAAAAAGTCCTTTGGGAGAATAAGCAAAGTAAACGATACATTTGTCCATATATTTCTCTACAGTGGGTGGTGTCACCAGCAGATAAAGCCAAATATGATGAACTGTTCAACAAGACGGACAGTGATATGGATGGACTCGTATCGGGACCTGAAGTGAGAGACATCTTCCTTAAGACTGGATTGCAGTCTGCTACATTAGCACGCATCTGGTAAGATGCCATCAAATTTGATGTTCATTGATCCGTCTATCCTTTCGTTATTTCTGTCAAAAACTGCATTGTTATTTGATAGCAATTTAATTGAACAACTATACAGTAAATAAACTTATCGTATAGTTCTTATTTGCAGGAACATTTCTGTCTCATGGTGATGTTTTGTCCCATGTAAAGATTTTTACTTTCACTGACCTGATTAGCTTATGTTCCACATGTCTTATTGATCACTGTAACCACAGGACATGCTGACTGGTCAGTTAGCAAAACTAGTGTCAGCCTGAGGAGTGGATCGTTACCGTCGTGTCACTGGAGTTTCAACTCTTTTCCTCAGGGAGCTGTGTGATATCGGCGACATTGGTAAACTGACCAAAGAGCAGTTTGCCTTGGCGCTTCATCTCATCAACCAGAAGTTGACGCGAGGTTTGGACCCTCCGCAGAACCTGACGGCTGAGATGATTCCGCCCTCGGACAGACAAAACATGAAGCAGGTAGGTCAACCGCGGTGATGCTTTCACTAGGAGATTAATCCTGAGCAATGATGAAACTTGTAGCAACAAGATGGCATTTGTGCTATATATATATATTCACTGTGTACACTTACTATATACACAGTACTGTGCAAAAGTTTTTGGCAGGTGTGAATATATGATGTGAACTAAGAATGCTTTCAGAAATATAAACAATAATTGTTTATTTTGATCAATTTACAAAATGCAAAGTGAGTCAACAAAAGATAAATCTAAATCAAATCAATATGTGTTGTTACTACCCTTTGCCTTCAAACCAGCAATAATTTTTATAGGTACATTTGCACTAAGTCAGTGGTTTTGTAGGATTCTAGTGAAGTATATGATCAACCAATTATACCAAACAGGTGCTAATGATTATCAATTTCACAAGTAGTTGAAACACAATCATTAAGTGAAAAAGATCTTGAGCTTAAACCGGGATGAAGAACAGCCAAACTCTGCTACAAAGCTGAGGTTGATGAAGACACTTTCATGTCACAGGTGATACACCATGGCAAGACTGAGCACAGCAACAAGACACGAGGTAGTTCTACTGCATCAGCAAGGTTTCCCTTAGACAAAGATTTCAAATCAGACTGGGGTTTCAAGATGTTCAAGCTCTCTTGAAGAAGCACAAAGGAACGGGCAACGTTGAGGATCGTAGACGCATCTGTCTACCAAGGAAACTTACTGCATCAGATAAAAGACACATCAAACTTATTTCCCTTAGTAATTAGAAGATGTCCAGCCGTGCCATCACCTCAGAACTGGCAGAAACTAGTGGGACCCATGAACACCATCTACTGTCTGGAGAAGTCTGGCCGGAAGTGGTCTTCATGGAAGATTAGCAGCCAAAAAGCCATTCCTCCGACATGGAAACAAGGCCGAGCGACTCAACTATTCATGAAAGCATAGAAACTGGGGAGCAAAAAATGGCAGCAGGTTCTCTGGACTGATCAAATTGTAAATATTTGGCTGTAGCAGAAGGCAGTTTGTTGAAGGGCTGGAGAGCGCTACAATAATGAGTGTCTACAGGAAACAGTGAAACATGGAGGAGGTTCTTGCAAGTTTGGGGCTGCATTTCTGCAAATGGAGTTGGAGATTTGGTCAGGATTAATGGTATCAATGCTGAGATATACAGGCAGATACTTATCCATCATGAAATACCATCAGGCGTGCGATTGGCCCAATATTTACTTTGCAGCAGGACAACGACCCCAAGAATACAGCCAGTGTCATTAAGAAATATCTTCAGCGTAAAGAAGAAGTCCTGAAAATGATGGTATGAACCCCACAGACCCTGATCTCAACATCATGGAGTCTGTCTGGCATGACATGAAGAGACGGAAGGATTTGAGAAACATCTACAGAAGATCTGTGGTTAGTTCTCCAAGATGTTTGGGACAAACTACCAGCCGAGTTCCGTCAAAAACTGTGCAAGTGTACCTCGAAGAATTGATGCTGTTTTGAAGGCAAAGGGTGGTCACAACAAATATTGATTTGATTGACATTTGTCTTCTGTTCATTCACTGCATTTTGTTAATTGATGAAAATAAACTATTAACACTTCTATTTTTGAAAGCATTCTTAGTTTACAGCATTTTTTCACACCTGCCTTACATGCTACTACTAAGTGGGGGTTTTTATGACTTAATTTAGTTTTATTAGTTGTTTTTTTTAGATAAAGTATGTTGAATACACATACTTTTTTAATTAACGTATTATTTGTGGTTATCCTTTGTTAAGACAAAACATTTTTCTGTAAGAGCATCTTTCTTATGATGTGAAAGAGGTTCAGAATTTCTGAAGATAATGAAAGGATTGTTACATTTTGCCCAAAACTTGTGCGTGGGAGTTTAAAATTGAAATAATATCATGTATCTTTTTTACTTATTCAAATGGGCATTTGAGTTGCATGTGTATTATCACATTGTGACCACATGGTGGTGCTGTCATCCTCTGTCCAGTTTATTCTTGAATTATTATTTATTATTTAAAAGCAGCGTAGTAATAGTTTTTAATGAATCCTTATATAACTTGTATGTTGACATTGTGGAGGATGTGGCAACAAAACTGCTGTTTTAGTAGTTTATGAGGTAATTTTCTCTTTTATTTAATGTGTCTTAATATATATTCTTCCCCTGTTTGAATTATTTTAAATGAGCACATTTTTTCTCTTAGAAATAATGTTGTTTCTTCTTTTTCCCAGAACAACTTGGCAAACCTGGCTGCGGACTTCTCTGCCATCAAAGAGCTGGACTCGCTCAGCAATGAGATTGTGGAACTACAAAGGTAAATGTCCAAACCATACAGATCCTGTCTGTCCCTCCTAATTTGTAGCAAAGTCATAGCATGTATTGGTGCACATGAACTGTGGTTCTCTTCTAAGAGAAAAGGAAGTGTAAATGCAGGTGCGTGGTTGCATTTGTAGAGAAATGCAACCGAGAATGCCATGAGACAAAAGAAGAGAAATTGCAGTGGATGTTAAATGAGTTTGTCCAGCAGCACTTAAGGGAGAAGCGAACCTGATACAATGATGCATTTGTGCGTCTGCTTTAAAACCTCAAAGCAGTTTGGGGCTTCAGGTGAAGAAGACTGTGAGATTGACGATGGGTGAGAAAGTTTATTTCCAGCGTTTTTGAAGGAATGTTATTTCCAAGTGTGTCTGTGTTTGCTTCGAGATGTTTGGGCGTTCGCCGGATGTTCAGAACCTGAGTGAACAGCATTTTGAAAGTTAATCACACAATGAATCCCTTTAATTAGAAGCCGTACTAAAGTACTATAATGAATAATTGAATTGTTGGTAATTTATTTATATAATTAACCAGAATTTGATCAGTTATTCCCATTTTTTCACCAAAAAGAACAAAAGAAAAATGCTTATAAATTGCTTTATTCTGTAAAGAAGTAAAACGTTTGCTGTTGACAAAAATCAATTGATTGGCTTATAAACTATACTCACATAATTCGTATTTTATTGCCAACTTATTATGGATACAATGTGGAAAACGATGAACCGCCTTTATAGGAAAAAAGATTGATCAGCTGAGTTAAACTCATTTTTATGCGATTTGCACTTAAAAATGTAATTAGTGCTTTATTTGATTATAGCGATATCATATACTCCGTATAGAATGGATTAGACATACCTGACAAGCTGCACAGAAATAAATATAAATAGACTTTCACAGGCTACTAGTGATTTTTTTTAGGCTTTGGCTGATCATCAGTCATCTCCTCCCTCCTCCCTACCATCTGCTTCTCAGCCTCCATCTCCCACTTTTATACCTGAGAAAGCGCATGCTCCTTTTTCCTTTCATATATTACAGCAGTGATCCGTATCTCGCAGCCCATTTTTCAGAAGCTGTCGAACACAGTGTCAGTTTTATAGGAAAGCATCATGGTTGTTGAGGGAGAGAAAGCGCTCGCACCAGAGGACCAGTCTGAAGAGGATTCAACAGAGAGCTGGCAATGGCTCGTGGATTTTGGGGCTCTGGGTTTACCATCCTTGTCGCTGGCAAACAAATGTTCCTATCTGTTGTGCTGGATCCCCAGGGAGAAGAAAACTGTAGAAGAGGAGATCAAGGAGAACGAGGAAGCCATCAGAGAGCGCACCAGCGAAGTGCAGGCAAGTTGTCGCCTCTCTGGTTGATTTATGATTTTTTGTGCTCAATGAAAATTCTGATATAAGGAATGATTGTTTTAAGATAGGATGGAAAATGTCAGTCTGTACTAAGTTAATGTTTTCCATTTGTGACTGTTGAAAAGTAATCAATTTCTCTCTGGTGTGTTAAACCAGAGCTCTGAGTCAATAATGTGTATGGTCTGCACTGTGTGTGATGTCAGAAACTCTATAGCGTCTGAGCGTCATGTATTTATATGAGCCGAGCCTGAGGCAGGAGCGCTATTTTAGGAGCAGTCGTTCAAACAAGCGAGTCGACAATTCTTCTGGGAGTTCAAATCCAATGTCGGTGAATGTAGGCAGATCTGAAGGGAGACTCACTGTGAGATAATCTCCTGCACACTGTGTGGATTTCACAGTTTCAGCAAGAAATCCAATGTCCAAAAAAATATGTTTACATTTATTAGTAAAGAAAATAAATAAACATGCATCAAATTCTAAATAATTGTTTATTTTAATCCAATAAAAACTGCAAATGGTTTACATTTTCAACACAACTTAGTGATGCCAATAACCAATACAAATATTCATTATTGTGGTTATTATTATTATTACTTTTTTTAAGTGTTGGAGTAAGAGATGTTTCTCACTTTTTGTCTCGCATCTGTCGTATAGATTAATAGATTCACTTTATTAATCCCTCTGGAGATCTCCTTTGGGAAATTTAGTTTCCAGTTCTTAGCAGTGCAAACCGAAGAACAAGTTCAAGGGATGACAAAGTGCAAGTATAAAGAACATAGACAAAAATAAAGAACATGGATCAAAAGGAAATTACTTTCACTCTGCTCCTGCCCCTTAACCTGGTGTTGTACAAACTAATAGCACGAGGAATTAATGAGTTTCTGAGTCTAACATATAACAATTTCCCAAAGGAGACCTCCAGAGGGATCAATAAAGTTTTAACTATCTATCTATTAGTTTTGCATCTTGGGAGGAGCATTCGTGCTCCATCTGCTTCTCTGTTCACTGATGACAGTGCACTGCACTATGTACTGTAAACAAGGGTGTATGAATTGTTCCAAAGTCTTTATACTTAATAATTGGTTGATGTTTGCAACTGTAAAGTCTGACTTCCTTTATGTCGTCCAACATTTTGGGCAGCACTCGATCCAAGATGCTGCCCTAAAACTGCAGTTTTCATGACAGCATGGTCACAGCCTTTCTCGGCATCTTTTAGGACTTACAGGGTGAGGTGGCGAAGGAGAGTGGAGAGCTGCAGCGGCTCCAGAGTCAGCGCCAAAAAGTCCAAGATGCTTTAGAAGAACTGGATCAACAGAAGGGAACACTGGAAGAGCAGCTGTCTCAGATCAGGCAGCAGACCAGTCAAGAGACAAACCTGGTGCGAACAGAGCTCAATTAAGCTTTTATTGCTGAAGTCAGATAAAAGGAGGTCATTCAACGTTTTTTTCCCTTTAGATTTCATCTCTGCAGTCAAAGCATGAGGAGCAGGAGCAAAGAATATGCCAGTATGAGGAGGAGCTTGTGCAAGCTCGTGAGGAGCTTCTTGCACTTCAGGAGGAGAGCAGGAGGCTGCAGGAGAAGGTCCAGTCTGCTCAAGAACAGCTCACACCCTTGCAGGAGTCTGTGCGTGATTCCTTTACTCAGGTGGCGCAGGTGAGTTCTACACTTGCCTCCCCCCCCTCTTCTTAACTTCTTAACTAATTTGAGCATTTCAGGTTCAGCAGAAATTCAATGATCTCGAGACTGAGGAACGATCTGTGGTTGCTCAGCTCAGCTGGAAGAGGGCGCTGGAAGACAACTCGCCTGTCCTCGTCAATGGAACTTCTGCTCCCACGAAGCAAGTGTACGAGCCGGACCCCTTCGAACAGGACCTCTTCCATGAAGACCAGCCCAAAGCGCTTCGAGAAGAACGGCAACCTGTGAACTGTAACGTCCAGACAGAAGAGTCGGAGCTCGAAGAAAAGGGTGTCAGAGAAGAAGCCGAAGGGAAGGAAGTGGAGGATGATGTGAAGTCAAAGGAGGTTGAACAATTTAAACCGGATCCTCTGGATAATCTCTACTCCAGTCTCGCCGCAAATGACTTGTACACGAGTCTGGGGACTTTTGCCCAGCATCAGGAGAACATGGTCGGGGTAATGAACACTATTCTTTCTTTGAATAAATTTAACTTGAGGTTAATTTTGTCCGACATAACAATCATATTTCTTTTCATACTTACAGGAAGACAGTAGTCCACAACTAGATCTATCTACAGAGACTCTTGAAGATGCAGAGGAGACGACAGAATCAAGTTCATCCGAGGTAGTTTTCACGCAATGAAGAAACATTTGAATGTTTTTAATGAGAGGTTCACACCAATAAGAACGTGCATCATATATTATTTTCATTAATTTGTTTTAAGGGACATAAACAATACGTTTTTTTCTCAGGTACAGTCGGCAGAGCCGGACGGCAAACCCGAGGCAGAAGAACCTCAAGAATCTGTAGAGCTGCTGGTCGGTTCTCGGTCAAAGCCCCCCCAGACCAACCCCCCTTCCCTGCCTGAGATGGACTTCTTCCATTCAGACCCTTTTACTGACCGTGAGTTTTCAATATAATCATTTTCATAATCATAATTCATTTCTTGATCAACCATGTTTTTTTATGTTGAAATGTGCTTCTGTCTTTATAGACGACCCTTTCAAAGATGATCCGTTTGGAAAAGCAGATGTTTCTGGTGAGATATTGCTTTTTCTACGAGCATAACAAAGCTCCCATAACATCAAATCCTAAAGTCACAAACGCTGCTATTTTAACATGTGGGAATAAATGTGAATGACATTTTTGTGTTCGTGCAGATCCATTCGGGGGGGATCCATTCAAAGGGACGGACCCTTTCGCTGCAGATTCCATCTTCACACCTGGTGCTCCCTTCTCCTCCGATGACCCTTTTTCCTCCTCGGTAGACCCATTTGTCACCACCCCTGGCATTCCAGAACCAGATCTATTTGCATCCAAGAAGGATGACCCGTCAGCCGTGGCCACCGAGGACCCAGACCCTTTCACTGCCCAGTCCAGTAGCACAACCCAGACCCCCGCTGATCCTTTCGGTTCCACCGTCAACCATGTTTCTGACTCTGATCCATTTGGTGGAAAAAATAATACTGTGGAGGAAGAAGATCCATTCGGCTCCACACACGGAATTGTGGATCCCTTCAGCTGCTCCTCTCCGACTGCTGGTCTGGATGTGGTGAGTCAGGTTTCAGATGCAGACACACATCATGTTTGGAGTTCAGTTTTAGTAAAGGTTGTGTGTTTTCAGAAGGAATCGGCAGCCGCCAACGATCCGTTTGCTCCTGGTGGTACGACGGTGAACGTCAACTCAGACCCGGGTATGTGTTGTGTGTGTGTGTGTGTGTGTGTGTGCTGCCACATGCTGGAGGAAAATTGAATCACACTTTGAAAACTATTTCAGAAAAAAAAACAATCTGATTTTCCTCGTTTCAGATCCTTTTGCTGCTGTATTTGGCAATGAATCTTTCTCAGGGGGCTTCGCTGATTTCACTGCCTTGACAAAGGTAAATGACACAAAAGATACCTTAACGTTTAATACCAGACAATAGTATTAGTCACTGGTGTAGCTGTAGTCTGTGTTGGTTTACAACTTGTATCGAGTTAGTGGAGGCTGAAGTCTCACGATCCAATTGTTTCCAAGACAATCTGTGGTTCCAGCCTTCTTGGAAACACGGCCGTTTATTTAAGGCTGCGGTGGTTAATGTTCTCACTTGTGGGACAAGTCAACCACTTGGATTAGATTAGATTTCCTTTATTTGTCCCACAAGGGGAAATTGTATTTACAGCAGCTTTAGGGGAAAACCAAAATATAATTAGCAAGATCACCAAAAAAAATAAAATTGAATAAAATGCTTAAATACTCAGTCTTGAAGGGACAATAAAATAAAAATTAAAAGAGGAAAATTATTTCAAAAAAAAAAAAAAAAAAGAAAAGGTAGAAAAACTCCCAAAACTCCTCAGAGCCATCTTGATTCTAGAACCCTAATTACGCAAACTAAGCATACCTGATGAATGGGCATTAGAATAAAGATGGATAAAGATAGACTTTATTGATCCCTCTGGAGGTCTCCTTCAGGGATTTTTTTCCAGCACACAGCGACACAGATGATAGATTCATAAAACAAGAACAAGAACAAAGTGCAATAAAAAGTGCAAGATGACACAATCTAAATCTAAAGATAAAGAACATAGATTAAAGAATAAAATAACACAGGATACAAAGATTAAAATGGACTCTTCACACCCCAAACTCAAAATCTAATAGCACAAGGAATGAATGAGTCCCTGAGTCTATTAGTGTTGCATCATGGGATGAGCATTTGTGCTCCATCTGCTTCGCTGTTCACTGATGAAAGTGTTCAGAGAATGACTGTCATCATCCATGATGGACAGCAGTTATTCTAGTGCTGTAATATAATAATGTAATGATGAAAAATGTAAATGTTAGAAAAAAAATCACAGTAAAGCAAGATATTTTTAAACAGGGTGGTGAAAGTTTTTTATTTTGACGGGGTGTTTGTGTGACTTCTGGTCTATCAGCCTCAAGTGGACATTTGATGAACTGCGGCTTCACGTTCCATCTGAGGTTACTTCCCTTTTAGCGCAGCAGTCCAAGGTTTTAGAAAGCTGGGGTCATGTGGCTGTAAAACCGTCAGGCTTTGAAAACATGTGCCATTGTACAGGCATAGCTTCCATACACCACATCAATAATTACATTATATACTGTTGTGAGGAGCTTCTTGTCAAAACAAAGAAGGTGAGAAGAAAAGGAGCCTTAAAATGACATGTTTGGAAATTGCAATACAGTCGGAACGATTTGTCTACAACTTTACTTCACTGTCCCGCCCATCAACTACAAAATCCTCCTCCTGACTTTCAAAGCCCTCAACAACCTTCAGCCCTCCCTACCCGACCGATCTCCTCCACATAAACACCCCCCGCCGGACACTCAGATCCTGCTCTTCCATCGTATCGTATTGGCCACCATGGGGTCCAGAGCGTTCTGCCCCTCGCTTCTGAAACTCTGATGTTCGCAACATTACCTGACTGTTTTTAAAACTCACATTTTTAAACTTGCTTATTCACTGTCACACTAGTCTTGTCATTTCCTTGTTTTGTAGCTCCCTTAAAGAAACTTTAAACCTTTTTGTATCTTTCTTATCTTTAAATCTTCTTTTTTACTGTTTCACTTTAGTTTTTATAACCTGAAAGGTGCCAAATAAAATGAATTATTAATTATTATTATTATTATTATTATTATTATTATTATTACAACATGCCTCTAAACCAGACTTGGGGAACATGCGGCTGGAGCCACATGACTGTATTTATGTGGCCATCATGGATCAAAGATCATGTAGTAACTAAAGGTTTCTGTATTTTATTCTATATATTTATTTATTTTATCTCTAAATGTAACTATAAGGTTTTTTGTTTTGACCTACACATTTTTGTGGGTATTTTTTGCCCCTCAAAAAACACTCACAATACATGCATAAACTCAATAAAATGATAATAAAATTTAGCTTGGTTTAATACGTTTGATTGATTATTTCTTCAGAACAGCCGCTGTATGAAATGTGTGAATATAAAGTTACAGATTTGTGATATTTACATCGGCATGGTTTCTTTGTTGCAGTCGAACGGGGCGGAGCAGTTTGGCATCAACAACAAGAATTTGTTTCAGGAAGAAAGCCAATGTTCCAACCCAGACGTGCCCCCAGCACTGCCCCCCAAAACTGGTACGCCGACGAGACCTCCACCTCCACCCCCAGGTGAGTGCACACGGTCAAGAAAATGTTTGTTTTTTTGCATTCATTTTAAATAATTATCCATTAATAAATAAGTTTTTGTACTATAGCTCTTTTGTTTAAAGAAAGTAAAACACTAGAATGTAATTGGTTGAATAAAGAGGACATTGTTGGGACGTCCAATCAGAAGTCTTGTGTCCGTCTTTGATGTGTCTCTCCTCACTCAGGTAAGAGATCCTCCATTTCCAGAACCGAGTCTTCAGAATCCTTCCACCGGCGAGGTCACTCCCACCCTCAGTCTTCCGGGGAGTTCTCCTCCTCTTCCTCCTCCTCCTCCCTGCCTGCCAAGGACCCCGTAGCCGACCCCTTCGCTCCCTCGTCCCCTCCGCACCACGTGCAGGAAGCTGACCAATTTGCCAGCTTCGACAAAGTGAGCACCTCCTCGTCCTCTCCGTCACCTCCACCCGACTCACAGTAGACACCTTCCTCTTTCCGTTTCCTCACCACCCACTGCCTGATCTAATCCAAGTGTTGGTTTATCTCGGCCCGGTTGCTCTCCTCACACGAGGAGCCGAGATGTTGAGCAGGACGTTCAACGAGTGTCGTCTCAGCCGCTTAGAAAAAAGGGAAGATTATCAAATAAATCATTGTTATCGAGCACTTAAATTTGCACTGACCGAGTTAAAGTAGTTATTTATCATAGACGTAAACACAGGACTCTCAAGAATCTTAAGAACCAAACAGACGTGTCACTCATGTGTTCTGTTCACCTGCATGCCTTCATCACGTCCTCGTGTCACCCTCGCTGCTTCTGCACTAACTTTTTTATTTGACACCAACATGCATGCTCGTCTTCAAACCTTCATCGTGTGTGTCGTTCATGCCTGCTTCACTCTGCTCTCTGTGACTCCTGGAGTTGAATAAAGACGCAGGGAAAGTTGGCTTCTATGTGCATCCTTGACAGACTTTATTCTTAGATTTTACCTTAAAAACAGTCAAAAAAGACTCTTAGTAAATGTGGTCCGTAATGAAGATTTCCAGCTTCAATAGTGTCTGACGATCCTGTTTACAAAGACGATTTAATTTGTCCTTTTCACTGTTTTTACATCATATAAAGTATAGTTTACATTCTACACACACAAGCCAACGTTTGTTTGCTCGGTCCTTTCACCGCATTCTGTGAGAAACTTAAACGCATCACGCTCGATAAGCACACGCCCCCCAAAAAAAGGTATCAGAAATAGGTCAAAGGTCACTGTTCCGACGGCTGGTGCTCGACATCCGTCAGTCATCTGGATGAGTGTGACTGTGGAGGAGATGCATGAAGTGTGTGGTTTCTCTTAAGTCACTCTTGATCGTGGTGTGTGTGGTTTTTCACCGACGGTTCTGCTGGGGTTTGTCACGTGGTGACGATGTTTAGTGACCAGATGATAAAACCACAAGCAGCTGGAACAGACTCCAGCCAACGGTTATCAAATTAATAGACCGGTTTATTTTTGACCTCAATAGTTCGAGAGTTAACGGTTTCAAAATTGAATCTGAAACATCAGTTTTTAGAACTTCTGTCTGATATTCTTCATCTTAAATTGTTTCTCAGTCATAAGTCTCCACCTGTTCATAATCCTCTTTGATTCTCCAAATATGAAAATTGGATTCAAACCATTTTCAAATCGAATCAAATCAAAGTGACCACGTATCTCGTGACACGACTTGACACTCTGTGGGTGGATTTTCTGGGGTTTAACTACTTTATTCTTCTTACAAGATTAGAAAAAAATGAATTCCAAAGAGGGTGATCTTAGATTGACGCTCATCATCATCTCCTCGGATTCAAACTCCTCTGACTAATCTGTCTGAAATCGTTATGAAATCAAGAGAAAAATGATTTAATTTACGTTTAAAGATGGAGTGATTAAGACTCTGCAGGCTTTAACTGCATGTTCTCTGCTGAATCATCTCTTGTGTCTTCTCGTGGAGCATGCTGTGGACTTGAATCATCTGCTTGTCTTCTTGTTTTGCATGTCCGGTCACGTGACCTCAGTGTCGAAGCGTAAGAACCGGCAGCTGACCGATGCCGTCACATGACTTAATCGATCATCTCGGATGATCACATGACATTTTTCCAGCCCTTTTTTTTTTTTCTTTCTAAATCGATGTATGATTGAGTGGTCGGAGGTAAGAATCTTCACATTCACGAGTGCGTCTGTCTCCCCCCTCCCTCCCCCCTGCATGTGTGTGTGCTCTCTCTCCTGCGCCGCCGCCGTGGATCCAGTACATGATCGAGTGGGCGAAGCGCGAGAGCGAGCGCGAGGAGAAGGAGCGTCTGGCCCGACTGACGCAGCAGGAGCAGGAGGACCTGGAGTTGGCCATCGCGCTCAGCAAGTCTGAACTCTCCTGAAGGAGCCGTCGCTCCCGCCCACGTCCGCCAGTCCGGAGTCCGGTCAGGCCCGGCTCGGCTAGAGAAAGCACCAAAGCCAAGTGTAGACTGTGAGGGCCTGCCCCCCCCCCCCAGCGGCGCCTGTCGACACCCCCCATCCCCCCCTTGCATTGGAGTAGATGGCTATTAATCTCTGTACAGGAAGTGCAGTGGATTCATCCCTGAAGGTCATAACTTATTTAAACAAGTCTCGCTGGACTTCATAACCGTCTCTCTTCACTTTCATCTTCATTAACGTTTGACCCCTGACCCCCCCACCCCCCTACATTGGACTGAATGTATTTCTGTCACTTCAGTGTTTGGCCATTTGAGATTTGATTGGACCTCTGTTGACACATCATGACGATTGAGTTGTTGTTGAGCATCAAGACTAGTTGAATTATAACTGTGTGTAACCAGTGGGATGAAAGTGAGAAGATTATTAGTTTGAATGAAAGTTATTAGTTTCTTGACAATGACACACTTTAATCCACTGCTCCTTCATGATCGGTCGCCTGTCGGTTGACGGGGATGACAGAGCGAGTGATGGGTTGAAGTCGGAAGAAAACGCTCCACTAAAGATGCTCCTCCGGGTCCTCCGTAATCTCCTCCCAGACTTTCTCGTGAACCACTTTTTGTAGACGATTAACGCTTTTACGAACTCGGCTTCATTGTATTTTATATTTTCTAACATCTAAATGTTACCAGATGGTTGGAAAAAAAACGATGTTATGCATTTGATCAAAATGAGAATAAATAAAATAAAAAATATATTGTTTTACTGTGTTCATCGTCAATACTACCATAAGAGTTGTGTTCACATTACTAGTATGTTTTTCTCCAGAGAATATCGCAAAGTAAAAGTTTTTATCCATATGTTTTATATATTCAGTTAACTTTTGAGACTTCAATTCATTATTAAACAATGTATTGTCTTATTGTACTGGTAAGACATGATGGGATACGTATCACAATACAGGGGATCAATACGATATATTGTGATACTGTAGTAACAAGGATATATGTGTAGTATTGTCCAGTACTTGACTCTGGTGTTGCAGAATTTACAGACCACATGACTCTTGACAAAGTCGTAACTGCTTTCATTTGTTTTGAAACCAAAATATGTCCGAACATCGATAAAAGTAGCTGAAGTCAACTGTATCCTCTCGACCTCAGTCATTGCCGGGATCTCCCTGGATTTTATGGTTTCATTTAGCTGCAGAGGATGTAATGACTGTGATGGCTGCCATCTAGTGGCCGGAAGTTTAAATGCAACACAAAAATGAACGCTGTAAATATTTCATTTATTTCTGGTAATTGTATTTTTTTTCTTTAATAATCCTTATTTTATTTGACAGCCACTTAATTGAAGTATCAAACATAAAAGAAGTATATAGTAATCAACTGTTGCTGTTGAATATTGATTTTTTGCGTGATTTTACGCCAACATAAATGACTTTGCGGGCCTGAGGCAGTTATACACCGATCGTAAACCATAACAAAATAAAAATGCCTAGCTCGGAAGATAAATAAAGAAAAACAATGCCATTAAAAATGACATTTATCCACGTTCGTGTTTATTTCTAGACTCACTTTGGTGTTTCCTCATTTCAGCTCTGGTAAGTTTTGTGTGTTGCGCGTGTCACCGTTGGGGGCAGAGGCACACCTGCGAGTGACGTCACGGCGCAGGGGGCGGGGCAAGTGTGAAGCGTCAGGTGAGACTGCGCTGGAGTGCGTGTGTTCATGTCGGGTGAGCGCGGACAGACTCGGGTATGAGTTTCATCACCAGGTGGAGAAGTGTGAAGAAAAATGAGTGAGTCCAACTTTTCTCTTTTTAAGAAAAATAATCTCAACAATCTACGCTTTCACACGCGCTGAGCGCCTTATAGTGACGTCACTCTGCGTGTCCTAGAGTCAATAAAAGTAAATGTAAAGTTATCAGTTGAGTCTGATTATATAAATAAATCTTTGCGTCGTTTCTTCGTGAGATTATCAAACAAAGATGTCATGTGGTTCGTTGTTGTCAAGCTGGAGCCTGTTGGACCAGAACTGACGTGGAGGAACAGGATCCTGCGCTCGAGGCTCCGAAAAGATTCTTGAACGTCACTGACATTTACTGTCTCACAACTTAACTGTATATATATATTTTCAAATCTTTAATCGAACTACAACCATGTCAAAATGACAAACGTATGGTTGCGTGACGTCATCAAACGTGCTGACGCGTGTACTGTCTTGAACAGATTTGTTTGGAAAAGTTTCAACAGCAAACATATTTGATCAACTACTTGTCAAGAAAGTCATTGATTTGCATCAAAATAAAATCGATTAAAGCTAAATATCTTAACTCTAAACGACTCTAGTTAAAGAAATCTATGAAATAATAAAATGAATAATAGAAATTGCTGTTTTTTTTAGTTAATAAGATGTCAAATTGGATCAAACATACATGGGAGTGGGTTCTAACATGAGGTGTCAATTACAATTTCATTTAAAGTCACAAAATGTATCAAATCAACTATAACATGTCAAGTTTAAATGTAAGTTAGTAAGTAAGTAATTTTTATTTGTATAGTACTTTTCCAGACCACGGTCACAAAGCACTTAAACAATCAAAACAATATTCAATAAAGTATATACTTTAAAGGTCAAGATAAAACTGATAACACAACAGGAGTTCCAGAAATGTATGTATTTATTTATACCAAACCTTTCACACAGTAGATTAAAACATAACCGAGTGTGTCACCCGTTAATAACAATTATTCTACATCTATTATATATAAAACACTTGTATTTGTGTAATTACACTGTTCACACTTCGGTGAGGACGTCTGTCTCCTTTTCTCTTGCCGTTGACCTGCAACCTTTTCCCAGGGACGCCAACCAGAAAAAAGACATTCCAGACGGTCCAGACTCCCCGAGCCGGTATGTTCACATGTTTCCTGCCAGTCAGAAAACAATCAGCAGACACATGTGAGCCACAATTAGAATCTCACCGGCATGTCGTGTCCCCAGGTTGGCCGTAATCAACAGCCCAGATATGGATCCGGTCCTAATGGACTTCAGGTGAGAACATCCGTTATCACGAAGGATGAAATACCACAAATGTTTTGAACTAAGCACTTTTCAATACAGACAGACAGACAGACAGACAGACAGACAGACAGATAAACTTTATTGATCATCTCGAGATCTCCTTCAGGTAATGGGGTTTACAGTTCAGTACAGCAAGTTTCAATAAAACAAGAAGAAGAACAAAGTGAAAACAAAAGAACAAAGTACAAGGGATGACAAAGTGAAAGTATAAAGAACAAGCATACAAAGGAAAATGATACAAAGATTAACATGGAATAGAATCATACTTTCACTCCACTCCTGCCCCCAAATTCAGAATTAAACAGTCTACTATCACGAGGAATGAATGAGTCCCTGAGTCTATCAGTGTTGCATCATCTGCTTCTCTGTTCACTGATGACAGTGTTCAGAGGATGATTTCATTATCCATGATGGACAGTAGTTTGTTGAGTGATCCCTGCTCTGCAAATATATAGATCGCAGATATAAATACTCTTTTTATATACTGTATAATTCTGGATGATACAGCACATCTTGTCCAGTGAATCCATGTAGACAGAGAAGAGTCATAATCATAATAAATGCATGTTACTCTGAGGTCTGTGGATCAGAATCTACTGATGGTTCCTGAACACGGTTCAGGACCAGAGGAGAGAAATCCTTCCAGACTGTTGCTCCTAAGCTTTTCCTCTCCCTCTGTGTTTGATGATCTACTGACTCCTTCAAGAAACATGTTAAGACACTTTTATTCCTTCAGGCTTTTCCTTGATTTCTTGGAACTCCTGTGTTTGTCTAGGTGTTGTCATGACCTTTTAAGTATATATCTTATTGAGTATTGTTTTGATTGTTTAAGCGCCTGGTCTAGAGAAGTGTTCTATAAATATAATTGACTTACTTACTTACTTACTTACATCAATCAGAATAAATTCGCCCCAATATCATAAAAATTCTTTTTATTTAACCCTTTATTTTTGTCTAAATCTAGCTGACTTTTCGTTCTCTACCTTTATTCCATCAGCCAAAGGGAGTTTCCACGTGAAGTAGTTTCAATATCTCGGCACGATTGTCGTCCTCCACAAACAAAAGTGCTCCTTTCAGCCTCTTTATTTTCCTCCTCCTGAAAGCGACTCTTTCATTCTCCGTGTCGTTCCCTGCTTCAGGTTACAGCCGCCGGACAATAACCACGACCCGATCTCCACGCATCCAACCAACGGGTAAGAGCTGCTCCCGATGTAACGATAAACACAAAGAGGTCGGTCGTGGGAACACGAGACAATACGTCCAAGACGTGTTTGTGTTTGTGAGGTTCATTCAGACGTGTTGCTGGTGTCAGGATCTATAACTCGCTCGTCTGCTCTGAGACGTCAGTCTGTATCTTGAGAACGACACAGATTCAAAAGAACATTTTGTTGTTGTTGTGTTAGTGTGTGTTGTTTTATTCTGGCTCTGGTCTGTTGTGTACCAGTGTGGAGACCGATGTCTCTTTGTGTGTGTTTGTGTGCTTTAAGTTAACACACTTGAACCGATGTGGTGTGTCAGAGCCCCGGATCACTACTGAGCTGCAGGATCTTCATGATGAGGATGTTTATCTTTCCACGACGATCACACACGTGTGAGCTTTTCCTTCACTTCAATGGTTATTATTAAATAAGCTGATGGAAAAGGTTGATCAAAAGGATTTACATTTAGTTACTAGAATTAATGTTTGGTTCAATTTGTGTATTAATGCTTTAGAGTCGGAACATAACTGATGTGCAATCTGTGTGTGTGTTGTGTGGCCTTTTGTTGTGTACATAAGCAACATTTCAGTGTGTGTAAATTGATAAATGTTCATCACAAATATGTTATTATAAGCACATGATTATTGTGAACATTTGTCACGTCACTTTTGTTCACACACACTATCATACTATTAAAGACACACTTTCATACACTGACATATGGACAACTATCATACTCTTGAACACACACATGCATACACTGATTAATAAACAACTATCATAGTCGTAAAAACACACACTTTCATACACTGACTAATGGACAACTATCATACTCTTGAACACACACTCTCTTACACTGACAAATGGACAACTATCATACTCTTGAACACACACTTTCAAACACTGACTAATAAACAACTATCATACTCTTGAACACACACTTTCATACACCAACTAATAAACATCATCATACTCTTGAACACACTTTCATATACTGACTAATGGACAACTATCATACTTTTGAACACACTTTCATATACTGACTAATGGACAACTATCATACTTTTGAACACACACTTTCATACACTGACTAATGGACAACTAGCATACTCTTGAACACACACTTTCAAACACTGACTAATAAACAACTATCATACTCTTGAACACACACTTTCATACACCAACTAATAAACATCATCATACTCTTGAACACACTTTCATATACTGACTAATGGACAACTATCATACTTTTGAACACACTTTCATATACTGACTAATGGACAACTATCATACTTTTGAACACACACTTTCATACACTGACTAATGGACAACTAGCATACTCTTGAACACACACTTTCAAACACTGACTAATAAACAACTATCATACTCTTGAACACACACTTTCATACACCAACTAATAAACATCATCATACTCTTGAACACACTTTCATATACTGACTAATGGACAACTATCATACTTTTGAACACACTTTCATATACTGACTAATGGACAACTATCATACTTTTGAACACACACTTTAATACATCGACTAATTAACAACTATCCTACTCTTGAACACACACTTTCAAACAGTGACTAATAAACAACTATCATACTCTTGAACACACTTTCATACACCAACTAATAAACAACTATCATACTCTTGAACACACACTTTCATACACTGACTAATGGACAACTATCATACTCTTGAACACACACTTTCATACACTGACTAATGGACAACTATCATACTCTTGAACACAGATTGTCATACAGCGACTAATAAACAACAGTCAAACTCTTGAACACACACTTTCATTCACTGACTAATAAACAACTATCAAACTCTTGAACACACAATTTCATACACTGACCGATGGACAACTATCAAACCCATGAACACACACTTTCATACACTGACTAATGGACAACTATCATATACTTGAACACACACTTTCATACACCAACTAATAAACATTATCATACTCTTGAACACACTTTCATACACTGACTAATAAACAACTATCATACTATTGAACACACACTTTCATACACTGACTAATGGACAACTATCATACTCTTGAACACACACTTTCATAGATCTGACTAATGGACAACTATCATACTCTTGAACACACACTTTCATACACTGACTAATGGACAACTATCATACTATTGAACACACACTTTCATAGATCTGACTAATGGACAACTATCATACTCTTGAACACACACTTTCATAGATCTGACTAATGGACAACTATCATACTCTTGAACACACACTTTCATAGATCTGACTAATGGACAACTATCATACTCTTGAACACACACTTTCATACACTGACTAATGGACAACTATCATACTCTTGAACACACACTTTCATACACTGACTAATGGACAACTATCATACTCTTGAACACACACTTTCATAGATCTGACTAATGGACAACTATCATACTCTTGAACACACACTTTCATACACTGACTGATGGACAACTATCAAACCCATCAACACACACTTTCATACACTGACTGATGGACAACTATCATATACTTGAACACACACTTTCATACACCAACTAATAAACATTATCATACTCTTGAACACACTTTCATACACTGACTAATGGACAACTATCATACTCTTGAACACACACTTTCATAGATCTGACTAATGGACAACTATCATACTCTTGAACACACACTTTCATACACTGACTAATGGACAACTATCATACTATTGAACACACACTTTCATACACTGACTAATGGACAACTATCATACTCTTGAACACACACTTTCATAGATCTGACTAATGGACAACTATCATACTCTTGAACACACACTTTCATACACTGACTAATGGACAACTATCATACTTTTGAACACACACTTTCATACACTGACTAATGGACAACTATCATACTATTGAACACACACTTTCATAGATCTGACTAATGGACAACTATCATACTCTTGAACACACACTTTCATACACTGACTAATGGACAACTATCATACTATTGAACACACACTTTCATAGATCTGACTAATGGACAACTATCATACTCTTGAACACACACTTTCATAGATCTGACTAATGGACAACTATCATACTCTTGAACACACACTTTCAAACACTGACTAATGGACAACTATCATACACTTGAACACACACTTTCATAGATCTGACTAATGGACAACTATCATACTCTTGAACACACACTTTCAAACACTGACTAATGGACAACTATCATACACTTGAACACACACTCTCACACACTGACTAATTAACAACTATCATACTCTTGAACACACACTTTCATACACTGACTAATAAACAACTATTATACTCTTGAACAACTGTACTCATACACACAAATAAATTATATACATTACACGTATACATGTATTTATGTTGTGTCAATAATGTTTAAGAATTAATGTTTTTTTTATCAATAAACACAAACAAATATATTTATAAAATCAAATTATATAATATCCAACACAGGAACACGATGACTCATGAACTGATGATTAATGTGCTCGACACACGTTTAAATCACAGTCATGCACACATTTTTCTGGCTCTATAGAAAATGAAGTAATATATATAAGTAACTACTAGAATAAAAACTCGTGAAATTATTACCCAATTATCTTATCTTCTTTCTTTTATATATTATTAAAAGACTTCTATCAAACCAACATTTTTCTTTATCATCCCTTCCTTCTTGGATATCAGGAAGTTGTTGTTGTCTTCTATAGTCATTATTTACAGAAATAATATCTTTGTATAGTCAGTTATTCAGATGTACTTCTTGACGTTAAATCCATCACTAACAGTCTATACGAGATAAACTGGTAGAAACGGTTCAGTTTACGCAGCGACAGAGAAAAAGTTCCATCCATGTTTGTCGCCTCACATGTGTGACAGTCATCCCAATGTTATTAAGAAGTGCTGCTGCTGCATCCTCCCTCCTTCCTCTCCTCCTCCTTTCTCTCTCTCTCTCTCTCTCTCTCACGCTCTCCCTCCTGCTGCTGCTCGACACACACACACACACACACATCACTACACTGCACTGCTGAGAGGCCTCCAGGCTCACATGCACTCCTGCCTCACACGTGCACACCCCACAGATGAAGATGTCAGATGAGGTTCTGTCGAACGGGTAAGAAGCTCCGACTGTGTCGTGTTTTAACTCACAGAGAAACTGACCCTTCGTGTCGCATCTTAACTGCGACGTGGCTCGGGAACATCCTCTCGTGGCTAGAAAAGAATGTGGAGATCAACTAGTGCCTCGTCACTCTTCGAGGGTGTGTGTGTGTGTACTTTGTCTGAGCACATGCATGGGTGTGCGATGATTGTTTGTGTGCTTGCTAAGTGATTTTCTTGTTTGGTTAATTTGTGTTTGAGTCACTGACGCTGAAGCTGGCGGTCTCTGCCGGGACTTGAACTCACGATGATTGACTTTACATCAGTGATGGTTCTGTCTTAAGCAGGATCTGTTTCTTCACCGTGACTTTAAAAGTGCGTTTATAAGATGTCGACACGTAAGAGCTTCTTTGTGTTAAAACCAGGATGAATGACTTGACAAAAATCCTCAGGCAGTGGTTTCTCCCCACGAGATCCAATAAGACTCTCAATATATGATCACAAGCATCATCTCTCTTGAGCAGCTACTAGGAAGTCAGGAGGTCAAGGTTCAAGTCCAGTATTCTCAACTGCTGGGTCGTGAACCCAAAAGTGGGCCGAGAATTTTTTTTTTGATTTTGTCGTGGACTAATTTGGGCAAATAAACAAAAGCGCATCTGTTATATTTATCTATATGTGGTGCCTGAATTTAATATTATTACATTTAAATCAAACTTTATTGATCTGGTCGAGGCTTGTGAGGGTGACGGTGAGGAACGAACCGTTTAAGATCCTCCATCTTAGAAGATTTTCTGGATAACATCCGTTAAATTACTTTTAATATCATGTAACGCTCTAAATATAAGTAAATATAGACCTTTTTTTTTACTTTCATGGGAAAATAACCAACGCATTGTTGTCTTCAATTTTATTGGTCGGTGCAAGTAAAGATTTGTTTGGACGAATATAATGATAAAAAGTAAAATGGTTGGTAATTTAAGTGATATATAGACATGTGTTTGTATGTTTAATGTTTTCTCTTAATTATAAGCACGTATGTACATCAGAATCAGAAAAAATCTTTATTGCCAGAAACGTAAAAACAAAACAGGATTTTTTTCATGGTGAAGTGGAAAAAAGCGAGATGGTAAATATATATAAATGTTGTACTAACAAATACTGTGCTTTAAGGTATTCCACGTTTCTTTCTCTGATTGTTTGCCACATGATAGTTACTGGTTTTGATGTGGTTTTATAGTTTTTCCATGACTTGTCTGCACTGATGAGGTTATGGGATGTTTTCAAGGTCTGTTGAAATCACATGATTCCTTTTTGATCAAATTATATCGCAAATTGTGTTGTTGGCGCCCGAGGAGGTTAAATTTCACCTGATTTCAACTCTACACTCTGTGCTTATAAAACCTTTGTTTTCGAAACTCAAAAGAGTAAAAAAAAGCCAACGCTCTTTGTTTGATATTCAGTTGGATGTTTGAATAAATGATTCATGTGTTCATTAGGTTTCACTGCTTCATGGGTTGATCAGATATTGTGAAGACAAAGTGACTCAAATTTATATCCAAAAGTCGTGAGTGTTTTCATTCATGCAACGATCAATGAAAGCCATGTTTTTCAGCGTTACGACTGCAGTCTAACCAGTGATATTATCAGTCTGCTGCTGGTCATAAGGTCAGAGCAGCAGTCACCCGCATGTCATTAACCAGCCCGGCAACACTCTCTGTGTGTGTGTGTGTGTGTGTGTGTGTGTGTGTGTGTGTGTGTGTGTGTGTGTGTGTGTGTGTGTGTGTGTGTGTGTGTGTGTGTGTGTGTGTGTGTGTGTGTGTGTGTGTGTGTGTGTGTGTGTGTGTGTGTGTGTGTGTGTGTGTGTGTGTGTGTGCGTGTGTGTGCTGCTCGTGTGTGTGTGTGCGCAACAGAGGGTGGATAGTTTTGTGTTTCTTCCTGCCAGAAATGTCAAATAGAGGCTGTTTTTGTGGAGGCTTGTTACTTGTTGAGCCCGGGTCTTTGTCGCTGACGACTGGACTCTTAATGAGTAAATGAACGGCCAGCAGCACTTCATGGATGCTGGTACTACAATGCCGTCATGTGATGAGTACATGATAGGAACGTAGAAAGGCATCAGTATTACATGAGAAACGTTGAGGTGGTTCATTGTTCGATCGTTTGTGCTGCTTTTATTGTTTGGTCTGAACGTAAATGTAAGTAAGTAAGTAATTTATATTTGTAAAGCGCCTTTCTAGACCAGGGTCAAAAAGTCACAATCAAAAAAAATACACAGTTAAAATATATACTTTAAAAGATAAAGACACATAAGACAAACACAGTAGTCTCAAGATAATTAAGAAAAAAACTGCACAAATAAAAAGATCTTAAGTTGTTGTTCTTGAAGGAGTCGGTAGATCATCAAACACAGAGGGAGATCATTATAAGGTTTAGGATCAACAGTCTGGAAGGATTTCTCTCCTCTGGTCCGGAAGCGTGTTCAGGAACCATCAGTAGATTCTGATCCACAGACCTCAGAATTTTAAAATTGATCCTTTAAGGATCGGGGAAATGTGAGTTCTTCTACTAGAGTGAGTCAGAATTCTCGCTGTAGAGTTTTGTATTAACTGGAGGCGAGACAGATCCTTCTTGTTTAGACATGAAATTAATTGTTACAAAAGTCTGAAAGAGAAGACACAAACACATGGATTACAAGCTCCAGATCTCAGCTTTACAACCCAGGTTTTTCAGGCTCAGTTTGACAGACTGACCTAAGTCACCCAAGTACTGACTCAACCCATATCAGGAGCAATAACCAGTGTTTCAGTTTTGTCCACATTTAGCTGTAAAGTGTTTTCACTCAGCCATTGTTTGATTTCTAGCAAACAATTGACTAAGCTGTTCAGCCTCTGGGGCTCAGTTGGGTCAAAGGAGCAGTAGAGCTGGATGTCATCAGCAAAAATGTGGTAAGAAACATCAGGACATCTCTGAATAATTTTACCGAGGGGAATCAAGTACAGGAAAAATGATAAAGGACCCAAAACAGAACCTTGAGGGACTCCACACAACAGATCTGCCGATTCAGACCACATTTGATTGGCAGATAAACTGAAACTGCGCCCAGAAAGATAAGATGAGAACCATTGTAACACAGACCCAGACAGTCCCACTTCATCCCTCAGTCTTCTCAGCAGGATCTGGTGATCAACTGTGTCAAAGGCTGACGAACCAGAACAGTGTATTGACCCGAATCAGCCGACATCATGATGTCACTGGACACTTTCAATAAAGCTGTCTCCGTAGAGTGATGTTTACGGAAGCCAGACTGAAACTGCTCATGGATGTCACTCTGATCCACCTTCTCTAAGATCTTGGACAAGAATGGAAGCTTAGAAATAGGCCTGAAATGACTGAGGTCAGTCGGGTCAAAGTCTGGCTGTTTGAGTAAAGGCTCCACAATGGCATGTTTGAATGCTTTGAGAAAAACCCCTGTGGAAAGGAAGAGGTTCACCATTGACACGAACGCGTTGTTTGTACGCATAACATAATTTAAAACATGATTATGGAGAACAAACATGTATTTTTAGTCATGTCTTTAGATCATGGGAGCGTCATGTGCGTCATGTATGACTCTAATCAGGTTTATATTCTGAATCTATAATGAATTAATGTTCCAGACGATGTTCTTAAACCAGCTTCTGTGTCGTTGGTGAAACTACTTCAGTATAAATCTCAAACTGTGGAACAGCTGGGATCTGAACTTCTTAATCTTAAGGTTAATTCGACTGAAGAGTATTTTCTTTTATTCAATTGGGAGCACACATGCGTACTGACTTTCCTTGCGTCTCTGCCGTGGCTCAGGTGCTCCAGGTCGGCCCTGTCTCTGGCCCTGGAGGACTGCACGGCTGCCCTGGACCTGTTCCTGAGGAATGACTTTGAGGAGGCGCAGACACGGCTGATGTCCAGGTGAGACAGAACTACCTGCATTTACACTTGTCATTCATATTTCCACGTCATATTCCTCAGTGTCAAAATCTAGCCGTAGAAATCCCTGTTTTTATAGTAGTTGTCTGGCTTATATTACCTTTAATAAACTATTTAAATAGTTAATAATAATAATTGCGTTAGTGAAAGTAAAGCGAATAATCCATGAAGTGAAAAGGCATCATTTTTGTCACTAAAATAGTCACATAGCATTAATTAAACCCCATTAAAATTGATTTTAACTGTTTTAAAAGTGTCCTCTCATTGACTACATGCTTGGAATCCAAATTATCCTATTAAATAGATTTTAAATGGCTTTTAATAGTATTTAAATACAAATATTAAAGTGTGCTGATCAATACTATATCAAATGGAGACTTTTTAATGTCAACTATTAATGCTTCAAATCTGATGAAGGGAAATTAGAAGGACGATGAATATATTTTCTGTGAAACCCAAAGTCTGTGGTGTTGAGTTGCCAGTGCAGGCCAGAGTCTCTTGTGTCTTTGTGTCACACACACCACTCGGTTTCCGCTTGTGGCATCTGTGTGTGATCGTCCTCTTCCTCATCGAGGAGCCTGAAAGGATGAGAAGGACACTTCCGTTATTATTCTTCACCAGGGTCTGAAATTGATACAAACACTTAAAATGATTTGATGCATTGGGAGTTTAAGAATCTAAACTAATACTGAGATGAAGGATAGGACATTAAGAGTGTAATATAATTGAAGATTTCATGCATAAATACTGCAGGCGGGTCAAGTCAAATGTTTGATTACAGACCTTTAAGTTATATTTCCATTAAATTCCCTTTATCCGGATGATAGAAACAGTGTAGTTATGGATAAAGCTGCTAAAACTCAATCACATTTAAATAGTTTCATGAGATGTTGTGTCAGAAAGCTTCCAACAAGATCATGACTGAAGAAGAAGAGTGTTTTTCTGACCTCTACCTGCTCCGTGTGCACGTCTAGGGCTTTATTTGTTTACATTTACATGTTTGGAGTAAGGTTACTTTTCTCTTGTTGAACACACTACATTGTTCTTCTGCTCAGCAACCTTTAAATGTTTTAAAAACCTCTACCAAGCTCAGACTCACTTCCAACTCTGTTGAAACTTGCTGAGTAAGGCATGCAGTGTAATTATATTCACTTCTACAGTACTTTGACTCCAAGCTGAGCTGCTAGATTAAACAACAAGTAGAGGTGTGTCACGTTTAAACACTGTGGACAGAAAATCTGCTAAGTTATTAAAATGATTTATAATAAAACATTTTCAAGTATTTAAAAGCTACATATGAAGTTATCTGTAAACAAAATCAGTAAACAGGCTGAACAGGTTGTGGTTGAATAAGACTCTATGAATTAATTTGCTATTTTCTCCCCAGTAAAAAACAAACGTCTCACCAGAACTTCATGTTTCTGTGTCAGGCCACTTTTCCCACAGTGATTCGACTGTGTCACTTCAAGCAGAAGTCATGTGAAACGATTTGTGTGTTCAAAACAACGCAATGGTGCTCTTTGTGTTGGTTTATTTTAGCTCAAGGAAAAGCATATGCGATGCATTACCTGATGAACAGGTTTATCCTGCAGGGAAAATATCTCTCATTCCTCACCCATTAATTGTGTTTATAAATGGAGGGTGTGACGTGGCACTCCCGCACTGCACTTGGTAGATTTGGCTAATATTTGATTAATCAAATTCAAAAGACCAGACCAGCAGTAGAACCTAAATGTTGAGACTTTATTGTCTGGAATAACTGTGGAAAATCTCAATAGAAACATAGAATTAAGGAGTACATTTCTATGTATTTCTTTTTTTTTCATGGCAGGACCAAAGAAAGCATGTACCATGCTCTTACCTATGCAACAATCCTGGAGATGCAGGCCATGATGACCTTTGACCCTCAGCACATCCTAGCTGCAGGACACACCATGAAGGAGGCTCAGGCGCTTTGTCAGCGGTGAGACTTATTCGCCTTATTTTTAAATGGATTCCTATTATTCTCAGTTATTTACAGTGTTAGTCAAATGAAGAATAGACTTGGAAGTCAAGTGTGTGAATATATGAACAAAGCCAAGGGATCAATAATGTAAGGATCATAATTTAGTTCTCGCCAAAGACTATTTTTAAGAACAAAAGAAAAATACAAAATATGGATCATTTAACGACTAAGAAGATTTTAATTTTAGTTTAATGTCTTATAATGTCACTGAATTATTTTCTGTCTGAATATGTTTTAATTATGTCAGCTGTATTCGATTAACATGAAGATCGAACCCAATCATTTCTGGCGAATAGTGATGTATCGTTTCCAGACACTAGAGGGCGGTGTGGTGTTGAAACCACAATAGAGTAATGTTGATTCTTAATAAGTCTCGGTGGTTCTTTTTTTTGTTGTTTTACTTTTCCTGATTTAATTATGTTTAAGTAGGCTTGTGTAGTTATAACAACTGTTTCTATAATAATATATTTTAATGACTCTAAATTAAGCAAGGTAACATCTAATACGGTATCAAATACTTGACCTTGACCTGTAGGTCATTACTTCTCTTTTCAATGGCATCCATTGTTTCTGTCCTAGACACCGCAAAAAGTCCAGCTTCTCCAGAGGCTTCACAGAAGGTTAGTATTCAAACCGATTAAATTCTCTGATTAAAACTAATGTTTCTGCTTCATCTCAGAGGAACTCCACGCTGAGGTTTGTCACGCCGAATGTCTCCTGCAAAGAGCAGCTCTCACCTTCCTTCAGGTATATGAGCCGCTTCATTTATACAATTTCGTTTAGTGTCCCATTATATTGAAGTTTACCCTCAACTTGTTTAAGGATGAAAACATGATCAGCTTCATTAAAGGGGGAATCAAAGTGAGGAACAGCTACCAGACCTACAAGTGAGTCATGGATCCTCTCGTCTTCTCTCTGAATGTTTGCGGCTCACATTTCTGTTCTCTGTGTTCATCTGGTCAGAGAGCTTCACACGGTGCTCCAGTCGGCTGGATACACTCATGGAGAGAATCACAGACATTTTGAAGGAGGCGTCAAGTTGGGAGTCGGAGCATTTAATCTTGTAAGAACAATCACACAGTTGGGTTCAATATATTCAGAATTCATTTTATCATCATTAAATTAATCAGAAAAGGAGCGAAATACATAAAACATAAACCAGTTCTATAGCTTCAACACTAATATCTTACTGCGTCTGTCCTCAGATGATCTCTATGTTGCCGACACGGACACTGAAGCTTCTGGAGTTTGTGGGTTTTTCTGGTAATAAGGTGAGTTTGGCACTGTTAATGGTGTATGGTTTTGATGTTGATGTTGTTGTATTATTCATCTCGTCTTTGTTGATCTATGTACTTGTTTTTTCAGAGACGAAGACTAACCTAAATTAACTTTCTGTCCGTGTTACTGCAGGAGTTCGGTCTCCAGCAGCTCCTGGAAGGTTCCTCTGAGAGCACGTTCAGGTCCTTCTTATGTAACATGCTGCTGCTCTGCTACCACACGTTCATGAGCTTTATCCTGGGTGGGTGCATAACAACGCTTCCATGTCTGAAGATCAGGATTTTAAAAGGTTTCGGCTCCTGTCTCCAGGCACTGGAGAGGGTGACGTGGAAGATGCAGAGAAACTGCTTCAGCCATATCTAGAAAAATATCCAAAGGTACGTGCGATTTAACGACAAATCTCTAAAGAGATTGAAATTTAATCTTGTTTTTGGTGTCCTAGGGATCTATATTCTTGTTCTTTGCTGGTCGAATTGAAGAGATTAAGGGCAACCTGGACGCAGTAAGTGAGAACCTGGGTCGTGTGAGACGGAAAATCCAGGGCGAGACTGACGAGACTGTTCTTCTGTCAAGGCTATCAACCGGTTCCAGGAGTGCTGCGAGGCCCAGCAGCAGTGGAAGCAGTTCCACCACATGTGCTACTGGGAGCTGATGTGGTGCTTCACCTACAAAAGACACTGGAAGATGGCCTACTTCTACGCTGACCTTCTCAGCAAAGAGAGCGCCTGGTCGAAGGTGAACCTCAAGATGCTTTGACCTGTCAGGAAAATAAAACATAGTTGTCAAAATCTGTAGAAGTACACATGTAATAAATAAATAAAATGTAAATCGTGAGTTTTAAAGATGTAAAAAAAATTAGTAAGAATTCAAACCATGGGATCTGTCCAGTGTTGCCTCCCCCTCTAGCCCCAACTAGCTGGGATCGTCTTCATTTAGGGAACAAGCCAATGTATTCATTGATTTCTTTCTCGTCCGCAGGCGACATACGTGTACATGAAAGGAGCCTACCTCAGCATGCTGTCTGATGACGACTGTCTAACTTTTGGGGAGACTGCCCTCAGTCTGTTCAGGTATGAACTCTGAGAATTTATACTGACGTTGAAATTGATCACCAAGTATCGTTACTTTCATAAAAGCTGTATTTATTTACAATGTCTTTGTAGCTGACTCAGCGCCTCTCTATTGTCCGCTATCTCTTGATCTTCTTTATGATTCCATAACTTGTTTATTTTAACTCATTTATTGATTTCGGATTTACATCTATCTCTCTCTTTAGAGCTTTTTTCTATGTTTTTATTCCTTATAATGTATTTATTTAACAATGATATCACTTTTACATTTGTTGTTGCTCAATTTAAACTGAAAAAAAAATCCCATAGACCTTCAATCAAGATATACACCATTGAAATAGAAAATATATATTCATGATATATATCTAGGATCTCGTCTCGTCTTCTTCCGCTTATCTGGGTTCGGGTCGAGGGGGCAGCAGCTTCAGCAGGAAGGCCCAGACTTTCCCTTTTGCCAGCTTCATCGTCAAGCTCTTTCTGGGCGACCCGGAGACCCTTGGTAGACACACTTGGTTCACACTCGGTTGCAAAACATTTGCAAGGGGGGGGTCCTTGGCCTTGGGATAGGACCACTGTTTTTTATGGATGACGTGGTCCTGTTGGCCTCATCAGTCAGTGACCTTCAGCTCTCGCTGGAAAGGTTCCCAGCTGAGTAGGAAAAAAAAGGAAGAAGGAAATGAATGAGCATGAACCAAGGATCTCGACATTCAATAGATATAATATGTTAAGTGAAAAAGTGAACTTTATTTGAGCTTAATTGTATAATTTCAGCAACTATTTAAAATCCTACTCAGAGTCAAGGTGACCCAGAGGCCTGAAAACAAATGTGTTTGTGGTATCCCTTGTGTTTCCTCTGGGTCACCTTGACCCTGAGATAAAGCACAAGGGTCAGGACTATTGAGAAAGCTTTGTCACTGTATTTATTGTATACTTATTGTGTTGTGTGTTGTAGGCAGGTTCCTGGACTGAAGCAAAAGATTGCAGGCAAGTCTCTACCCACAGAGAAGTTTGCCATCAGGAAAGCTCGCCGCTATCTGGCAGAAAATCCAATTCCTCTTGCTGCTGCTCCACTGGTCAGTCAAAGAACGAGAAATGAAATATATTTTGGATATTGAACACCTGTGAACTCGCAGCCTCATTGCTGACTTCTTTTTGTGTTGATTTCAATGAACCAGGTGTGATCCCGTGGACTTGTCATTCACTTGTTTCATTCATACAATAGTACTAGTATCTATACATTTATAAGGCAAAGGTTAAGTGTGGCAAGGACGCAGTACCGTAATTCCTGAACCATGTGATCAAAAACAGTTTCCAAACACTGATGCATGCATGATGATTTGGTGTTTGATTTGGAAAAGAAGTGCGACAGTGATTCTAATTCAATTATAATGCTAGTTGGGCATCGTTGTTTCAAATGATTGACTGTGAGTGTCAATCAAAACCATGTATAGAGAAACATTAGCTTTAGTTCAGAACAACTATCAAGTCATACCACAGAATACTTGTATACGCTGCAAGTCTACTAGTAAAAGAGGCTCATTTATATTTTCTGGGAGATTTAAAGTAACGCAAATACTTTGTCATATACATTGATAATCAGACTTTGTTTTTATGTCTCGACCAGGAAATGATGTACATCTGGAACGGCTACACAGTCATTGGGAAACATAAAGATCTCACAGAAAACATGCTGAAAACACTGGATGAAGCTCAGGCCAAGCTCGGGGGCAGCGGGAGTATGAACCCCCCTTTTTTAATGACTTCCAAACACTGACACCAAACTGGAAACACAACTGACTGACTGTTGAACTTTCCAAGTTAAGCTGACCTATTGACATATTCTCGTCTGAAATGTATATATTGACGTATGAAAATAATGTCTAACATTTGATTACACAACAAAAAAAAACGTAGATTGAAAAGAACAACCAAAGAAATTAAAGAGCTTAATCAATCGTATTAATTTAGTATTTATATCCCACTTTATTTTAATGCCTATTCTTTTTTTATTATTCAAGTTATATCTTATTAATATTATTTCATCCTTTTATTCTATAATGGCAACACAATAAATCCTACGTTGTGTTAACAATTCTGACATGAACTTTCTGATTGACAAACATGTGAAACCGACTTCACCTGTTCATCCATGTTTCTCTGATTGATTGACAGGGACTGAGTTCACGACTGACGATCAGTGTCTGCTGAGTCTGCTGAGGGGTCTGTGTCTCAAACATCTAGGACGACAAGAAGAAGCCGAACAATATTTTACTCTTGTTCTCTGCAAGTAAGTGCATTCGTGGGAAAATAGTGAAATGCTTTCAGTGGCACGAGCTCATGATCTGTAATGAAAATACCGTCCATACATTCTAGTGAGTCCCAGATCAAGTACGACCACTACCTTGTCCCGAATGCCCTCCTGGAGCACGGCCTGCTGTGTCTGGAGCAGGGCAGGAATAACGAAGCCATCAAAATCCTAGAAGGAGCGAAGTAAGAAGTTGAAATCATCACAGTCGTTCGTTCATTGTGCGTGTCTGAGACGATGTCTTTGAAACTCTATTGCAGACAAAATTACAAGAACTACTCAATGGAATCAAGGACACACTTCAGAATCCAGGCGGCCTTGCACAAAGCTAAAGGAATAAAAGAAAACGGGGTTCATGTTCCCTCCAGTCCATAGCAGGAGGAGACACAAACAAGACTTTTCCTTTTGATGCGGTCCCACAATGCACCACTCAGTTTCATGCCTACCAATTCAAATGTGTCACTCAAACCTGGCCTGACCCTCAGACCTTACTCTTACTCATTTTTAGCAACTTTAGCATCTGACTTTACAGTCATGGATTATGAATGTAATACACAACTCACCTGGCGTTTAGTTTAGGAGAATATAAAAGACCAGACTAACATTAAATCTAAGTTTGTCACTGATGGGGATCACTATTTAAAAAACTGTTACCCATATAAACAAAGGGCAGTAATGACAGAGGTTAAGCTTTGAAAATCCTTTATTCACTTGTGGGATGTCACAGTTGGACAAACATATACCACTGAAGTGAGTGTGTTGGTTGATCCTGTGGCTCCTACATGCAGCTGAGGTTGGGAATCTTTCCGAGCGAGACGGTTTCTTGAACACTCCCTGAGCTACAAGTTGCGATGAACGTCGCACCGTTTAAAAGCAGCTGCTACACACGTCTAACCACCCGTCGTCATTGTGTTACTGTCTAACCTGAAAGATACAATCAAGAATGTCCAGGCATGAATCTATCTATATTTTTGTTAACTTAAACCTTCTGATTCACACATATCTGTTGCCAGAGGATAAAAAATGGCCCCTAATGTCCGAACTATATATTTGTTGTGGCTTTTCCACAGCGCTTTGTAAATAGGTCAGCCATGTAAACCCTCCAGAGGTTTAGTGCAAGGTGTTTTAAAAAAAGAAAATGTTGTCCCGTTTTAAGAGGACAGATGAACGTGTCTTTTAGAAAGGCGGACTTCCTTCTTTTCTCCTGCTGGTGTTTGGGACAAACTCCAGCGGTACTTCAGCTCGGACACACACAGGCCATTCACACTCCCTTAAGGAAGGTCTCTGTGTTCATCGGTGTTCATGCATCTTAAGCAAACGAGTGTGACCCAGAAACACTTCTTGTTCTGTGCGCGTCTAAAGTGTCATCCCAGAGAGTCAACACTCATTCACAGCTGTCAATCATAGTGACAAGATAATACAATAATGACATCACCATTCAAATAATGGAGGACAGACTTTGACATGTAAGTAAGAAAGTAAGTAATTTTTATTTGTATAGCGCTTTTCCAGACCAGGGTCACAAAGCGCTTAAACAATCAAAACAATATTCAATAAAGTATATACTTTAAAGGTCAAGATAAAAACTGATAACACAACAGGAGTTCCAAAAAATCAAGGAAAAGCCTGAACAAATAGAAACGTCTTAAGATATTTCTTAAAGGAGTCAGTAGATCCATCAAGCGCAAAGAGAGAGGAAGATTGTTCCAAAGCTTAGGAGCGAGTACAGGTTGAGACATTTATACTGGGGTTGTAATGTATGTTGCAAAAAAAATAACACATTTATTCCTGTTTTCCATCTTTTTGTTTTACCGATGGTGGCATTGTAGAGTTTATCAACATTTTGCTGAGAAAAATCATGTACATATAAAATGTTTGCATTTTAATTTAAGATAAATCGACGAGAAGCAACTCATGTTTGTGGTTCTTTCCAAAAAAATCGAACTGTCTGAGGAAACATGTTTGTGTCCTGCATTGACTGACAGCCCCAAGACCGAGGCTCCTGATTGGTCAAGAGGCGGCGCTTGCGGTATCTACGTCATCACATTTGTCGTTAGCTGCAACAACCTGGAAAATCCCTCACAGCCAGTCAGGAGCCAGAAGGAGCTGCTGCCAGCATTGCCATTTTAAATGAAGCCTACTTTTATTTTCCTCGTCTCGTTGTCTCGCTTCACCTAAAAAAAAAACCTCCCCGTCGGCCTCGAGAGCGTGCGTGTCATCCGCGAGCATACATGTTATACGGCAGCGACGGCTAGCTAGGTGTTAGCAGGCTAGCTCTTTGTGTTGCTAGCTGCTAACGAATGTTTTGTTATTGTTGAGCAGGGCAGCCCTCCCGTCGTCTGGGAGAGGTGTTCACTTCTCAGGTGAGACACACACCTTTTCGCTTCCACCGACGACACCTAGTCAAGAGTTAACCCCCCCCATAACAAAAAAAAAAAACAGGCGATAGTTTTAAGGAGATGGGAAATTGTCTGAAATCTCCGACCTCGGATGATATTTCTCTGCTCCATGAATCCCAGTCGGACCGGGCTAGCTACGGGGACGGCCCTGACCCAGACCAGGAACCTCCACCTCCTTATCAGGTAACTTTGAGCAAAACATCTGGACATGTTATCGAGGGTTTAGATGGCAACACAAACATGTTTGTGACATTATCCTAAATAAAGAAGGTATGAGGAATCGATTTCTATGAAAACAATATTCTTTAGAGTCGTCTTCTAAAGACGATTCCACTTCCTGTATTAAATATTAATACATTTTAAATACTTTCAAGTTAACCTCCATAATACAAAGTCAATAAGGTTCAATATTTAGGTGTGACCTTTTGTGTTAAATCCAACCTAAAAAGGGTTGGCATCATTGAAAGGTTTGCTAAACAAAAAAAAAGAGCTAAGATGTATCATCCATTATGTAATAAGGATTTTGCTCTCAAGATATGCATAGAAAAAGCTAACTAATGGCCCTAGATTGAAAAAAACATCCCATTGGTTGGTCAAATATACAGTAATGGAAACATAAAGCAGAGTAACTGTATTTTTAATTGATTCAATTCATGAAGTTAGCAATGGAAGTGAACATGACTCGGGAATTGGTGGGGCCTCAGATTTTTTGGAAGGGGGGTTTTGTCGAGTGAAAACTTGAAAATGTTTTCAGAAGATTACGGGCGCCTGTACAAGGTCAATCCTAAAATTTCTTGATGAACTAGGACTTGTGTTTTATGACATCAGCATTGTTATAGGTATAGTGGTGAAGAAAACAAAGTGAATGCAGGTGAACTGTGAATACTACGGTCCGGCAGCTATAAAGAGTGTGAGATCAAGGGTGAAACGCGAGTGCCGATAACCAGAAAGCGGCAAATACACAGATACCAAAATAAAGTTATTTAACTCGTGCTCTAGGTTATATATAGAAAAGTGAAGTCTTTGATACATCTAGAGCACAACAAGGAGAAACACAGTGTCGAGGACTATTGTTACTCATCTGATCCATGAATGTTTGATTATTCCCCCCTTAAAAACTGAAGACAGTTTCTTAAGTGAGACAAGTCTGGGCCTCTTTACATCTGCTGCTGCCACTGTGACTTGGCCTCAGCTAATGGATTACATTGTATTTCCCTCCCACACCCAAATTGGCAGAGAGCTGTGGTTTGTTTTCCAAGTTTTGATCTTGTGTAGAAAACTGAAACGCCTTCCTAAATTGGAGGCTTACTGTCGCCGTCAACAGTTCTGAGCGTAAATGGAATGCACTATAACAAGCTGAGCCTGTGTGTATAGGATGATAGAAACCATTATGACAACAATACACTTTGAAGTAGAAGGTTAAGGACAGTGTCGTTGTTTGCAACACAGTAATAATAAAAGTTTTCTTTAAAAACTTTAGATTTTTAACCTTTTCCCCCTTAAATATATAGGAAGTTTAGACAGTTGAACAATATTTCCAAACTTAAAACAAACATTTTCTACTCCCTCCCTGAACATTTTAGGTTTCTATCATTCTGATTCATGACTTTGTGTTGTCAAGAGATACATTTGAAATAAACAACTGCACCTTTGGGTTTAATGAGTCAGAGTAAGTGAGCTGGTCCCTTCGCTTACTCAGGATTCTTCCCCCTAATCTCTCTCGGTGCATGCTTCAGTTATGTTGTAATTGGTGGCACAAACATGGTTTGGTTTCCTTGTAAGAGCTATTAGGGTGTCGGGCTCAACACTGAGTGTGCTGTCTTGTTTACTGAAATTCACAAGAGGCTTAACTAGCTGGCACAATGATTCTTTCATTCTCTTCAACCATTTCCCGTTCAGTTCCACAGCAACAAAAACCTCGGTCACCATCGAAACCTTTAGTTAATAGTTACGGGGGGGGGGGGGGCGCATTTCCAGGTGTTCGTCCATTTCCTTTAAAGGTCCAGAAAAGCATTGTTAAGTATTTTAAAAGACTGAGTGGGATAGTGATCGGCTCAGCTCGAATGCTGACTCATTTGTCTGCATCTGTGGGTGGAGTTTGAGTTCATTAGCTGGTTTCCTGGCAAGTTTCCGTGTAAGTTTGATATGGAAGCTTTTCGGTGGCCCAAGACTGATGTATTACTGGGGGTTTTGAGTGATCACTCTCAGATGGCCAAGCCTTCCCTAAGATTTGAGAATCTACCCCACAGTAGGGTGAGGGTATTTCCAGGGAAGATGTCTATTGTGGGTGTTGCTACAATAACAATGACATTTTCAACTAAGAAGAAAGGAATGCTTGACCGGGTGCAACATTGCTGTGTCTGGACATATGGACCTGGTCAAGCTTTTATCCATCCTAAACATTTAGAAAGTTCTTCCACCATACCTGAATTTACCTTGTTGCAATAATCATCATATTGTGAGTTTTGTATTTCAAGCTAACATCTTCGTAGCCTCAAGAGATTATAAAAGACCTGGTGTGAAAGTACACGATACACTTTGAAGCAGGTGTGACCGGCTCACATGTGTCGAGAGAAAAGAGAGGCCGTAACAATGACTCTGCTGACTAGTGCATTGCTGACTTCACACTATGCTTCAGCAGCTGCCTCTTCCCAACCTGGCGTTATGCTGATTCAGCCTTTTATAAGTGCTCACTGTCTGACCAGCTGTC
Source organism: Callionymus lyra (assembly GCF_982586985.1). Lineage (NCBI taxonomy): Eukaryota > Metazoa > Chordata > Actinopteri > Syngnathiformes > Callionymidae > Callionymus > Callionymus lyra. The sequence continues at coordinate 16,171,614 of NC_141819.1, forward strand.
ATTTTGTTTTCAATTAGAGGTGAGAAGAGCCTTTTATGCTATCATGCAAGGCTTTTGTAGTTTGTTACTCGGATACATTCTAAATGTTTGGGCAGTCTAAAGCTGTATTTGCACGGGATTAGTGTTACCTGTGGAACTTTGGTGATTTGTAATGATTGCGGAGGATGTCGGAGATTTAATCCTGTGCGACTTCGCCATGTCTGTGATTTGCAATGTAATAATTTTGCAGCAAATGACCAACTGTGTTCGTCTAACACAGACGTCAGGTGATAATACAAGTCCAGTGCGAATCTATTATTATTATTGTAATTACGCGCTTTTCCATCTTGCTGCGTATATGTTGCCTTTCTCTTTCAGTAATTGCGCGTCTTTTTAGATCTGTATCTCTAAGCTATTGGTATAGAATAATGGAGGCTCTCATACAGATATTAAATTTGGTGTCTCGTCTCGAGTCCAGTTCATACTTTTGGAGTGTTCAGAGCGTGAGTTACAACGGGCGCAGCCATCTTGTCATTTCCTGAAGTAGAAGCGGATGTGGCGACATATACGGCCATAATGTCAATAAAACATACTATTTTTTACAGGCGTCGCTTATCCCGTGTGAATGTACTTAAAATAACACGGATGTGGGGGGGAGGGGGGTCACTAACAAATCACCAAACGTTAACACAGGTAATATTAATCCAGTGTATTTTCAGTGTCCAATATATTTTAACAAACTTCCCCTTTGTAAGATAGCAGAAACTAGAAATCAAACCTACTTTTCACATTAAAAATGACAAACGTTCCCTTCACATTATTTACTTATGCTGCCGATTTGCTAATGTCCAGATGTTTTTTTTAGCCTGTTTGAGTAAGGGTCACATTCAAACGTATATCTACTAGCTACAAAACTCTTCATTTGTCTCACCCCCTCTCAGTGAACTCATTGCTAAATCTGAGCCTCTTAAGTGTTTTACTTTTACCGTCAATATGCATGCCATACATCATTGGAAAGGCTTGGTTTCTTTTTCTTTTTTTATTGCACTGTTCCAGGAGTTATTTTCCATTTATTCTCTTGTGAATGTTGTTCTTGTCTCAGGGCCACACAAACAAATCTGCTCAGAGTTTGATCCAACAGCAGAGGGGTTAGGACTGTCATAATGATTGCAAACTTAAATAAAGTGTTATGTTGCAGAATTATTTTTGAAATTATAGCTTCATAAAGGTTTCATGTCATGCTTTGAGGTCACATGTGTATTGTTATGCATCAGAAGAAGGCGGTACTGTGGTATTCATCTTTTTGTCTTCTTGGATTGTATAACCGAAGAGTCAACAAGAAGAAGAAGAAGTGGATTTACATCTTGATTTAAGGTGTTTCTACTGCCTGACCTTCTCTTTGTTTCTCCTGCAGGAACAGATCCGTGTACCCGTGTATCACCCAACACCCAGCCAAACCAGACTTGCCACTCAGCTGACGGAGGAGGAGCAGGTCCGCATCGCCCAGCGTATCGGGCTGATTCAGCACCTACCCAAAGGGGTGTACGACCCGGGGAGAGATGGGTCTGAGAAAAAGATTAGAGAGTAAGAATAGATCGTGTTTATTACAGTTCATCTGATTGAAGCTCTTCCCAAGATGAGTCTAGACTGACCATATTTAAGCGCTGTTGTCATACATTGACAGCATTGTACAAAAGTCATACTGAGGTTTTTGATTATTGTCAGAACTTGGCCTCGCTTTTTAAAAAATTGAGGGAAATCTTAAGTTTCTACCCCTGATTACTGGTACTGGGCTGATCTGTGGATATGGAAAATCAACCCTAGAGTAGCTTTAAAAATATCGTTATGGTCTCCATTTGATGGCACATTGTAATTTATTTGGATTAATGAAGCTTTTAGAAGTTTCACAATTCACTAGTATGACAACTAATAACTGCCATCTATTATATGAACATTTCATTCATGCATATTCAGTATTGGGTTTTGATGCTTACAATAACAACCTTCTTTGTGGAGGTCATTATCATTATTCAATGTTGTTATTGTGTTTTGTCCCCTTTTAATTTAGACGACTAAAACAATTTCATGATATATAGTTTTGCAATGTTATTAAATAAAATGAGTTTCTGAAAGTGTTAAAAATAGAATGTTGACCAAAAAAGTAGAAAAGATATTTGATTTCTCTGAGCAAACTTCATACTAAAAACCCTACAAATAGATGAGATAACCAACCTCACTGAAGAACCTGCTTGACTCTACACTCTTTACAACGGGTTAATTTTCTCTCTGCCGCCATCCAGTGGACATTTTGCATAAAACCTAGAGAAATAGGGTTTGGTGTGTTGAGCTTTTACGTGAATGTAATTGTGCTTGTGTTTTGGGTAAGCGAAATACAAGTCATACAAATGTCGTCAAACATAATTTTTATTTAAAAAAATTACTTGATTACTTTACTGGCTTAGTTGCGAGTTCTATTATTTGTCAGATGATTATCTCTAATAAGCTTATTTCATTCCTTAAATCTGCCACAAAAAATCCTATGTTGTGTTTACACATAAAAGTTTCTGATTACGATAATGTATATAAAGTTTGTTCGGTGGCAAACACAGGACCAATGAAAATCAGTTTGAAATAAGCCGTCCCGCTAATGCTCCATTAACCTGATGTAATTGTAACACGCGTGTGTCTCCTTGTCACCAGGTGCGTCATCTGTATGATGGATTTTGTGTTCGGAGAACCGATCCGGTTCCTGCCCTGCATGCACATCTACCACATGGACTGTATCGACGACTGGCTGATGAGGTCCTTCACCTGCCCCTCCTGCATGGAGCCCGTGGACGCTGCACTTCTTTCCTTCTATGAAGCCAACTGACACATGCACACGCCTACTTAGTAACACACACACATGCTTATGTATAAATATACACACACACACAACTTTTATCTTGCTAGGTTCTATCCTGGATTAGTAAGCGTTGAAAGAGAAAGAGTGAATGACTCACAGGATTTGTGTTGGCCTGCTGGTCAGGACTAAAGTTTCACCTCTGCCAGATGTAGCAGAAACTTGAAGGAGGCCGAGCTGATGGGAATCACCTTTTAAAAAGATGATTTACAAACTTTTTTCCTTTTTTTTTGTTGCAATAATCAAGTGATGGAGTATAGAAAATGATGCCAGATGGAGCACTTTCTGCAGTCTGCTGCTGATGGAATTGCTGCGGTCAGAAATATTCTGAACTCTGAATCTGATGCGTGTCTGAGCAGCCATCACATGTGGAACCTGCTGCACAAAGAAATCCTCTGTTACAAGATGCATTCTGCTGATTTGTTACAGCTCCACTTGACTTTGGCACGGCTCGACGTGTCTTGGTATAGATCTGTTGAGAAACAGAGTGTAGGTAGGTGGGTGATGTGTGTATCGTGTGGTTTGTAAAGTCTCCGGTGTGTGTTTTCGTCAGTGTAAGGGCTTTACAATTGTTTACACACTCGGTACAAATCCAATTCTTTTGACCATTCACAACGTCAAAGCAGAGATTTGCACCTAGAAAAGCTGTTTGATTGAAGTTTTTTTTTTTTGGGCATGAATGCTTCCATCCAATCTCTCCACATGCAAATAACACTTGGTGTGTCTGTTTTCCATTCAACCGCTGTACAAGTCGTTTCTAATGCCACATTTAAGACAACAGTAATGTTCTCGTGCTCCGTTCAAGTGTCACATTGTACTTTGTGATGTTCAGTTGTAAGGTTTGAGATATGACAAAACACTGTCTCCTGTGTGAACTGCATTGTAGCAACCATGTGGGTAGATTTAATAAAATGGAAAAATAAAGTCTTGCTCAACTGAGTGATCACACTTTCCTAGGATCAATCAAGATTTTAAATAGGATGCATGTGCACAACTATTCTTTCTGGTAAATTTGAATGCAAGGTGTAGTTTTGTCGTGAAGACGTCAAGTTGATATGGTGCGTCACTTTAAATAAATGTAATTAATGTAAGTTTTTAATGGTGAAAGGAATTTGTTTACATGTTACTGGTTTTTAACCTACTCCGTAATTAGGGGTTTTAAATTAGAAATATTTTCTTTGATCATTACTTGGTAAATCTACTGTTTCAATTTCTACTTTGCATTTTCTATTTGAGGAAATTTAAACAAATTCCTGTTGTTGTAAATAATATGCACGACTACAAAAAAGGTTTTCCTCTGATATAAATCCATGATAATAGCGTTCGTTTACTAGCTTAAATGTTGCTATATCAGATCAGAAGGTGTGATTTATTTGTATTACATTTTTTAAAAAAATGTAATGCTTGGGCGTCAGGCTTAGGGCGTCAACTTTGTCAGTGGCGCCCTCGAGTGGTGGTCCCAGACATATCACTCGCATGACATCACTTTAAAAACAAAAAACAAAAGCCATTGTAAAGGGACGTTTTGAAGTTCTAAATGAATCCAACCCTTTTGCGGGGTCAACTAGGCACATGCACTCAATAAATAAAAAGTTATTATTAGTAATGGTAGCAAGTACTCATGAATTCACTGAAAACTGAATTAAAAAATAGTGGTTTTGCATAGTGAGCCTCATTTATGTAGTGGGAAGATCGTAATGATAACCATCGACATAGAAGGATGCTGTACTTTCAGACGCAGATGGTTGGTCATCCGGGACCACATTAAGCTCCAGACTTGAGTGCAACACAGTACCTGGAGCAGCAAGTAACTCATTTGTGTTATCTTTATGGTGTGACTATTTTGATCTAAATTAGGTTTAAAGTTATTCTTCGAAGAATGAGAAATGATAAGCTGCTGCAATTAGTAACTAAGCAATGTATATTCCAATGGAAGCAATATATATATTTTTTAATGTATATATTTGCCTTTAGCAGCAACATTCTCAGAACATGCAGTCATGAATCGGACTGAAGAATCAACTTGACAATCCATCCAGTTCAAATGTCACTTCTTCATGCTGAAAGGAGGAAGTGGCGTAAGATTCTGAACAGGTGTGTGGTCATAATTCAGAGTATGGCTCTTAGGGGGAACTCTGAAAGACTTATCCAGCAAAAGAATGGCCAGTCCTTAGACGGCATGTTGCTGATGTTGAGGCATGGACACAACTCAGTATGATTAATTTTATAGGTAGGAGTAAGGATAAGGGAAAATAAAAAGGCAAACTATTTCTAAATTATTTTGGATTGTTACCTGATTTGATCCACAAAGATCAACCAAGTCAATCATTTATTGGGGTTCGTTGAGGTGGAATATTCCAGTGGAGAAACTCGTTAACCCTGATTCTCTGGAAATTGGAGGATCAAACATTCCTTTCTGTAGTATAACCCAGGAAGTCCCACCAACTCCTGCATACAGCGAACCCAACTCAAATATGACTCCCACCTTTGTTACAAGTGGTTATACGAATGTGTATAATTAACACTGCCCTGTACAGGAAGTCAGGTTGGTATGGGTAACTCTCAAGGCTCTGCCTTTTGACTGAGAAAGACAAATCCATTCGCCCTCCAGTAGGTCCTACATAAGTCTTTACCTCCTTCAAAATGTCAGTATTTCAGACTTAGGGAGGTGGTCTGTTGAGACACACATGTAGAGGGCATCACTTCCATTTTCAGAATCCCTGTTACAAAGGTAACCTGTGGATTCTACTTTATGCTTTACTGTATATTGTTTAATCTCTATGTATTTATCCATTCAAACCATCCTGCCTTGTTTATTTTGTCGACAAACTTCTTCCCATAAGCTGTACCTCTGATGTATTATATATAAATTATATAATTATGTTATTGACTTTTCTTGTAGCTCCAAAAGAGCCATCTTCTTCGCTGAAAATTCAGCTTTAGGTCTTCGTTTAATCTCTAATATAAAATAATCATATCAAATATAATAAAATATTAAATATACTTGTCATTACATAGCAATAAAAGTAGAGGCACCACAGAATGTAATTTATAGAATTGTTATAAAAAACATTAAATACGTGTATTTTTTCTCAAAACTAATGTGAGATATGAACAGATAACATACTTTGAAGAAATCTATGTCCTTTCATATCCAACTCTTTGTTGCTCTTGTGACTTTGAATCAGTGTTTCTCTTCTACATGACAGTCCAATGTCATAACAAAGGCGTGCCCTTTGTTCGTATGGCGCACATTATTAAATGAATAACCGCATATAAGCTGTGCATACGTCGCTGAAAGTAAATATAAAAGCATTTAGTATCCAGACGGTCTGGAGCTGTTGTTGTTGTTGCTGCTCCGCTGCAGCAGTCTCTCTCTAGCGTGTGTCGACACTTTTGCAGCAGTTTCTCCTCCTTTACGTCAGACGTATAGCAATGACTCCGCTCACAATAATATCAGAAAGCCGTTCATTGTAGCGCACTTTTCTCATGTTGTGACGCTCCGAAGCGGTTGTTTCCACCTCTGCCTCTCTCGTGACCAAGGTGGAGTCAGTAGTTCCGTCAGTATTTATTGTCCCCCCGGTGAAGAAGGCGAGTGGCAGCGCAAGATTTTTTAGCCAGTCATCGCCGTGGCCTCCCGATAGTGGCGATAGCAACATGGACAGAGAAATTATCTTGGCCGACTTCCAGGTGGGTATCGACAGTTTATCGATAGTATTATCGGGTGTGATGTCAGTCGATTAACCCCCAATATCATGCTGCCCTATAAAGACAACGAAGCCGCGGTTGTCGCTGTAAACAACAAAGCTAAGCTAACAAAACTGTCAGGTTGCTAACGGATAGTTGTTTACAAGCGAGCACCGGCTGGCTAGTGTTTTTCTGGACAAAACCCTTCTATACTGTTTATTTCCAAGACGCCAGGTTTATTTATAACACTCTAGAATATGCTTAACACTTAAAGCTGGTGGTTTAAGTTGTTATCGTTCCGTGTCAAGTTGTTGTTTTCTTATCCCTTCAGCACACTCGGGGGGTTTTTACACTCACGAATGGTGATAGTTTCACATTCAATGTCCAAAATGATGAGTTGTGTTTGTAAAAATGTACGTTATTAAACAATCAAATCGACTATAAATCCAATTCGTGTGCATTTAGTGCTATTATATATTTCCATAAGCCTTTATACCACATCAGATTCAAAGGATATAAATTGTCAATCTGAGTCATTCTTACCTTCCTTGAGCTAATAGAAGCCTGTTTATTTATATTGCTCTCGTTGCTCTTTGCTCTTCAGTCATATGTAATATCTATGAGTTATTGGCCTTCATTTAGATAACAAAACACAAATCAGTTTCATTTTGGGATATTCAAAAACGGAGAAGTTCTCTCCAGTTATTAAAAAATAGCCAGATACCATCTCGTGGTGTTGAAGATTCATTTATTTGAACAACTTTTTATATTTGGCTAGTAAAACAGGACATTCTAGTTCAATAGTAATCGTCATGTATGTGTAGCAGGGTTCCTGTGTATCCTTAAAAAGTCTTAAAGGTATTCAATTCATGAATGTAAAAATGAACTAAAATATATAATGTCTTAGAAATGTGAACAATATTTTGTTAATTTTATTGATTTAAATCAATAAATAACAACATGGGGATGTTTTTTTTCTTCATGGGTTAAATCAATAAAAGGCAACAAGTACAAGTTAATGTTTTCTTTGTGCAGGAACATTTCAAAATCACTACGATGGAATTTAATGAAAGTCTTTCAGTGGACTAAAAAGTAATTTGGTTATCGTTCCCTAAGCCTATGTAATTGATTTAGTGTCCATTTTGGTTGATCGTACTTTTATTTTCAAATTGTATTAGAAAAGTCTTAAAAGCCTTGAATATAACTTGCCTTAAGCTGTCAGAATAATGTCATGTTCCTCATGTGCACAATGACAATAAAGTACATTCAATTCGGTGAATGGAGAAAATGTAGTGGTTTAAAAGCCCAAGAGCATAAATGTTTGTATCATGAAGCCTTGTCTTTGTTCCTTATGTTTGCAGTATGTGAAATTACTCATAAATATGTGGGGTAATATGGTATAAAAGCATCTAAAACTAAGGCCTTGGACCAGATAAGAATATGTTCATAAGCAGGGTTTGTTGATCCCCATCGGTGTGCCATGGTGGACACAACGGAACATATCAAATACTGAATCCAATGTTAGGGAAGAGAAGTCATTAATCATCACAAGATTCTAATAGAAGGATATTTATTAAAAGCAAAGGATGGAAAGTCTGTTAACATCTTAATTCTCCTTTTATTTTAGATGTCAAACCTCAAGTGTATTGAGACAGAACCTCTGATTTCCTATCAAAATGTGCCAGCTCAATAATTGGGGTTACTCCTTATCCATTGTTTAAAATACCATTCATGCATCTTAAAATCAAGGAAAATTCACATCTACTGTGACTAACTTAAGTAAATAAGTGCAATGGATTACACAGAGTACAGATATTTCATTATAGAATTATGGTATTTAGATCACAATAATCTCAGTCTACTTCTTTGCTCCTACTTACAGGCCTGCACCGGAATTGACAACATCGCAGAGGCAATCACTCTTTTGGAGCTGAATAACTGGGATTTAGTGGTAAGTGGATCATATTTTTGTCTTCATGTGACACACAGGTATAATTACTTTAAATTCACAACATGCCACATCCTATAATTCAACATCCAAAGTCATGTTGTTTAATGTTATTTAGCACGTTTCCAGTTTACCATGTTGACTTAAATTCAACTTTAACTTTACAGTCAAGAGATTGAGAGATAGAAGAGGAACATGGAACGTTCAGAGATTTGGTTTAAAAAAGTCTGAAGATTAGGAGACCTTTTATTGTACAGTGTACACTTCTCAGACTTGGTCTATATTTAGCTTGTTGCTGGCAGTTACCCAAAGCAGGCAGCATCAGCATTAAAAAGTGGTGGCAGGACAGTGTGAACCGAGTCCCATTGCACCTGTGAATCTGATGACTTGCTGTTTCTTTGCAGCAGCATTTACTTAAGTGAATATATCTTGAGGAATATGCTTTGTTTTAACATGATCTTTAAATGACACGACTTTCTTTGTTTTTATGGTTGCAATATTTCATTCACACAACAGATATATAATTTAGGTCTTGACATTCCTGGTGGTCACTGCTTTTATTTAAACTCTGCTAAATAAGATTTAGTGCAGATTGATGGTGTCTATTTAAACATACTAGTCTAATCTTAGTTGGTTAAGTAACATGTTCAGTTATTTTGATCAGATTAAATGTGCATTAGCATTTGGATAAGGTTCTGTGCTTTAAAAGTACTCTTAGGAATCAGGAATTCAACTCCCTTCTCAGATTTTTAAAACAAAACAAAATTTAGTTGATTTTCTATCCTCTATCCATAATGGCAAGACTGAGTATGCTGTAAGAAGAAATGTTCATGTGTTATTTTACTTGATATATATTGTTAAGGGCAGTTGAGTATGCACTTTTTGTGTGATATTTTCATATAGCTTACTGCAAACATGAGATCCTAGTTCAAGCTTAGCCTGAGTGTATGGGTTTAGTAATACAATGAAGTGCTGTGAGTGATCGAGAGTATTCGTCTCAATTGTTCAGTTGTTCAATAGTTTGCTACAAAAAACAAAGGGTGACTGTTGTCGATCTAAGCTCTTTTCTTTGTTGTCAGCGACCTGCCTTCATATTCTCTTATTGAATCTCAGCAGTCATTTTAGTACTGTGGCTCATGGTGTATGTTTGAGAACGTAAGATTCTGTAAAACAATGCTTCTGATAGGGAGGTGTCGGATGGATTATTTTGCCTACCAACGAGACCCTTCCACTGCTATCGATAAGCACATGAACCAACAATGGGGAAGAGTGCATTTAGACATTGTGTGCCCTGTCAACTTTGTAGAGAGCGGTGAACATTGGCAGCCTCACTGCCCTGTAGCTATGTATTGCCACTGGCCTGTGTGTCTATACACCTGTCATCTGTTGGATGGAGACAGAACGAGCCTCTGCTGCCCAGGACTGTTACTTATCGGTCAAGTTAACACATAAACAGGTGCTGGTTTTTGGTAGAACTTTATTGATAGTTTTTTTTTTCCAATTAGACACAGCAATACAGCAATTCATAAAAATAAGAACAAGAACAAAGAGAAATAAAGGGAAAGAGCAAGAGGATACAATCTAAGTCTAAAGATAAAGAACATAGATCAAAGAAAAATAACAAAGACAAAGGATACAAAGACTAACATAGAACAGAACAGAACATCCAGATACTTTCACTCCACTCCTGCCCCCAAACTCATAATTGTTCAATCTAATAGCCCGAGGAATTAATGAGTCCCTGAGTCTATTTGTTTTGCACCTGGGTAGGAGCATTCGTGCTCCATCTGCTTCTCTGCTCACTGATGACAGTGTTCAGAGGATGACTGTCATCATCCATGTTTTATAAAGAACACATTATTAAAAAATGGGGACATTTTGAGTTTTTTTTGTGATCTTGGTCATAATGTTATGACTCAGAGATACCTATGAAAAAAGTGACGTATGGTGGGATGTTATTTACTGGGTTTGCAGAGTTCTACGTTAACAGAAAAGGGGACTGCTTCCATAATGTTTTCAGCAAGACAGTTGACCCATTTCATCACCACATCTGTCGCCACAGGTTCATGATTTGACCCTGTTATTGTCGTACTGCAAACAGATGATTGATTTTTGCTCTCAGAAGGTGTGGCTTGTGAACGTTCTCTTGTTCTAATACGACTAACAAAACATGTCTATTTGGACTCCTGAGACCTCATGTACTAAACATTGTGTGGATTTCCTACTAAAAACATTCGTACACCCGGATCCAGGAAATGCTCAAAACTCATCGAAGCACATTTAATTTGTACATCTCAATCGTCGTAGAATTCAGTGCAGACGTATTCATACCTAACCTTCCTTAAACTTTGTAAATAATATTTAAATAAACCAGAACCTCTGCACCTCATCATAAAAGATTTAATCTAATATTTTTTAACTAAACAATATTCTGACATTGATCACATATTCACCCATGTCTCATCAATGCTGGCATATTGATATTACATTTATGAAATATAAGTGTTTTCTGTTTTCATAACCATTTTCATATTATGATAGTGCCTTTATGGCAATTAATATTTTTCGGAGATCTCTCAGATCACATGATTAAAACCTATTCTCACTGAAACTTAGTTAGCACTTAGTTTAAAACTGTTCAGCTACAATTTGATACAACTGGCTGATTTGAGGGTGGTTCCGTCTCTCAGGACTGGCATTGGTTGGCTCATGGTCTATTGGCAGAGTTGTGATCGTTAGATCAGCTTCCTCCTGAATGTCCCGGTTGCATGTTGTGTTTTATTTTGAAAACTTTTTGTATCCAGCAGTTTTGATATGAATATTTTTGTGGGCGCACACACACTAAGTACTAATTGAGGCCCCTGATAATTTGGCCATTTACCCTTTTAAACTGTTTTAAAATGAATAACTGCAGATATATTTGACACAAACACACAATGATTATGGCCCAGATGTATTCACAAGTTGTTAAAGTTACATCTTTAATTTTTATTGCAGGCCGCCATTAATGGGGTGATCCCACAGGAGAACGGGATCTTGCCAAGGTATGTCGGCTTATTGTTACCTTAACTAGAATAATCAATGCTTTTAGCTTTATTTGTGTAATGATCAGGTAGGTTTGTGTGTTTATTGTACTTTTGTTTTGAATCAATGTTTCAAAGTGAAATAAAATTCCCACAGAACGAGTTATGACAAGTGATCAAAAGTAAAATTCTACCACCTTTATTTAAAAAAGACAATGATTTTTCAGGGGTGGGATGGGAAACTATTATTTTGCTTCTGGCTGCTCTGATTATCTCTGGCCCTTCTGAGTGTTTTATTAAGATGGCTAATGGCCTGTCATTGAACACAATCATACCAAACAATTCCTACAATCTTTGACTTTGCTTGCCTTCTGTCAATTCCTGATACCAACATCGTCCAAATCATTGTGTAAATACGATGGTTTCAATATCAGAAAGGTCAAGAGTGCAACATCCTTGCATGAATAAGCAGGCACAATGATTTTAATCAAATCACACCTATGTATGTGTCTTAGCTCGCATTTGCTTCAACTGTTGTTCCTTCCCAACTTTAATCGGCTTCTTGTCTTGCAATCCTTACTCTAGCGACGTCAGCGAGGTCGGCATATTCGGACCTCCCAACCAATCAGAAGCAGCAGATGCAGCAGCCGGCGGCCTGGCTCCCCACTCGTCATCTATGCCTTCATCATCTTCACCCTCATCCTCTGCTTCTGCATTTTGCTCCGTCGCTTCCTCCAGACACATTGTAGAGCGTCAGCCAAGAATGCTGAACTTCAAGGTGGAGTACAGACAACGCACAGTAGATCTGATGCTGGAGGAGGGCAGCACTGTTGGTAAGAAACAGGAAAATGTTTCAATTCACAAATAAAACTCTTCACATTTCACAGTCTCACTTCACTTGTGTGTTTCTCCTAGGTGAAATGAAACAAGTTCTTGAGGTAGAGCTCAGTGTTCCAGCGTCCAAAATGCAGCTCAAGGGCTGGAAAAGTGGAGATGTTACAGACAGTGTAAGTATCAAAGTGCAACTCACCAGTCTACAAACTAGATATAGACTGGAAAGCTTCGCTGAACTTTACAGCTTCACATGAACTTGCTCTTAATCTTAAGAAGAATATGTAAAAATGTTGAATTTTGTTGGCAACTTGTTAAGGGCGTCTCCTTCTTCTTGCTCTATGTGTTTGGAATAACCTCTAACATCTCAGTGACTCAGCAGAAAATCAATAATGGCAGAACATTTTTAAAAACTGATAACAAGAACTATGATCGATTGAAATGACTTGTGTGCAAAACGGAATCTTTGCATTCGTACAAAAACAATGAGTTGCTTTTGTATCTTCTGCATGAACATGTCTAACTGTCGATTTGTTCCGTCTGTTTATTAGATGGTGCTGAGAAGTTTACATTTACCTAAGAACGTCAGCCTCTACTTGTTGACACCAGATATCGCTCCGGCTGCCAGCACCAGCACCAGCACCAGCACAAACAGGTACTTTCACTTTCTCAATCACAATGCCTTTAAAGTAGTTCTGTGGTTGCTTGTTGCCGGGCTTGTCTGGGAATATAAACGTCCTTTCATCCTGAAAGACGGTTTTATTTTTGCTTACAATAATCTGACACCAGATGGCGCCCTCTCACTGCTGAACAGGAATCGTCTTTTAATCATGTTTGGTCGCCTTTCAAACAGTTCTCACGTCCCTTTTCTTTGCGACTATTTGTGCCTCTTGAATGTCCAAATTCCATGTGTGTTAAGAGAATTACTATAGACTATTCAAGTGAAAATTAAATAATTCAAATTTATTGTATGAAATCTTTGTATCTATTTTTTTAACCTCAGTATAAAGTCGGAGCAGAAGTAGAGAGAGCTTAACACTGAGTTCCAATGTCTCTATGTCGCTACAAAATCATTCCCTAAATATTTGTATGGTATTGGGAAAAGAAAGAAACCCCAGCATATGCAGGTCTTATAGCTTGTATTTTTCAAATGGCTATTGCTATTCTTCACACTCCAGCGTCTGTCACCACTTCAAGAATCCGGGTGACGGCCTGGCCACCATGTTGTGCAGACCTTTCATTGTGATAAAACAAAACATATGGGGATGAGACATGATCAGCCATTATCTTTTGTAGACACAAAACTTCTACATTCCTTCCCTAAAACTTTAGCAACTACTTTCTTACTTTCAAAACATTAACAGACGGCAGCAAACAACTGGATAAGTGCTTCTTGTTTTCATGCTGCCTCCAGCAAATCGAAGAGATTTCAATTAAATGTCCCTGTTTTAATGAATTCCACATCTCTGTTCTTCTGGTCATTTAAAATAAATTCAATGGTTTATAAATTACCAAGATAACGATGAGTGAATGTCTCTAACAAATATAAGAAACCAGGTTAAATTCTGTCTTAAACTGAATGTCTTGTGACTTTGTATTATATTTTTCCAACCTCAAACCTCTTTCCTGCCACTGATGGTAATTGGTAACCAAACATTGAGGGATTGTGTTTGTAGCCCAGATGTCCATCTATATGTATCCTGTAAAACTGTAAGACGTGTCTCTGTCTCCATCTCGAATCAATGTTTCCAGACAGCTTGTGTTTTTGATTGATTTAACTTATTGTCCATTTTGAAATCTACTTATCATTAAAAAAAAAACAGCCTTCTGTCCAAGAAGTCCTTTGGCAGTGAGACGATTGCATGTGAGTCATGCTAAGTGGCAGTTATATTGTGTTGGCAGTTAATGGCCCTCATCTCCACAGTCTTCCCTCCCTCTTGCTCCTCGTCTTTTCACTCCCCCAATTACGGTCGTGTCTTTTTAACAGCACCGTTGCCATTTCACCAAGTGATATCGATATCATTTTAGGTGTCAGGAGCTCATTATTCTGTCTTAGCTGGTTGTTTTTTTTGTTTTTTTGGTGATCAATGGTCAAGGCTGGAAAGAATCCCGTCCACATGCCACGGTGTAAATGTATGGTTCTGTGCTGCTACTGGGAAAAGAAAGGTGGCACATCTCAATATATGGTTGGAAGGTAGTAGTAGTAGGTGCTTGTCAAGCTTTACTAAACCTCTATTTCTGGAAATTATTTCAGTGTGTTATATGGGTTGGTCACATTTAATGCATTTATTTATTTATACAAATAAATTGTATATTTATTTGTTTATCTGCTTCTCTTTCTTAGGTCAACTATTTTCTCATTAAATTTGCATTATTGGTTTTATGTATAGTCAGCTTTGTGCATCTTGTTCTGGCCATTTCTTGGGTATTACTACTCATTTAACGCTTACTTAAGTATATATTGGTAGGAATTTCTGCCTTCAATTACTCTACTCAGATAGTGCGAGACATTCCCAAGCCAGAATGGAATCCTATATATAATCCCTGGTTGATTCTGTCTGGATGGCAATCTTGTAAGATATGCAATCCATCTTAACCTGTATGAAGTGAGATTTTCGGCTCTAGTATCTTTGCAATGTTTTAAAACTTGGCGATGCAAAGTCACCTTTTGTAAGAGTTGAACTGCCACCGTGAAATCGTATGGGGAATCCTTTATCATCAGCCCCAAAGGTCACACCGCGTTATTATGTCTGGTTTCCACAGTTTGCATTGTCGACACTTGTTATTGTCTAAGATCCAGTCTGCTTAAATAAATATCACCGAGTTAATCAATTTCGAGATGAACGGACCGTTGTCCGCCCAAATATAATTTCAGTGTTTATTTGCCTCAAAGTGTTTCTGACTAAAATGAAATGCAAATGTCCTGTTGTGGTAATATCCCAGGCAATTACTTTGTGGAGCTTGGCTCATGTGGAACACACACCTAACCAAACGGACTGATTAAATAGTGCTGCACCGTCATTATGATCCCGCTATGCAAACTCCTCTTAGTTGTTTGATGAGAAATAAGACTTGAAGCTTTTACAGATTTTCATTCGAGAACGTATTCATCTCATATAGTTATTTGGCCAGAGATTTGATTTGTAGTTAATACCTGTGTGTTGAAGTCCAGTTTAAAGAAGGTCCTTCCCTGGCTATGGTGATGAGTGCCTGTGAATACAAGAGGGTGTTGAGAAGGAGCTAATCTCTTGCATAAATGATGAAGGCCTGATGAATATTTCAATGGAGCCTGTTTCCTCCTTTAGTCACACTGCGCAGCAGCTCTAGGGAAGCATGTTTGCAAATGAAAGGTTATTTTTGTGTAGCAAAAAATGAGGAATTTAGTATTACAGTATGATTTGTTAATTTAAGGAAAGGTTACCTTGCCTGCAAACTGCAGATGCTTCTGGGATGCGGCTTTTAGCAGAACGTTTCTTACAGGTGTATTGTTGGTTAGGATGGCAGAACAAAACAGAGCAGCAGAGTCGAGGCGCTTTCACATCTTTCTCCTTTGTTGTGGATGCAAAATATGGAGGAGGTAAGAGGAGCTTGTGTAAGAATCACTCATCCTAGTATGAAATGTTTATTGTAAATGAGAGAATGTGAGCTGGATGGAGTTACATGTCACGAGGAGTGTCTGCATGTGTCTGGCACAGCAAGTTTAATAAGGTCTGCTCTGTGCCACGGGGACCTGCAGTTTAGACTATAAGCTTACCTCAGGATGAAACCAATCTGCCCGGCCTGATGTTTTCTCCTGCACATTGCTAAATTTTCCCTGTCCAGATAGTTCAATGACATTTTCCTCCCGCCACGCTAATGCCTGCTCTATTGGCCGTGGAGATTACAGATCGACCTGTGTTATGGAGACCTCTGGTAGAGGAACACCTACTTTTTGCATCTCATGCTGCTCAAGGGAGGTCTTCATCCTGACTCTCTGGTATTATTCTTGAAACACATGCTTGTGTATATATAAATGAAGAGACCAGAAGTATTGTAAATTACTTATTTTACGTAATAAATACTTGTACTTTTTAAATCTGAAAGATCTGACTGCTCGCAAAGACACAACAAAATTCTGTTCACACTATAACCAACGGCTTTGTTGGTCTCACTCATAAGATGTTCTTTCTTTGCTTGGAAGGACAGAGTAACACTTCTGCTCAGTTTACCCTCCGTCATCTCAATCTATTTAGGAGGGGAGTCTCCTGCCAACAATGGCTCGGGAAGGTGTCCAAACATAATCACGATATTATAACTGCAGCCACATTTATGTCTCCACTGCTGTCGTTTCTTCTCTCTCCGTCCCTCTGTTTGTCTGCCTCTTTCTCTCCATCCCTTCTGCTCTGCCATATTACATATGCATCCATCCTTCCCACTCCACACATTTCCAATCTTCCCCAGTTAGCTACAACAAACATTACATTTACATATTGATTTCGTAGTTTTAGTCAATGTAAATATGCTCTCATTACAGTAAATTTGAGCTTCTGTTAACATAAGCTCGTCCAGATCTATGCAGATTAAGGGTGTGATTGCATAATTAATGTGTGCGCTACATATTAATTCCCCCATCCATTTTATTCTCCCGAACTCTTCCTCCTCTCCTTGGGTTCTGAGCCCTGATTAAGTGCCTGCTTCGGCCTTTAAGCCCCCATTGATATTCAGCCGCACAGTCCCAGCGTTTGCTCAAAACGCTACTTAACCTCACAGCTTATTGTAAAAGCTTCCAAAACTTGATTCCCCCACCTCCTAGTCTCTACGTGAAGCTCACAGTGTCTGCTTTTCCTGACGGTGTCTCAGTCAATGTAAAAAGATACTGAACCAGCAATCTTCTCTTGGGAATGTTAATTGATGAATGCTTTTTCAACACATTTTGATTGCATCTCCGTAGAATCGTTACAGGCTTGATGAGATTTAACACTTAATTGTTTGCATGATATTGACCTGTTAGTCAGTGTGTAGTGCTGGGTTCGTCAGTTGATCCAGAAAGTCTTCTGTGCATGCAGGTTTCTCAGTAGACTGTTGTCTGTCGGACACTCTTTGGTTAAATTGTTTAACAAAAATCGACATCCACACAGACCTTCTCTGGATCACATGAAGAAGATGGATGTAGGAAAGCCTTTTAGTTTAGAAGAAGTCCAGTATCTTGGAGTCTTGTTTATAAGTGAGGAAGTGAGAGATGGACACTCTATCGGGACTGTTGTTGTTTCAAGAGAGCTGAGCCTCTTAAGGCTTGGTCTCATTTTGTGATATTGTGGTGGAGCAATTGATGTTTCTTGACTAGGAAGGGGTTAACTGAAGGCTATTGACTAGCATATTGACAGCCAGTTTTTTACCCTGAATTAATTGGCAAATTTACAGCATCGTCTTTGATTTTGAACTGCCCAACCTGACATCGACACTAAGCAAGACATTTGTTGTTTGTGACGTTCTTCAACATCCGGACGGAAAGCCTGGCTTGTCAGGCAACCAGTTAAAGTGGCTTGGTCGTTTAACTGGTTGGCAGGACCACGTCTCCTGGTTGGCCGGGGAACCCCTTAATATTCTCACAGAAGAGTTGAAGGTTTTCTGTGCACTTACTACTATTGTACTTACTTGTATCAATGTTGAAAGTTGGATAATTACAATGTATCTGTTACTCGATAATTACTTTATTAAAATGCTACAAATACATAACCTCTATTTACTTTGATTAAGTTGAATGATGAGTGTTTTTCAAACCTTTTGGCCTTCATTGTTACATACAATCACATTTTTGGTGATGTTAATTTCCAGGAAAATGATTCTCTAAAATAAACAAGCGTTTTGTCATGGTAACGGTGGTCACCTATTAGTGACCTGCTGTGCTGAGCAATTGGTAGGCTTGCTAAGACATAACTAGCGGCACAAGTGAATATTCCCCAAAGGAGAGACTCTTACATCAGCAGGATATTGCTTGGTGGCAAGATTCAGCTTGCCCTCGACGTGTTGCTACTGGTGATAAATGCCTCTTTTTTCTTTTTTTTGCTTCTGCCTTGAATGTGCAAGTTATACTACACTTGTTTGTTTATTGTTGCTTTAAGTTTTTGTATTAATGTCTAACTCAGTTTTCCCTTTACCCCTCCAGCGGTCACTCAGAGTCTTTAAACCAGAACTATCTGTTGGTCATCAGTCACCACGAGGCCCAGAGGGACTACAACCTCAACTTCCCTGGTTCACGAACCATTCAGGAGGTAAATATTCAAACCGCGATGTTGTTATTATGTATGTATATTATAGCCTATTTTCTTCTCAATACTTTCTTCCTAGAAATAAACATGTCAAAATGGATTGACCTCAATCGAACCAATCTGGTTAAATAAATGTTATATAATAATAATAATAAACTATTACATCAATGCATTTTAACAGTAAGTATAGCTGCACATATGCTGGTGAGCCAACCTCAATAATGACTCGCCTTGCTGAGCAGAACTATTCTAAATCAGATGTGTTAATGGAAAACTTCGGATCTCCATTTATATTAAATGGAATTGTGGTATTCAATAACTGTGTGTATGGTCTCTTCATTTCACAAACTAACAGGCTATTATGAAGGAGAAAAGTAACGCACAGCTCTTCCTCTCCCTACTGCCGATAGATTGATTTCATTTTTTAGATGAGGGATTTAACGTTATTTGATTATCTGTAGCAAGAAATGGAGACTGTCTATTCCCTTTGCTCATTTGAAAGTGAACAGTGGATTTTGCAGCATATGAAATATTTATCATCATTCAAATTGCACCCAGTCTAGTCCATCCTTCATTATTCTGTCGCATACCAATTAAAGTCTGAGTGTCTAAATCTCTCATGCAGAGGGACATGAGCAGTCGTACTTAATTCACTTGAGGTCACCTGCTGTCACCGCGCCGTAGAAACACAAGCTAGAGCTTCTCTATCAAGTATTGTTAATTCCCCTGCATTACATTCTGATAACTGGTGAAATATTAGAGGTGCACAACGGAATGCAATTCAGCGTTGTCAAAATGCTTTGTTCTGTCACTGTTGGCCTTTTTAAATGGAGATATTATTTAGACTTGTTCCTTTTTAGGCTTTTTGTATGCCTGGTTGATCCATGTGAAAGTAGAAATAATGTAAATTGAATATTTCTTAAGAACCTGTGTACTTTTTTCTACATTTTCACCATAATTTGGAATTAAATCAAATAAAAAGCAGAACGGATCAATCATTTTTATGATTTACGAAAAATAATCATCTTGCAAATCGGCGTTGCTGTGGATACATTTAAATTTAAATTGTATTAATTTCACTGAATGATTATATCATAGGACTTGTCAAAAATGTGGCCTTGTGACTCTGTTCAGTTCCGATTTTATTGATACGATGCACTTAAAGGTCACTTTTTGATCAAACCTGTCAAATGATGTTTTGTGCAACAAATGGTTTATAGACATAGTTACAAAAGTAAAATGTGTGATTGCAGCTTTGAAGGAGTAGCAGAATAAATGAACAAATGAAAGGATGAAACGTATTTTGAGTGTCGACTGCAGAGGATAGTAATTTTTATTTTAGTGTAAGGCATTCAAAAATAATAAACACTTCAAATAATTAGATCATTATACTCTGGATCTTAACTCGAATAGAGGGACTTATTTCCTGGATTTCTGCCCTCACCTACTTCACTCTCTCATATGTCTCCTCCTCTCACTCTCTTTTGGGGCAGATGGTTTTGATGAGCACCCACTGTGAACCTTAAGTGTTTCTGCTGGGATTACAAACACAAGGGAGGGTCCCCTGTGGTGTGGGAGGGGAAACCATCATCACAGAAAGCAAGCATCGTACTCTTGACTTGGCGGGGGTGCTGAAAGAGGCCACAGGCAGCGGCTATCGGACAATGTAGGCTTTCAACAGGCCTTCGTGTTATGGTCTTTACCTTACGCATGCTTGTCTTTAGGCATCACCAGACCCCCTGTGGGGAAAATGAGGCACAGGACTTTAACCTGCCTTTGTTAGCCACATATTGACTGTCCTTTATATTTAAACTTAACATCTCTGTAGGGTCATTTCTCCTAAAAAGTTGAGTTATTTCTGCACATAATCTAGAGAAGACTGGTTTTAGTTTCCAATTTAATGTTACAATTATTATACAAGGATTATAGTGCAATTATATTCATCAATTATTGGTTATATACGGAACATTCTATTGTGAGTTACTGGTATTATTGGCAAAGTTTTTGGCATTTTAAAGCCAGACTCCATTGTGTGTAAACTGTGTCCAGTTACAGACGCATATGGAATCCACTGAACAGCCCCTTTCCTTCTCTACTCTCGTTTTTTGTCTTGGCTGAAAACCAACGGATGGTTCCTGAGTCTGCATATCAATGGGAAAAGTCCTATCTTCTTGTTTGTCTTTGCCCAAAAGGCTCTGGCTTTGGCTTGTGGCTCTCAGGGAACTGCCCTTGCCCCTCCTGTTCTGTCCATTCGTTCTCCATCTTTCAGTGTCCCTTCTCTACACTCTTTCCCCCCCCTCCATATGTAGAGAAGAGGCTGGCGTAGAATGTGATTGGCATAACAGACAAGAGCGGGGATAAGTTGCTGGCTATCCTGCAAGATAAGCTGAAGTGCAAATGTTTGCCAGGGAAGTAGTGGGTAGAATAGGGATTGCTGCCTGGTCCCAACTTCTCCGTGATCAGACCAGTTGTCCCAGGGATTTCCCCCCACCCCCTTCTCAGGGCTAGTCCTGGGCCTCATCCCCACTCTGCAGCTGGGGAACATATAGGGACCAAATGCTGACGGGACCACAGAGATGAGAAAAAGAATGTTTCGTCTAAAAAGGAATAAAGGGAAGGCATCTGGTGCCTTGCGGAGAGGAAGAAAGGGAAAAAGAGAGAGCAAGCTTGTGACTGTTAAACGGAAACCTTTCCTTCGCTTTGATTTGCTTCCAGTCAGGGATTCCATGCCATTGGCATTTCCAATGATTGGTTCATTAATTTTGCTCTGAAGCATATTGCCCACTTGCACCTCAGCTCAGTGCGCGCCACGGCACAGCTGTCTCTCAGACCGGCTTCTTTCACATCATTTTTAATGTCGGCTTTGCATGTTTCTTCAGCCAAATCAGAGGCCAGAACTCGGTTTGTTTAAGTCATTAATTATAGATCAATAAACATGGCAATATGTTAACAGAAATCCTCGTTGATGTAAGTGTGTTTAAATTATTTCTCTTCTGTGATGTAAAATCTGGTTCCTTATGATTATTCCTAAAATGTGTTATTGAAAGGGGTTTGAAATGTGTATTACATTTATTTTATTTGTTATTTTAAATATCGATAGTGAGGAGTTAACTTCCTGCCCCCTGTCTGCCAATGTAACGCTGACAGACAGGGGGCAGTATAACACAGATCTGTTTTCAAGTTGCTAGATTCTACTAATATGAGCACGAAGGATTTGCTAACGCCAAAAATTATCATCTCTCTGAAGTCGCTATTTAATAACTTTTACACACATTTACTGACACTGTTGGTTAGTTTGTATTTATCAGTGATGTTAAGTTGAATGGATGTTTTTCCTGCAGATATTTTTGCAGGTGGGTAGGTCAGCTGTGTTGCTGGTGTTGTCTCACTGTGAGCGAGATCAAGTTGGCCTTTCATTTCACTGTCCATCTCTTCTTTTCCTTCTCACCTCTCAACCTCAGTCTCTGGGTGATGGGCGTCAGTTTGTTTTTTCTCCCAGGCAGTTTTAACCTCTGACAGCAGGCTGTTCATTACTAGTGTTTATGCCTTCCTATCTTCCCTTCTCCCCATCTATTCATCAGCTGGCTAGGCGGTCACTCAAATCCCTGTGGTCCGGCTGGTCAAACATAGATATTACACTCTGTAATAACATTGGCCACCCGCTCTGACCCTGGACGTCTATACTTGCCATGGTCTATCCTCATAAGGATGGCCACTTAGCACCCTGGAGTGGGAAGGACAAAAGAGACAACACACAGACTCATTTCCAATCGACTTTTGGTCGTGTTTGAACTGTCACTTTATTGCGTTCCCTGTAAATACAAAAGTGAGGTGTGTGTGTGTTTCCCAAAACGGCTGGCTTTAATTTAATATAATTTTAATAAAGTCCTTCATAGTTATTGGTTCTCCGAGTTAAAAAAATATATTTCAGAGTTCCGTAGTTTAATTATCTAAGGTCATTTTGATGTTAAGTAATGAAGTTGTTGCCTGCATTTCAATACGTTTATATTTTTCTTATTTAAACCAATATTTCTTAATATGATCTATTACATTTGATTAATTGTTTAGAGTAGAAATGCATTGTAGTTATCAGTAACTATAATAAATAAGAATGAATGTATGAAAGAATAAATGGCTCAAATATGCTTATTTTTTATAGCCCAAATACAATTTGATACGTTTCCGAGTAGGAAACTTATGTTTTTAATAAATATAGTTTATTTTTCTCAAACCTACCCCAAGACAAGATTCCCAGTAGTGGGAATATTACCAGCACACCACCTGAGATATTTAATCTCAAACAAACTGAGATTTAAATCCTTTAATTAAATATAACCATTGTTAGTATCATTACTAATAGTCAAGCTTAATCAAAGTAAAGTAATATACATTTCCATCAATGTCTTTATACAGTAGCCTTCATGTCAAGTTGCTTCGTAGACGACTGCCTCAATAGTCTTGACGGGTCTGTGGTTTTCAGTCGGCCTGCTGCTTTGCCCAACATTGGCTTTGACTTTGTGTTTGTAGCATTCTTTCGGTTTCCACATCTATGAGCAGCAGGGCTTCATGTGCTCAAGGATCTATCTTTCTACCGTGCTCTCTACAAAGTTAGGCTTTGCTTGTAGGTACTGGGATCTGGGCTCGACAATGGACTGTTTTCTCAGCATCAGTGTCCGGTGCTGTGTGCCCTGCGGCACAAATGTGCCAAAGTCCACGACGGCTAGCGCTCAGACGCCGACGGACTTTGATCATCTTTGTCTAGCGCACATTAGGCTGGCGTTGGGGATTTAGATCAGCGGTTTACTGCTGGGTGTGATGGTGGTGCTGGATGAGACAGACGCTGTAGGCTGCTAACTGTTTAAAAAAAATTGAATGTTATCAATTGACTCGGATTGTGAGTCTGCGCACGCATGGAAGAAGAGAAATACTGTTCATTTCAGAACGTGGAGCTGTTGATGCTGGCATTAGCTCTGGCATCTGAAGAATTCTGAAAACACAGGAGAGATTTTTTTTTTCTCTCCTCCACCGTGTCTGCCTAGCTCTTTCTAAACCTCTTCCTTTTCCCACAAAGCTCAGGAGGGTATAGTTTAGTGCGTACTCGTGCTACCTACGGTTATTAATCAGTCAAAATGAAGTTGTGTAAACTGTGTATGCACTGCCGTTAATCTGTTGTTTTGTGTCTTCTCGTATAGGTGAAGAGGAACGTTTCAGACTTGACGAACATCCCTGTTAGACATCAACACTGGGAGGGTTGGCCTGCATCAGCTTCGGATGACTCCGTAAGAACAGACACACACACAGACACAGACACTTGAACACACACTTGCATAGTCACAAGTTTTGATAAATAAGCTCTCAACAGAGGTAAAACGGACCGTCCTCTGGCTGAAGAAAAAGGATAAAATCAATTTGTAAAAATGTCAAAATCCAAATATTATTGGTTTAACTGTTATCTTCTAACGTTTATATACAAAATAAGTATGAATTAACCTGCTCCATAGACTCATTTCAGAGTCGTACTGAACCATCCATGAGTCGTAACTGGATGGATTGCAAAAGCTCCTGTTGCTGTCGAGATAAAATAATCTGCCAGAGGTCTAATGAAGACGTCAAATGCAATTTGGTTTTCTCGATCCGCCTTCACTCTTCATTGAGTCCTCCTGACCCTTGCACAACCCTGGGTCCTTCTTCATCCCATTTATCCCTAACACAGGCAAGCTGATCGCAACCGGCCAACGTACGCAACCTTAAAGATCCTTTGACCCCTTTGTCCAGCCGGCCTTTATCAGTGTATGTGTTCCCATGCTACTTGTATGGGCTGGGTTATCATGCTACATTGCAAAGCTGTTGAGCATACATTCTGTCGTTAACCCTTCGCTTTCTGTGTGCTTTCAAGTTATTGTGTTCGTCTGCCTTTTTTACAATTAGTTTCCCAATCATAGATCTTCCTCCTTCCTTATAAACTCACAATCACTTTATCTGTGCTGACAAAATATATAGCTTAATATTATTAGTAAGTATAATTATTTGAGAGTGTAAATTGACATTAATTGCTTGGTAGAACTATATTGACATCAGAATAGTTGGGTGAGTAATGGGCCTTTATAATGGATCAAAGATTTTAGCAGAAACAATCCAAATGTCTCAAGTTACTGACTGAGAAATCCAGGGAAATGCTACAATAACTTGTGTTGGCGGCCAATATTTCAGTTAGGATCATTAGCCTGATCTCCTCTTGAGGTTTTTGCTGAAATACATGACATGGACTGAAGTCCAGAATGATCTACTCGTTTAAGCATTCACTTAAAATATAAATCCAAACATAGCAAAAAAATAATCGCCAGACCAACTGCCCTAATTTGCAAGTGTCTTTTTTTTCAATAAAGCTATGATCCTGAGTTCCTTAAATATGTGAAATTGTTATTGTCTCATCATCACTCTAAGAGATTAATCTACCATTCAGTGCAACTGGTACTCAAGTTTCATGTCAACCTGCCTGATACTTTCTTCTCAATTGTTTCTTTGTTTATTGTTTCTTGAACCTGGAATTGGATGTTTCCTGTTCACCAGGTTTGCACTAGGGCTGTGTCTTGGCAAGACTCTGGATGCTTATCAGGATACAGGGGCAATATGATATATTGTGATATATTGCGGTACTGTAGGAACCAGTATATACTGCCAGAGTACTTAACGCTGGCGATGCAGAATTTACATTCCGCATGACTTGAATGCTTTAATTCGTTTTGTAACTAAAATTTTGGTCCAAACATTAGCTTTTAAACCTGTTGGATTCCACCATATCCTCTCGCCCTGATCCTTTTGCTGTCTATCAGCTACCAGTTTAATTGGAACAAAAAAAAAATCAAGGTGTGAATATTTCCATTTTAATTTAAAATATGTAAACTGTATATTCAATTGTTTTGAAAATAAATCGATAAAGCGCTGTTGAATATCCATACAGTATAGTGGTTAAAGAACAAGGCAATATATCGCCACATCGACATTTTCTAACACTACTAGTCCGACTAGACAAGCTGTAGCTGGTATTTAGGCCCAATGAAGTCTTCTCTGCAGAGAAGTGGCCCAAAACCATAATGTTTCCATCCCTGTGCTTCTCAGTGGGTATGTTTTTTTTGGGGCGCAACTCTGCGTTCTTGCCTTCCAAACAAGGCAAGTGCCGTGTTATGGATTTATCTGACCACTTGACTTTTTACCAACACTCCTCTAGGTCAGATGGGCTTTGTCCAACTTTAGACAGGCCTGGACATGTGCTGGCTTAAGCAGGGTACTGGAGGATTTTAATCCATGAAGACATTGTAAGACTTGTGTTACTTTGGTCACTGATCTCTTCACGTCATAGACCAGGGCTGTTTTTTTTTTTTGCACAGTTGCTGAGATCATTTGTACCCCACAAAGAGAGATTTCACACGGAGCCATAGGTTAAGGGAGATTGTCAATTTAATTTTTCCTTATAATTGCTCCAACAATAGTTACTCACCAAGCTGCCGCCTGTTATAGATGATTCCAGTCTGATTCCAGTCTTGTGCAGGCGTACAATCATGTCCCTGGTGTCCTTAGAAGGGTCTTTTGGCCATGTTGAAAATGTTGCCGTCTGACTGTTTAAGGCTTTTGTCTTTTGTACAGATAACAAGTTCAAACCAGTGCCATTTAAACTGGCAAATAGTCGAGGATAGAAGAGCATCTTAATGAAGAAGTAATGGGTCTGTGAGGGCCAGAATTCTTGTTAACTCTGCACAATTATACATTCCTTTGAACATTTTTTATTTACCTTCTGCCGCCCTCAAAGTGTATCTATGATGAAGATTACATAGCTCATCTTTTTTTAGTGGGACACCTTTCAGAATCTGTGACTACAAAATACCATTCTATGTTTTGAAGAAATGCTTCACGGTGTATTGTTTCTTCCCTACCCTTAAACCTCCCTCCGTATTTGTTTTTGACAAACTGCTCTTTCCTCAACACCTAAAATGATTGACAGGCTATAGCACAATCTTATTATATTTAGCCCATCTGTTTGAAGCCCTCAGTGTAATCCTTTCTTCCAGCCAGTAATTGCTGACATTTATGTAGTGTTTCATGGTGTTTGCTAATGTATTAATGCAGGGAGCCTTATAGGTGCCTGCCTTGTAGGCCATCACCCTCTTCATTTCCCCGCTGGCATTAATGGAATCCTCCGTTACGCTATAGTGGCCTATGGTTTCAACGGTTTATTGTGGGGAGCCTGTGTTTACCATGGCAACGTGGCTCAGAAGTACGCTCGGAGAACCTCTCCCTTGAGTGATTTGATGCCTTTCAGTGACATTCAACGCCAAGTTAGTCTTTTTCATTTTCTCTCTTGCTTGTTGGTAAAGCGACTGTCTCGGCTTATGAAACCCATTCTTCAATATCGTGCTGATAACAAATGAAGGGGTCACGAGGTAAAGAAAGGGACTATTTTAAAATGAAAATTAGATGATTACAGTTTTATGTTTTAACGATAATTACTGCCATGTGATTGGTAATGAGTACATTTGACACCGTTGCTGTACATATACCACACAGGAGTTAAGAGCTTGGATGTCAAAATCAATACATTCTTTCAAGTATGTTTGGAAATCAATCGCCTTATTGATCCGCTCGGCAACACCTCTGCCTCTTCACTTCCATGTGTCCTCTCTCTCGTACCTCTTCATTCGAGTAAACATGGTCGTAGGTGCTACTTGTTGTAGGGTTGTGCTCGCCGTCGCTGCAGCTGTCGCTAGCAATTATCTCACACTCGCAGCCAGACATCTAATCCAAACACGGCCTACACAAGAAAAGAGAAAAATGAAACACAGAAAGAATGATGGGAGAAAAAGAAGAGTAGAAAGAAGGGGGGAAAAAGACTTCAAGCATGAGGAAAAGCAAAGAAGGGTTTTGCGGAGAGAGAAAATTCTTTCCCCTTTATCAGTCTTGAATGCTCGGAGCCTCAATGCAAGTGTTAATTAAAAGAATCCAAAAAAGAAGAGCCAGTTCCTTTTGTCTGGAGATGTGAGGCAGGGCAGTTTTGGTTGGGGCGGGGGGGTTAACCTCATCACCTCACCCTCGTGCCCTGCGGTGCTTCAGCGTTGTTTCCACGTTTTACCACTGAGCCGTCAAGCTGCACTTGTGTACCTCAACATCAGGAGAAGCCATCGGGTCAAAGTGAAGGAGAGGATTGAGAGGCACTCAACAACTCATTTTCTCCCCTTAATTCACCTCCCCTCCTCGCATCCATGTCAGCCCGGACCCTTCAGGGTGTTTTTAAGAGGGGAAGTGATCATCTTCATTTATACACACTTGGGCCCTTAGACGAAAAGCCTCTTTTGTTTGTCGTGTGAGTAAAGGGTTTTTGGAGATCTTCTTAACGGCCACTGGTAAGATTCTCACGTTTGATTGCCACTCAATGTGGGATTTGACAGGAAAGACCTCGGGCCATTCCTTCACTGTGTAATGGCAAATATGTTCAGTTGTTCTCAGTGGCGAAGAACGAACTAATAATACTATAGTTATTACAATATCTATAAATTATTTGTGTGCACTTGTCATTTATATTACATAATTGCAAGTGACTTGTTAAAAGTATCAGTTGAGATTTGATGGATTTATTAAAAAAAATGATTGCAGAAAGTAAATGCTTCTTTTAAACCTGAAACGTGACTCCAAGTAAGACTGGTTGTCACGTTTCTTCTGGTCTGTATAGATGTTTTGAAGCTGATTTGTAAATTATACTTTCATTGTTTTTTTTCTTCTGGTGATGAAACGGAAAAAAAAAATACTAATATTTCAGGCGATTCACTGATTTCACCATTTTTTAAATTACATATCATTGCCTGTGCTCAGTTCTCAGGAAATATTCTGCACATACAGTGTGAAAAAAAGCTCTTAAGAAATGCAAAAATAATGTTTTGATATTTTATCTTCTATTATTTAGCAGAGTGCTTACCTATGTTCTAAATGCACTTGGTTAGATACTCATCTTGATTCTTTGTGATTTGCGATGTGTGCCTCTTAACGGCAACTGCCGTCTCTTACAAATATTCTTATGTTGCTGGCAAGGTTGAGTGATTTCTCTGTTCTGGTCAGCCATTGAAGTGGAGGCTGGCGTGAAGATCTTTATTTTAAGAGGGACATAGAAACTCCCTGTGGTCTGTAAAGGCCTTTTCAGACTCAATTGGCGTTGCATGTAATCGTCTCCTTATTCAACTTTCACCAGCTGCTCTTTGTGTGTCTTAGCACTTGACAATGGAGCAGATCACGGGACCTTTGCAAGGGGACGAGTAACTTCTCTGCCTTTTATCTTTTCTCGCCACTGTGCGTCAGTCAGACTCGCTCTCCTGGAAAAGTTTCGCATTTATCCTTAGATAAAGGCCTTTGATATGAAATGGTTACTCAATTGTTCAATTTAACCTGTAGAGTCTAGAAAACATCTTAACTCTGTTTCATTCAGTTACACAGTTGTCTTTGTTTCACAGTTCAGTCCTCGGTGTGCAGGTTGTCTGCAGGGATTTTGTTGGCAGTATGAGCTGTAATTAGTCCCTACTGAACTAATATTTTGATTCCTGGCCTTGGGTTTGAGAGATCATTAGTCAATTTTCATCCAATTTACACTCTTTTAATACCCACGATTATGGGATTTAATCTTGGTTAGTGCCCCTTTTTATGGGGAAAAACAACTTACTTTTATTGTTTAATCCCAAATATTATTAGCTTCTTAAATATGTTTTAGTTGAACTGAAAACATAAATTACTTCTAGATTAAAAGAAAAGGTAAAGGTTTTTAATTAATTGGGTCATTAGACTGTGAAAAACATGTCAAGAAGACAGCTTCTGTCTGTAGTGGGCACTCGCCTTTCCCACTGATACCTGATACAAGACAATTAACTATGTACAGGTATATTTATTTTTTGTTACCCTAGTTCACTCTGAGGACTTTAACTGAATGGAATTTGGGTCAATGCAATCAGAACATTTCAGATTGTTGGACCTCATCACAACAAAGCCGCCAATATCAATTTCAAACTTAGGCGGGTACAATTAGCTGAGGTCTCACAAACAATGCTCCTGTGCCAATGTAGTGTCAATAAAGTTGTAAATGTTTTATGTTGATGCAAAAAAAAGTCTACCATGGCACAATATTGTTGAGCATTTGCAATTTCTGTGCTCGATCCATTCATTAAATATTTCATTTTTTTGTACCTGAACCTTATTTTCTGTCATAGATGACGTTAGCTGGCTCTGGGATCAGCTATCCTTGCCATCATCTCCGCGTTTGCCGGAGAAGCTCGCCAGCCAATGCCCAGGAGCCTACAGAAGAGGTAAGTTTACTGAAACACATGAAAGAAAATGAAGTCTAACATTTTCTCTACAGTGTGCCGACGTCCATATGGTCAGTGACAGTGAAGGGGACGATTTCGAGGACGCATCAGATTTTGTCGTAGATGATTCCGAAATGTTTGGAATGGGTTCTTCCACCTGTAGGAAAGCACCAATGAGTATGTACTATGAATTACTGAAATTGAACTGTGTGCTTTGAGTATGGTTTAGGAATTGTTTAGATGTAAACCTATTTCTTTCTGTGTACAGTGCCAGAAAACAGTGAAAATGAAGCTGATGCCTTATTGCACTTTACTGCTGAATTTTCTTCAAGGTGAGAAATGAATTTTAAATAGCCGTATAACGGTGTGAATTGTGTTTACATGTCTTTTTTTTTCCTAAAGGTATGGAGAGAATCATCCAATGTTCTTCATTGGGTCTCTGGAGGCAGCATCCCAAGAGGCCTTCTATGGCAAAGCCAGAGAGGTATTTTTTACAGTTTAACTAGAGGTTTATTAAAATTAAAACAAAACAAGGAATTGCTCACATTTTCTGTTTTACACCATCACATTTAAACCTTAGTCAGTATATCTGTTTTCAAAGACATCGCACATTCTTCACTCATTCACTGCCCTTTAATAACACGCCAACCAATTGACCGCTTGTGTGGATTACAGCTTAATTGATCTGTGCAACACAGAAGTTGTGAGTTTCTTTAAGTAAGAGCGGGAGGTGGTAACATTACTAGATAGCCAGAGACAGATAAAACTATGCACACTAAATGTGTATGTATTTTTAAACTGGATATTGTTTTGTTGTTTAAGCGCTTTGTGACCCTGGTCAGTGAAAGGCGATGTGCAAATTATTTACTTATTATCACAAAGTGAGCGAAGTTCTATAAGTGAGTAATATAAGAATGGATTATTAGAAAAATCTTTGTTTTTTGGGTGCACAATTGTATGGTATTTGTAAAACGTATTGGTCTATGAAACTATAGACCTTAAATGGTTTAAGAAGCGATCAAGTTGTTCCCAAACAGCTGAGAGAGATTGTCTCTCCACCATTCCTGGGTCACCTCTGTGGTCTCCAACAGGAGGGACATGCCCTGAACACCTCACTAGCATGAATGTCTGGGAGAAATCCTTATCAGCCACCAGTTGCTGTTTTCACACTAGTTGGATAAATGTTCCAGTGTGAGCTGACTGGTCACAGACAGGTGATACCAATAGGACCACATCTTCCACAAAAAGTAGTGACCTAATCCTAAACTCTCCTAACTGGAGCCGCTCAACGCCTTGGCTGTGTCTAGAAATTTTATCCATAAAAGTATTTAACAGACGGACACAGAACGACACAGGAGGCGTCATAGCTCAGATGGTAGAGTGGTTGCCTGCAGTCCAAAAGGTTGCAGGTTCAATCCCAGCTCCAGACAAGCTTGTGTCGTTGTGTCCCTGAGCAAGACACTTTACCCTGATTGCTCCTGATGGTAGACTTGGCGCAGGTGTGCAGCCTACTCCCATCAGTATGTGTGAATGGCTGTCAAAAGCACTACCGAATTTCCCCTTGCGGGACTAATAAGGGATTCTAAAAAAAACTAAAAAAAACCTTGCAGCAAAGAGTATTATACGCAAACTCGGTGCCCCTTCCGAGTATAAACGTCAGAGTGGAAAAGTGTCTTAGTCTCCGTCCCTGCCATAGAGGTAACATTCTATGTCCTTAGAGCTAGCTTCTTCGGCTGCCTGGCGCACATAGCACCACACCCCACGGTTGGTGAGCCCATTGGACCATCAGGTGCTCTCTGTTCAAGCCCCACCCCCACGCTCGCCACTCCAAGAGTGGGCCATCCTGAACCCACGCCTGGGCAAGCGAAACTGGGTTCCATTTTCTTTCTTAATCATAAGGGGTTTTAAGTCTGGTCCCTCCCCATGGACCTGTTTGCATTGGGCGACCCTACCAGGGGCAACATAGCTCCTGGGATCATTGGGACACACAGACCCCTGAGCCACGTTAAGGTGGCAGCTCGAGGAGAAGCAAATCACTAAGCAAAACACCAAATTTGATGAAGTGTTTCTGAAGGTGTGTCTTGGAGGACTGTTAAGATGCACTCAATCCATCCTTAATGAAAATGCTTTGGTCTTCAGCGCTGAGCTGAACTCTCTTGGGGATCAGTGGTTAGTCGGAGCATCCAGAAAATTGGCCACCCATCACTAAGCGCGATCCTCACTAAATCCCCGTCAACGCAGTGGTTAATCACTCTAACCCCAGCCTCATCGACTCTCCACTCGTCCCCTCCGTCTGCCACACACAAAGGCACATCAAAATTTAAAGCTTACTTGAGAGGGATTTATCACCGCTTAGTATCACTTTAAAATCCAGCATTTATCTTCCAGGTTCCGGAAAGTACTTTATAGAAAAAAAAGTTATTCTCTGTATCTTATTTGAGGCGAGTAACGGCCGTCTATCATCTCTTGATAGGAAAGAAACAAATACCATGGATATCATTATTATGTTTATTATTATAAATTATTATTATGTATGTTAAGTTGTGTACTATTATTGATCGCATTTCTGTAAATTACCCTCAGTTTTCAACTGACACATGTAGATCTGCTGTGTGTGGCCTTTGATATGGAAGTCATCCCACTGTGTCCCACTCATTAGATGTGTCATCTGAGATGTTCATTTCGCAATGTTTGCTATTCCAGGCTTAGCTGTAGTCCATGCAACAACACTGCCTGGACTTGTTATCCGATGTTTAATTAATTTTTTCCTAAAGCAATGATTCACCTCTGAAGCGTGCTTCATTTAGAAGAGAGTGTATTTAATGTTATTTCTATATATATATATACACACACACACACACACACACACACACACACACACACACACAGTTTTTTGTTTTAGTGTTTCACTGATGGCATTTAATTTCTACTTGAAAATTGACTTGTGCAGTGATCCTGCAAGTCTCTGTTGGGAATACCAGCGCAATTGTTGAATCATGGAATTTGTATTGATCTGATTATTAATTAATAATTGTGATGATATTGCTGAAGTCCTCTAAAGGTGTATTTAATATAAATATTTTTTATCAAACCATGATTCAGTTAAAATGTTTATTTCTACAATATAGTTTTTTTTTGTTGTAGCAACAACTTCAGTGCCAGAACTAAGAGGACTAAAGTACAGCAGTGCAGTACTTCCTACTTCTTGTTCGAATGTATTGCCAAACCCCTTTTAAAGTAATTCATAACAGATTAAACTTGTGATGTGGAGATGCAAGAATAATCTTAAAGCAACTTTTTTCATTTTCCAGGTTGGTAAACTTTTCTTTACAAACATCGTAATGTTGCAAGAAAGCCATTAGTTCCCTCTTTTCACTTTTCATCTCGGATTAGTCTAAATCACATGGTGGAATAAATGTCAAAATTTAAAAAATGAGCTCTTTAGAAAGTATTTTTTCGAACATACATTTTTGTTTAAATGTTGTTTACTGAAAACTTCATACAAGGTTCTCTTCAGCTAATATTAAACGCTATACAAAAAGTTACCAAATTGCTTCGTAGAAACATTTCTGTCCATGCGATTATTGGCCAGAATGGTAACAAAGCTCTTTGAGTGAGATACTTATTTAACAAGGAATATACATTAAAATGAAGATTTGTTGGGAAGCATATAGAACCCACATCGGTTGAAAGAACACGCACACATGTAAACCCAATCGCATGTCAAGCTTGTGAACAGGTGTGAGGAAAAGGCTATGGGGTCACTAACCAGCTCAGGTTAGACCTAGTAATTTACCCGAGCGGGGATTTGCTCCTTCCTGCTAAGATGGCGATACAAAAGGTCTGACTTGAAAGAGGAGAGCATGAAGGCGTACAGACGGTTCGATGAAGATGACGGTGTCCGGTGAGCCAAGATACCAATTTTGATGGCTCTCTACGGTTACTCTAATAGGGCATGCAGGTCCGAGGTGCGAGTCTTCCACTTGTGGGTTCAACAAAGTCATATTTATGAGTCTGTGTATAGGCCTTGGAATGTCAATGTTTGATTAAGTGTCAGATTTTTTTCATGTTTAAGACTCCCTCCCCTCACACTCATTCCATTCTCGAGACTGAATTGGCTTGTCTTCTCAGCATGAGTGTTTAATCTTTTCAGGGTGTTGAATCGCCCCGTTGAATGTGTCCCCGGCTACTTCTCACTAGGAGCCTCGGAGATTATTCTAAAGCACTAATCGTTGAGCAAACACAGCAGTGCTCTCCCATCCCTATTCTCTGCAGGCCACAGTGTAGCACAACTTCTTTCACTTTTCCTTATTTAAGCCCTGTGATTTTTTTTTTTTTTTTTTCTATCCCTGTTAGTTGCCAAGAATAAAGCTCCTGAGAAACGCATCCAGTCTCATTTTAAACATAGTTAGGCCTACTTACTTAATGCTAAACCCTTTACAGTTAGATATAATTCCCGCTTCATGGAAAATTTCATAACAGGTCTAATGAATTAAATGATGTTGGAGAACCCTCTTCAACATCACAACTCAAAACCCTCCTCTCCATTTTTATATCTAAATTTATTCCAAAATAACATGTCCTTTCATTTAAATACTCAAAACATCTTGTTTCTTTTGTGATTATGACTTGGTTCAGGAATATACAAGACCAAAGCATGGTCTAGGGACAGACGGCCAATAGAGTCTGTTTACTTCTAGTTACGACTTTTGTCTTATGTATATTCCGCCATTAATTAAAGTCATATTAGAAACATTTTGCTTCGTTCTGTTTTTCTCTTTCTTATTTTTTATGTTTTATGTTGTGTTACAACACTGGGAATACATTTTTCTAAATCTGATAATTGTTTTAAAAATAAAGCCTTTTTTCTGTTTGTTCCTTAATTAAAATAGTCTCATCTCATTGATCCTCACACATATGTGTAAATTCAAACAGCATTTTTTAGGTTGTATTTATATGTCGTCATATACTAAGACGTGTTTCTATAATTCTTTCGATTTTTCCCTCCTACTTAAGGTCCTTTTCCTCAAAGGTTTTCCATGTAATTAAGACGTATTCTCTTGTTGTTGCTAAGCTGTCGAACTTTACAACAGATGTGATCTCCAGGGACAACCATTTCTGTTTATATTATTTTATATCAAAAGAATTGACATGTAATTTTGGGAGCATTATGTCTAACATAGCGTTTGGGAACCTTTGTGATTCTGGTTGCATTTCTTTTAATTAGATTTTCAGATTCAGGCGAATTTGCCGGGCTTATATGATGGTGTCAATATCATGGGATTTGGAGCTTCGTCAATATTGTCTGGCCCCAGAGCTACTAACCTGTACAGGCTGCTGGCATTTGGTGTAAAATAAATAAAGTGATTTGTCTGTTTTGTTTTCTCCATATCTCCAACGCCTCGAAAGAACTTTTTATTTACACCATTCTTTATTTGATTGTATGTGCCATTCCTGGCCTTGTTTGTGACGGTGCAGGTCGAAGTGGTTTTGCTCCCCTGGCTTTCTTTTCCAATCTCCTGAGAGCAGAATACAAATGATGGGTTTCAGATAACACATTTACGATGCATGATTGACGTGTTTTTTAATGTGCTAGTAGGAATATAATTAACCCACTCGAGATTATGTCTATATTTTGATCCATTTGTTTCATTTTCTTCTTCAGAGAAAACTTCTGGCCATCTACCTCCACAACGACGACAGTGTCCTAAGTAACGTCTTCTGTTCCCAAATGCTGTGTGCCGACTCTATCGTCTCCTACCTGGGCCAGAACTTCATCACATGGGCATGGGATATCACTAAGGAAGCGAACAAATCCAGGTAGGAGCCATTTTACCTTAAGGGTATTTATTCTGAATCAATGCTCTGTTGCGTTCGTCATAGTCGTTGCTCTTCTGGTACAATTCCACAAATTCCATTTTATGTAATCTATCGTTACAATTCCATGAATGTTTGGTATTATTGGTACTTCATAAAGTCAGAATTTTAATAATTTCCGTGCAACTGTCCACAGAGCCATTCTTCAGCACTTAATATTGTCTTTAGTGCACTGTAAAGCTCTTGGGAGCAATAACTCAACCTTCCAACCCTACACGGCATACTTAATCCTAATGTTTTATTTATATGTGACTGTCCATCTGGAGAGGACGACTGCTCGCATAAATGCTGGCATTTCTCTCTAATGGAGAAGGTATTTTATATATTTCAGTGGTGTGTTTTTTTTATGGACGGTCAATTTAATCACAAGCTCTCCACATTGATGTTTGGCTGCAGTATCGATGTCTGTGTGATTATTAAATTCCAATTTACATTTATCACGCCTTTTAAAATTTTGGTTGTGTTATCGTTCTCATCATTATACATCTACTTCTACTCGGTACTGCACTCTCTTTGAGAGGCTCTGTAAAACGGGGTTTGTCATTCCTCTGAGGCTCCTGGGGTTCATTGAAACTCTAATCCTAATTTCCCATCTCTTTCCTTTGTAACTCACTATAACCTGTTCCCGTTGTTTATCATATTCTAATGCTGAGGAAAAACACTTGATTGTCATGTTTTGTTAATGTGTTGTGTGAACATTAGATCATTTTACTGAAGCGTCACTGCTGATCTTTTCTGAACAATTTAAACATTGTTCTTCATTGTCCTCAACTATTCCCTCCTTGCTCACCAGTAGGAGTCGATTCAGGAAAAAGGCCTGTCCTCACCCCCAACTGTTTTTTTTTTTTGAGGGAAAATCCCACCTTCACTCATTTCAAGCTTTCTTTTCACCAACCCCCCCCCCCATTTGCTTTTTTGCCCAGCTGAGCTTTTTTTAATTCACATAAAAAGCAGGCAACATCTGGAGCCTTTTAACACACACAGCAAGTCACAGCTTTGCTGCACACTTGTATGCACAATTTGTTTTTGTGTT
Organism: Callionymus lyra; assembly: GCF_982586985.1. Taxonomy (NCBI): domain Eukaryota; kingdom Metazoa; phylum Chordata; class Actinopteri; order Syngnathiformes; family Callionymidae; genus Callionymus; species Callionymus lyra. The sequence continues at coordinate 16,208,478 of NC_141819.1, forward strand.
CTCACGCTCTGTGGTTGAGCCAGAGTGACTGTGATTGACATGAATCTTGGTTTGCCAAACTGTCAATGTGCACCTGCTGCTATAGGAATGTGATTTTCTTTCTTTTTTTTCTTTTCTTTTTTTTTTGCAATAATGTTGTTCAGGATGTTATCTAACCTATAAAAAAAATTAAAATCTTTATCATTACCGACAACTGTCCCCACATGTCTCGTCTAACTATTAGGCCTCTGAAAAAGTATTTCAGTTTAATTAAGTTTATCAGTCAAGAACATTTTTTTTCTGATTGTTACATTAAATAAATAGTTTCTTAAGTCCATACTCCATATTTATTTGATTTCTTAAAAGTCTTTTATACAAGTTTTCTTTTTTTAATCAGAAGTTTGATGAATGATAGAAAGGATTGGATATGGAAAGCTTTCACTCACTCAGAAAATGTACTCTCATGAAGAACAGATCTGTCATTTGGCTATGTGTAAATGTTAATCTAATTTGATTGAAGGGAACATTATGTTATTATGAATGACTTGGTAACAAAATGTTTGGGTAAAACTAATCTGTAGTTTAATTGTCTTTCTTTTTAACACATTCACAACTGACTTGGAAGTTTAGAGATGCTTTCCAAAACATAAATGCATTATTATAATAAAGTATATTTAACAATTGAATCCTACTCAGGCCAATTAACCAGGGTCAATTTAAGAGTAGTCAGAAAGACCAGAAATAATATTGTTGCATAAAGAGTTGGGGTGCATTTAATATAATTTTTCCTTCCTGAAATCTAATATCAGTGAAATGTATTTATCTTTTATATACATAGTCATCTTTACCACTTTTGGGCAGGTTGTCTCAATACATTATTTCACATCTTGTCAATGTAAGGTCTCACACACTAGGAATAACTGGGACCCAAAGGGGTCTGAAATGTATTTTATTTGGCTCGATTATACTTCCATGCAACTGAGCTTTAAATTAAATTTTAGTGCCTGTGTTTATGTCTGGATGTCAAAATTTGTCAAATGGTATTTTTCTTGCATGATCGTGAGATTTCACGTGCGTTTGATCTGCTCGACTTCTCCTCTTGACATCTGACTTCCTGAAAACATAATTGACACCAATGGAGGACCAAATGTAGTTTTCAAATCCAAACATGTTCAGCTCGAGTCTGAAACACGGTTAACGACACAGTCGGCACTCGGAGCGTCCGGTTCCCAGACGAGCTCCGGTGCAGGTGTCTGCCAGAAATATTCCCTGCAGTGCTACTGTTCGAGTCTGACTCATCAGCTGCTCAGTCGTGCAAATGTCAGGTCCAACCATTCTTCACACTCCTCTTCAGTGTGATGAGATGTGAGCTGACAAACCAGGGAAACATTAACTTTTTTTTTTTAGCTGTCTGGATATGTAGTTTGAGGTGGAATTGTTGACAAATTGGTCGCTGTCAATCACATTGGAGTCTCAAACCCAAATTGGTTGCATGTTGCATGCAGGTGTTTCCTGCACAGGTCTGGTGAGGCAGACGACATTCTTGACCGTGTTATGTTATGGCTGGATGAGACTGGGCTGAAAACTTTTCACCTCCGAACATGAATTGGCTTGACTTTCTTCTGCCCTCAGGATCCTGGTTCATCACACAGTCATGTATTTTTTTTTCTCTCTTCCCAAGCAACATTACATTAAGGTGTAATATTGGGTTTCATTTTAATTTTTCTTTTAGTGCACAGTAGTGACTTCTTTAGTTTAGACTAAATAACTAAGCGGTTTGACTGGTTCTTGACAAGCGATTTAAGATAGAATTACCCTTCAAGTTGGTGTCTATTGTTCTCTCCGCCTTTTCATTACAGGTTAGAGTTTCCTTGTGAGCTTTTGTGATATTCTTCTTTGGACGGTGTCCGAGAGGGGGGCAAATGTAAGGACAAATGATCAGTGGGATTTCGGGTACCAGGCCTCTTTGAAGCCATGGGTCATTTGAAGTTCAGCTGGTTAAGGCACAGGAAGGCGTGTCTAATTATATAGCTGGATTCATTCCGAATTGCAGGTCAGAATGCTTGCAGAATAATGAACATTGACTACCAAAAAAAGCTTTTTTTTTAAAATAATAATGTAATATCGTACACACACCGACGTTACATGTTTCGTAAGTAGATGCTATGAACTGACAGTGTCCCAGGCCTCACAAGAAGAATCTGCCATAGAGTTTTGATAACAATTATTTTTGCCATTTTCTTCCTATACAGTTGCATTCCAACTAATAAACATGTTGTTGTGTATTTACTTCCTACCACAGTTAGTTTGTGACATTTATTTTAAAATCTAGTTTAAACTCTTATACTTATGAAAATGCAATTTTTCTTCACCTGACCACGTCTTCTCCCTCCAAATCCAAGCTTCACGTTTTAATGACTTTCACCCCCTCCTTCTTCAGGTGACCTACCATCCCTCCATTCATCCCCTTACTTCTCTCTTATCTGCTCCTCCTCCTAAAGTTATTAAAGTAGATCTTATTAAAAGGCAGGAGAAAGCTAATCTATATTTGCATTCACTCTATAGCAATTCATTAATATTATGACATTTACAGGAAGCTTGGCGGGCCCTCGCTGCCTGCTACCCTTTTCCCTCCTGGAAATGTTAATTTAAAAAGTTCTGTCTTTGTAATGGAATAAGAAATCCTCTTCTGCCCTATCAAGTCTTGGTGTCTGGTGAGGAATACTAATTCAGTTTTTGTTCCAATGGAGACGGCATGTCATTCTGATGGAATACGAAATGCAAAATTGGTTTTAAGTTCTTTAAATCCACAGCCGGTGTATCATTTATTTCAGCTTCAAGCCACACTCGCTTTTGCGTTTTTCCGCTTATGTGAAATTGTTTGTCTGTTTTAGTTGTGAATTAAAAACATCCATACAAAAATTGACATTTCTTCCGCTTTTTTTTCAGACTACTCACCATTTGTACGAGGCACTTTGGCAGCGTGGTGACACAAACTATACGGACATACAAGACAGATCAGTTCCCCCTGCTGCTAATAGTCATGGGAAAGCGCACCTCTAATGAAGTTCTAAACGTTATTCAAGGTAATGAAGTGTTGCAATGGATTATGTGACAGAAGCTTGGATTGAGTTGTGACTGGTGATCGTTTCTCTTATCAAGGCAATACTACGGTGGACGAGCTAATGATGAGGTTAATGGGAGCAATGGAAATCTTCACGGCGCAACAACAAGAAGACATCAAAGATGAGGTACGTGTTGGAATACAGGAATTACTTTTTCTAAATGCTACTTTATCAAAGGAAAAAACATTTTAGGGACTTAAAAAAACTTCTTGTTGGATTGTTTGGTTAACAGTTGATTTGTTTTATTTTAAAAGATGTACTGTTCATTTTATGTTTAATTATGATGGACCTTAAATGCATGAAAATGAGTAGATTTAAACTCTTTTTCGAGCTGATGGTTGGAAGTTATTGTATTGGGAACTGAATTGCCAATTGGATCATATCCAGCGTGCCTAAAGAATGTCATCTTTATTCAGATGGTTTTCTTAAGACCAGCTTATTTCCAAAAGAAAACAAACAAGCGTTACCATCTCAACTCTTAGGTTCTTGTTTACTGTGTAAGCTGACCAAAAGTTGTATTTACTTAAATTCTACTCTAGCTTCTGCTGCTTCATGTCTGTCATCAAGCTTTTTTTTTTTTTTTGCATCTATTGAAACAGTGGTGGAGTACTTTGATGCACGTGCACACACACGTACGTCCATATGTAGTATTTACCACATTCTCAGAAATGACAAAGAACAATAAAGCTCAACTAAAACATTTTTTTTGGGTTCAAGAGATATTCATTGTAATTCCAGTGAATGGTAATATTGCATATTTGTTTTTAAGGTCCAGTTTAGTTGCTTAGATCCCCCTTAACTTTATTGACAATCTTGTTGTAAGCGGGGTTTGAAGTGTGCATTTCCACTGAACCTCTCAGAAAATGTTTATAGAAAAAAAGATTCTAAACACCATTTTACAGCTGAGAACTGGGAAGAATATTATTTAAATATTGTATATATAAAGAACAAAACATTAAGGAGCTTTGAATGTGTGGCGATTGCAACAGACTTATTCTCTGGCACCTCTTTCGTCAGCTTTTTTTTCAGTTTGAAGGTGATTGTGTGTGAGAGATAGAGTTTGAAGGCCTCTACCAGCTGAATGTAGATGAAATCAAAAAGAGTTTTGAGTTTGTGCAATACCTTAAACTAAAGCTTCAGAACGTGGTACAATCAGAAACACAGTAATGTTTAATATTGCGACATTTAATTTGTTCAAAAAAAGGGGATACGATCACTTACTCGGGTCACATTTAATTAAAATGTAGAAATAAATCTCAGAATTTTGCTAAAAATATCTTATTTTGCTTTAGTTTTATTTGTGCTTCATCTTTCAGACGCGACAGCTGCCTTGTATTGTCACACACCCACATATTTCTTCCCGTGCTTTGTCTGCTCAGTGTATCTGTTTCCCACACTGTCGCATACGCCCTTCTGGCTCTCACTACTGTTTCTATATATAAGAAGCGTCGTCTGTATTAGAGTTTTGAAAATTCAGCATCGTCAGCCAAGCATACTTCTCAAAGTCTCGACTCATGCCCTTAAGAAAGAGAAAATGAATTGTTTTGGACATATTTCAGGTTTTAATCACTAATGAAGGACAAATGAAATCTGATGCTCTTCTCATTCCTGTGTAATGGTTTGGCAATAATTATGCATAACCGCTAGTGTTGTCAAACATTTTAGCTGTTTCAGACAGATATTTAAAGCTGGAAGACGAAGACCATTTTGTTCTTGTCACTTTAAATGTACCATATACCAGTCATTTACCTACTACTACAATTTACCTTGAAGGAATAATTTCCATAACAATATAAATCAATAACCCAAAGGTGTCACACGCTCGTGACACAAATGCATTCAGACATGAAAACAGACATTCCACCTTTGACAGACACCTTTGTGTCTGTCTATGAGGATTTGCAGCTGCAACATTTCCAGACTGTTTTAGAGCCTGATTTAATTGTGGGAGTTTTAAATATAATTAAAAGCAGTTAAATACTGTCAGAAAGTATCACTCGGATCATTGCGGAAAAAATATCTTCTCATCAGTGTGTAGACTCTCCTGGATAAGTAAGATTGTTGTTAAATATAAAACAAAAACCTATCTTGGAAGAAACCCTTAGGGAGGATCCAAGCTTGCCAGATAAAGCAAAAATGAAATTAAAAAACCACCGTCCTCCAAAGTAACAAATGAACAAGTGTGACAGTGCTGTTGAAAAACAAACAAACACAGTTGTTGTGAGACTTTCCACAGTTGTTTCTTTTATTACAAGTCTGTGGCTTTTTGCATTTCCAAAACTAGTTTAGACCTAATTTTAACAAATATTTGTACATATTTCTAGTGTGTCTTCCTTGTTGAATGTCCTGATATTGTATGCATTAATCCAACCCATGAATCTCTTGTACAACCATAACATGGTCCAAAACATTTAATTTCTTAAAATAAAATGGTTTCTTTGCGTTTTAACTTTAAAATTTCTGTCGTTCATCTTCTATAAGTGTGTGTATTTTTTTTTTCTTTCAGATTATGACACCAAATTGTTTAATCTATCTTTTTTCCTTCAGTGTATTGTATAATCTGACATCATCTGTATTTCCATGCAGAAGGATAAGAGTGAAATCTGATCTCATTTTCACAACAGGTTTTTTGTTGCAATTCTGAACTCTATTGAGTATTTTAAAAACAAAAGTTTGCTCGTTCAATGCTATATTTTTTTCATGAGCTTGTCATTCAATTTTTGTTATGTCGTCTTTAACGCTTTAATCTGTTGACCCGTGTGATCTGGTGGACGTCGGCTGACGTGAGGTTGTACACCTGTACAGGCAGTTTGTAGCCGAGGCTTTCTTTGCGTGACTGTTAGCTAACCAACCTTTGGCTCTTTTGTTCCCTCCTGCTATTCTTTTACAGTTTCTTTTCAACGTCGACCTATTATTCCATCCAAAAAGCACAAATGTATCCTTTGCATCGTCAAATTCAAAGCAACAATACACACTGTTCTGTTTTCTTAGCCACCGCTCAGTAGTGTAGTGGCCTTCAGATCATTACAATAAGCTTACATTGCCATATCCGGCCAACCAAACAGCATGAGCCCTCAGAAACCCAAAAACTAATGGCTGTGTGCTGTTCATACAATGCACGCTCGTTGGAGTCGTCATCTTTGTAAAGCACTCTGTGGTCACAGCAGGTAGAAAGAGAAAAGCCGCTCGTCCCCGTCCCTCTGTACAAACAGGAAGAGTGAACAAAAAGGTAAAGGCACAGTTATACTGAGATGAGGGAACATAAAAGAAAGTTGAGGTTTGGTCAATGACAGGTTGGTCCCAATAGCCTCCCCTGGTGCTACTCTTTCATACCTGGTGTTTGTATGTGACCTCTCTCAACAGGCTGCAGTTTCTTTGGTTCGGGTCTTTTTGGCTCCCACACTCCGAATGTGGCTCAGATGTTTTTGTCATTGTGTCTTTTCTTCTGCTCTCGCCTAATGGGCCTCCGCTCTCTCTTTCTTTTACTCCAAACAGGACGAACGTGAAGCGAGAGAGATGGTGAAGAGAGAGCAGGACGAGGCTTATCGTTTATCTCTAGAGGCAGACAGAAAAAAGGTACCTGGATTGATTTGAATCCCTTAATGAACCAAAGACGTTTGTCTTTTGATAAGTCATGTTTTTTTTTTGTACTGCATCGCATCTTTAATGTTAAATTGTTTTCCAATAAATATATAACGAATCAATTTTCCAAAAGGCCAAATATGAAGAGCATATATAAAATGTAAATAAACTTAACATTATGGCCAAATGGAGTTGACCTATTCATATTTTATCAAACAATAAATATTTTATAATATTTGACTAAATGTAATAAATACTTATAGACAATATAGTCTTTGTATTTTACCTCAACTTATTCCAGTGAAAAAGGTCTTTACATTGCAAGATAGTTGCTGGTGGACAACAAGCAAATGAATGAAAGGATCCTGTCATCAACTATTTATTATTTATTAAGTATCAACACAAAATTGGAAATTGCTTTATTTCATTTTTCAAATCAATTTTTAATTTTCAGTTTTGTAATATGATGCATAATGAATATAATGACAATTTCAAAAATTGACAGGTGCATAAAGACCATGTTTTTGTTAAGATTAATTCAAGAGAAATTGTAATTTGTCCGAAAAAGATGTATCGTGTTTTGAGACGAACGGCTTAGAGATGCATGACAAATCCAATGTAAGTAAGTAAGTAATTTTTATTTATATAGCGCTTTTCCAGACCAGGGTCACAAAGCGCTTAAACAACCAAAACAGTATTCAATAAAGTATGTACTTTAAAGGGCAAGATAAAACTGATAACACAACAGGAGTTCTAGAAAATCAAGTAAAAGTCTGAACGAATAATAATAATAATGTCATAAACGGTTGTCTCTTTGTACTGTATTGTGATTGTACTAAACCTTTTTTATTTACTATTCTAAAGAGAGAAGCCCAAGAAAGAGTAGAAGCCGAGCAGGTTCGCCTGGAACGGATGAGGAAGGAGCAGGAGGACGAGAAAGAGGTGAGAAAATATCCTGCTGACATTATACAAGTTGCCTCATTCATATACCTGTCAGAAATCTTTTTCCTGAGCTTAGTAAGCTCCGTCTTTCCATCTGCCTTAAACTGACTTTTTAATAATCACTCGATTGGATTGTGGTTTACAAGTCTGCCAATCATGAAGCGTGTGGCAAAGGTAATCCGGCTTATGGGTGTTTTAAACAGAAAAATAGAACCATCCTAATTACAGTAAAGCCCATCCCTTCAAATGGCACCTTACATACACACAGTAATCGTTGTGTTTTACAATGATGGAGCTCACCCGCTCGTATTGAAACCCTCGAGGACAAAAGACCTTTCATGTGCACAAACACACACAACCTAGGCAAACACATACATTTGCTTGAAAACAATTAATGTACGTAAAAAGCGGGCTGACACACATGCAGGCAGACACACTAGAAAAACAATAATTGACGGCACCACGGTTATAATACACTCTTTAGAAATACAGTGTAGTCCTGCGCCATTGTTTGCTCGGAGGCAGAAAACCTGAGGGCACTGAGACGTATTGGGTAACCTCGCTCCCTCGGGTGATTTGTCACTTAAGTTAAACAGAAAATAACAAAAGACCAGCGCTCTGTGTGATGAGTTCAGTCAAAATGAGTGTTTTAAATAACATCTTTAAATAAAGATGACGCGAGCTCTGCTTTTCTGCATTTTTAATTTGATTTTCTTTTTGTTTGTTTAATCTTACCTGGTCAGTTTTCATTTTTTTTACAAACATACACCTTTGTGGTTTTGCGTGCACCTTACATGTTTAACTGCACAATATAATTTGGAGATTACACACAGAGAATAACAGTTTTATTACCTCTTTTCATACATTTTTAACTGAACAGTATGTATTTATTATGAACAATGTAGTTCCTACTTGATTTAGGTCATTTTTTTGTTTTTTATTGGTGTTTGTTCGTGTCATTTGATCATTTTGTTTGTGAAATAACTTTTACTTATAGATGTAGAATATGTGTTTAATGACGATGGCAATCTCTTCGATTTATGAGGGGAGAGAGAGAGGGGATAAAAAAAATAATATTTTTGTGAGTTCTCGATGTCAATGTGGGTTGAATGTGGCTTTTGCAAATATGATGAAGTAAATCATATATTTCATGTTGCTCACTAAATCAGATAAAGTTGTAATATATATATTAAATAATATATTATTATTTGGAATGTTAAAAAACCAAATGGATGCCGTTTTATTTTTTATATTATACGTTTGTGAAAGTAATGTAACTGGTCTTGGTAACCTTTTTTCTAGTCAAATATCATCGTTATTGTCGTCTTATAATAATAATAATAGCATGTTCATTATTATAATAATAGCATGTTCACTATACTTATTGTGTGCAGCCACGTGCCACTCATTACCAGCTGCGTGTCTGCTTTTGTAGGGACGCTACTTCTCACTTCTGTGGGTGTTTGTGCTTGTGTCTGTGGTCTACAATCTTGCCTCTACCACCCCACACCTCCAGTCTGTTGTTTGCATGTGTGTGTGTGTGTTGTCTTGTCCCCGGGGGGCCCTTTACCTCAGTCAGCATCAGCTCTTACACCTGAGGGAGTGCATGTCGGAGTGGCACGCGCCCTACCCTGCCCACCCAACACCAGACACGGCTAATGAGCTACTGTTGTACACTCTTATGGAATATAATTGCATTATGTTGTGTAAATAAAGTCGCGTGTGTTGTCGCAGCATATGCTCCCAGGCCGGCCAAACAGGAACAACAAGTCATGGGGGGAGGAGGTGTGGGGGCAGCAGTTAAAAGAAGAGTGGCGCCCCAGGGAGCAGCTGAAACGCTGCGTTAAGAGCACAAGAGAGTTGATTTGCTCTTCTGCGAATTATGACAGTTGATAAATGTCTTTGTGCCAGAATTGCGTTCTGTTTCTCCCCCCACTCGGAAACTGTAAGACAGAATCAAGGCGCTCGATAAATGGTATTGGTTACTGGGGTGTTCTGGTGTGGGGGGGACTTGAGACAAAAGACTTCAAAAGACTCAATAACACTAAGAGAAAACTTGGAAGTCATCAATTCCTCTCTGTAGAAAGAAACCAGAGTTGATTCTGGAAAGACACATGGATACAAACCTTTGATACAAACCCAGATTCATTTTGGACACAATCAGAAACGTGGAAACGATCACTTCTGAGTTTATAACACAAAGCAAGAGACGCTGATCTGGACGATGTATGGGAACAGAATTTTAAGACTTGTAGGCCTGTTTCAATAACGTGAGAATGTGATGATGCAATGATCTCCGGGAGCGTCATTCGGGTCTGTCTCACGTCTGGTGAGCATGCCGTCATCTTCTGAACAGCCAGTGTTACTGATGTGTGGTATAGTTTTACTATGACCACAGTTTGAAGAGGCTCATTTTAATGTAGTTTCATTAGAGATGGTATTTCTTTCATTAAGAGTGACGGCAAAGTTTTAGGTTTTTATCTTCTATGATAACATTTTGGTTTCTTGAATAAACATCAATTATCAGAAAGTGATAGCAGTTATTTTAATAAAAAACCCAAACATATGACATATTTCTGTGGAAAAAATAAAGCGTCACAATCTTTTTTTAACATTTAACAGACAAGTTACGTAGTACTCCAGTTGTTTAGACTTATTATGAATGACCATTGAAGTGAGCAGTTCATTAGCAGTAACTAGTACAAGTATAAACGGTCTCATACATGGTTTTTGTCTGACTTCGGAATACAGATAAACTAACTTCCTTTCCCTTTTTTCTTCAGGCAATCCGCTTGTCATTAGAACAGGCCCTTCCACAAGAGCCCAGCGAAGATTCAAAAGAACAAATCAGCAAGTTGCGGATCCGCACACCGAGTGGAGAGTTTGTGGAAAGACGTTTCCTCTGCAGCTGTAAACTTCAAGTTCTCTTTGACTTTGTGGCTTCCAAGGGATTTCCATTCGACGAATTCAAGCTGCTCACCACCTTCCCGCGTAGAAATGTGAGTAAAATATTTTTTTCCTTAAAGACGAGTTAAAAAACTGACATCTCACTCTGGTTCTGTGTTAAAAGTCGAGACGTTTAACATCAACATCAACGTTTAAAATGAATTGGCATTTAACTACGGTGTATTTTTATGAACACAATATATTTAAGTAGATCGTTTTTAATAGTTCGAATCTTAAAGGAACTGTGCACTTATATTCAAGAAAATATTATAACTCCATAACATTTTTGAAACGACAAAGATAAAAAAAAGATAATACATATAATATACCCATATATTCAAAAGAATTGTTTTAATTAACAAAAACCTTTCTAAAATAACCTCTGTACAACATTAAACAATTTAAAGAATCATACATAAAATATTTATATAAAAAAAATAATATGGTGGTATCTTTACTTTTGAAAAAAAGAGTATCATATCTGGATATAATGTTTTTTATTATCAATCCTTACTTTTTCAACCGTACTTTCTCTTTAAATCTGCAAAACAAAAAAAATGCTTTGAAAATGTTGACATATTTCGTATTAAGCTTTATTCAGCAAGTCTTTTCCCAGAGCTGCAAATAACACGTTGACCTTGTTTGAAAGTTTCCCCTCAAGTCTCATTTCCTTTCAAATTGGTTGAGTTTGGATTCACTATTATTTTTCTGCAAAAATACCAGCCTGCAGATGCTATTATTTACTTTTACCTGTGCTGGGACAAATGAAGCCTCGTGTTTATCCAGCCACCTGTGCACACTGGATTCATGGCGAATATTAATTAGCATCAGTCCGCTGCGAATACAGTACTCTACGACGGCTGTTAGGATACTGTTGTTAGCAGTAGAGGAAGCAATCTCCACGGCGCTCGTCGTCCCTCAACCACGTTATTACAGGACGAGCAGTTGCCCTCCGTGATCCCGAGCTAATGAGCGCGGTTGAAACGGCCCTTTTAATTAAGACATGATGCTGGAAACAAAAAAGGTATTTCCATTAATCAAGTCACGAGTGTGTTAGAGAAGATGAGGTGAAGCTGCTGTGAGCGCGCAGGCTTGCCCAGACACAGGCGTAATGATACCACTTGGGCATAAACACGCCGAGCACACGCATACATGCACACATTAGCACGTAGCAGCCTCTTCTCATTTCGTCACAATCACACCCCCTTCCAAGACACGCGCAAATATTTTCAAGCGAACACATGCCCCCGTTCACAACTTTGTCACTTAAAGGATTCACAGTTGTCTCTTTCTAAGCAGGAGTAAACATGTGTTTGAGTGGGAGATAAAGACGTGTCTGCATCGCAGATGAGATTTCAGGCAAAAACAGGATGGGAGGATTAGAAGGGTAGAGGAGTGAGGCGAGGCTGGTGGCTGCACAGCGAGTGGAAGGAGCAGCAAGAAGACGAAAAAGCTTAAACAAAGAAGATTTAATCAGAGAGCGGGTCTGAAGGAGAAAACGGATAGATGAGACAAATGGAGAAGATATTAAAAAGAGGAGGATGGAAGATGATTCCAGAAAATGGAAAGGCAAGAGAGATTTTGTGGAAGCGATTGGAACAACGTCGGTGCCAATAAGAAGCTGTGAAAACAGGCCCCTGTCTAATCCCGCAGCTCTGTGTTGTAATTAAATGAGGGAGTATAGAAAGCCTCCATCCTGTCCAGACGCTCTCACTGTTGCTCTGCCAGGATCAGCGGATCGAGGATAGACCACTATTGCATTTGTAATGTGGCACAACTGTTGAAACTTATTTTTCTTTGCACCATCTTTCTTTGCTTTCCTCGTCACATGATACAATTTTTTTTAATTCACTCATTCCTTATTGATTTTAAAAAAGATTTTATATTCTATCGTTATCATGATCTTCAACTTTATGATCAGTACCTCATTCATTTGACATTTCCAAGTCCAAATGCAAGTATAGATTTTTCTTTCAATATTTTAAGCTTCGATCAATATTTCAATCTTTAAACAATCACTACCTATTAGTCAGTGACTTTTGGACAGGCTTTCATCGTCAACATTTGGTATCGGCAGCTTATCTCTTCAGCACTACAGCAGGCCTTACACTGGCATCATTTGTACTGGGCTTAGCCGTGCTCAGGGAACTAACCCTTCCTCCGTTTGCCACGACTGTCGGTGGGTTTGCAGATGGAGTGGCAGTTTTAGTGTTTCACTTTTCTTGTCGTCATTCAAGAGATTCCTTCTTTTGATCGCCTGCATCGAGCCGGCGTTGAAAGGCCAGAGGTTCTCTTCCCTCATCACGTGGTGGACATGTTTAGACTGCCACAATAATCGGCATAATAATAATTTCCCCTATCAACTCTGTCCACCTCTGATATTACATGTTACACTGTTCACTTTTCTCCTAATTTGTCGTCCAAACTAAGCCATAGAAAAAGGGCAGCTGGATTCTTAGACAAAACTTGAGATGTAAAGAAAAATAAGCATCAGCAGGAAAGGCGTTAGTCTGGGACTGAAATTCATTTCACATCTGTCATATTGAGTTTTTATTTTCATAATATCTGAAACTGGTCACAAAAACAACAGTGGACGTTTATTTTAAAAGTACTTTCTCCTGGAAATATCTTCACACATGATCTCGGGAACTGTAGGAGCATCGGGTCGATGCAGTCATGTGAGTTTTTTTCTCAGGTCAACACTGTCCAGCGCTGACATCATTCTTATGGAAATAAAGAAGAGATATTTTTTTACTTATTGGTTTGTATATTTTTTTAAATCTTAATCTGCACAAATCTTTATATTTGTATCAAAAATACTGATCACCTCAATATTTAGATTTTACCCCTTGCATCCTGGGCATCATGGTTGGTTTTTTTGAGTGTAAACATTTTTTATTTATATTGATCATTTTAATTATTATAAGGATATTTAACTTACTTGTTACCTTAATGTATAGCCATGTTTAATTTAAAAAGGTTTGCCTTATTTTTAAACTTGATTATTATGTATTTTTTACTTCTGTGTCCAAGTCTTCCTGAAACTATTAACATTTTAACTCCTATAAATAATCGGAACACGATTTGACATTCCATCTTTTATAGTGGTTTGCTCTCGTAGCCGGCCCACCAACCCCCTTCCCATTCTGTCCGGTCCAGTCGGTGCGGAGCTGTTCTCCCTTTGAAGTCCCGTATTTGGGTCTGTTCTATTCTGCTCTCGCCCCCCGGCAGTATGTGCTGTCAATGCTCCTGGCAGCAGATAATGATCTCCCACTGCTTTTGTAATTGGCCAAATAAACACTTGACAACACTTGTTTAAAACAGACAAGTTATTTGGTTTTAATTAACATGGCAGGGCCGATAATGGCTCGTCTGAAGCGCGTTATTTCAGCTGCACGTTTGATTATGTTGGAAAAAGGACATCTTGCCGAGCCCGTGTTTATTTTCCCTTCTATTCTTTCGGTGCCACGTCACGCTCTCGTGTCACTTCCCCTGTTATTAGTGTTTTGTTTATTTTCTACTATTGATTTACAATAGACGTGTTTATTTAAAAACCTCAAATTAAAAAACCTAATGTGACGTCTCCGGTCTGCCCGAGATGTTTAACGACAATGATGTTGGTTTGGTGTCGCTTGTTGTCCTATAACACATTTTTTGGTGTGGAAAATATTCCCCTCTGCCAAGAATGACCATCTGTCTTTTTATTTGTTTTCTGTTTATGCTTAAATCCGCTCCAATTATTGTATTATCGTTTCATATTTTCAGTCAGATGGAGTTCACCGTCACTTTGGTTGTACAAATCTTCCTTTTACCAATATTTTTTTGTTTCTTAATAGATCTTTTGACATCAATTACATCGGAATAGTATTAAAAATGGTGGCTTCGGGCGTGTTGATGAGTTGGAAGCGGTGTGATGACAAATCCTTTTTTTTTTTTTTTTTAGGCAAAGTGAGAAGCTCGATTTTTGTCCATTTGCTGTGTGAATGTATGCATGCCTGTGACGGCAGCGGAAAAGAGAATATGGCTTAGGGAAGCAGAGGAAAAACAACAGCTTTGTTTGTTGACAGATGCCTCCATGCTTATGGTCTGTTAATTGGATAACAATGTAAACAATCACCGATGGCGCCCGTCTCCTGTGTCAGTGTGGCATCTTGTTTCCCTACTTTCTTTTTCAGAGTCAGATGCTGCTCTCTCCCCTGGTGCACCGCAAGCTCAAACCCATCCAAATATATTAGACGCACGCACACACCGAGGATATGCACACGGCGAAACGCACACACCTGCTCCACCCCGAAGTCTCATTTACTCTTACCTGATGCTGTGGTGTCTTAACAGCCTGTCGGGTTCATTAGCATGGCAGCCATTTGCGGCACAGAGCTCTCGAGGTGGGAAAAAGGATCACAGCGGCACGGTTGGTCGTTTCCCCGCTGTCGGGATGGAGTATGATTCGAGCGCGCACACACACACTCGCACTTACACCCATCCCTAACGTCGAGCTTAGCTCCCCGCTGTGCCTGGAGGTGGTTAACTAGGTGAGGGGGCACGAGGTTGACGTGGCAGTCCCTCCCAGAACGCACCAGGACGTTGAGGACACCACTGAGAAGTCAAGTGATTAGACGACACGGTGAAATGAAGACGGAGAAATGGAGGACTGGAAATCTGTTCAGGGAAGCCATATGTGAACGTGGTGTGACTTTCCAACTCACTTGGGAGATGGAGAGTTTGTTTGATGTTGATGCGTCCTTCTCACCTCCTCCCAATTTACTTCCCTCTTCTTTCACCTTCTTTGATCCGAGGATGTCTGGTTTACACAGTTGATGTCACATCTTGGAATCTGATGCATCTTGTTATAAACACACATCCAACGAACCCAGCAGCCTCTTACCATCCTCTCAATCGCTGAAGGAAAAGCATCTATCTGATCGATCTAATATGAGATGGTTGAACCACCACTTGCCACTGAATAGTGTAGATTATATCTCAACAACATTAAAGTGGTTAGTTGGTGAACACAGCTGGAGAATTTTACAAAAGTTGGACCGTCAGTGGTTGAAGCATCAGGCATGTAAAGGCAGGATTACTACACCTTGGATATATAACGATATTACACTAAGAAGATGCTTGAATTCTGGTATTTTAGAGCTTAATTTTCCATGATTATTCTCATAATGGACTCCGCTCACCTAACCTCTTGTTTGCCGAGATTTCAGACGGGGTAGAACTTTATAAAGTAATACGTTTAAAACATGGTCATGATGAGAGACTTACTGCATCTTGTGGAGGAAGACTTCAAGATTTGAAACATGGGAGTGAGTCTGGAGAGATGGAGTTTCACATTAATTACTTTCCAGCTTTCAGCTCTGACTCACCAGAAGATATAATTATATAAACATATCAATCAAGAAGAGACGTAAGAAAATATAGATGCACTTGAATATCGCTATCGTTATGTATCAATATTTTATTTTACTTTGGCTTTCAATGATCATATTTAATTGTATTATTGTTCTTTCATGGTTCTATGGTTTGTGTTTCAATAAACTTTGTGTAAAATAAAATCATTCTATTTTAATTTTTTAACCATTTTTTTTATTTTATTATTATGTGCGCTTTATTTTTAAACATGTAATTATTCACAGCGTTTACTTATTTTTCTTTTCCAATTCAACTTCTGGCCACTTGATTGTTACATCCTCTGCAAATAAATTAACATTAAAATCCCTGGAGTTCCCAGCAATGACTGAGGACGAGAGGATACAGACGACTAAAGAGGCTTTTAAAGCTGATGTTTGGACATTGTACGACTTTGTCAAGAGTCATGTGGTCTGTAAATTCTACAACACCAGAGTCATATACTCGACTATACTACAAAAATATCGTTGTTACTACAGTATCTTAATGTATTGTATTGTGATACGTGAAATGATCGGTGGATTTTTGACAATACACACCCCTTAAGTTTTTGATGGTGTTTGTCTTGAGTTTGTTTTATTATTGCTTTAATTGTTTATCTGGATTTATGCTATTGCTGTTAAGAACTACTGGGCTGTTTGGAGCAAAAAAGTTACTTAATAACAAGCATAGAATTGTATCACAATGCTTTTTCCCGTGAAAACAACTTTTTTGCCTTCACTGAATTTGAAATTTGAGGCTCAAATTTCATGGATTTGAAGCGTTTAAAGCCGCCGACTTCAGGTCAACATGTGACTCATTTCAGCTCTCGTCACATACAGTTTTCCATCTGTACGGCGTAGTCGTGGGCTCGGTGCCGAAGAAAGAGCCGTGACTTTAGGCAGGAGCTCTAATCAGAGGAGCTGACGCAGCAGTCACCAGATAATCCCTGGACACATCTCATTGTCGAACCACCTTGCCATCCCGGCCCAGGTGTTAGATTGGCCCAATGAAATACTATCCCTCTGGTGATTAGCTCACATAATCTTGGAGGCCCACAGGGTGGGTGGGTGTCAGCGAGTCAGCTTGTCCAGCTTTAAAAAACATAGGTCAGTCCCCCTTCATGGTGCATAACTCAATCACCTCCAGTGTGGGTGGTACTCGGCTACTCCTCTGCACTCCCAACAAAGCTTTTGCATTATTGGATGCAAAATAATAGTTTCTCGACACCATCTGCTTTGCTCCCGCTTGGCCTTTACTCGGTGTAAATTATACATTATTAGAAGTCACAACCCACCTCCCACCCTCGAGCAACTCTGTCTCAGATCCGCACCTCTCGAGGAACACGACTTCTTCAGTTTGTTCTGGATAGGAGGCTTTTAAAGAAAACAAATGTCGGGGTCCTATTAGGGAAACAAAGCCGGAGCTGCTCAGATTACTGCTTAGCGTTATTGGAAAAACACACACATACACAACTCTCACACTGCAAGTGACGAGACCGTTGTTAAAGCGGTTCACTGGAGACAAATGAGCCGTTCAAAGAACAATCGCATGCCTGTAAATGTATCTTCTCTCACGACTTTACTGGGAAAACTGTTGCTCAAATGTTAGTGTTGTTTTCCGAAACTAGTTTGGATGTCAGGAATAATCATAGACTTGAATCAAGAGATATTTGAGCTTTTGTTTGAATCAGGTTAATCAGCATTTGACATTTTAAGAATGGTTTATGTCAGATATTTTTTATAGAAATGTCTTAATGTTAGATTAATCCTGGAAATCAGGGAAAGGTTTTTAAAAATGATTGAGAAGCCTTTTGTAAGAAGAAACGCATGACATGCGTTATATCTCTTATATTATTATTCGTTTTTTATTTTGTCTCTTTTATACATTGATTAATTTAAAAACAATGGTTGTTTTTGTGGTCATGGCAAATGCAATCGCAATTTAATTATTTCCTTCTAGGCCTTTAGACTATTTTACTCAAACTGATCCCAAATCCCTTCGGATACACACTTGCTATTTAAATGATGTTCATTATCAGTATTATAGCACTTTTAATTTAGATTTTATTTTTTAGTCTGTGGGATTTCAAGTAGGAATTTTTAATTTTGAAACGTTTAATCTTTTTTCTTTTTGCTACCTTTTTTTTTATTCCATTGCATATATGCATACATGCACATATATCCTTAAATCCTTGTGCTTTGCAACGTTGTCCTGAGCAAAATGCAACAAAATTGTGTTCTTTGTGCAGTTGTTGAAACTTGAATGACAATAAAATATGTCCAATTCTAATATTAGAAAGTATAGGTTTGTTATTTAATTACAGGTCTGCATAAATGTATTCTTCTTAATGCACAAAAACTCAAAGTGTTGGGATGATCATGTTAATCTTCATTATTTACTGCAGCTAACACTAGCTAAACTAGCAAATATATACCATCCCTTCACTTAACATTATGGTTGAATAAAAAAAGTCTTGTCCAGGACACATTACAGAGGTAACGGACCAAATAAATAATGTGAAATTGCGTGTGAACTCGCCTGCCTTAGACCTTGGCTCCTGTAGGGGTTTGGGTTTGAGGTGGTATTGCCTGCCGTCTGTGATGTCAGTTATAGCTAGAACATGTTTTGCACGTGTTAAAGAGTGGTATGGGAAACACGTGAGATTAATTGGACAAAGAAGACACTTGTTGTTTCATAATACCCAGCATGCACTTTTTTAGCGTGCTGTAATTGCAGGTCATCATGTTGTTTGGTTCCTTTGTATCCCTAGTATTGTTTTGTGTGACCTTATGTCATCTTCTAAAATGAAAAACAAGCATTCTAACTTGTTTGTTCCCCTTTTCCTCCCGCAGATCACCCAGATGGAACCTGGTTCTACTCTTCTGGAGGCCAAGTTGTATCCACAGGAGACTCTGTTCCTGGAGGCCAGAGAATAAACGCAGACGAGGACCCGAGCTTTTGTCAGACTGAAGAACTGGCCGGACTTACACTAGTCACCGAGCATGGGCTTCATCGTTCTGGGCCTTCAGACGACACTCACACAACATGCTCCCACATTCTAAGCTAACAAAAGAGCCCGACATAAACACACTCACAGGCATAACCCGTGACACACCGTGAAAGTACGCTCCTCGGCCTCGTCGCAGTACACGGACCCCCACCCTCCCCCCGGCGTACGCTCGCCCCACAGAGGAGAACAGACCAGTATCACAAGCACACAGCCAAACACTCGTGTCCCGAGAGACCCCTCTCCTCTCCTCCCAGACATATACTTCACCATGTTGTGTTTCCTACTGTTGTGTCATTAATTTCAATTTCCCATCACAACCAGAACAGCATTAAAAAGACGGACTTCGCCAATGTTTGTTTTGGGGAACATTGTGAGCAACTCAATGGTTTCCACTAATTCTGCATCAAGGCTGCTTTTTTTTTTTTAGAACATGGTTTTGTGTTTGGAATTGAGAAAAAAAAAACAACAAAAAAAAAACGATAATATTGAATAAAAGAAAAGAAAAAGAGATGTTGCCCCGCACATGTCGGGCTGTTTGATTTCACGCTGCATTGACGTCTTGAAAACCTCCAGCGCCCCCTGAACACCCAGTGATCCGTACGCCAACAGTTTTTCTTTTCCTTTTGAATACTTTTTAAGTTTGATGCTGTAGTTTTAGTTTGACATTCATTCTATAAAATTATGAAGATGAGTCTGTCTCACTTATCTGTTCACTCGTCATATTTATTTCACCATTTGCTGTGATGTGCAGAAGGAGACGACGCCACGCGACGCCTTCATCTCCCCGCGTTACTGTGACGCTGATGTTCCGTCACCAAAGACCCCTCTTGTCGTTCCACAAATTCTAGGACGCAGAATAGAAGTAAGGAAAGGGTTCACACTCGGGAGTAAGTGATGAGTTCATTTGTCATCTTTTCTCGCTGCCGTTGCTCTCTCTTGTACAGGTTGGCTGACGTAATTCGAGTTTTATCAAGTTCCCCCCTTTTTGGCACCCCCCGACTGAGAGTGTAGGTTCTTCTTTTAACTATAATTTCACAACTGCTGTTAACCTAAATAATGAGATAAAAAGGAGCTGCACAGTGACGAGCACCAAAGAAGAGTCAGTGCTGGTACACTGATCCACACGTAGAGGATTAATTGGATTAAACTGTTTGTACCAAACTAAAAATGCTAAAGTTTTCATGATCTGGTCAGATTACGATGTAACCTTTTTTTTTTTTTATTTGGAATTCCAATAAAATTTTCACATTGCCTACATTTATATTTGAATCAAACATTGTTTTCTCTTTTTCATTTATAACAGACAGGAACAGATGTACGTATCAATAAGGGGGAAGACTTTATACATTATATTACAAGAAAACATCTGCAGTTATGTTTACATTACAAAGCATAGCTTCACACATTTTCCTACGTTTTCTCTGTGTTTCTAATTTTCTCGTGCGCTTTATTACTTATAAGGTTTCAAACTCCATCTCAAACAGAATTCATCTCGGATTATGAAAAAGGAAACTGGCTAAAACACTTTTACTATTTAATCATAGATGTTTGGATCATTCAATATTAATTTGCTCGGATCTGATTCTCTACTGTCTACTAGAATTATTTATTGATATTTATCTCTATCGTTTCCTAATCAACGGCTGCAAAGCATGATGGGTCACAATATCGTCACACGTTTAAGATGATTTAGTTTTTTATTCTATTATTAAAAAGGTTTTTAAAGATACTGTTCACTCAAGTTAAGATGTGTCGAGAATTTTTAATATTACTTTACATTTATTTGCTTATATTACCGAAGGCTTAGTTCTGTATTCCTAGAATTACTGGTTAAAACGGAAATAATTAAAATGTTTCTCTGTATATTAACAGTTTCTTCTGCCGCTGACGACAAAAGAAATATAAAAGACGAAGGATCTTGTGCCACAATGGCTCTGCGAGGTCGTGGTACCAGCGCTTTCATCGATGCTCCACTTTATTAGTGTCTGGGCTTCACG
The DNA here is from genome assembly GCF_982586985.1 of Callionymus lyra. NCBI lineage: Eukaryota > Metazoa > Chordata > Actinopteri > Syngnathiformes > Callionymidae > Callionymus > Callionymus lyra. The sequence continues at coordinate 16,229,453 of NC_141819.1, forward strand.
GATGAAACAAGTTCACACATCTTGATTCCAATCCCTGGAGCCTGACCCCCGGGGGCCAAACTTGGGTTTGTTTTCCAACCACGAAAGTTTTTGGACTCGTGTCCCTCTCGGCTTCTTCTGAACTTTCCGCGGTTTCTTTTAATATAGTTTGTCTCCGGCAACCTGGTATTATGAACAATGCTCGAGTGGGATGAGATCGAGAGGGCTTAGCCTCCATCTGTAGGACTCCGACAGGCGCAGATGAAGTTTTAAAACCTCACCAGAGAGTCGGCTCAATCAACCGCTACAAGAGAAATGTTGTCCCCTCAGAGACGAAAGGTAAGTGCGGCAGCAGCAACTAAAGCTACTTGAATTCTTATGTCATTAGTAGAGAAGCTATAGGTGTTTTTTTTTAGTTTCTAAACGTGTGTTAAAGTTGACCTATAGTGACTCATCATCTGGGACCTTCAGCTTAAATAAAAGGCTGCCGTGAACTACAGTTAACTTGCATCAGACTTGATGATTAGTGTGTGTGTCACGAGCATCCGAGGAGTGTGTGTACTTGTGTTGAGGATTTTCACGTCTGGTTTCTCACGCAAGCAGTGAGTCGCCCTAATGTGTTCAGTCAGACGAACTTCCACAGGTTGGACCAGACGAGACCGAGGGCGCTGGCAGGAGGTGCGAGGAGGAAACGCTTCGGGACAAAGTCTCGAGTCTCTGTCTGGATTCATCAGAAACAATCATGTTTCTCAACCATCCTCAGGTGAAAAAAAGCGTGAAACGCTCGTCGCTCGCCAAGAAATGGTGACGTGGAATTTAGACTCTTATTAAAGTCTTATTAGTTTTACAAGCATAGAAAAAGATTCGCAATAAAACCATTTTATTTTCTGTTGCCGTTTATTTAATTTAATATTTATTTAAAGCAATTTAATTGAACCCCAGATTAATTTAAGATTAGTCATTTGAAAGCAGTGATTTTTCAAGATGGTGAATATAATTATTTATTCTTGTTTATTTATATTCAAGGCTTTTTTATTATTTTATTTCTCTTTCTCAACCTCCCTACCCTTTTCATTCTTTTGAATCCATCCTTAATTTGATCATAATTCAATCATTTTAGTCTCAATCATACATACTCTTCTTAACCCTTGTGTTAACTCTGGGTCAAGGTGACCCAGGGGCCTCAAAACAAATGTGTTTGTAGTATACCTTGTGTTTTCTCTGGGTCAAAGTGAACAACCTCCACCACTGCATATGTATTTATGGCGGCCAGGGCGGGTCGTTCACAAGGGATACCACAAACGCATTTGATTTCGGGCCTTCAGGTCCCCTGGACCCTGAAATAACAAAACAGTTTAGAGTTTTTCTTTTTTCACTGTTCTTTTCGACAATACTTGTATAGCAGAACTGCATTTATTGAATAATTTATTTACTTTATTTGTTAATTCATGTGCTTCTGTGCAGGACGGTGAACATAGTGGCCATTTTTGTGAGTTGAGATTCAGGTATCGAAGACAAATTCATAATTTTTGAACCTGCCTCGCGTTATGTTCTCTATTATCTACAATAACAAGGTTACGACTTAAATGTGGGTTTGAAAAGTGCCAAAGTCTTGAAACTGATCTTTGTGTAGGTTTTTAAATGAATTGATTTATTAATTATTGCAAATGTAACCATTGTAGTTAACCGTAATTTACAGCTTATTACATGTTTTTTACGATTGTTTAAAATAAATGCTGAAAACTTAACTTTAAAAAAGCACTAAAACAAATTTTATAACATTTCTTGGTATTTATTCCTTCGTCCTTGAACCTTTTCCAATTATTTTTTTTACCATCATTTGCTATAATACACAGATGTATCTTTATAGTATCTAAAACGACACTACAAATATATTCATGTGAGCCGTGTTATTAATAATCCAAGACATTATTACGTATTATAGAATAACTTGCAGTAATAAAATACACATAACTGAGATGTTCATAATAGTTAATAAGTTGAATTAAAATATAAAGTAGGATATTATGTTCTGCCCTAGAATTAAATTTAAAAACTTTGTATTTACTTGTTATTAACCATAAGTGATGTATAATTAAAAGTTGAAATGTTACAGGAACTCATTTTAATAATCGGCACATCTGTGTTGAAGAAGCAACAGCGAAGAACTTCTAATGTCTTCTGTCTTTTGTGACATGTTTGTGTCGCCTGCATATACCTGCACACGCACACACACACACACACACACACGCACACACGCACACATGCACACACACTGTTTGCTCGACCTGCGAGTGTTTTCAGTGGAGGGTAAAGGGTTCAGTTGTTGGAGCAGCAGACGGACAGGTGCACCTTGGCTCCTCCTCCTCAGGAGATCAGTGTCAATAGCTCGGATGCTCTCAGGCATGAGATTACAGTTTCTATCATGCGAGCGTCTGAATCAGATCTGCACAGACACGCATTCATGGGCGTTCGTGGCCAATCGTGGTGATTGGATCGGAAACACCGATGAGCCACGATGATATAACCCGACTGAGGTGTTTTTGTGTTTCGTTAAAATACCTGAAATGATTAAGTGAATAAATCATGTAACTATGATTCAAGAATCTGCTCTTCACATATCAAATAATATATCATGAGAGATAATGATGTGACTTTCAGAGAAGTTGTTGATTCAGAAGTACATATGTTCACATGGATCAACTGTTGGTTTGGGGCAGAAACATTGATAGAACCAGACTTGAGACGAGGGTTGAGGAAAAGTAGTAGAAGGTTAAGCTCTTGTACGTCAGTCTTAAATATATAAGATGATAATGGGACTAGGAACATGTTTTTGGGGGTTTTCATCTGGACTGAGGAATACATAGAATATTTCTTCCCTTTTGCTCTGTTTAGAAAAATAAAAACTTCATGAAAGTTGCATTCAAACGATAACCGTCAGTGAAATTATGAATATTATTCATAGATGTCAGTAACAGCATGTGTATCCTTAATTACATATTTAATTAGTATATTTTTGCACAGTATTTCTTTGTTAATTTTATTGTATTGTATATAAGTTCTATCTTTCTTTAACTCTGATATTCAGTTTGGAGAATCATCGTTTCATTCCACAGCCACATATTATATACTGTATATAGTCAGGGAGGTAAGCTTTTGCTAATGGCAAACGTATTTGTTTAAACATGAAAGTTGTTTTATTGACTAGTTTTTTTGGGGGAAATTAGGTTTTTTGTCTCAGTGCTGTAAATCACAATTTCAAGAGAATATTCTTTATCCCGTATATTTAAACAACATTACAAACCAATAGACCTGACAGAAGAGGCCTGATCAGTTTAGGGTGAACATGTTGTGTTATTTTGGTTTTTGTGTGTTTATGTTGATAAAAATCAGAAATTGAATGCGTAAATAATCTGGATTAAGAACATGTTCATTAGCAATGATTTGAAAACAAAAATGGTTGTTTTTGTGGAGAAAATAAAAAGTAAAATAAGATGTAAAGCCATCGTTCCATCTCCCTCCTCTCGTTGCTGGAGCGACATGGTCAGAGTTTGACACCGGTCGCTCGGTCGCTCTCAGGTTTGACGTCTTAATGCGACGCGACGCCTCGGCCTCCTTTAGAGCCGGCCGATGAGAAAGAGTGTGTGTGCCGATGAGCTTACGCCTTCACACACACTCGCCGGTGGCAACATCAGGTTTTCTCTCTTGATTCCCCGACAACAAAGGAGAAGAGCGTCCACGATGTTTAACCAGCTCCGCCGGGGTCAAGAATGTAGCCGGCTGGCGAGCGAACAGAATTCCTAACACTAGAGATCTTCTCCTCCCTCCTTTTGAAGTGGGACATGCCGGGATTTCTGAGTGGAGCATCGCCTCCGAAATCACGGCGTCCCCCCGCTAGAATCCCAGACTGGAGTAACCTGGAGGGTCACCCCGAGTTTACTTTCTCAGAGACGGCGGTACGACCCAAAGAAACAGAATCTGTGAAGCTTAAGATGCTGCTCCGGCACAAAGGGAGGCTCATTGTTCCCGCAATCGTCTCTGGCGACTCGCTGATGTTTGTTAAACACCGGGATGGACGGAGGCAAAACAAAACTCCGGGTCTCTAGTAACCATGTTACCAATCTGATTAAAGAATCTATACGCATCTGAGTGTTGGAACAAGATGGACACACATGCTGAGTTAGAGCATCTATTTGTGTTTATCATAAAACCATCTGCTCTGACAAAGTATGAAAGACCGTTCTGACTCCATTATCCACTTCAAGATATTTCAAATCACATTATCCAGTCGAACGTATCGAACCATCATAGCTCGACAGACGGAAATCACTATTGAGTGTCTTTATCTGCTCCGACAGGTCGTTAAAACCATTAGTAAACCTTTTTTAACAAACTTATTTGGACGCCAAACCGAGTTATTGTGTTTGTGGAAACATTTGTTTTTCAGTAATTTGCAGTTTTTGCAATTTTGTTTTAAAATATTCTTATTCTGTTTCAACATATTAAGAACTGAAGTTACATTTGTGTTAGTTTAAATATTTCTCAATCATTTAACCTGTCGCTCATCTGTGCTGTGTGTGTTTTTTGTGGTCATATCTCGGATCATTGTGTTAATAGTGGGTTTATAAGAGTATAATGATATGAGGGCCTGGCGAGCTGTCCAGGGTGTCCCCCGTCCCTGAGCCGCCACAGCAAGGATAAGCTCCTTTTAACACAATATGGTGCATATGTTTTTTTATTATTGTTATCAAGTCCCTGCTGGTCTCAAGCCGGGCTCGGCCTTTGACCAATCGCAACGAAGGGGGCGTGTTCAGGTGGAGTGAAACCGTATACTTTGATGCTGTGAAAAAATGATACATTTGTACTGCTTTTTTTTTATATATTTACTTAGATTTTATGAGAATCTGACTTTATATTATCATTAATAAACTCCTCTAATTTGTTATCGATTGAGAAGCTGCTGAAATTCATTTTAAATATCATAAATATATTAAAAAAATAAAAAAATAAACCCTGTTAATGTCTGTGCATGATGAGCTATTAAGGAAAATATCATAAAAGTCGCACACATGAATGAAAGACAAAAAAAGAGCAATTGGATTTTTTTTTAATTAAAATAAAATCAGCATAAATTCATAAAAATAAAAAAAGAGATAATTTATATAGTATTAAAGCAAAATGTAAGGAACAGCAGACATGACATTTTAAATCAAATATAATTTGTGGCCACAAAATAAAACATTTCTTTCATTCTTGTGTAATATTTACCCTTTATTACTTAACTGGTAGCACAATTGACTGGTCACCACACTGGACACCACACTGAGTTGCGGGTTCAACTCCTTCCCTCTGCATTATAATTTTGTAATGTTTTTTTGTCTTTATTTTTACTCGATGTTGAGTCATTATTTATATATGTATTGTATAATTAGAGACACCATTTTAAAAAAAATCACTCAAATAGGCCACATCTATTATTTTCTTTTTGTTTAGGCTTGTTTAGTCTTTGTTTTTTAATATTCTTATATTGTGAGGTTATTCTGAAGAATAAAGTACTTTTGTAATTCTAACATTTGTTTGACTAATAGAGAGATTTTAGATTGTATTTTGTTAAAAAATTATCGTTATCGGATATTTTTTTGATGACGTGAGCACTCCTGTGGCAAGTATTTCAAGTATTTCGTAGCCAATTTTTTAAAATAATTTTTACCACTTTATGTCTGTGGCTGTGTAAAAATGTCATGTAATAAGAAATAACATAAATATTTTGATAAACACAATAATGATTTACTCCTTCACGTCTATTTCTCTCGAAAAGGAGCAGGAAATGAATCCAACATGTGTTCTATCCTAATGTCATCGTCCTCTATGTGTCTAAGTGAACCTGATACCAGACCAACAATATGCCATTGTTTGTTGTCATTTATTCGCTGCTCGCTCCTCGTCAATTTTTAATCACGTTCATCGTCAGACCTCTGGATGCGTCTCATAAAGAGCTGCGGTATTTGGATTTACCAGCCTCGTGGGATCAAGCAATAAATGGACCAGTGGGGTTCTGAATGTGCGCAGTGGTGTGAAGGAGAGTAATTACAGCTTCATATTAATTGTGTTTTTTTTTTCCTAACTCTCGTACACACACACACACACTCCCACACACACACACACACGGAGTCTGTGGTGACATCAAGGAGGGCCAAGTCTTTGTGCCGAACACTTCAAGTTTCAAAAACAAGGCCAATTGAAGCGGCAGAGCTCAAAGCCGGCACCATTGTAGGCCAACACATTGAGTTTTGATTGGGGACAATGGTGTTTCTCAAATTTCTGCTAAAAAGAAAGCCATACTCCATCTGTGATCTCAATGAACGTCTATTCAGCAGCTTCCTTCTTTTCTCTGCCATTCGGCGCTGGAGAAAAGGAGGCAGATGTGGAGGGATAGAGCAGGGGAAAGTGCATTTTAATTGGCTGCAGTGTGTGTGTGTGTGTGTGTGAGTCTCTCTAATACACACACACACACTCACACACTGCAGCTCTACGTCACTATAGGCCCAATAATCTCGCCATGTTGATGAATACTTGTAGCCCATTCATTAAACAAAGATAATCCCTGCCAACCTTCCTCAGGGCCACAAAAACGCATTGTGTGTGTGTGCGTGCATGTGTGTGTGTGTGTGTGTGTGAGATGGGGGGGGGGTGGGTGGGTTGGGGGGGTGTTGCAGTCCTGGCCGGCGTCTCTGGCAGCCAGGAAACCTTGAAATCATTGAAATATTCATAGGGCTGCCTGTGCCACGGAGGGTGATCCCCCATTTGCAAATAAGTGTTATTCTAGCGGCTGAAGAGTCTCAGTGAGCCACTTGAGCTGGAGTGTTTGCAGCTCTCAACCTCACACACTCCTGCTGTCAGAGTGACGCCACAGACCTGGACGCTCTGATGCTTCTCACCGGTTATCATGCAGTATTTACCATCATCCTGTTATCATGCAGTATTTACCGTCATCCTGACTGAGACAACACTTAAGTTGACCATGTTGTACTAAAATAGTACTGTTACTGCTTCTGCTACTACCACTACTGCAGCTAATGGTACCACTGCTGCTACTAGTTATACTACTACTACTGCTACTAGTTCTACTAGTACTACGTCTGCTGCTACTGCTACGCCTTCTTGTACTACTAGTACCACTACTACTGCAGCTACTACTACTACTACTGCTACTAGTTCTTCTACACCTGGTACTGCTACTGCAGATATTTTGGGTACTACTAATATTACTTGTGGAACTAATGCTACTACTACTGCTTCTACTACTACTGCAACTTGTACTACTGCTACTACTTCTAGTACTGCTAGTGCAACTTCTGCTACTGCTACTACTTCTAGTACTACTACCACGATTACTGCAGCTGCTACCTCTATTTCTACTACTACTACTGCAGCTAATACTACTGCTACTAGTTATACTACACCTGCGGCTGCTACTGCAGATATCTTGGGTATTTCTACTATTACTAGTGCAACTAATACTACTGCTACTACTACTGCTACTGCAACTTGTACTACTGCTACTACTTCTAGTACTGTTAGTGCAACTTCTGCTACTGCTACTACTTCTACTACTTCTAGTACTACTTTCACGACTACTGCAGCTGCTACTTCTATTTCTACTACTACTGCAGCTAATACTACTGCTACTAGTTATACTACACCTGCTGCTGCTACTGCAGATATCTTGGGTATTTCTACTATTACTAGTGCAACTAATACTACTGCTACTACTACTGCTACTGCAACTTGTACTACTGCTACTACTTCTAGTACTGTTAGTGCAACTTCTGCTACTGCTGCTACTGCTACTACTTCTACTACTTCTAGTACTACTTTCACGACTACTGCAGCTGCTACTTCTATTTCTACTACTACTGCAGCTAATACTACTGCTACTAGTTATATTACACCTGCTGCCGCTACTTCAGATATTTTTTGTACTATTACTATTATTTGTACAACTAATATTACTGCTACTACTGCTACTTCTAGTACTACTAATGCAACTCCTACTACTGCTTCTATTTCTGCTACTACTACTGCAGCTATAGTCAAATGCTACTGTTGTTTTTACAGTATCTAAAGCAAGTACTATTTTTTTAAACTGATACAAATGTAATAACTTACAATTGATTTTGCGACTACTTGTCATTTGTTCAGATATTTAAAAAAAATGTGTATATATCTTATAATTAATTAGTATTTCTATTATAAACACTATAATAAACGGCAGCATCAAAACAAAACTAATAATCATATCAATGAAGATGTTTTATTTAATACTTTTGCCACTGTAATACGTTTTTTTTCCCTTTTTTTTGTTGAAATGTTTTTATTCCTGACGAACGATATTTAAAATTAAATTTACTGAACTATATCGCATACAACGAAATATGTTTCTATATACAGTATTTCAAAACGATGACCTGTATAAATAAATTCATTCCTATTATTAAGAATAGTTTTTTTTTTTTATTATTATAAACGTAAATCAAACGAATATTTTTTATTTTTTAACCAAGAGGTGAAAACACTTTTAAATCTCGAACAAACGTAATAAAATTGTGAGTTATACACTGAAGAGGAATGTTCGAGATTCTCTGTTATGTAGCGTTTTTTAAAAGCTGGTTCCGGTCAAGCGTGTAAACACTGGACCCCCGCCTGCGTCTTTTCTGCCGCGGCTCTTGTCCATGTGTTACTCTAACCTCCGCTGCTCCAGCGGGGCGACGCGGGGAGGAGATCCGAGCCAGCGGCGCTGCAGGCGGGGCGGCTGCGGTGGGAGAGGCCGCTCCAAAGAACCGCAAGCGGAAACATGCTGCTACATATGTCGGGTCAAGCTAGGCTTTTGTTGCCTTCTTAAAAGAGTGTTTAAAAACCCACTCGGCTGTAGCCCTCGTCAAAGAAATGAAAGCGTCCGAGAGGTTTTTTGAAGCATCGGCCTAATGAGAAGAATTCACTTGTTACTGAGCAGAACTTTTAATTGGACCTGCAGGACTGACGCGGGTCACGGGTTTCTTTCACGTCCGCGTCATACATCACCGAGAAACCAAGAAGAAGTTCCACTTAAATCACAGAAGTCCTGATGTTTTCAGACCAACACGTTACTTTCCTATGAAGACCTTTCACACAACATTCATCTGATATCTTCCACATATAACCAATACTTTTTTTTAACTTATTAACATTTTCAAGTTTGTTATATTGCTAAGATATACATTTTCGTTAAAAAATAAATAAATAGAAATGTACTATTGATCTACATAATATTTATTATAATAATATTAATGTTATTCATTCGAACGGGTTCCATTGAATCATTAATTCAAGATTAATGTTAATTTAATTCGATGTTGGTTTACTTTTCAGCTTGAACTGTTCCTTTATGTGTAGAGATATCATTTTAAAAATAAAATTAATGATAGAAAATTGAGAAGTTACAACATATAATTACAGTCTGCATTTACTAAATTTGGATCTGGTATCATTATTACACCTTATTTGTTTGTATTTTGGTGTCAACGATGTAAGAATATAAAAAATACTTGTACAAAAACAAAAGAATAGATGTGGCCTATTTTAAATATTCTTTAAAATGGTGTCTCTTATTGTTAAATACATTTAAATAATTCCTCAACAATGAGTAACATTTTTTTTGTAGTATTGTATTTGTCATGAACGATCGAAACATTTAGTTGTTTTCTTGTAAATATCTGATATATCCCCAATTTAAAAAAAACATAAATTAAATTATTAAATTAATTATTATCTCTATATCGTAGTGTCGCTATATTCAATTTACTAATTTTCGTATTATATTATTGTTAATTAAATTGTGCTCTTTTTACATTAAATATATTTATTTCAACAACATTTTCTCATTTTCATTTTGTCGTGAAAGACTGTGACGGGGGTGTATAATGGGGGTCTCCCTCCACACCCCGAAAAATCTTCATGCCAACCGAACCCTGTCTTCCTCCGTCAACATCTTCTCTGGGCTGACTGGTCGGTGTCCACTCTTTTTAAACAGTACACACAATAAAAACACACTGTATTTAAAATCACAACTTTATTTAAACAGCGACCGAGAAGAAGTTCCTCCATCAGAGATGGAAACAGATGGTTGTGTTGACAGTGATGGAGTCACAGCTTCTCTTGAATCCTCCACAGAAGCAGGTGAAGAGCAGCTGCAGACCAACTTTCATGCGCATCAATGAAGTGTAACCCAATAAATATGAACTCCTGACGCCACTTTCCCTCAGAAAATAGACATTTTTAGGTTAAAAATAAAACAAATTATTTAATTGTTTAATTTGTTTATTGTTTATTTGTTACATTTGCTTGTTGATATTTTGCTATACATTAAGAAAGAATGTGATTAAATTTACAAATAAATAATTAAATGATCAAATCATGTTGCCTGTTTTACAAAGCGTTCGAATTAAATTAAATTTTCCTAACATTAAATTAATCTTAGCACATTTATTTAATGTTAGGAAAATGAATCGACCACAGATTTATTTTGATCAATATTTTAAAATAATAATATGCCCGAAAATATGTCAGCGACGCCTTTATAGTTAAATAGTAACAATAATACATTGCTTTCTTATCTGGTAAATAAAAAACGACTTGTTCACTCTTGTGAAAAAACCAACGATATATATTTAAATTTTAATTATTCTCTTTTTTTTTTTTTAACATTTTTCAATAAAATAATCTTTGGTCGATTCGTTTTCCTGACAGACAGTTAAATACAAAAGTTACAGGTTAACTTAACTCACAAAAATACATTTGATTTGTTTTATTTATATTTATTTGCTATTTGTAAACGAACGTCGAACGAAACGATCATTTTTTTAATTTATTTTTTTAAATCAATTAAAACAGCGGGTTCGAAATCTATCGAAAAAGAAACGACGTTTAAATAAAATCACAACATATATAATAAATGCGTTAAATAAATACTCACCTCAGACAGAAGATAATGGATTTATTAAGAACGAAGCTATTGTTTGAGGACTATATGGATCATCCTTCTTGTCACAAGTTTTACTGAAACCACTAAAAGATTTAAAGCAGACGAGCGTCGATCGATATATTTCTTGGGACTTCCTTCATATACTTTACACTTGATATTTGGAAAAGTGGAAACTCAGGTGGACACAGTTGAAGAAGGAGCGAGAAGCCAATCAGATCTCTGCTCCTCCTCCGGCCAATGACAGGCGCCACATTGTTGTCGAATTTGTCTAATGGAAAGTTAGGAGGAGCGACACTCAGATCTGTATCCACTGCTCATGTCTGCAGGAAGTTAGTGTGTCCGCGGCTCCGTCTCCTCCTGGACCCTCCGACGCGCCCCGGACTTTAAGTGTCACTGAGAACCTCCAGAACTTTTTCACTCACCTGCCTGCTCGCGGATGTGGTCCAGCTCCAAGTCCTTCTAACCAGAACCCAGAACCCAGAGACGTCCATCCACATGGATCTGAGACCGGAGCTCCCCTCGGTCTCCTCCGCCTCGCAGGTGCACCACGGGCCCCCGGGGGTCGTCACCGCGACTTCCATCCCGGTGTCCATGCTGCGCGGCCCCCCGCTGCTCCTGCGCGCCGCGGACAAGTACCCGCGCACGCCCAAGTGCGCGCGGTGCCGGAACCACGGCGTGGTGTCGGCGCTCAAGGGCCACAAGCGCTACTGCCGCTGGAAGGACTGCATGTGCGCCAAGTGCACGCTGATCGCCGAGCGCCAGCGCGTCATGGCGGCGCAGGTGGCGCTGCGGCGGCAGCAGGCGCAGGAGGAGAACGAGGCCCGGGAGCTGCAGCTGCTCTACGGCACCGCCGAGGGGCTCGCCCTGGCGGCCGCCAACGGCATCATCCCGCCGCGGCCCAACTACGACGTGTTCGGGTCCGTCAACGGCGAGAGCAACTCGGGTGAGTGGAGGGAGAAAAGGGTTTGGTTTTTATGACGTAAAGGGATTTAAACGAGTGACTTGTTGAATATAAACACTTAGTGAGTGACCAGGGAATCTACCTAACTCACTATAAATATAGTACATATTAAAATACATCATTGATTTTTAAATACCTGAAAGGTCAGCTCCTGCTTCTATTATATCTCATAATAGCCTGAAGAAGCTTCCCCTCGAAATACAAATATACAGTATGTTAACTAAATTTAAGCCATTTTAAATATTATATATCACCAGGAAAAACATGGTCAAATGTAAGTAAGTAAGTAAGTCATTTTTATTTGTATAGCTCTTTTCCAGACCAGGGTCACAAAGCGCTTAAACAATCAAAACAATATTCAATAAAGTATATACTTTAAAGTTGTTGATAAACTGATTTACAAGTCCGTCACTAGCAGCTCTCGGTGCTGCTTTCGTCGTCATTCTCTCACAAACTCAACAATATTAACCAATCTAGTTAAAAATATTAAATATAATAAAAAAGTTACTTTCAGACTCATTTTAGTTGGAGCCGCGTTCACTTTCTCTACCCTCCTGAAGGGGGCAGTGTTGCTTCCTAGTGGATACATGTGGCGATGGGAGCTTCTTCACTGTTGGACAAATTCAAATGTATTTGTTGTCATTTTTAGTTTCGTATTTTCGTAAAAAAAAATGTTCCCTTGTTTTTTATAAATTATAGTTTTATATTTATACTTGTTATATAGTTGGCCCTTAATAATTTTGACTTGTTTACCTTGTATTACTGGTCTAAAAAAGCGCTCTACAAATATTACTTACTTACTTACATAAATATCTGATAAATACTTTCACTTATACGAGTTAAAATAGTATTCTAAAATAATCCGAATTTATATTTTTTTCACTTTTTATCTCATTTTATTTCGACATTTTTTTTCATTCTTTACATTTCAGTTTCAGTGTATTTAAAAGGACAATGTGCAGTAACATTAAAAAGATGGACACAATCAGAGGTTCTTAAGCAAATATCTTTGCTTGAATTGTTTAATCAAACCAGAAATTAATTAGTTACAGTTTAAATATAATTTACATTTTCAGACTTTATTAAATAAATAGTTGTTATAATATTATTTTCACTCTGATAAACCACTGATAATGGTAAAAAAAAAAAAATTCTCCACGTTTAAAATAGATTTAGAATATTATTAGTTTTATTAGAAATAAGTTTATTTTATATATACATATAAATGTATGCGTGTCCTTTAAAAAAGTACAATATTCTGCCATTTAATTTTTTTTTTTAATAGTGTGTTCGTTACTTTAAATTATTATTTTTAAACTATATTTTCTATTGTCTTGCAATTTCACTGATTTACTAATTTTGCTTTAGTGTGAATTCGCCAATTAAGTCGTAAAAGGTTAATTAAATTCGATTAAAACACAACACGTTGATTCTTCTAAAAAAAATGGCATCAATATAAATAAACAAAACATTTTTTTTCATAAATTACGATTTTCGAATCGCTTTTTGCGTGACATTTTTTATTCCTTTCAACGCTGATCATGTTTCTTCATCACCAAAGCTCAAAAATAATAAAAACAATTATTACTGCAGAGATTAATTTCTTATTTTAAGTTTATTTTTACTTAATCTATTTTACTTAACTTCCATTTTTAATCCCTTCATCTACTTAAGTCTGGCTTTAAAACGGACTAATAATAAAATGTGATATTTAATATTTTACTGTATTATTATTGTTGAACAAACTAAGAGTAAAATAAAAAACTCATCTAATTGAAATGTGCTTCTGTTTCCAGACTCGAGTCTCCAGAAGTACGAATTGTTCCCAAAGACCCAGCTGTCCACTTCTCCGAGCCCCCATCAGTCCAAAGCGGCCCCCAGCGAAGGGGACTCGGTCCCGGGCCTCTCCTCTCCAGACGGCCGACACGGCGGCTCGGGTTCTGAGAACGGCGACAGCGAGTCTTTCATCCACTCGCCGGTTCCGAAGCCCCTGAAGGACGGCGAGGAGACCCCCGGGTCCGTCAGCTCGCTCGGCTCGGACTCCGGTTCCGAGACCGACAAGGAGGACCCGGAGCCGTCCCCGTCCTCCGCGGCCTCCAGGAACATGAACGCCATCGACATCCTGACCCGGGTCTTCCCGAGCCACAAGCGCAGCGTCCTGGAGCTGGTCCTGCAGGGCTGCGGCAAGGACGTGGTCCAGGCCATCGAGCAGATCCTCAACAACAGCGGCGCGCACGCGTCCAGCAAGGCGGCCGCCGGGGACGAGACGTGGACGGCGGAGAGGATGCTGACGCAGACCCCGCAGTCCACGCCCTCCAGCACCGCCGCCGCCGCGACCACCAGGCCCCTGATCCCGGGCTCCATGACTCTCAGCAACCGGTCCGCCTTCTCGCCCCTGCAGCCCAACGCGCCGCACTTCAGCACCGACCCCGGCACCTACTCCCTGGGGACCCACCTGGGCCTGAACCCGCTGCGTCTGGCGTACTCGGCGCACAGCCGGGGTCTGGCCTTCATGACCCCCTACTCCACCACCGGCCTCATGCCCACCCTGGGCTTCAGACCCCCGATGGACTACGCCTTCAGCGACCTGATCCGAGACCGGACAATGTTGCACAAGGAGCAGGGCTACACCGGGGGCCTGTACGGGCCCCTGGTCAACAACACACCGGACAAGCAGTGAACACACACACACACACACACACACACACCCGCGCACACGCACACGCATTCCACGAAGTGTTTTTAGTGTCACTTGTTGTCAATAAATCAGAAAAATGTGTCATTTCACACTTTACTGTAGTTGATCGGGCCTCCTGTATACACTTTAATCCGATTTAACGAGATTTATTGAATAGAGAAAATAATAATAATATCTCTTCATTCATCAGAGGCGCGTGGTGGTGCGTTCACGTGCAGGCGGACTCACCTGGGAAAACGTTTTCTCTCATATAATTGAACTCGATGATTTTTAATTCGTTGTTGAGCCAGTTTTGAATAAGAAAGTTTAATTAGAAACGAAAATAAGATCAATTTTTACGTGAACGCAACAGATTTATTTATTTGTAACGTAATAACGTTTTTTCACCTTTTATTCTTCATTATTCTAAGACTTTTGATATAAATTATAATTTATATTTACCCTAGAAAAACATTGACGATACATTTTTTTTATCTTTGGTTCAATAAATATGTTTTACTTGCTTCAAATAAAATTAATGCAAATCTCCACCCACACTGAAAAAAGTTTTTTTTAATAAAATATTTTTTACAAGGTTAGTTGAGTGTAAAACAATAAAAAATGTATATTTCTTATTTAATTGTTGTATACTCAACTGACCTTAAACAGTTATTTGCAAAAACTTTACACACAATACATTAAATTTAAAGCCAACTTCTGATTTTTTCAGCGCACATGAAAACAAATCTTATTTCTTCTCACAGATATACAAAGAAAAAAAGCGCATTTTTAATCACGATTGTGTTAAACTCGCACAAATCGACTAAAAGCAAATTATCCCATTAATTATATTTAAAGTTTCCCTATTTTACTCGAGCGCATCGCCGACACGTGAACGCACCATCAGTCCCCGACCGTGTAATCTTTGCTGTGAATTTCTAACAAACGACGTGTTAATGTATCCATTCTGAACTGTATTATTTTGTATTGGTTCCAGCTTGTTTGAGCGACTTTAGAAGATGCTTCGCTTCATTTCATCATCGTAGTCTATTTTGTGACCAAGTGCTGAAAAAACCCCTCATTGTCTTGTACACACGTCACGAGCTGTGCTGTCATATTGTATGAATATGCTGGAAAATAAATATTATTTTAAACAACGACATGTTTCTTTATCATCAGTATCAAATACACGTGTATTTTATGTGTTGATTCATGTATTGCTTTTGCTGCATGAGACTTTGTAAATAAGATGCAGTATTAGATAAATAGTTACGAATAATTTCTTATAGATTGGTATTATAATGTAAGAAGTTTTTAACAGTCTGTCATATACATTTTATAAAAAAACAAACCTATATATTGTTTGACCACCTTAAATTATTGACACATGTATATATAAACATGACCATTATCTTAACATATTGTAAAACTGATATATATTTATTTATAATAATCTTGCGCCATTTAACACATCAATTAAGGTAATAATCTTCAAGGTGGATATTTTACTACAAGAGGAACTATATACTGTCAAAAACGGACAGAATAACAATATTTGTATTGAAACAAATAAAAATAAAAAATGCTAACATCCATCCGTCCGTTTTCTTCCGCTTATTACTGGATGTGTTCGAGGGTCTGAAGCCTCCATATGAAAAAATAAATCAATTCCCTAAAAATCAATATGAACGAGAACATTGTTTTCATGCGAGAGAAGAAACAATTAAACGTATAACTCCACACATTTGATGTTTAAGGTAAGTTATGTGAATAAAAAAAGAAAACTCTCTGGATTAATGGAAGATATCGACACTTTTATTCATTCTCGTCGATCAGTGCTCGGTTTTGCGCAGTAATGGCGCCACCTATCGACAACCTATTGTCATCGCATCTTAGCACAAACTTCCTGCTTTATTTGTTTTGTAGCACATAGTCTTTTATTTCTGTCTTAAATTGACATCTAACAACAACGTGACTCGAACCCCGCCTTGTTGTTTTGACCCAAACTTAAACCAGTATATAAAAAAAACAAAAAAAACAATGAAGGTCTGTGGTTACTTTGTTATCAATCTTAAATCAAGTTGTGTTTTAAATATATTTCTTATTTCTCATAATATTTATATAACAATCCTTGTTTTTTAAAATAATAATATAATAATCATTTTATTTAAACAACACTTTTCAAACCTTGCTTACCATTAAAGCAAACAAAAACAGTTAAACATCACACAATCCATTAAAACAGCACCGTAGTAAAAAAAAGGAAAAACAACACGTGTTCCATTCAAGGAAAATATTGTTAAATAAAATGTTAAAACACTGGAAAATAAAGGAGAGTAAAAGCCCGTTGATGAACCCAAGGGTTCAGGGTTAAGAGGCGACATCACACAAAAGCTAGTATATAAAAGTACGTTTTTAAAAGAGAATTAAAAGAAGGCACAGACTGAGCCAGTCTTATCTCCTCCTCTGTGTGTAAACTTCTAATGTCAATTTTATGTACATTTTTTTAATGAGTTACATTACAGTGGTTGTATTGAGTTGTTGTTATGGTTCCTAAACATTTAATTCAGGTCCCAAACTCTTGATGTATAGTCATTGATGTTGGTATTTCTTCCTCCGTATCTTAATGCAGCCACACTAACTAATAGAAAATATTAATACCTCAATATATATCGCAATACTTCTTTGTCACAGTACTCTATATAGTTTTGTTCATTTTTTCTTCGTATTTTTTTAACAACAATTATTTTATGGTCAATATTTCTTTTAACAAGCAAATGTTCAAAGCGTTTGTTATTTTTTTTGAGTTGCAATTACACCTCTGGCCACTAGATAGCAGCCATTACTATGACCAAGGGCAGGTGGATACATCCTACTCCAGTTTTTCAAGACTATGTTTGATCTTTTTTTGGTTAGAAAACCAATAAAAGCAGTTACGACTTCGTCAAGAGTCATGTGGTTTGTAAATTCTGCAACAGCAGAGTCAAGTACTCGACAATACTACAAATATATCCTTGTTACTACAGTATCACTATATATTGTAGTGTTTCCCCTGTAATGCCAGATCTTGCCAATACAAATCCATGCTATCTAACTATCTATTTCTGTGTCTATCTACGCACAGGTACACACTGAAATACAAGTTGTTTTTTTAGCAGTATCACAAAGTAAAACTACAAGTAGAGCTGCGCTCTGAGTGAAGAGCCCTCCATTTATATCCTTATTACAATTCATTTTGAATCCTGATTTCACCATATCTCTATTTAACTACATTATTAAAAAAAACAACCTTTTTGGCATTTGAAATATCTCTTGGATCAATGAGCTCAACGTGACACAGACGTCCAGAGTGATCAATATAGCAGAGGAAAGTCTCAATAAAGGCTTTTCCTTGATTCTCCTTTGTTTGTCTTATTTGTTGTGTGTGTCTTGACCTTTTAAGCATCTATTTTATTGAGTATTGTTTTGATTGTTCAAGCGCTTTGTGACCCTGGTCTGGAAAAGCCCTCTACAAATATTACTTAATTATAAAGACACTGTGAGGTGAATTAAGTCCTTTTATTTCCTGCGTGGCAGAGTTTCAACCACTAGATGGCAGTCTTTCTTCACAAATATCACTGTAACCCAAGACACCTGTAACAAAACCTGGTTTCTAGTTCACAGATGAGTTTATGATCCTTCAATGTATCTTACAAAGAGACAACTATAGCCTCTTCCCTCTTGAGAACACATTTCTCTGAGACCACTGAAGGGTATTTTTGGTGTTAATGACAAATACTACTTCTTCTGTATTTACACCACATGATCTGCTGCGCGCCCCCAGGCGGTGAACGGTCGACATTGCAAGTCAATATGTATCCAGAGACTTTAAATAAAGAATCCATACATTTTATATCCGTTTGAATCAAGACAGACAATGAAACATAAATGATACATTTGGAACAGCCGATAAGATGAAACATGATTCTTAAGATTATCATCATTTCTAGCTTTCATTTGGAAATATTCTCCATAAAAGTGTCTCCGAGGGGTCTTGATGCTTCTGTTAATTCTCAACTGATTTACTTAAACATCAACAATTGAGAAAGAGGCCTCCAGAGGGATCGATAAAGTTGATCTAACATCTAAATTATTTCAGGAAACACACCACAGCAGATTTGGGTAAAAATAATTAGTCATTATCACGTTTGTTACCTCAAAACGTAGCTGTTTATGGAACTATTACTCAGTGTGTTACCTGGCTTGGATTGAGTCACTTTGAACATAGGATGTGAATCGACGAAGACAAAAAGACATTTGTGTGTTTCCTGAATTGACAGAGATTCAGTTTTTCCTTCTCTGGTCAACAAGTGCACATGTAAGTGTCGTGTCGACGGTGTAGAATCAGCCGAATGATCATCCGTCCGCGAGAAACACAACGTTACACACGGATCAGGCACTTTGTTTCAGGCCTTTTTAATGTCGTTCAATGGACGACTGTGTGCGGCGACGAGTGATTTCTTTGTAATCTCTATCTCGTATTGCGGTGATAAATTTGGACTTCATCTGCTCCCTTTTTCGTAAGAAGCCAAACGTGCAAACGACTATGCAGATTGTGAGGAATAACAAAAGAGGACGGCGGCATCCGTTTGTGGAGAAATGTGCGTCTGCCACGGCGAATACACAACTAAGTTTTCCACGCGGCTTCCTCCTTGTCCACTGATGAATAATTAGACACAGGGAGATAAATAGCCACCGGCTGCCAGAGCCGTGTGTGTGTGTGTGTGTGTGTGTGTGTGTGTGTGAGAGAGAAATCCATTTAAGTTATTACTCCATACATAAAACCCATTTTCACTTTCACAGCCGCAGTTTTCTTTACTGTCAGAATAACAAATAGATAACGGCGAAACAAAACAGCAGTGAGGAGAAAACAATTGTGCACATTCAGGGCTGAATTTAGACTCTTCCAGCTCAGTAAGCTCGCCGGCAAAACAAGCAAACAAATAAAACAAATGAAGAAAGTTTGCTCGGGCCATCCAGCAAAAGAGTTTATAAGTTTGTCGTCTCGGCGGAAGATGTTTCATCGCCGTCCTTGTTTTTAATTATTCACCACGATTACCAGCTGCTCTTCACCAGCCCTGGACCCTCAGTGGAACTATAGAAGTGATACAAATGTTCATCATGTCTCTTATTTGATGCCTTCTTTATTTAGTAACATTTACATTCTAGCTTGAAAACGTCTGTCGCTCAGTGATAGTTGGTGCTTCATGAAAATGTTATTCTTTAAATAGGAAATGCCTTTTTAAGCAACTGAAATTTGTTTGTTGTCCCTCTAATTAAATGTTACCAATTATTCATATCAAAAGGTTTCAACAGTAATCATTTTCAATATTTCAGTAGAAATCCTCATTCCTACCTTAACTGAGAATGTTTAAAGAAAATGTATACGTGTATAATATTAACTATTGTCCATATAATCAACCATTTTATGAAAAACTTTCCACAATTGAATTTGTTTATATATTAAATTATAGCATTTGATCACAAGTGAGTAGGTAAATAATTTATATTTGTAAAGTGCCTTTCACAGACCAGGGTCACAAAGCCCTTAAACAACACAGCAATACACAGTTAACATACATGCTTTTAAAGGCCAGGACAGGAGTCCCAGAAAATCAGGGAAAAACCTGCACAACCAAGAATGTCTTAAGATGTTTCTTGAAGGAGTCAGTAGATCATCAAACACAGAGGGAGAGGAAGATCGTTCCAAAGCTTAGGAGCAACAGCCTGGAAGGATTTCTCTCCTCTGGTCCAGAAGCGTGTTCAGGAACCATCAGTAGATTCTGACCCACAGACCTCAGAGCCCGAGCTGGGGTGTAAGGCTGGATCAGATCACTGATGTAAGGAGGAGTCTGACCATGAATAGTTCTGAAAGTAAGAACCAGAATTTTAAAATGGATCCTGAAAGAAACTGGCAGCCAGTGAAGAGTTTTAAGGATCGGAGAAATGTGAGTTCTTCTACTAGAGCGGGTCAGAATTCTCGCTGCAGAGTTTTGTATTAACTGCAGGCGAGACAGATCCTTCTTGTTTAGACACACTTGGAAGCAGCTCAAATGAAACTGACTTGTCAATATTGTGGCCCATGATAATCACAGTGTTTCACCTTCACCATCAAGCTAGATTTAAAATAATCAAGAGATACCAGGTGCCTTTAAAAACAAAAAACTTTACCACTGTCTCTCATTTCCTGTTCAAGGAAGCCAGACGGTCCCAAAGATGTACGGTTTGTTAAGCCGGAATGGTTTAAAACAAAGGTGAAGTTGATATTTAATCTCATAATATATTAACCTTTCAGTTATTTTCATTCTAACATCCTTTATATAATTGAAGAGAACTATACTATTATTTTGTCTTAAAACTAATACATTTTACTTCCTGTGTTTAAAGTTGAACTAGAAAGTACAAACTCAAATTATCAGCTGTCAGAAACATTTCCACATCAGTTCAGTATTTCCTCACTGAACTCCAGAACCACATAAATACAGTGCAAAGACAGCACTTGCCCCAGAGTCGCTCCTCACCCAGACCTGGTCTAGCGTTACTAACGTGATCCAGACCCTCGTGCCTCCATCGTCCCTTGTCTTGGTAAACAAATAAAATGGAATGTTTTCAACTGAAATGTTCGGACCACGACGCCGCCTGGAGATATTCACGCCTTGAAACATAATAAGTTATTAAAGGGTGAGGATCCGGTGAGAGGAAGGTTAGTGGTGGATAACAAGTAGTTATGATGGAGGTTTAATGTCATCGTCGCTGATGAAAGTGTGTGTGTGTGTGTGTGTGTGTAGCGTGGGCAGTCAGATGTGCAGTGTTCAATGTAGACTCCCCTCTCTGCGCGTTAATGACAAAACACCCTTGGATGGTATTGATTCAGGAATCTCATTCCCATCTGTCCTTGGAAGGGTCCCTTCATCATCCTGCCCCAGGAGCGCCCTTCACCGCCGCCCCTCCGAACATTCCTTCTATCATATCTCTCCGCGGAAAAGCAACTACGGGAGGAAAACTTGTTTTTGCTCGCGGCGCTCGTGCATCAAGCTGATTTATTTCAACACAATAATCAAGATGGTGGTGTGTTGTTTCAAAGTTTGGAGTGGAAAGGTTTAGGTCTCTTTTGTTAGTGTCCACGTTGCGCTGTTGCGAAGCTAACGGATGGATTATCGTCATAGTCAAGATAAAAACACGAGCACGATAATTGAATCTTTTTCACATTTACTGTTATTACACGATGGAAAAGTCGCGGTAATGTGTTACGTTTTCACTTTTATTTTGTCGTCTCACTTCCTGTTCTCCCGTTCCCAGTTCCCCAGGCTTCACGGCTGGACCTCGTCAGCGATCAAGACTCCAACTTCAACCACCCGAGTCCAGACCTGTGATCCCGAGCAAAGGTTTTTTCACTCTCTGGTTCGTAGTCGTTTCTCTTCCCTTCTGTGGTTTAGTCCTGTTGGATTTCTCGTGTTTGCCTTTCTGCTCCTGTGCTGGAGTGCTTTACTTGTGAGTTTTGACATTCTTGTTATAATTTTCGGTTTCCAGTTCGCTGTTGTTTCCTTTTGTTTCCTGATTTGGTTTTCAGACTTTTGGACAGTTAGAGATATTGCTTGGACTTGTCTATATTGTGACCTAATAACTGCCATGTAGTGAAAATACTTTTTTTCTGGGAATAATGGTGAAAGTGCTCACATTTTTTGCAGTTTTTACAGCCTTAAAATCAAAACAAACACAGACCACCAAAGAATAACCACTTCATGGTTCTTTAGCCTCATTAGCTTGATCTTTAGAAAACATAAAAGTTTATCTTGCGAGATAATGAAGTGATGAATGAGCAGAAAAGTGCAAGTGAAGTCATAATAGCATTTAATGTAATGTTTGTTACAAGAAAGTAGTATGAGTGACTCCTAACCCTTGTGTAATCTTGGGGTCAAAATGACCCTAAGATAACATAACATGTCATCATGTCATCTCGACCCTGAGATAACACATGGGTTAAGAGACTCACGGATTCTATGTCATGCATGCTTACGCCCTCCAGCAGAGCTTTGCTAATGGTTTATCCTCTGCTCCACCACTGAGAAAACAAAGCACTTGCCACCTAGCAGGTAGCAGGCTCCCATTATCTCTAGAAGGTATACTCCCATGAAGAATCCCTCTACAAGAATTCGGCAACTGGGTGGCGTGGCTGGAGGGCGTTGCATGCATTCGTAGAACCGTGGTTACGTCGGGTAACATTAAAAAAAACTAGTCCTGCGACCGGTATATGACGTCTTTCTCGATGAGGATACTTGTAGATTCTGACTGCAACAGGTCCACGAACGCGTTGAACCATAGCATGACTAGCCTGAGGTTGTTTAGAGTCCTGTGGCGTTCGAATGCATTATGTCAAGAAAAAACACCGGCGGGTGGCAGAGGTGTCCCCTTCACTTGTGTGGACCTGCTTTATTTATTCAAGTATAAAATGTAGCTATTAAGAAAAACGAACGGGGGTAGAGCAACAACAAGTCGAAGCTAATTCTGCAATTAAACAAATCTGTGGTATTCTCTCACAGGGGCTCTCCTCGTAGTTCACCACGGCCACATCATTAGTTCAGCAGACTGTAAAGTAGAACAAATTAATATAATACTAATGCTAAGAGGGAACCAGCAGCAGTTGCCAGCCAGTTATCAGAAGCCCACAAATACCCAGATGGCCCGTGTGTATTTATAGTCGCTCCGTTAAATCTGTTCTTGTCGGCGCCACAAATGCCACGAGCTTCTTCTTCGTCTTCTGTGTGGCAATTAAACAAACTGATGTTGGGAGAAGAGAAATGTTGCAGGGGAGCAGGAACGTTTGGTGTGTTCACAGAACACAGCATATGGAATCGTTTTTGAATTTGTTGACTAAGTAGTCGTCAGCGAAGCCGTCTCTCTACAAAGTAACTCAAGAACAGATCATGTCCATAAGGAACATTCTGGTGATGCAACTTTGCAGGATTCTTCATTCTCTGTGAATTTACCTCCTTTGCTTTAACTAACACGTGTGTTGATTAAGTTCAGATTCACATTATGGATGTAGGAGACCAGTTTAGGGGATGTATACACTCTCTGAGTGTCTTTCTGGTTATTGTTTCAACTAAGATTAGGTCAAAAATTGTTCTTTACCTGGATTGTATCGCTTAACGAACATTTAGTTGAGGGCGCCCCCTCTTGCTAATCAGGCAATACAGACGACCACAAGACATTTTGATGCTTCTCCTGATTACCATCTGGATCCACAAATCTTTTGAAGGAAGATCGAAATGGTGCAAGTCAGTTCTGGTACACTACTGCCACCTGCTGTTCAATTTATCTCATAGTGCGATCGCCTCAAAGCAATTAAGTTGCCGGTTCGCTTCCAGGTCATGAGGGAGCCAACTCATGACCTTCCTGTGTGGAGTTTGTATGTTCTCCCAGTGTTGTGTGGGTTTACTCCGGGCACTCCTGTTTCCTCCCACAGTCCAAAATCATACAGAGGTTGATTGGGAACATGGGATAATTGTTCGTAGGTATGAGTGTGTCTGAATGGTTGTCTGTCTTTGTGTGTCCTGGGACAGACGGGCGTCCTGTCCAGGGTATCCCTCGCCTCATGCCCAAAAAAACTGGGGTAGTCTCCAGCTCCCTGTCACCCCCTTAAGGCAATAAGCAGCACAGAAAATGAATGAATGAATGAATTGGTTTTAGTCTATTGTGCTAATACACTTCATATAGCCCCAGACTTTCTATAGACCGGCGTCAGTTTGTCTTACAGTTCCACCTGGTGCGATGACTATAAAGATCAGGGGTCTCAAACTTGAGACTAGCCAGCCAGAGTTAAATTCTAGTGGAGACTAGGCCCCAGACAAATTAGATTCATATAGTTTTTTTTTAAATGTTTTGTGGTCTCACTGTGGATTAGGGACATATTTGACTTAACTATATAATCACAGCTATATGAATGACATCATTTGACATGATGATCTTTGTTTCTTCACCATCTGACATTGAACAAAAATAGAGCCCCTTGCTGCAAGTTAGGGACCCATGAAGTAGATGAATTAAAATGTAGGTCAATAATGGATAAAATACAAATGTAGATGGAACAAGAAGATTTGTTTATGTGGAAATATTAAATCTATAAACACTTTCTAACAGTTGTGTACGAACATGAAGGTCAGGTTTCAGTAAGTGATATTCTAGTGACACTTACTTCAACTGAGGATCCAGTCGCTGCTTTAAAAGCTATATTTTCTCAGTTACAGCGGAATTAATGAATTTGAAAAGTGCTTGAGTGAAATTTTGGAGCGCGTGCACGGCCTCGCTGGTGTGTGCACGTGATAGGCATAAAGCTCATGGTGACGCTTCATATGAGCTTTAAGGATAAATGGACGTCAGACTGTGCCGACACAGCATGAACACACTTAATCTGCTCAAGTGGAGAGTGTCAGTCAACACTGCTGGGCCAGATAAGGTGTGCAAGAATGGATTTGTGTGTCTGTGGTTCAGCGCCGCCACTTAAAAGTACAGTACGGGCGCTCGAATGCAAATCCTGCAGGAGATGCATTTCTGTTTGTCAATCATCCGTGCGTGCCGCACAAACCTAAAAAACACCACCGAAGCTCCCACTTCTATATTTAGAGTCGTTGATCCAAACTCCTACACACAAGTGCAACATTTAGCTTCTTTTCTTCCCTTTTTTCATGCCTGATGTTCCTTTTCCAAGTGGATAAACTCGGCTAAACTTCCCGTGACATCCAGCTGACTGACAGAAGTGGGTCTGTGTGAGAGAGAGACCGTGAAGACCTCCTCCTCAACTGTCTCCCCGCGCCGAGAGAAACCACTCTTCATCCGTCCGTCTCGTGCCGACTCCTTCTTCTTCTATATGTTTTTTACACATTCCCACTCATCCTTCATTACTCCATCTCCTTCACTCTCACGTCCTCCTTTGTCTTTCCAACACTTCCTTCAGCCGCTCTGCACGGAGCCGCAGTCATCAAATGAAGATTAAAGAGCCTTCACCGACACACACACATGCATACACACTCACACACACACTTGCCCCCTCAGGAAACCTCACACAATTACATCCAGAATGGGATTCATTCTCAGCCTTCAACAACTCATTAACTTTGTATTGCAAATTGTATGTTTCAGCAGAAAGCATTGATGAGGAACACTAAGAACGAGAGGCTTCTGCGTCGACCGTATCGCTGTAATGTGTGCCGGGCAGCATTAGCGCTCGCCAAATAATGTCCTGGATATTCACCTCATACCGACAGCGCGTTAAGAAGGCATAAGAAACTCTCGCCGTCCACACTTTTAAGACCCAAATGTTTAATATTTGCAGATGAATGGCCACTTCTTAAAGCCCCGGTGGCAGACCAGATAAGGTGTCAAATGCAGAGTCGCAACACTCGCAAACGTCATCCATGCTCATTGTAGCATTGAAATCCATTCAAGCATTCACTCTCTGCTGTTCCTTTCTGACCCGCAGGGCTCCGGGAGCTACAGATGATACCAGCTGACGGAGGATATGACAGGAAATGGACCAGCACAGGTTGGCAGTCACACTTATATATTCTGAATCTGAAAAAGTTTGTTGATTTATTTGTTGGCAAAAAACTGCCATAACTTGATTATTTATTCCTCTAACGTTTATTGAGCAAAGATTGGCTAAACTGGAGTCAGGCCTGGGTAAAATGTGGCCCTCATGCTGTCAGAGTAAAACTGGTGAAGTCATCATAGAAATAGTAAATGCGTTTCATTTAACATTTTCTTTATTCAATACTATCTCAATTCTTGCTTGTTTATGTTACGATCCCTGCCTGTTGCATCTTATAATGGATAGACTTTTCCTGCTTCTGTCCTAATTTCACCTTGTCTCCTTCCAATCTCCAATCATCCAACACTTCATATACAACATATACTGTACCCTAGACTTTCTAGAGACCGGCGTCAGCTTGTCTCACAGTTCTGCCTGGTAAACTATGACATTTCCTTGTTACTCTTTCGCCTTTTGGATATTTTGACTTTGGGTTTTTCTGTTTACTTTGATTTCCCCTGAAACGTTTTTGCTTCGCTTTTGGTTATTTGATTATGATTATGTTTTTGTACCTTGAATTTTATTTGAGTGCATTGTGAGTCTTGCTGCCACATTGTTTCGACCCCTTTGTCTGTTTAATTATATAGAAGATTCTATAATGGACTCTTACATTTCAATAGACATTTTTCAAAGTGGTGGTTGTATATATTTGGACTGATTTTGTTTATCAAATTGTATTTTGGTATCATTAACAGGGGTTTGTGCATTGTCTTCTCGTTTCATTCTCCTTCCTAATCTATCTTCAAAAGTTCTTCTATTCAGAACGTTAACATGTTAACTTGTTTGTTTACACTTACATTATGTGTCAATCTTGTTCCTCTTTCAATTTTTTGGTTTTAAAGCCCCTCACAAGACTCACAATATGTAGAGAGGACCTTAATAAAATGTCACTTCTTATTATTGAATAGTCTACTGACTCCTTCAAGAAACATCTAAAGACACTTTTATTTGTACAGGCTTTTCCTTGATTCTTTGAGACTCCTGTGTTTGTCTCGGTGTTATCTTTACCTTTTAAGTATATATTTTATTGGGTATTGTTTTGATTGTTTAAGCGCTTTGTGACCCCGGTCTAGAAAGGTGCTTTACAAATATTACTTGCTTACTTATTTGTAGTTATAGGCAGAGATCTAGGTTCCACTAAGGGCCAAATCCTGCCTCTTCAAGTCTTTTTTGACGCCTGCATGAGACACAGGGGTGCGATTGCTAATGCTAAATGCTAATTTATAGTGGAAAATTAATTAATTAATTAATTTCCAACATTACAATGTTAAACATCAGAAAATCTTCTTCTTTTTTTTAAAATTGAAATAGCCAATTGTTTTTTGGCTGCTCTTTTGATCTTTTTCATTCTGTGCTCGCTGTGTAAACAAACTCATACAGTATTTACAAACCGTTTTGTTCTGTGCTTGGAAACAACAGGAAGCCAAACTACTGACATGAAGCCGATTTACTGCAGTACCTTCGATGACTTCTTAAAGGGATAGTTCGTCCACATCCTTTAGGGTTTGTTGAATAGTTTTACGGATTTGCAACAATGTTTCCACTTTAATTATTTAGAAATATGCTGCGTCTCAAATTGGACAAAAGGAAATGACTCGACAGCTTCTTCTTCTACTACAGCCGTTGGAACACTATCCAACTATCACCGACACTTAACAGGCGCTTTTCGCCAATTGAAACAAGTTATTAAGTTGTATTTCATTACTGGTGTTGTTTTGTTGTAAAATTAGAGTTTTCTCAAGACATTTACGTTGGTATCTGCTTGAAGAAGCGTTGTCAGTGACATAGCTTCCGTTTAGCGTCATCTACATCACTAAGATGGCGGCCGTTAAGTGTGGAAAGTGTCCATCGATCCACACTTCAATACAAGATGGATGTTACAGAAGTACAGTATGGAAGCAAGTGTCTTTTCGGACGAAGATGAAAATAAAAAAAACTGAGCTCCAGTTGCTACAGTAAAATGAACAAACATTTTTGTCTATAAACTCAAAAAAGAACCGATTACTCTGAAAATAATCCCAACCCTTAGTCGGCATGAGGGTGAGAAGAAAATATGTGAAATTTGAATATTGGGCGAACTATCACTTTAAGCATTGATCATTATCATAACAATGTTTTGTATATTTACTGCAGTTGTTTAACTCATGGTTGTTTTTCCTTTTCTTATGTGACTCTGAAGGTTATTAATATATACATCATAATTGTGTCATCATAATCATCATTATTATATTATTATCATTATTACCATCATTTCAACCATGCAGAATAAAAAAGAAAAGGACATTGAAGACGAAATGATTTGATAAGAGTGAGACAGGTGAGGGAGGGGGGAGTGAGGAGTCAGAGTTATGAAGCACTGATGTTGTTCTTATATCAGCAAAGTTACGTCTTGCACTAAGAGTTTTGATTAAATAAACCGGTAAAGTGAAGGAAAGGTCTGCTCTTTTTTCAAGCATTATTGGAAAAATGCTATGAAATATTTAAATAAAATTCCCACATTTATACAAATACTTATTTCCAATAAACTAGTTTAGAGCTGTACTAGAACGACATAACAAACCATTTTTGGAGATATTTCAGTCGCTGAGTAACACATTTTTACCTGCTGCCCCGTGAAGAGTTTGGTAATAAATTAATTTATCTGACATGTTATAAAATAGTGCTGTCAAGAGATAAAAAAAATAATGAGGCATAGATTACGATCTTTAATTAATTGATTCAATTATTGATTCAATTAATCTCTTTTTTTAATCTCACCTCAAGTGTGCAGATGTGCAGATATAAGCTGTATTATTTAATTTGAATTTAATATTGTGGCAGGTGAAAATATTTATATATAAGAAAAATGAGCTTTGTGAAATGATTTATTGTTATTTAGTTGAACAGATGCGGTTCTAGTCGTTGACTTTCTGCTTCGTTTCAGTTCAAAGTGTTGCTGCGACCACCAGCTGGTCTGAATATTGCTGTGATCTTTTGTCCAAATCATTAGAAAACAATCAGACACAGGCCTATTAAAATGACAAAAACAAATATCATTAAAAGATTAATTTGACCAATCAACGTCCACTTCCGACTGACCATCATATCGCACCAACAACTCAAGCATCAGAAGACAAGAAGACCTGGACCAGGTCGAGCATCCGGTCCAGGATACTTCCCCTCACGACGGAGGCACCGATACAAACTGTTTACAGAAGTTCTAACAGACGGAAGAAGATGGAGAGATAAAGAGTGAAAGTGGGTCAGAGGTGCAGAAAGGTGGAGCAGAGGGGATGACTGGTCTGTTGAAACATTATTGACGCCCCGTCCCTCCCCCCCCGAACCGACGTCCACCTCCACCCTTTGACCAGCAATTACAAGTCTCCAAATTATGATCTATACCAGTAAAGAAGAGTCGGCCGCGGATGGAGATAGATTGAACTCCACGTCTGGCTGTGTCTCGGCGGCGCTCCCTCGCTCATGTTCGCCGATGGAGACAGATGGCTCGGGGCCCCTCGGCCTCGGCCCCTGCAGATTGATTATTGATCAGGTGGACATAGATGGATAGAGTGCTGAAGTGGGCCGTGGGAGGATTTCAAGGATCTTTTGTTTATGTTTTAGGCTAAATGATAGCAGGAGAGGAGCGGAGGTGGATGGAGGAGTGAGGCGAAAACATTTGCTTTGGTTCACTGATCACCAAGAGGGGGAGCCGTCGACTGCGATTCTGATAAATGGACCCAATTCAAAGAGTTTTTCCACCGACCTACGATAAGTTGGAACAAGTCCTATTCAACTGGATGCAGACCTCCACACAGCCTCTACAAACTACCTTTAATTTTCTGTATTTATAATAATATAAATATAAAATAATTGATGAAAAGTTCTCTCCGTCATAGATAATGAAAAATCCGCCAATACGTAATAGTTTTTTCTTGCCCATTTCCCTGGTAAATTGAATTGTTTAATTTAAAATAAACTAGTTCATGTTGTCGACTTGTTTTGCTAACATACAGTAAAAAGAAAGTTATGGAAGACCTAGCCTACCTGTCCAGGGTGTCCCCCATCTCTCGCCCCCACTAAAAGGTCTGATTAAACCTCCTTTAGAGAAATAAGCAGCAGAAAAAAAATGATAAATGAATGAAAAGATGAACAATTTTCCGTTTAAATAAAGAAAAACCGCACTGGAGTGACTTTTTTTCCAAGAATAGATGGATAGAAGCTTTTAAGAAATGATGCTTTTATTTAGTAGAAAGTGTCTGAAGTAGATGGAGGTCCTCAGGGGGAGTTTTCTTAAGTACCAAACTACTTGTCAGTCCTTTCACACAAAAGTGATGCAACGTAACCCTCAACATTCTTGCATTAACTTTACTATAATGACAAAAAGAACGACCCGTGACACATGTTGCATGAAGAAAACCAAAGTTTCTTAATCAAAGACACACAGAGTGTGGTGTGGGTGTGTGTGTGGGAAGCGAGTGTGGCTGATGTGCTGGGAAGGTGAATCTGTGTCTCCTCGCCAGACAGATGGCAATCAGCGAGACTCAAGAGAGCAAGTGCTGCTTCACTGTGGAGGTGAAGCTGCAATCGCCGATGTCTCGCTCTATTTTTCTTTTTTTTTCTCTTCTTCCTGCTCTCAGACTCGGTTACTTTCATCCTCTCTGTTTGTATTTGTGTGTGTGTGTGTGTGCATATTTACTCCCTGTTGCAGGCCTGTGTGTGAATGTTGGTGTTCATGATAAAGGAGCAGAAGGAGCCGGTTGGCTGGTGTGCGTGAGTGTGCTGGAAGCAGATACTGCAGGAAATAAATGACATGCCAGCAGCTCCCCAGCCCGGCGTTCACACCAGGTGCCATCACTGAAGGCAAAAAAATCAGAATGTTCCACCAAAGTCATTGGTTCACCACAACAATAATCTCATTAATTATCCAAAAACAAGCTGCGACCGGATTCGATTCTTCGCCGCCTGTGAGCCGAAGCGTCCTCCATATGTACTGGAGGCCTGCAGGCGGGGTGGACGCTCCGTCCCTGGAGGAGGCCGCCTCGGTTGGCAGCGAGTGGGTGTTGTCAAAACACGCGGGACGAGGGTTCTGCGCCTTCCACTATCCCACTGAGGCTGTAATTGGCCACTTGCAGCCTGAAGGAACGTGGCCATGGATACTAGTCCTTCTGCAGCACAGTTTTTAATGGATGTGTGTGAGCGGTCTCGTCTAGTAAGATCCCTCTGACCTTCTCCTTTAGCAATACTGTCGGTACAGATGAGCTCCTTGAGACATGGGCAGCATCTCTACGGCACCTTCTTGCACAACGTGATGTTTCCCAACAACATATTAATCTTAAAATTATTTTACATTGTCACATTTCCTGAAAAAAACCAACATATTTTTCGGTATGCATGCGCTGAAAACATTTCCCTATATCTGTATATCTTATTTTTCCAGGACTCTCCATGTTTTCTTGCTTGTTTCCCCTCCTCTGTCGGCGGTTGACGGGGCGGTTGTGGCGTGACCTCCTAATAACCCACGGCTGCCAGCGATCTGTCAATCTTCATCCCTTTTATGTACGCTGGATTACCATAGGCTGTCGTCAGCTCGTTCGCAGTTCTGCCTGGTATGAATTCGACTCTCCCTCGCTCTGTCGTTCGTCTGTTGATTCTCTTGACTTGCGATGACTTTTATTTAATTTCTTTTTTAAGTCAGCGATTTAAAATCTTGTGTGTGTTTTGTAAATAACTTTATATTTGATCTTACAATTTGCCTCGTACGTTGTCTTTTACGCCTGGGTCTCTTTGTTAATCTCTTTTGACGTCGATCACAGCTGCGTCATCGAAGGTTGTGAAAATAATGATGTCAAAATGTTACGTATTGTTGAAGTTTGCAACACAGGACCCCTTGAACAGAGTATTTCTCAACATCCCATCATCTTAAACAGACTGTCTGAATGATATTAAGTGAATGTTTTAAGCGGTAAAACATCAGCATTTGCAGCTTCAATCTAAACGATCATTGTTGAATTAAAAGAATCGTGAAGAACGGACTTATTCCAGGTGAGAACGTTGTGGGAAGGTTGCACTATTGAGGTGCGAAAACACCTGCAGATCTAGATACTTTCCTGTGTGTGTGCTTTAGGATCATTTCTTCTGTACTCAAGAAAGATTTTCAAGGACTCTTCATCTCATAATCAACGATGATTTTCCTCCTTTTTGCCACAGCGATGAGATCATCCTCCAGCGCCGATGGAGATCATTGTACATTCAACGTTTCACGTGTGATGAGCCTCGCGGTTATAACTGCACAACTGTACTGATCCAATATTTATGACATAATCTTTGTACTTATCCACAGCTCATGAAATACACGACGGTCGACTGGCTCTCCGCGATTTAGCTGTAGTGTGTAATACATCTTGACGTCGAGCAAGTTTAGTGTTTACAGCGTTAAAAGGCGGCTTTCAGCCACATTACACATGCACATCTCCAGGATTGGCTGCGTGGCAGCGGGGTTAATGAAGTTTCTCTCCACTGCACTACAGAGGAGAATTAGCTAGTGAAGCACGAGATGGCTGCTTCTCTTTTGGAGTGTCAACAACCAGGCGGGGGTTGCGGGTGGGCAAGTGAAAGGATACGTGACGAAATTACGCTGCCGTTTTACCCCCGAAATTTTTGGGTTGAATGTAATCAATCTCCACAGAAAGTTAAATATGGATGTAGATGAGACACTCGTGGAGGAGTCTCAGCCCCACAATAACTCTCAGTATGCAGACAAATAACTTGGCCTGTTGACTTATAAAAAGTTCTCCGTCTGTCTGATCGCAGCAGGGGGTTGTGTAGATTCCCCAAGAGTTACGGCAGCTGGAGATGGATGGAGTGAAATTGTGCAAATTAGTCGGAGAGAGAGAGAGCCTTGCAAAAAAAACATGCATTAGGGAGCGAGAAATATCCTCAAGGCTGGCTTGAGAATCAAAGAGCAGTGTGTTTAAATGCATTAGCACAAACACCAGAAACTCACACAAAAGATGTGATTATATTTGAGAAAAAAAAAACATTTTTTAGATTCACCAATAGATCCCCATGTTTGGAACTCCAGAAAAAAAAAGATAAACAAAAGCTTGTTTCCGCTCACGAAAACACACACAAAAGAAAAATGACTAATTAGGTTAATGTTTTTCTTTCCATTGTTTCCCAACCAATTTGATTAAATTCACAAAACAATAGACAGAAAACAACATTTTGTGAATAACATTTTGATGGAATAAAACTTGAAGAGAATTCCAAACCCTTCAGACACAAATGATATTCACGGGGAAAACGCAGGAGGGGATGCTCCTCCAGAGCTGTTTGTGTGCGCGTGTGTGCATGTATTTTTGAGTATGTATTTGCATCTTATTAATATATTTTGTTGAGAGATGTGTTTTGTAGTCTGACCTGAGTGAGACGAGCCGAGGGGGTGCAGGGGGGGAACATGCGGCGATGCAGACTTTTGAAGTAAAGTACATAATGACATGGAGGAACTGTGGGTGTTGGTTTGTGAGAGTCGAGATGTGTGTTCGTGTTCCTGTGGATCTCAAGTGACACATCGCATTAAGTGCCAGGAGTGTGCAACGTCTAGGCTGTAGGGCTGTGTGTGTGTGTGTGTGTGTGTGTGTGTGTGTGTCAGCAGGCGGAGAGGAAGGACATTTTTCACTCATGTCTGATGTGTGTTGTGGTGTGATGCGTTATAAATGACTTGCTGTTGTAATGGCCACTCTGAAAAAAAGATAAATGCGAAGCACTTTTCAAGAAAACTGGTAAAAAACACCAACAACAACAACACGGGCACAGCCGGGAATACAAATAGTGACGTCCAGATTCTTGCTGTAGCCAATGTAGCAGAAATTGGAGCATTTATTTGAAAAGGAAAATGACAGCTGGAACATCGAGCATTATCGTCCAGATATAAACGCCTCGGTCTGTGGAAACTGTTGAAGCTTTTGTTTTGCTATTAGATAGATGGATGGATATATTAGTCCAGTTGAGACCTGCTAACTCTCTTTGAGCTGCAGGTGTTCATCAGTGGAAGTTGGAGACAAGTCGCTGATATTCTAACAAACTGCTGCCGTCCCCACATTAAATTCAATGTATTTTTATTTAGGAAAATATACAAACATATGACCAGAACAACCTCACTTTAACCTCACAATATCACTTTAAAATGTATTATTTATTGTTGGACCCAGGTGTCATTTTTCATTGAGCAGTGGATTTTACTTTAAACCCAGTAATAGACAACAAATCTGAGACATAATGCATAAACACACACTATTAGGTCCTCATTTTGATATAAGAAGGTTTGGGGGTTTTTTAGTTGTAGAATTTATTTATACTTAAAATATAAAAACATGTAAAAAAGATTCTCAAGATTGTTTAAAACTTAGAGATATTTATTTTTGTCTCTCATTCATGTTCCCCTTAGTGGCTCCTTAAACAGTTTCATCTCACACCAGCTAGCATTACTGCTAAGCTAAGCTAACAAGTAGTGTTGGTGGTAATATATCAGGACCAGCAGCACAGCAGCAAGGAACACATAATTACAATACTTACACTTGTACTTAGTGTTGAGGTGATAAATGATCGGTTGAAAACTTAAACAAACGCAGGCGCGCTAACATGTTAACAGTAGCTAAGCGTGCGGAAAAGATAGATCATAGTATTACAGATAGAAAAAAGTCTACTGTTCGGTGAGTCAACTCGTATGTTTTATTTTATGAATAGTAAATACATCTTAGCGTGTATGTGTTTGTGAGAAGAATCCGCCTAACATGAAGACTTTGCCAGATATGCTTGATATTATGCTTTGGAAATATATTGTGTGTATCTTCTGGTAAGTTGAATTCAACTCGCATACAACTAGAAAGAAAATTTAAAATGAATGGTAACTCAATTTCAATTCAAATACAAGATGTTTATGTTTTTTCCAACGAACAACAAGATTGTGAACAGGATTATTTCTTCTTCTATAACACATATTTAATTTTTACCCCATCGATCAAATCTACTTTCAATAAGCAGATCTCTTAGAGTTGAAGCACAAAACTATTGTCTCGGGGAATATATAAGACGTGCGTTTGTATTATTCATACTTCACTAACTGTCCTCCTCTTTGCTGCTGTGTAAGTGAGCAATATATATATATAACATAACCCTGCCCTATATATATATATATAGACACACAGTATATATGTAAACTAAGGGAATTACTGCACCTTGGAGAAGAAATCTTCAGCATTTGAAACATGTGAGTCAGGAGAGTTGGGTTTTCACATTAATTCCCTTTAATTTTAACACACATTTGCACACATTAAACAATCGAAAGACAAAAACTAATGAACATTTGACCCCCCTAGAAATTTTGAAATGTGACTACAAACTTGATTCTTTAAATCTTTTCTTGTGAACATCTTTTGCTACAAAGTACTCATTACAGAGGTGATATAACAGGCAATACTGCGAGCGTCGACGCTCCAGGCCGTGGGAGGAGTCGGACGTCAGCAGTGACGCGGGTGGAAATGTCGAGAAGAAAGAAGCGACGCCGAGGTGAGTCGACGTGCGAAGACGGGCTAAAGATGGTGAATAATGTATATTGCTGGTCTCTTAATGCTCGGCTGTTTAGCTGTGGTCTAAATCCCCCCAACTTCTTCTTTAAAAAAAAAAAAAAAAAAAAACTTCAACAATTTCGCAGTTGAGTAATCTTCCAATTTAATAACCTTAAGCTTCCCCAGCTCCATAAATCTGACGTTCTTACGCCTCCCTCCCCCTCCCTCTCCCTTCTCTCCCTCATGCCAAGCCTCTGTGCATTTTATCTCCATAATAGCACAAAGCGGCGTGAGCTGCCTCGGTGGGAGAGATAAGGGAAATTCCTGCCCGTATTTTAATAGCTTCGCTCAGCTATCTCTTCCCACCAACTCCTCTGGAGCTGCCAGCCGGCGCGCTCACCTTGGACACAGCACCCAGAGGAGAATCCTACAGAGGAAAAAGTGTGTGTTTGCGCGCTCGCATCGGTGTGTTTGAGGGTCCACAGTCACACACACACACACACACACACACACACATCCGTGTTCTTCAGCCGTGTTTGGGGATGCCTGCCTGTAAGTGTGTGCATGAGCAAGCAACTGAATCTACAGGCTGTATATATAAGAAGTACTGTGTACTCCATGACAGCAGTGTCTGTACTTTGATAGACTGGTCGTGAAGTCTCCTTCACTTTAGGATCGACTGGTTCAGGTAATCTGTGAAGGGGAATCTTAGATGGACGTCATCGTCGCTTGATGTGGAAAGACTTTTAAAAGGGATTTTTTATTTTCTCCAGTCAGGGAATAAACTGATTATATACGGAGAAACTATTGATCTAGCTTTCGTGTAGAACAATTTCTGACATTTTTAACACTTTCTTTTTCTAAAAGAAAACCGTAACCCAATACCTAATACCACTGAATCTTTACCAAACTGAACCTATCTACAGCCACCGTGACAGAGTCCTGATCCTGCTTGAACATCGGCTTATGACCCATGGAGTGAAATCTAATTGGAGGACGTCTTTAAGGCATGGAAGAAGTAATAATTTGCTGAAATGACGACGCCATTATGTTGCCACTCCTCCAGGAATATCTGAAATGAAACAAGTGTTAAACCTCTCGTGAGCTAATCTGGAGTCAAACTTAACTGCTTTAGGTCTAAAGGGATTCATGGTCCGTAGTAAGTTAACACATCAATATCATGTATGTGTTCACCGTAATTTTCGGACCATAAGTCGCATTAAGCTTAATCATATGCTCTAATCGTGCACTGTTTTACAGTACACTGTAAGACAGTGCAATGACTTTGGCAGTGCTCAAATTCCGACAGGGTAGTACTGTCTCAAATCAAACACTGATGCTAAAGACTTATAACTCGACAGCTTCTTCTTCTACTAGTTTTTAACACTGATTAAAAACAACTGTTGGAACACTATCGTCGACACTTGGCAGCACCTTTTGCAAATTGCAACAAGTTATTAAGTTGTGTTTCATTGTGTTATTATTGTTTTTGTCTTGTTTTGTGGTAAAATCTGTGTTTTCTCAAAACAGTTACGTCGGTATCTGCTCAAAGACGCAGCTTCTGTTTAGCGTCATCTACGTCACTAAGATGCCGACTGTTAATAGTGGAATGTGTCCATCGATCCACACTAAATTTTCTGGCCATTTCGCACTACATTTTAGCACACTGCTCATCTTCACGCACTTGTGTACTCAAAATATTAATTGTAATGGCAGAAGTGCGCGATTTGGGACACACCCATTTCCTCTTGTAACTGTCTTGACCCAGGAATAGTTTTTGTTGGCAACACACATGCGCAGTTATTAGTGAGCATATAGTTGATGATATTGAAGTAAGTTTTGTTTGTAACGGTTTGGAGAGAAAGAAACCGAGCGTGAAAAGAGTGAATAATAAACAGACTCATCCAAAGAATTACCGACTTAAAGAAATTGGTAATACTGGTGAGTCTCTCGGAGTTATACTACGGTGCCTTCTGGAGTAGTACCATGAAGACTTGCAGAGTACTACTATCGTGCCTCACGGAGTAATACTACAGAGCGTTGCAGAGTAATACTATGGCGCCTCATTCACCAACAGATCTTTTGAGTGCTGTGTACCACAAAACATCGTCCTAGGTCAGTTAGAAAAGCAAAATAATACATAACCAGATTATAAGGTGCACGGGAGAAAAGGTAAGTACTTTAAATGCACCTTATAGTTTGAAAAATACTGTAAAAATACTCGGGTAACTGAGGACCTGATTGGATTCCAGGCCTAACTATGAAACGTTTTGATATTTAAATGGACGAAAGGTAGAACGATACCTTGCTTGACAGATAAACAGTGTTTTTTAAATGATGACAATGGTGAGTATAGTTGGTGCTCATGGGTTCACGTCCGCTCTTAACTTTCTTTGAATCATGTCTTCAGGAAGACTTTGTGTCGTTGTAACAGTCGTTAGACTGGAGTTGGATCAGAGCGTAGAAACTTTCCTCGTTTACAGGTGCTCTGTTCTCCCAGCACTACAGTAGAGTTTTAGTGATAAGAACTATCAACCTGCGCCTTTAAAATTCGTCTTTTCTGATCGTCCGCAACAACAAAGTATCTGTAAAAATGTGAGTTCTGGCTTCTTGTTGAAGAAGTAGTGAGATTACAAAGGCTCAGTTGTGAAGTTGTTGTGAGTAAATACTCATCAGACTTAGATTAAACCCTGTTTTTGTGTTCATAAAAAAAAAAAGAAAAAGCCTAAAGCTTGGAAAAGCACTTAAGCTTTGCTCCATTTATCCTGAAGATGTTTGTTTAATGGATGATCAAGCTCTTCAGGCGCTCTGATTCACCTGCTTGTTTCATATTTGATATTCATTTCATGAAGTCTGTGTTTGCATGCTCTGACTTTTGTCTGTTGTTTTTTACAAATAATTCAGTTTTTTTCTGGTACAAACTAGCAGAACATCCCGGAGATATCTGGGAGGTCGGCTGTTGGTTATAAGCAGGTGAGTCCAACTCTATTGTTGCTCATTTGACCTCAACATAATCAAACCGTTTGTCAATTGTGAAAAAATAAATTGACTATATAATAACTTGAACTAACTAGACAAGGTGGTGTTGCTTCAGGGGAGAATCTGAAGAAAGGTTGTTGAATATAAATCTAACTCAAACTGTTTTAAAAGGTTATAGAACCGACACGACTCTGGACTTGTGACTGTGGTTTCGACACCTTTATTAAGTGACTCAGACAGTTGCACCTTTCACCATCACGTGACAAACCTTCAAAACAATATTTAACTGTTTTTGTGCCTTTTTGGTCACTCAAACAAACTGGACAACATGGTTTAGACATTTTAATGTGGATTTATGTAGGTGACGATTTTCTAATATGACAGGAAAGAGGAAATAACGGCAAATACAAAGATTGCGCTTGTGTTTCGTGATACTAAGCTGTTGTTAAAGAGCAACTAATGTGTTGATTTAAGTGTGTCTTAAATAGATGTTGGACTCTATTGTATCATCAGTGTCTGTTTGTACAAAACTCTCTTTTCATTGAAATATTTACATTAGAAAATGACCTTAAGCCCCGCCCACTGAAAGCACTTTGTTTTTCTGGAGATTAAATCTTGTTTACCATAACCACACCCACTGTGCTATGATTTGTCAAACATTGAGGTTTGTCACTGAGTCTCCACCTCCAAGGGTGTTGTTGTATAAACAAAGCGGTGTGATTAAAGCTGGCTGGAGGAGGAGTGAAGCAATTGTTACGTCATAATGAACTCCGCTCTCGTAACCTTTCGTTTGCTGAGATTTCAGACGAGGGAGAACTTTATAAAGTAATAAGTTCAAAACATGGTCATGATGAGAGACTTACTGCATTTTGGAGAGAAGGACTTTAGGAAAAGTATTTTATTTGCGTCAATTGTACGACAAGATCAATCCCACTTCACCTGTTGCTGACCACACATAGAGAAAACTTGTTTTCTTGTCCAAGCTGGGAAAATCGTAAACAGAAAAGCCAGGAAAGAGACCTCGAGAGACCACTTACAGTATTACCGGCACCTGTTTAGAAGTCCGGGAACTTAATTTAATTTAATCTCTTGCACTGAGAAATTAATGAAATCATCAGAGACAAATTGGGTTTTACATTTTAAGCAGCCGTGTGGCCGATGTTATTATCTTAGAGTGGCTTACAGGAGTCCAGCAGGCGAGTGATTCGTCCAGAGAGACTGTGGATTCATGGGAAAACGGCTGATATTGAACAAAATGAAAAAGGGAAACAAAGTACGGCTAATTGAAAATACTGCAGTGGAGGCTTACTAGAGATTGGTGCTAATCACTGCATGCAAGATATTTTCAGGTTATTACAAAAATAAAGCTCATGGGGAAGTTAAGAGCAAGCATTTTTAACGCCCAAAAAATAATGATATAAGCCTCTCTGGTCGAGTGCCATAGGTGATATGGATGCTATTATCCTTTATAATTAGCACATCAAAGCAAAAATGATTAAACATTTGCATTGCACTGTTGAAAAATCCTATTACATTGTTTTGATGAGTACTTGCTGGGAATGAACCCAACGCACAGAAGCCCATGTGTTTGAGCGACGCCTAATCCTTCCGAGTCCATAGCCGCGAAGGTGTTTAGCAATATTAGCCTCTTCTTTCTCGAACATTTTCCGACACAACCGTGGCTAAACGGAGAAAGTGCATGATGTTTGGAGACTTTTTTCTGGAAAGTGCTTGGACTCGATCACAGCGGTGAGCTGCTGCATTTTGATAGGACGGTTGCCAGCGAGGCAGAGTGACAGAGTGTGGCGCTCGCACACTGCGATGACACTGAAGCACAGCCAGAGATGCTGCGGGATCACCGACTGTGTGAGCTCCTGCAGGCTTCCTCGAGTGTGTGAGGCGTCGGCGTGCAAGTGTGCATGTGTTGGTGCCGACGTGTCTGCATGGATTTATGTAAAAATAGATTAGTGTGTTAGTGTGTGATCACACTGTGAAGGATTGTGCTAATGTGGAGGTTTATGTCAGTGCTAGATTGTGTTCATGCACACAACTGTGTTTACCAACAACTCTGGAAATATTTTTGTTTCCTGAAAGTTAATTTATTTTTTATTTCGACCTATTTTTCGATCATTTATTGGTTAAAAAAGGGTATGGGTTGTTTATTTGGTTATATCTGATGCTTTGTGAATTTATAGTTATACTTTACACACACTTAGATTTGTTTTCATTGAACAGTTGTTTTTTAAGTGCTGTAAAATATTTTATTTAAACCAAATTTTACTATTTCTTGGCATGTAGAAGACCATTATATAGATTTTTGCTTATTTTTTATGATGTTTTCTGTGTAATAATGTTCATTGAATTGAATGGGAAGCAAAACTCTGCCTGTCTTTCCTCAAATAAAAAAATGTTTTGTTTTATGAATTCAACAAATTAAATATTAAATATATTTTCTTTTCTCATCCGCAGGCTTTGGCACTTGTGACCCAAACTGGTGGAGTGTTGGGAGAACCAGGGTCTAGGGGTGCTTGGTGTTTGGCCCTGGGGCCCCTCAGATTCGGCTGTGAGTTCACTCTGTAAAATATGAAGTTTTAATCAAAGTGAGGAACAAGGAGTCAGATATTAGTCATATCAGAGTTAGTACGCATACAGCTGTCATCGGACGTGACATTAACAAATACAGAAAACAATGTTTATATCCTCGTTTTCTTCAGTGAAGGAATAAACACGATCCTTGAAATGTCACTGTTCCTTCCCCTTCTGAGGGTTTGAATGAGATTTATTAACAAATCACACATTGTTTCAAATTGTATATAAGAAAGCTTTTATAACGGAGATTTCATTAAACAGAAGTCAGTGCCAGGAGAGTGAAGTCATATAAGTCGGCTGAATTAAATCATGTTTTCTTGCTTTAAAGAAAAATCTGGATCGACTCCTGGTCTCTTCATGTTGTGACGGTCAACGGCCACATACCATACTTGCGGAATCCTTCGATTTTCTCTAGAGTTTCTCATTCTGAGGAGCTCCGTTTCTATAGATATTCAACTGCTGACTTTCTTCTCCAGTAACTATCTCTTGTCTGTCTAACTGTAGCTTGAGTAGCTTGAACTTTGAATGAGTGAAAGTCAGTATTTTTTACAATTTTAACTTATAGCTCACCTCGCTAGATAAAACAAATCAGAAATATGTTGATTTAAAGATGTATTTACCACTTCACCTGCCCCTGGCAATCAACACAACATATACTTGGTTTGTGTTGTTCTCTCTCGCCAATTAAAATCATTGTTTAGTCCAAGTGTCAAGTGAGTCAAATATTAGGCCTTTTGCTTGACAAAGGTTTGACTCCGGAGGAAACATTATGGAATCATTGTCAGAATGAAGAATATAATCTCCATGCATGAGGACTGCATCTCTGCTTTCATGTTTGCGTTATTTCCTTTTGACCTCATCCATGAAATCAAGGTTATAAAAGATTGTTTTGGGACTTGTTCGTGAACGTTTCATTTACAAACTAAATGTTGTCTTCATGATAAAAACAAAAACCCACTACATTGTAAAAACCAAGTCTCTCTCCAGCTGAGATTATCAGTAACTTTTCGTCATCTATACGAAGACCAAGACGGTACTGTGCCGGGCTCATTCGACATTTACCGCTAATGAAATGGTGTGAATAAACTGATTAATTGCTAAGTATATAAAACAAATCATGTGTTTTACCTCTGACCAAAGGGTTATCTGGTCGACATTGTTTATCGGTCTGCCAAAAACAACAGAATTCTCCATAATTGGGATAAATTGTTTAGTGGTATTGACATTTTCATGTTGAGACAGTGGACACTGCTGCGAATGCTGGTATTTTTTATATTCATCCTCAAAAAAAACAACCTTTTCATATCTGTTCCTCTCCTTACACTGTCAGTTTAAATGCAGACTAAAATGTGCTTCAACAATTGAGGAGGTCTGATTTGAAATGCAGCAGCAACTGCTACGAGAAACTGTCGACTCCTGCCGCCAGGACTGCAGTTTGAACGGAGGCAGAAAGTAAAAGTTCAAAGAGGAAAGTGTGAAAATATATCTAAAGGAAAATAAAAAAGAGGGTGACCTGCTGTTTGACGCTCCGTGGCCTTCATTGATGTGGCTCTACCCCAGTGTTGAGTTGGTTCTAAACACCTTTTCGAAGAGAAGTCGCAGAGGAATTTGATTGAACTAACTGAACTTCACACACTTTAGCGGGTCAATAACAGAACGATAGTGTCCGGTCAGCACTTCCACAGTGCTGCATCAACACTACATTATCTTGGTTTTACAAACGGTGCCATCCCATATCTGTCCA
Organism: Callionymus lyra; assembly: GCF_982586985.1. NCBI lineage: Eukaryota > Metazoa > Chordata > Actinopteri > Syngnathiformes > Callionymidae > Callionymus > Callionymus lyra. The sequence goes on from NC_141819.1 coordinate 16,272,573, forward strand.
TCACCAGTTATTTGTTTGGAAAGAGACATTCATCCATTCTCTGCCAACAATACAGACGTGAGAATTTTTCAACCTTTTCGACCTTTTACGGCGACAAGTGTCTCCCCTGGAAGTGAATGACGCACATTTTGATACTCCTTCTCTTATGAGGCTACAAATGCATAATTTACAAACAAAATGAAGACTGCTTAATAATGATCATCAAGGATTAAAGGTAAGATCCACAGCTTCTTTTTTGTTTTATTTAGAAGAATAATCTGATCCCATCAGTCAAACTGTGGCCATGAAGCAGCAGAGAACATGGATGAAAAATGAGCCGGCAACACCTCACCTGGTAGGACATCTGGCAGTGGAACCACCATAAGTTCTAGAACCAATGGATCTACGCTAGGAGCTGGTAGAAGAATGTTGGAGGACCAGATGCCAGTGGACGTGGGCAGCCGGTGATTCGTCAGCCATTGCCTGAACAAGGCCTATGGTACTCTAGGCATAACAGGGACCAAGAGAGCCACGAAAAAACTCTTATAATATAGCTTATTGGCAAATCACAATGACACGATGGGTTTGACGGTCTGCACAAGTTGCTTCAGGCTGAACGAAGACGAGATCCCAAATGAGCCCCTAAATATGGTACGTGCCTCTCGCAGGAGCTCTTCTAACAATAAACAGAAACGCTTTATTATAGACATGTTGACATGCTTCTCATGATCACTTTATAAACGCTTCGCTTCATTCATCTACCGCCAACACAGGAAAAGGATTCTCTTCCTGCTGACTCAGAATAAGACCTTGTTATTAATAAACATTGATATTTACGACAATGTCGTTCCAGTCATTGCTGTTTGGACACACACTGTTGGACGACAATCAAGATTATTGGCAGCAAAAATGATCTGAACTACAGACCCTTAAGAGAATTAAAATTATAGTTCATGATTCAGGTGATTTATTGTGGGGACGCAAACCGTCTTTTCCCAGGGCATGAAATCCAAATTGTATTCACACCGAGCGAGGATTAATTAACTGTAGATCAATGAGTGTGTGACTAACATATTACAGAGATTTGTGGAGACCATTATTGGAATTATCCCTGTTTAATCCTCAGAGGATTGCATCTATTTCCATTTCCTCACACAAACCAGTCAAGAGAACGGAGCGGAAAAAGCATTAACACTTCCTGCCTTCAATTCACGAAACAAATCAGTGATACAAAGCTACACAAAGTTCAAAAGCCCTGGAATGTTTGCAGGTACACTCTACTCTCTTTGTACTATTTATTTTTTATTTGATTTGGAAAAGTGAATGGCAAAAACAACAAGACAAACTTTGACATGTACGCTTGGATGGTCCACTTCAGATTCCTTTCGTTGAAATGCAGTGAGTGTCGTCTCAGTGTCCTCTGAACCAAGACCTGTTCACGGACTGAATTCATCATCTACAATAGCTTCTTCTTAAGTTTCGTGTCTTTCCCTTCCAAACAGCTCCTCAACCACAGGAGCCGGCTCTCCCTGTTCCGTCTTGGATCATTAGACACTATTTTAACAGGATTTTGTTTCCTCCTCCAGAGGAAGATAACAGGTCTCTGGTGACGGACTGAATCTCTGAGAAGAAGCTGAATTCGTTTATGATTTCTGGCCATAGAATGTTGCTGTAGGACGTTTAAATGTTTTTGAATCAGTGGTTGTGTTGTATGTATGTCCCTGATGTGCGTTTGCAGCTTTATTTTCTGCTAGAAAAGTGTATATATAGCTTGTTAAAATGAGTAAATGGATTCATAGAAAGCTAAGTAGATAGTGTGAAAACAAATATTTGAAAAAATGGGAGAAGCAGTTCGACACCTGCGTTCAGATTTCAATGAAAAACATAAGCACCTGCTCTCCAGCCAGACTTCAACACACCTGCATATTCAGCTGTGTTTCGACAAAAGACGAGAAAAGATTTGTTAATGAGGGAAAAACATTTGTTAATATTGTTTTATTTAATTCTTGGCTGAGGCTTTTCAGTGTAATTTTGTTTGATCTGATCTTAATCACATTTTAATATAACTAATTTTCTACTCACCCTCATGTCGACTAAGAATTGGGATTGTTTTCAGAGTAATCTGTTCTTTTTAGAGTTATGGACAAAAAATGTTTGTTCATTTTAATATAGCGACTGGAGCTCAGTTGTCTTCGTCTTGATCCTTGTACTTGTCTTGTATTGAAGCCTAGACATGAAAAAATGTTGCATAAAAACTTGAACAAGTCAGTATTTTAAGCGTGTTTTAGTGGATGCTGCTAGACCTACAGCTTACTCAGGCAGGAAGTACTCCAGGTCAATATCGCTCCCCATGCAGACAGTAGACTGGAAGTGCTAGCCATGTTTACCAGGAGTACTTCCTGTCAGTGTAGGCCGAAGGTCTAGCAGCGCCCACTAAAAACAAGATTAAAATATAGACTATTACATTGTTTTGATGAGTACTTGCTGGGAATGATCAGTGTCTTTTTGGACAAAGATGAAGACGATGAACTGAGCTCCAGTCGCTACATTAAAATGAAAAAACGTTTTCGTCTGTAACTCTTAAAAGAAACAGATTAATGAAAATAATCCCAACCCTTCGACATCAGTGAAAATTAATGAAGTTTGAATTTTGGCTGAAATATCACTAACTTCTTTTATAATGCCGTTTTTGAAGTTGTATTCTTTTTAATGTAATAATTCAAGGGTACTTTAATGAAAGTCCCATCATTTCAATACAGTTTTCACCAGAAGATTTACCTGACTGACGACAGAGTTTCCTTCAGGTCAAAATTCTGTGTATTGATCAAATGTATGTTCGCTGCCTGCCAAATTAACAAGCATCGACTGCCAAGTTGTTGAACCTCTGTTGCAAAGTTGCCAGATACAGCATAAACTTTTCTTTATGAACCAGGATAAAGGGTTGTGTTGTATTAATCTACTTCTATCTCATACGAAAACTGACGCCCTGATGTAAAGCAGTTTTGTGGTCACATGACACTTCTCCAGACAGATTTGACAAATCTATTCACGTCATAATATTCAATAAACTATCATGACTACATGTGCACAAAAAAAAAAAGCGTGTCCTGTCTGGTATCATTGAGTGTGCAGTCAAACAGTCACACTAACATGTCGTGTGACCAATCAGTGTAAACAAGATGAATGACCGAGAGAATTCAAGGGAAATAATGTGAAAGTTATTGTGCATGTATGGTCCATTAAGCACTTTCCTTCTTGTTTTTATGGCTGGTTTAATCTTTTTTAATCTGTCAGAAAATCAATTTGTTCATGTCGGTGCCAGGTTGCTGAGCAGAGCACTCCATCATGCATCCCTGGACCTCGCTCGCTTCAGCCACTCACTGTTTTGGATGCTAGTCGTCAGAAACGGAGGAACCGACATAAATGAATGTCTTTGATGGATAGTTAGGAACGCTTGAGAAGAAATGAAAGGAACAAACACGTTTATGTGAAAATGAATGGAGGCAGCTATCACCGGGTAGAAAATGTGGGTAAACCATAGTAATAACTTGAACCAAACAGTCAAACTGGACACACTCAAGTTTAATTATGTAATGTATTTGTACAATATAATGTGTTGTTATTTTTATTTTTAACTGTAATGATTTGGGTTTAATTTTAACTATCATGACTCAAAGTAGAACAATTTAGCTACAATATTATTCGAACAATGTTATTCACTACGTAACTTTGTGAGTGTCACATGAACCTTACAGCAGTGGGTCAGAGGATATAATTACAGTTTTCTAACATCTGGGGTCGCCAGAATCAATGTTCTGAATCTCTCATATCGTCACTTTAACATGGTTTAGTATTCTTTACTTTACTGTTTAATTAGGTCCCCCAAATATGTTGGTCAATTATTATAGTTTAAGTTTTTACTTTGTTCCTTTTTGAAAACTGTACAATCAATGTTAACAAAAAAGAAAAATATTTATGAACAAATAATCATCTTTCCTATCAAAAATGACCAATAGAAATATAAAAGGAAAACAAATGTCATAGCTCACCATCAAAAGGCAAACAAAATACACCACGTGAAGAACAAAACCCCCAATTAAACATCACCTTTAAAACTACCCCGTCTAAATGGAACATGCCACTGCCCCTCCCAAAACACCCCTATATTGTCAGAGTGGTTCAGTCCTTCTGTTTCTCTTCCCAAACCAGGACATGTGGCGTTTGATCAGTGGTGAGTTACCCAATGATTGTTTAAACAATAAATACAAAAAACAAATGGTGAAATGAAATCAAAAAGACAAACACTAAACAAACAATATTACAATTTCTGTCTAAGTTTCCAATACAATTGTCAAAAATAACTTGTTGCAGTTTTGTTAGGCAGTACTTGGTTTATCTTGACACTAACCTATTGTCCAATGTTGCATCTTCTCATTTTCAATTATATCTATGTATAAAAACATTCCTGATCTACACTATTGAACTTTATCATGAAAAAAAACATTTTACTAACAGCTCTGCTTAAAGACTACTGAAGATTGAAGGACTGCACCAAACAACAACAAGTTGAAACACCTTACTTTGTATCATGTTCATAAAATATACTGTCAATATAACTTTTCTTAAAGAGGACATTGGCTTAACTTGATTTGACTTTTTTCCCACCGAACTTTTCAACCACATTCATCTAGGATGATGTTCTCCATCTAATCTAATGGCAACCGGGAATTCTTCAGCAAACATTCCGCAAGCTTCCTGTAAATCCATCAACCGGCTCAAAACATTGAAGGATCTCATTTGACAGAACAACTATTAGACAGCGGGAGAAAAAGTATTTTCAGCAATAATCTGTGGATTGAGCGGAAGACGGCGAGGATACCTGGGATAAAGAGGAGGCTTGGTTGAATCCATTAAAGCACTGCTGCGGGATTATGAACAACCAGGAGTCATTGGGGCTGATAAATACCCACATGAAGACATTGCAGGGCAGTGAGATGTGTCATTGCTTTTTCTACAGCGCTGGGATGAAGAAAAAAATCATTAAAATTACATGCAATTTATTTGTCAGTGGTTGGACAGAAAAATGGAGCCGAATACTGTTATGCCTTTTTTTTTTTTTTCCGAAGGCAGGAAAGCTATTTTCTCCTTCAGCTGCTTGGAGAAGGTGTACGGCTTATTAGCCACGGTGACACATACAGCGTCATTTGGTTATTCAGTGAAGCCTAAAACAGAGTTGCTGCTTAAAGCTGCCGTGTTCCTTCATATCGCTGAATGATTACCTCTGTCAGGCCTCCACTCGACCAGAGACGCACAAACAGCCTTCAACAAACTGGTGCACAGCGAACATAAAACGCCTGTCACCCCAAACCCCCAAGAGGTCTCCCTCTTCCTCCTCCTCGCCACACCTCAGTGTGCAGTAATTCTGGAGAAAGGGGCCGCTCGGATTCATGGTCGTAAAAGCACAGACGGAGTCATTAAGCTGCTGCCGGAGCTGAGATACGTCTGTAGCTGAAAGCAAGGAGACGTCCTCACACCATTAGCCCACTCGGATCTGTAGCCACCAGGAGACTTGAGAGGCCGTCTGATGAAAGAAGGTGTTTGCAAAACAAAGAGTGTAGGATGATGTGTGCCGTCTGGTATAAACACTTGATCCCACTCAGTAATATTATCAGTCGTGTCTGTGACACTGAAGACTTGATGTGTAGGTTCTCAGCAGGAGAATAATGGTCTCCAATGATGACATGGTTTATGCTTTAATAATTGTGTATTTGTCAGTTTTTGTACCTGCATATGAAAGCGTTTTTTAAATTCATTCAAGGGGCCAAACTCTATTACATTATGTTTTTTATACAAAACCATCTAATAATCTTTGATTTAGTTTTTCCTTTCCTGCTGTCCCATTATTAATTATTGAAGAACCAATAATGTGATCAGTGTTTTATAGTAATTTCATTTATCATCCACATTCTATTGTCTAATTTTATAAGTGTGTACCAAACTTAATTAGCTCTTACTGTGTCACTGTGTGACTAACACAGAATGAATATTTAACAAACCTTTTAACTGAAGGTAAGACGGACAAAATGTTTTCAGATTTTATTGTATTGTTAAAATGTCAAAAAATAATAACTTGGAAGGATTTTGCTGGAAGTGATAGTTTAAAATTCCAATTTCATTCACATTTGTTTTCAGATTAATCTGTGTCTTTATTGAGTTATAGATCAAATTTACGTTAATACTAATGTAGCGATTGAAGCTCAGTTGTCTTTATCTTCGTCTAAAAAGACACTTAAAAACATCAAAATACTGTTTGTCTGTATCGTCCATCTTGTATTGAAGCCTCGACATGAAGAACTGTGTTGAAAAAACAAATCTATATTTTAAGTTTGTAACAGAAGCTGCCAGTCTCCCAGCTGCTGCGTGACATATTTCCTTATTGAAACACTTTGCAATGATGTAGGCTAACGGCCTAGCAGCTAGTCAAGCAACATGCGCTTGAAACATCTGATATAGACTTTTATAGAGAAACTATTTAGATGTTTTTTAGTGTCTTTTTAGACGAAGACAACTGGGCTCCAGTTGATACAATAAAATGAATAAACATTTTGGTCTACAAACCTAAAACAAAGAACAGATTACACTGAAAATAATCCCACATCAAACTTCACTCATTTTCTACTCACCCTCATGTGAGTAGAAAACGAGTGAAGTTTGAACTTTGGGTGAACTATCACTTTAAGCACCTGCACAGGTTTTGAACAAAGCCTTAACTATTCCCATCCCTACTAGATAGATGGATAGATAAAGCTTTATTGATCCCTCTGGAGGTCTCATACTACTTATAACTCATAAGGCAAGATACTTTGATGAGACAAGTGTTAAAACTCAACTTGAAAGTTGATGCTGAAGTTCATGAATTGTTTGAATACAAAATGTACTGTAGGGTTTATTATTTTGATCATAAAGTTATTTCAGGACGTTATTTTTGTCCTGATTGTTTGGTGTTGTTGAATAGTCATAAAAAAGAAGCCTGAAATTTTGAGTCGTATTTTTTAAAAGTGGTTATTTATCGATTTGCAGTTTCTTATTTTGAGTATTCAGTCGATATCTTTTGGGACATTTTTGCCCAGAGGTCAAGTTTTTTTTATTTCCAGTCTGATTTTGTTTGTTCTGATCTGATCAACTGACATCTTATTCCGGGACTGACTGGAATGAAGTTGTTTCACTCCCACCATGGCTAACAAAGATGAGAGAACATATTAAGTGGTTTGACTTACAAAGCATCGCTATTAAGTCCGTCTGACAAGCAGATCTTCTTCGCTTGACTTTTTGCCTTCTAAATGCCGGGAGACTGGAGGAGAAGCAGCCCGGCAGCGCAGTACGCTCGCCGACGTTCTGTTCAATCCCTCTCTTAATTAAAACACATGAAAGAACAAACAAAAAAAAGAGGCAGAACCCTCAGGACTCGCTGGATTACGGCTCTCCCTGAGCCTTTTCCAAGGACTTCTACTAAATGCTTAATTTCACTTCAGACAGTGACATTTATCAGCAGGTTTCCAGTGGGGATGCTCGTAAACTGTGGGCTCCCTGGACGGAGGTGTCTCAGGCCTGAGGGGGAGGCAGAAGGTAACGGTGATGCCAGAGGTTTTCAGATAAGAATGCTGTGGTTTTAAATTTGTCTCCACATCTATCAGTCTGATTAAATAAGCAACAGAACCGTGGCAGCGGTTAAGGGAAGCATCAGCAGAAATGACAACGACTCTTAAAGAAGACATCAACACTGCCTTCAGGCAAATACTTCGACAGCCATCAGGACAAGATTTAAGCAGGAGCCGACTTTAATTTGTGCTTCAGCACATTTGACGTTCTCGTTTAAGTTGAATTTATGTTCCCTGAAGAGAGTCTGGTTCCTTCTCATGGTGGTCAGAATGTAATGGCTGGTTGGGATGAGTAAGTGTGTCACAGTGAGAGTGCCTGACCCTTCATGGTTACTGTGTTACCAAGAGCTTAACTGAGTAACTTGTATCAACATCTTTAAATATATAATAATAATACAATAATATAATATAATACACATATAATACTGGGCTGCAAAGTTTCAGCGAAAGACTAGAGTGTCATGATGTGAAAAGTCTACATTGAATTATGACATTTTTGGGTAAGTAGTCTACACCTTCTAAAAGACATCAATGGCAGGATAAGTATTGAGTTAAAGCACCGTAAACATGTCGTCTTTGACAATCACATGTATGAGTAAGTAATGGTTACGAGTCACAGCTAAAATATGGTGTTTTAACAGTGTTTCAAATTCTCTAAAATTCTACATTTAATCGTTATAACAATGGACTACTTTCCACCTTCTGAATGGCGTTTTGGGAATTTACCGTAATATTTTGCGAGAACTCTCCAGATTTAAGTGCGGCTAATGACTGTAGAAACTCGAAAAACATATAGTTTGACAGCAGTATATGATGTTGTTGCTAAGTTACGATGCCTCGACCAAGTGATGTCGTCACTATCAGCGCGAGTAATGGTTCTGTAATGAAAGATAATCCGCCTTATGTTGCTTCTAAATGGTTAATATTGCGTAGTGCCTTCTGTTATTGGATAAATTTACGCAAAAAGGACAAGCCTTCATTATTAAAAAAAAATAAAAATACTGTATTAAATTGGTAAATATTAGTGTGAGAGGTGTCAAGTGTGGCGGGAGAATATCTGAAATTTCAATTTATTCATAAACAGATAAACTGCAGAATGAGCGAACTCTGTTTCTTGCTCTACTACGGTCTGTAATGTGCATACAAGTTCCTCAACACTACTGCCACCTACAGTCCCATTGAGCTCACTACTGTCATCTTTATTTCAAATGCTAAAATCGATATTTATTTATATTCATATTTTTAAATGCATTAAAACAGTTTTTCTTTTCACAAGTCCTCAACCACCAACTTTAACACACTCAGAAACCTTTTTAAATTGCTTAACAATCCCTCTGGAGATCTCCTTCGGAAAATTGGGTTTCCAGTTCAAAGCAGACAATAGAACACACGTTTCATAAAAACAAGAACAAAGTTCAGAGAATAGAACAAAGTTCAAGGGATGACAAAGTGTAAGTATTTTTGCTTGACACAGAAAACTTGGTGTAAGCCAGATTTAGCCAAGCTCTGGTCCAAGATTCCTCACTCTGATTTATGTCTTAATCACTTTTATATGTGAATTTCTATTAAAGATTTATCTTCACTAAAAGCAGGACTAATGCGATGTGAGAAAAAGGGCTACAAAGTTTCATGGATGAGTGTCAACAGATATTAAAACTTTTCTATACTTCACAAGTTTCCCGTCATGGGTCACATTCACCATCTCCACCTCAGCATCAGCACAAAGTTTCAAGTTGATGAGACATTAAAACGAATCGTCGGCAATTTTCTGCCCTGTTGGAAAAATTTGCATTAGACCGAGCGTCCTTCAGAGTTGACCAGCATCGAGCTACACTGCCGAGTCCCGACGGCCTTCAACTGTCTGGACAAAATTATCAAATGATAAACGAAGTTTGGCTTTAAATGCCTTGCATTTAAATCAGAAATAAAGAAAAAAAAGCTACACTTTTCACCGCCGCTCGGAGAAGCAGTGTGCGAGGAAGACTGATGAATCAGCGTGACGTTCAGCTGCCAAACAGATGTTGTTCACCTCCTGTTTTTCAGAGAATTGCAGACAGTGTCCTGCACGGGACATTTGGCGCCCTGATGTCCGTCATTATTCATACTAAGAGGGTTTCCAATAACCAGGGCAGGCAGGGGGCATTTTGGAGTGAGCTGTGTACTTAATATAAGGCGCCTGAAGTGGGAAGTCGTGACGGAGTCTTGGTTTCATCATACGTACAACATCAAATCATGCAGTAAACTCAAGTAAAAGCAGTTACTTCTGACAGTGTAACAACTCCTCAGACAGTCATTAATGCTCCCAAAGTCCCACCGCAAGTGTTACTAGCATGGATCTTTACAGGACTCCGTTGATCAGATGCAAATTGTATCGCCTATAAAAGCAAAAAAAAACACCACAGTAGAGAGGAGAGAGAAATGAAAAAACATAATAATCCGTCACTCAAAAGTTACTTATGAGGCGACTGCTGCTCCAAGAAAGTAAACAGCACTCGGCAAACAAGGACGACAGTCGAAGCTAAGAGGCGCTAACACAACACTGCGGAGACCAAATTGGATTTCTCTTAAAAGGTCACATTCTTTTCTGCTTCTTATACAAATGTCTGGATTAAACGAAACAAACGCAAACACTAAATGGAAATATACACACTGGCATAGAACTCAGAATCACTATTTAACCTGAACGCAGGGTGTTATTGTGTGGGTGGAAATTGCGTAGTGCAGAGTGAACATGTCAATTTAAACTGGATTTAAACCTGCATATTCAAGTGGTAAAACAAACGGCAACGTAAAAATGCCTCAGAACCAACTTTGCGTTTTGTTTAGTTTTTTTCTTCCTAGCATCCTTATTTTCTTTACCTTTTCCTTCCTATGGGCTCACCACATATGAGAGGCTTTAAATGGGTTTGGTGTGATGTTAGACAGAAGACTTTGGATCTTCTGGATATAGAGCTGAAAAAGATATGGACATAGAATGTCACCTCTAGGAGGAAATGGGCCCGAGCTTGTGATGCGGTTGAGAAGTTCTGACTGGTTCCGCACAGTTGTTCAAAGGGGTTCTGCTCCACTGGAATTCCCTCGTCCTCCTGGGGGGACTTCATTGCCCATGTTTTCAACAGCTGCATTGGGGGCATTGGCCAACATAATCCAAGACCAAATGGTACTTTTTCATTGGACCTCTGTTCTCATCACAGATCGTCCATAATTAAACACCATGTTCAGGTATAAAGGTGTCCACATGTGCACCAGGACACCCTGGGCTGTGGTTCGATGAAAAACCTTTTAGTTCTGTCTTCAGACTTGAGGCTGCATATCTTTGGCACTCGGTTAAAAGATGGTCCGAGCTGTCAACTGGTTACCTCCTGGTAGTGAATTGGGTTTAATGGTGAGGGAAGATTCTGATCAGACCCAGCAGTGTTGGGTCGGACTCTGAAGTCTGACAGATTCTCCTGATGGACTCCCTTCAACCTTTTCCCGATTGGGCCAAAGCCTCGTATAGCAAATGTTAAGAGGGCAAATTTAAGGTGTGGCCGCAAAGTGGTTGGTGTGTAGGCAGTAATCCCAGAACCCATTGGTAGACCCGAACTGGCCAATTGGGTCTTTTTGTGCTGTGGGACTGATGGGTGCAGCTAAAGGTACCGGCTGGCCTAGCAGACTGCAACTTAAGTAGTAGCAAAAACCCAGGTATAGGTGGTGTTTGGTGTGACCATAGAGAGTGACTTCTGTATGGTTTCTAAAAGGTTCTGGTCCACCTCTTTTTAAGAAGAGTGGGAGGTTGTGTTCCAACTATCGGGGTTCACACTCCTCCGCCTCCCTGGCAAGTTCTGTCGGATTGCTGGAGAGATACAGTATTTTCTCTTGCTCTTCCTCTTGTATCACAAACTCACCACTTTTCTCAGCATCAATCACTATCAGTCGACTTCACAGCTGTTCTGCAGCAGCAGTTCAATGTAAAGTATGGAAGGATAATTTACTTCATACGTTCTTTTACAAGATGTGGAGGTGAGCCAGTAATGGAGGGGAAATGGGCGAAAAGAGGAGACGGATAGGTGGAATGAAAGCATCAGCTCCTCACATGGGAATATGTAAATAGTTTCACTTAAGTGCTGGAACTACAAGAGTGCAGAGCGAGAGTGCTATTAGCGGCGAATAGTGCTGCTGAAAACTGTGCACCTAAGCAAAGATTATATCCGACGACTTCCCCCATGGTTTTTAATGACATTAAAAGCTATTTGTTATCTGCAATGGACAGAACAAACACATAGTCAGAAACTGTTTCCATTAAAAGTGACAATTAGCACAACTATTGAACTTGCTATCATATAGGCGACTCTATTTAAAAGCATCGCCGACAAACTCAAAGGACAATTTTAGTTAAGTGAGACAGAAATTGCCACTTGGAATTATATACATAGATCAGTGTCTTTTTGAAGGTGAGAAATAACGTGTATATTATAGCCTTCATACAAATTACTCTTTGAGAGTGTCGCACTTGAAGTGCGGGAACGCACACCTGAACGCTGAAGAAGTTTCTTTGTCTTCATTTATATTTCATTTAAAAAGATAGTTTTAATATTATGAAGTTACATAAAATGTTTTAAACTATACAAAATATGTCTTTGTCGTCACCCGTCTGTTACTGAAAATCAGATTTCAAGTCGACGTACTCTGGTTAAGATGATACTTCATTCATTAACTTTAGTTTCTGACGAGAACAGTATCAAAGTATTAAAAAAATGTCAAGGTCCGTAAGGATCCAATCTAAAGATAAATATGTACAGATAGTGAAATAAGTGTTTGAGACCCATCGCTTTTTTTACACATGCTTTTTACCCTACTGCGACCTCCGGGTCAAGGTGACCCAGAGAGAGAAACAAATGTATTTGTGTCTCTGGGACTTGGTGAATGACCTCCGCCACTGCATTTGTATTTCTCTTAGCCAACCCAAAGACAACTTTTTTTTAGGCGGGGCGTGTTCGTGACTTTTGACTCGCGTCGACACTCAACTGTGGCTTTTTGCACGACTGCATTGACTTCACTTTTTAAAACCTGATGTTGCTCGTCATGCATAAATTATGTTGTTCCTAAATAATTCACTTGTACAAATGCACACTTATACAATGTAAGTGTAAAAGTTGGTTAAATCAAAAATGCTAAAGTATACAATAGTGTTTTGAACTCCCTGATAACTGCATTGACATTGTATTCTGAATTCCAGTCCTCACATTTAGTCCAATTTCCGACATTACTGAAGTAATTATCGGGACGCGGGAAGGTCACGGACATATCTTATTAGCGTCGACGACGGCTCCAAGACTGAGAGCAGCTGCTGATAATGTTATGCATGCAAAGCTAAACGTAGCATTAGTGTAGCCCTCCAGAGCTACGTTTGACATTGACGACTTTGTTAAGGGGAGCATATGTTTGAACAGCTCGTGTCCTCTATAAATATACGCTGTATGTATTCCCCATGGCCCAGAGGCTGGAAGCGATGTATGTCCACATGACTTTATGCAAAGACAGTGGGAGAGGTGTCCATTTACATGTGGAGGAGAAAGAGCTGATGCGTCGGAACTGTGGTGTCGGCACCATCGCAACATTTTTGAATGGAAATGTGACATTTTGATGGCTTATTGGATTCAATCGAATCATACTTGACCTTCGACGGATGACATTTTAACACTTGTTTTCAAGCCTTTTTTCTGCTACGAAAATATATTTTACTCTAAAACTATTCTGTACTAATAGAACCAAGAGAATCAACTATATTATGCTAAAGTTTCCTGCTTGTTCTTCAGACTTCCTCCAGGTATGTGATATGGGACAGTCAAGATGGGAATATTCACTAAATATAACTTTACCTTAACAGCAATTTATTTAAAGCTCTCCAGATAAGCCCGCTGTCTGTGGAAAATTGCTGCTTCAGCATATGATGGTAGAGAGAAGAGAATGACGTTGACCTCAACTGAGTTCAGATGCATCATATCCTGGTGATACTGGTGTTAAAGTGTCATTGCAGGGTTCAATTTGGGTCCTAACTATTAACACATTTAAGGACAAATTTGATGAGGCCTGATGTTCTCACTGAATATCCTGTTAATTCTGATTTTATGATGCTATTCTGATGAACACAATTTAGTTTTAGTCTAATAAAAATCAAGTTGAAATCAACTAAATCAAATAATACATCTTAAAATGGCCATGAAATATTTCTCTGGTCTAGACCTGTATTAATGGTTGATTAGCACTAAAATAAAATAAAATCCATTTGTTGCAAAAACATTCCAAAACATCCCACAGTCCTATTAGACTGTTTGTTTTTTTTCTCTGAAAAGCATCAACTCTTAGAGTGTCCATCGATCAACTGTGGTCAGTAAAGATCTGTGTTCACGATCAATCTCTCTTTGAATTGATTTATTGTACATATGGTGATGTTGTGGTTCCATTAAATTGTCCATTTTCATTATATTCAACCAACTGACTATTATCTTTCAAGACGTCTTCACCATCAGTCTTGTGACGAGGAAACCTGTCAACTAGTAGATGTGATAGAAAAATACTGAGCTTAGTGTGTTGAGTGTTATCAAAGTTGTTCAACAACAGGTATTTATGTTTATCATTGGTTGTGTTTTAGAGCTTTGCTTGGTCTGAGCTGGGAATAGAATATATTGGAGAAAATGACACATACTGGATTAACTCCTATTAGCCATTAGGAAGAACACTAACCTTTGTTTAGTCCATTTAAGATCATCAGTTATTAATTTGAGTCTGTATTTTACCAGTTGTGAACTTTGTTCTTGTTTCCCCAATAATCAATACCTTATGATGGAGTATAAAGATGCAACCGAAACAATTCTTACTTCACAGTGAAATTGGATATTCTTTGAGAAGGTTCTGTATTTAACTTTCATAGCTGCGAGAAAAAATGTTGTGACTTTGGGTTCGTAGCTTTAGGTTGGATTCCAAACATGACGAAAGTTAATTTAGCTTTAACGTCATAAAACTGTATAAAACTCTTCATATCAATTGCCACATATGTGTTGAAGGTTCAGGAGGAAAATTCATCAAGTACAACAAGAAGCGAAATGTAATGAAACTCATCAATGATCTGACACGAGGACATGCATTGAGAAAGTGGCATCTAAATTTTTTTTTTTGCTTTTGTTCTACTCTCACTTTAAATAAATGGCTGCAGTTCTGCCTCTCTGATCCTCCGTTTTGACTTACTGCTTACTTTAAAACCACCTGCCTGCAGATTAACCTACTTTTCCAGATGCTATCTGAGCGATCGTGGAAAGTCATTTTGTCACAGGAAAACAAAGACCAGTCTGGTGCAAGTAGCAAGAAGACTTTTTTTTTAAAATAGTGTTGGTGTGAATGCACATCTGCCTGGTTGTCCTAGTGTAAATAGAAGGAAGACCAGATGTCGTTTCATCCTAACCATAGCTCATACTTATCTATCAAATACATTTTATTTTATTGAAAGAGATCATTTTGATCTCAGAAAGAAAGCAGTTCTGACTGGGGAACTTATTCTGTTGTCCATAAGTGTTCATTTTCGTCATCACAGCAGCCATTCTTGTTTTCATTTAGTTGTTTAATGTTGGTTAAAAAAAAGTGAATACCATGAACCCCGGAGTATATGGTTTGTGAAAAGTAATTTGAGTATCTGTGAAGGCTCATCCTAGATGAGAAAATCGTCTAATTCTTAAGTCGAAACTGTCTTTATATGATGTTGTGCTGATTTAAGAGCCAGTCATGGATCGCTAAGAGATCTCATCTAGTGTATCTGGAGATGTAATTCCCAATGTTCTTCCTGGAGAACTTCCTCTATCAGGCTACGATAAGTACATGGATGCATTAAAGAATGTTGATGATGGTGTAAAGATGGCAACGGATTCAGTCTCAGTTGCACTAGCTTGATGATATCTCAACTGCATTGGATGTCTTATTTCCATCAGCGAGATGGGCGGTGTCACGGGGGGGTCGTATACCATGAGTCTAAATACTTCTCTGGACAGATTTGGGGTGTCCAGCCTGCTTTTATTTCCCCACTTGCGGAGGCTGGTGTTGGATTTAAAGTGTTTGCAAGAAGGAGGCCACTTTGCAGCACGAGCAGATGGTGAGTATTGAAGTGCACGTTGACAGGTAGTCTATAGCTTCTTGTCTGAGCTGGCACTCACACACGCCGTGGAAACACACACACGCACAAACATGCCGACCATTGCAGCGTTACGCGGCCTAATTGGTCCCCAGAAGGGTTGCTTGGAAAGAGTGAAAAGAAAAAAAAAAATGTTGAACTGATCATCAAAAACTCTTTGTTTTTCTCCTCATGAAACAAAGAATATTCTACTTGTTTGTGTTTTTTATTTTAATTTAAATGCTAATTCACCGAAATACATAAAGCAATGCATGCAGGATTAAAAAGAAGATGATTTATGTTCATACAATGATGATCATGAAAGCGTAGTTCCCTGTGATGCTGACAGTCTTGGCGTCCGACAGAGGAACTGTTTAAATGAAAAGACATTCTGAATTGTCATTTTGTTTCTGATCATATGAGGTTCTATAGATGACAGGAGGTACATGGGCTGTATTTGCCGGTATGAGACTCATACCCTCAAACAATTGCAGGAATTGATATTTTTTTAATTTTTTTTATCCTATCCTATGAGTACCTCTCAGCAATACAACATTTCGACATATTCAATTTCAATGTTCACCAACTCCTTTGAAAGATCTAACACTACAATAAACATTATAAGTAATACATAATGTGAAAAATCACATTCCATGCATTATAAAAGTCATAGTGTAGTTAGAATTAAAGGATGATTCTCTGAGCTTAAAATGACTATTCATAGTCTTTATGATTTACTCTTCCGTTGGTCTCTTTATCTCCAGTATCTTAAGATTGTTCATAAGTGTGTGTTTTTGGTCTGGCACATACAGCCAAACCCCCTTAAAGACCAGCAGTCACCACACAAGCCCATATTACTTACTTACTTGCATACAACCCAGAGTCCACAGTAGATGCCCCCTCTGGCAGCATACTGTACTGCGCTGTCCTTGCCTTTATATTTAATACATTAAAAGTAAACTTGTGTCCCTAATTCATGATGAAATGAAAATTAAATGTTAATATACAGTTCCACAGCAGCGTGTTCTTAAAGGAACTGATTGGTCAACTATAACATATGACTGATCATTAGTTTAAGCGTTTAGTTTAGCAAGACTATCAGTGACATTTCTCTTCTTGCACCTCTTTTTCCTCCGACTGTATCTCAGAGATACAGGTCAGGTGCCAATAGCTAGCTTAACCAACTGGTTGTTTTTCAATAATGTAGGGACTGAATCAAAAGTTTTTACCGTTTTAAAAAGGTTTCTGAACATACTGTTTTTGTTTTTAGTGCTATGGTTGCTTAAACTGAAATGTTACGCTAGAACACCGGACACTTCTGTACTTTATTGTTCCACAAACAAATCTTTGTTTCTGAGAAGGAGAAATAAATAGATGGATAATTTAATTGTTACTTTCTTGTATGAGCCACATTTAACTAAGAGCCCTGCCAGATTCCCTAAAGAACCGTATTCCTGATTCAAGTAGAGACTCGGAGTAGAGCTGTAGCTTCCTGGGGCACATCGAGGGATTTCTCAGCTGTCTTGGGAGCTTGTTGGGGGAAGATCTTGGCATCTTTACGGACAAAAAGAGATTGATGGATAAATTGTCCAGCTGACTAACCAGGCCAAAGACTCAAAATCAGCCGTCTTTCTGTCAACAAAATACTGACGAATACTGACCTCTGTCAGCGGACGTTGGCTGGTTCGAACCTACATGGAAGCACAGTCTTCATCAGCAGCTTCATATTCGTAACTCGTCTACTCTCTGAATGACTGAGTTGTGTATTAAAGAACAGTTGGATCCCAGAGGAACAAGAACACTGTGGATTTATCTGAAGCGTTTAACAAACCTGAATGAATAATACATGTCACCATGCTGAGGTTAGCAACACTTTCCAGCGTCTTTCTTGCTCTATTTGAGGAGACCAGCGTCTTCATGACCTTATTATCGGAGATGAGGAACAGTTTGTGTTTGTTTTGTGGCCATATGGCCCTATTAGAAGTGTAACGACCCCGCGGTCCCTCCAGGGCAGACACGCTAATTTCCAAATTTTGGTGCCTTCGTGTGTGTGTGTATAATGACCTTGGAGACCCTTTAGGCCCACTTAACACTGCCTCTAGTGGCCACTTACACAAATGGAGCCTCAGCAAAAATAATTTTGGCTTCGTGAGCAGGGTTGTGAGTCTCTGATGTCTCTCGGGTGATCAGATTTACTCTTTGCCAAGAAGCTTGTATTTACTCCACATTTATGGATTCAAACCTCAGACTCCCCGAGACACACGTGGAATACCGATGTGTTTGTGGTTGGATAGTTCAAGTTTATTCTGATATTGCTCGGTCATTGAACGGGAGCTTCAAGAGGAGGCGCCCGGAGTCGGACCATAAACGGCTGTTACGCTGGCAGCTCTAGAAATGGGAGATGAGGCAATAAGAAGGAAGTGCCTTCATGCAGTTTGCCAAGACTCTCAAATGCCAGTCGCACTGCATAAATACAGTGACTACACATGAAACGGCAGGAAACCCTTTTTTAAATTTCCATTTTATCCAATTTAAATCCGCTTTCTTCTGGGGTTCAGGAGAAGCTTCTCCCACAATGTGGTTAAATTTAATCTTTGACATTTTCAATGACTCCAAACTTTGGAAAAGCCAAGACTATTGTTTGTATGTAGCCAATTTCAGATTCAGTTTTTTTGGTCGATAGAAATAGAACCTGCAACTCTTCCCTTGTAGATCAGTGTCGCTTAACATCAGAGGAGAGAAATTACATTTACTATGAGGCCACATTACCCTCTTTTATGAGAAGTCGTTCAAACCAAAATAAAGCAGGAAGAAGAAAGGCATCTTTAATATGACTGAAAACTGTGGTATTCAGAACAAATAAAAAAAAATGCTATTACACAGTACAATTATGCTCTTAAATAATATACTTTGTGATTGTATATACAACATTAATTTATTAAATCTTAAGTATGACATTAAAGCACTTTAAAAATGTTTATCTATTTTTAGGGAAGTAATGGTAACACAAACTAAAATGGTAAACAACACTTGTTTAGTGGTAAACAAAAATGCAGATGTTAATAAATGGCATTTAGACATGAACTAGTAATGAAAAACAAGAATATTTAGAAAAATAGAATTGTCAGAAATATTTTATACATGATCATAAAATCTAGTGGCATGTAAATACAGTCAACAGTTTTCCTCTACATGGACGTAAATTTAGCACGATGCCTCAATCTTGTAGTTTTACTGATTTGATTGTCTTCTATGTTTTTACAAATCCATGGAAAATGAGCAAAGATATGTCCTGTGTGTTTTAAAGTCATTGTTCATTTTAAACTAGTGACTGTAGCTTTGTTGTCTTCGTCTTCATCTTCGTCCAAAAAAACACTTAAAAACTTCCAAATATGCTCACCTCTAACATCCATCTTGTCTGAAAAAGCTTAAACGGATCTGTATATTTAAAGTATGTTTGTAGAGGAAGTTATCAGTCTCTTAGTTCTTGCTGACGTCTTTCTTCATTGAAACACTAAACATTGAAGCACTGTCAGTGCGCATGTTTTAGGCTGCTAGCCTATCAGCATCTGCGACAAACAAGCTTAAAATATAGACTTGTTTAAGTCTTGGAGGAACTATTCCTCGTGACGAGGCTTCAATACAAGATGGACGGTACAGACGAGCAGTATGGAGGTATTTGGATGTTTTGATGACAAAGACAACTGAGCTCCAGTTGCTACGTTAAAATGAACAAACAGTTTTGTCTATAACTCTAAAAAGGAACAAATGACTGAATATAATCCCAACCCTTGGATCGACATGAGAGCGAGTAGAAAATGAGTGAATTCTCAGTGAACTATCACTTTAAGATTTGTTTTTAAAGCCTGACAGACTGAATGAATACATGTATGTAGCATGTGCAGGTTAAGGTTAGCACAGCCCGACTCTGGACACCAGAACAGCATGAAAACTGCAAAGCGTCCGAGTCGCTGAGCTATTTTCCTCCGTCTCATGTAGCAACATGTCAGACTGTCCACCTTGAAAAGACCTGCTCGTGTCCTCACAGTTAGACACATCACAGTGTGCAGCTGCTTTTGAACTGGCTGGAAGTCTAAATGTGCTGGAAATTTCAAGGTCTTTGTCAGCGAAAACCATCGAAGAGAGCATCGACCTCGGCGTGACTGCCAGCAGCAGATCCTGTCAAGCCGGCCAGGGGTCTGAGACATAAACTGCTTCTTCTCCTCTTTTGTTCTGACTTTCAGACCTCTGTCGCTCGTCACTGTCAATATTTCTGCACTTTAGACCGAGGGTTTTACATGTCGGCTCAGAGAGAGGTTTATGAACATGAATCCAGCTCCTACACAATACTCTTTATATTTGATGGAGATTTATTGTTTATTTTGGCTGCGATAAAATCGAAGTTAGTTCCTGGTTTCTCGAGTACAGATTCAACTCTTATGTGTTTCGAGAAATTGGATTTAGAGAGGTTCAACATAAGATTGTTCACATGAAATAGAAACAAAGATCCCTTAGAAATCTTGCAGAATTGGATGCTTGTTTACCTTTAGACATCAGCTCAATTTTGACCATTCTCACTAGATAGATGGATAGATGGAGTAGATGAAAAGATCTAGTGATCTTCAGAGGAGAAATCATTTGGTCCTTCAATAAAAACGCATCCATCCATACAAACATCCATACATACATGTAAAAACAATCAAACAAATGCATGAATACAATCAAATAAATACATACAAAACATATGTAACATATAAATAAATAATTCAAACCAAAAGTAAAAAGTGCATGTTGAGCATTAGGAAGAGATCTGAGTGCAATAAAAAAACAATTATTTCACGAAAAAGCTTCCTTTATTAAGGTTTTCCAGCCCTTCTGATATTGTAATTGAATACTCGCAGGTAAAATACTTCCCAAAAAAAATATAATAATAATGGTCACAACAAGGTTCTTGGAAACTGAGATTACATGTTTTTACCTGAAAAACAAAACCTTTAATAAAGATGCTTCACAACTTTTTAGAAACCGGCAAAATATTGTACTTGGTAATAAACTGTAATGTCAACCCTGATTTTTATAACTTCATGTTCAATACCAGACGTGTGCTCTGTAAATAATAGTTATTTGTAATGAACCTTTCCAGACTGGGGTCACAAAGCGCTTGAACAATCAAAAACAATACACAGTTAAAATATAAACTATACTTTAAAAGATCAAGACACGTAAGACAAACACAAGAGTCCCAGATAATCGGGGAAAAGCCCAAATAAAAATCAGGAAATGGCTGAATGATTTTACTCACAGGAATCAAGTACAGCAAAAACAAGAAAGGACCCAAAACAAAACCTTGAGGGACCCCACAAAAAAGATCCACTGATTCAGACCTTATCTGTCGCTAAAAATGTCACATATTAAATGTCATTACCTTGTGCGAGTAGTTTGTCCAGAACCCTAGAACAAAGATTGAAACATACATATAATATACTTGTAAATCATTGTCAATAGACTTTTAACACCAACTTTGCTCGATAGAATGGACTGTTTGTCTGCTTTGTAAAGGCTTCCTGAGTAAAGCTTTAAACTCGAGTTCAGACTCCGGGGCCAACATTTTTAGTAAATTTGTGATCCTTTGGTTTTTTACCTTTTTTAAAAATTATTTTGCACTTTTAAATAACTGTGGTGTTATCGATGTGTTGGGTTTAAATCTCCATCTAGAACTTTTGACTAGATGTTTTTCTGAGTGTCGGTGAGTCACATGAACCTCCAGATCCACTCCGTGGACATACTGAATAAAAAGATGGTTCATTACAGCTTGTAGTTGACTAAGAAGAAGGAGGAATGAGTGTTTTTTTGTTGACATTAAACAATCTGTTAAAATGTCATTGTTTTCTGTTATATGCCACATTCTTTATACCAACTAGAACCAAACTAATGTATGTTTATCTCAGGTAGTAGTGGGGTTTATTCCAATCTTGAGCAGTTCGGTCCAAAAACACTTAAACTATTCAAGGGGCGTCTCAAATCTCACACGAGTCCGATCCATATCCATTTCCATAAAACAACACTTTTTAACAGACGACAAATCCGACGCAGGAGTTTGTATTTTGCCAGTTTATGTGGATGTTTCCACAGAGACTGGAAGTCTTCGTGCTCCTGCATGTTGTCGCGGACGTGGCTTTTTGGCAGTTGATTTTCAATCTGTCTCATGTGAGTCCCTTCACTTTATGGAGGCACAATCCTGCTTTTAAGAGAATCAATGTTCCAGCTGTTATGCATCACGACACAAGTGGGAGTCGTGGAGCTGTCGCTAACACGAGCTGCCCGTCGTACGTTCGGCTCCCTCGTATGTCTGCTGACGGGTTTACATCTTCAGTCGCTTCGACTTCCTGCTCTGAAACAAGGTTTTATTTTGGACAACAAACTAATGTGAGGCTGACTTTCACTCTCACGGTCCAGATGGAACACACAGTTCCTGCTTCTTCTCGGTCGTATATCGCCCGAGAGATGCTGCTTCAAGTATGACGAGGATTTAATTAACTGAGAAGTCGTACATCAGGGAGAGAACAGAAATATATCGACGTTTGAAGTCATCGACAAAACTTTAAAAACATAGTTTGTCATTGTAAGAAGAGAGAAAAGATTTCTGAACCGACACCGTTGGATTTCAAACTTTATGAGACAAATAAATGGGTAAACTTATATTTCTAAACATATTAAAACTCAAAGAAAAGACATAAGTCAGCGATCACAAGAAAAATATTTTTCTGGGGGTTCAAGGTTAAAATAAGATTAACAAGAAGAAAATAAAAGCGATTCTAAAACCTAAAAGCTAGCGAGTGAAGAAATATAGATCATGTGATCTCACTGTGATGTCACTATTTTCCAGAGTTGCCGACTATTCATTCTACTACTTTCCATTAAAAAAAGAATAATAAAGAAATATATATCTATATATGTATATAAAAAAGGATTGTTCATTTATTTTGACGCATCTTTCGAATGATAACTTTGACCTTCACAAATCCTCAAATGAATATAATCAAATAAATAAAATACAATTATATTTTAATGACTATATTGATAGCATATTTATTCAATTGTCATGTTAAATAATTGAGTTTTAAATGACTATGTGAGCCTCATCGTAGTCATTCCAGGAGAAAATTGTCTTTGCTCTTTAACATCGATAATAATTAAAAAAAATAGAATTGATAATTGGAAAAAAATGAGGTGTAATAACAAACGTGAGACATTCCAATGTCTGTTCAGTAATTTGTAATTACGAAGGCTGTTATTTTCCCCGGGTAACAACAGACCGCTTCAGTTTGCTCCCATTCCCCAGATTAGGAATATTAATTACAGATAAATATCAACTGTTTCTGATTCATGGCGGAGGAAACGAGCCGTGAGAGGACATCTGTGCGTGGATGTGCCTCACCTGACCACTGGGTGGAGCTGTTCGTCCAACTATCCTCCTGCAGGTGAGAGGCCAGGCTTCCACTCTGGGTCGAATGTTGAGCCAGATTTTTTTTTTTTTTCAAATAACTCCAGCTGCGCCAGGATGAATAAGCAGCACTTAATGAGACATTGTGAAGCAAAAACAAACAAACGGTGCATTTTGAATGAGCACACGGTTCACCTGACCTCCTCTGAGAGAGTGAAACTACACTTTTACTCTAGCGTGCAGTGCATCAACAATTTATCTGGATCATTCATGACCTTTAAAAATATACATATATAACAATAATATGAGATCCTTGTTCTTTTAAAACATACGTTTGCCACAGAGCAAGTAAAGAATAATATATTTGAAATATAAAACAACCATGAACAATAATTTATTATAAAATGCTTGATTATAAAATGTATATTTTGTGAAATCACACAAAACCATTTACACAAGTTTAAATAAGTGTTAAACAACAGCCAGAACCAACCGACATGTCACAGTGACATGTTTTGTTTTTAATGTGGTGATACCTTTGACTTTGATGTTACTTTTTCTTCATGTTTTGTTAGAAAATCCCCCAAAAAGAAACATATTTGAAGGGAATGTTCAGAAGATGTTGATAGCTCTACATTACCATCTTAATCCAGGAATCTTTTGAAGGATTTATCGAGGACAATTTTCAAAAAATATTAAAGACAAAAATACAAAACTTCTACGTGCCTGTGTTGACAATGAATTGTATCATGAAAGAAGATTTTATAGAATCTTACCAAGCTTGTGACAAATTACTTTACCTTCTCGTTTTTTGTCTTTGGTCAGTTTGTGTATTTTTTCGCTCCAGCAGGAGGACACAAAAACCACTCTGTGTACCTGTGACATTATAGGTTGACCGAAATAATGGGAGGAAATGAGTTATGGGCGACGGTATGTACTAGTTTGAAATACTTAAACAAGTTTATTAAAAGTTAACGGAGATATAGCGAGGGATTAATACTTTTATTTTCTTCAATTTTCCATTGGGAAACATGAGATAATACATGGTTACATCTCTCCATCTCCCCCCCCCCCGGATGAACACATGAAAAATACATGTACTGCTTCATAGAAAGAGGTATGTATATTCGACTTGAGAAAACTCTGGTTGACACCAAACTATCAATACACAGCGTCGTCTTTGAAGCGTCTTTGAACAACGCGAGCAGCAGAAAAAGATGCAGACTCTCCTCACAACAAAGAGTTTACCTGCGGATGTTTCTCACTCTTGCCTCAGCGACTTAATGGAAACACACAAAACAAGCTCGACTGGAGACACTTGACTTGTTTGTCTGGACACGTCACGCAGCATGTGACCTCCAAACTGTCACGTTGATGAATAAAGAGGCTTTTCTAAGTTATCCGATTCAGGGTTGAAGTGACACAAGAAAGAAACTTCTGTCATAAGATGAGATGTTAGAAAAGTTATTTGCACCTGAGAAGAGGGCGACTCTTAATCCTGTCGTACACTTTAATAGATGCATTAGGATTGATGTGTCCCCGGGGTGACCGGGTTATCGCTCATAAAGTGGAATTTTCTGCGCCGGACAATTAAATCAGATAAGACAACAGGTTCATTCGGGAGGACGAGATAGAGAGAGTCGGGACAAAAAATGGTCAAACTCAAGGTAATTGCTGCAGATCTAAGACTTTGAGACTGAATTCATTAACTGGATTATAAATGTGGAGTCTGTGTCTGGAGCAAGAGGAAGGTGAAGCAACCTTTCTGACATTTCCTCCATTTTTATTCCACTGGTGGAATCAGAACACCGTGTCCAGGCTCACGAGGAGACTCTGGATCTGAGGCGTGGAAACATCGTATACATGAACGTCAACGACTTCTACTGCCAACTGATGAATTGACTTCAAATCACAAATCTTTAACTACTTAATCCTGACTCTCGGCTCCAAGTTAAGAAGAACCTCAAGGTGATTTATCACCAAACGATTGTGTGATTAAATTGTTGTGAATCACAAAATGTATGATTCAAAGTTAAAACTTTTCACTCTCTTGTTTAACAAGTTTCACTGGTCTATAAACTCCAACATAGAATTAGCATCTTGACATTTAATTCTATTCATTTTAAAAAGTATAATTTCTTATCTAAAAAGGTGATTGAGTCAAAGTCAATTTTAAATACAAATCCTAACATCTCCTGATACTGTTGGTTAAAGGTTAACTAATGTGAAGACCAGACTCTCCAGACTCTCATGTTTCAAATGTTGAAGTCTTCCTCTCCAAGATACAGTAAGTCTCTCATCATGACCATGTTTTAAACATATTACTTTATAAAGTTCTCCCCCGTCTGAAATCTAGGCGAACAAGAGGTTACGAGAGCGGAGTCCATTATGAAGTAATAATGGCTCTCTTGGAGGTGAAGACTTTTGAGATAGATAACGCGCTGTGACAAACCTTGATGTTTGACCAATCACAGCAGAGTGGGCGTCGTTATGGTAATCAAGATTTCATCTACAGAAAGTGTTTTCAATGGGCGGGGCTTAAGATAATTTTATAATATAAATATTTCAATGAACAGAGAGTTTTGTACAAACAGACACTGATGATACAATAGAGTCCAACATCTATTTAAGAATATAATAGAAAAGCTGTACATTTAAGACACACTTAAATGTGTGTAGAATATTGCGTTTATACATGATATTGTGATACAAACATCATGGACCAGGTCTCATGATGCGTAACCTATTCTTGCTAATACCTGACGCTAAATAATACAATAAAATGGGTTTAAATAATTTGATTTGATGGATGCTCCATTTGACCGTTTACATCCCATAGTTTCTGCTTCTAGAAGCCTCTTGAATTCAACACCAGGATGTTCTCAAACTCTTAGTCTGGTGAGATGATCTGACCATCTAATCCGTGGAATGTTCCTCTGGTTCTTCTGTGTTGAAGGACTATATTGAAGTGTAACAGCTGGTTCGTCTCTCAAGTCCGGAGGTCTGTTGGTCACTTCCTTGGTGAGGTGTTGGTCATGCTGAGCGTGGAGGAGGTTCAGAGGCGGACCAGCATCTTGATGGACAGATCAATGGTTGACCCGGAAAAAAACCCTCGGTGTGTCTCCTCCGAGAGCTTCTGGAAGTGTGTGCGGCCCTCGGAGCTACTCTGATGGTCTTCCAACGGGGTCCAGGTTTGCGTCCAGACTTAGAGAGACCGAGGTTGGGGAATAAAAGGGGGCGACTGTTGTGCGATTGTTTCGCCTGAAGAGCAGAGAGAGGAGATAATATCCACTCCTTTTGATCTGTCCATCGCGGGGATGAGCAAATGTTGAAATACAGTCATACTGACACGTGTGTGTGTGTGAGTGTGTGTGAGGCAGCTGCTGGTTCGCAGCAGATTAAAGCCTCCTGTGGTCAATTTGCTCTCCCTAATGTCAGGTTCCCACCAAAGACTGGAATCACCCGTAGCCTAGCAACCGCAGCTACGGCGAAGGAAAGCACAGCCTTGCATGTAAAATTCCACCTGCTTTAGGTGTGTGTGTGTGTGTGTCAATGTGTGTCAATGTGTGTACGTCCATAACGTCCGGTTGATGTTTCCATGTCATCGGTTGATTCACAAACCCGTTGTGACACCATTAGGATTCCTGCGTCGCTCACATACAAAAAGGTTGGGAAGGGAAATCGCCTGGAAAAGCTGGACGCCGCCGCTGTGATGTCGGCTTCATAGATCCGACCGGTGATCTGGCCGGCGGCGGAATTGTGCTCGATATTCCCTCAGTGATGGATGAATTGAAAATGAGGGAGGAGGCCGTTCACGATCAGCAACCAGCTGTCCGAGCGTTTAAATATAGAGCGCGTGTTCGGGAATTCAACCGGAGACCTGCGTGTAAAGTGTTAATTATTCACACGCGTGGTAAATAAAGCATTCGCAGGGATTGTCGTCGGCCCTGATAAAACACGCGTACGTTTGTATTCCGCTCCAGTTGAAATTGTTCAGGGACGGAAATCTAAGAAGTAAAAATGGCCGACTGTCAGCAAGACAATGGTTTGATTCCCAGTGTCGTCAGGTGTCCTTGAGCAAGAATCGTAAAATGCCTCTGGGCTCCTTTGAGCAGCTCGGATTAGATCCTCTTAAGGGGCTACGAGCTCGGTTGGTTTGGATCTAGGAAGTTGTGGGTGAGGAGTCTGTGTTTGTGTGTCGCCCAGCTACACACGAAAATAAATGTGTGTGAGTCGTTGTGTGTCACCTGCCTCTGACGCTAGATAGGCCTCAGAATCATTGTAATATCAGGAAATAATTAATGTATCTTTACATTATAAAGACAATCAAATAGAATTATTTGAATTAAAAAAGCTTTTTTTTTTGTTTAGCCATTTATCATTTAACTATTTATCAGTAATTCAACAAAACAGCTTCATTTTCTGTTACGACAATTTTAGGAAATGTTAAAATGTGACTGTAAAGTGAAGTGTGAGGACTTTTTTCTCCTAAATGTCATTATAAATGTTAATCTACGCTTTTTTTTAGTTATTGTTATTGTCTTAAAGTCCTGTAGGAAAATGGAACATTTAGGTTTAAGTTATAATTTACAAAACGTTGTGGCAACTGGTCGCTTTAAAAAACAAAACAAAAACGTTTTATTTATTCATTTGTTCCATAGATATCTTAAAAAGTTTATTATACACAAAATGATATAGAAAATTTGTATAAATCATAATTTATTCTTCAATTTTTTAAGCTGACATGCAATTTAAATCGATAATTAAAACACAAGTATTCAAAAAATAAAGAAAATGCTATAGCAACATAATAGTTCAAATTAAATGACAAATAGTTTTCACCTGATGCACTCTTGTTAATAATAAAATCATGTTTATTTAATTTCAGATTTGCTCCACTTTACTACCCTGTAACTCAGAACTAAGTTAGGGTTCATGTTTCTGAAATGTAAACTGAAAGTTTAAACTGCTTGCTAGCTAGCTTAGCTAGTCAATAGCGATGCTAGCTGCTGTCATTCTAAGTTGAAATATCCAACCCTGTAAAAACTATCTTGAAAATAACTACAGATTCCTGCATTTAAAGAAGTTTCTTATAGTAGAATGGCAAAAGGTGTTTGACATGCTAGTAGTGTTACAGGACTAACATGATAAACAAGTAAAGTTTATCTTTGCGTGAACATTAATGACTACTTTGAATGAAGTAACAGCCTAAACATGTTAATCTTCCCGCTGCAGCAGCATTTCAGGCGACCAATAATAAAATCTTCAATGGGAAGCCAAGTGAGGATTTATTCAATATCCTTGATATCACATGTCAAAAGCAAAACTTCCAAAACTCCGACATGTTAACTAGGTCAACCTAAATCAAGCTCACTAGTGAGCTAGTGAAGGTTTAAAAAAAAATCCTAGTGGACCAGTGAAGGCCGAAAAACTCACTAGTTAACTAGTGCAAGCTGTTTTGTCCTTACTAGTAAACTAGCTTGATCCAATATGTTTACTAGTGCACTAGTGAGCATTTGCGATTCACTAGTTAACCAGTAAGATGATTTTTTATTTTACTAATGAACTAGTGAACAGTCACAATAAAACACGCAAACCAATGAACTAGGACGGTGAAGGGAGAATTCACTTGTAAACTAGCTAACATTTTGGACCTCACTAGTTAACAAGTACTGTCAGAACACTGTAGTAAACTAGTAACTGTCTTACTGTTACTAGTTCACTAGTTAACATGTTGGGACCAGCTAGTTCACTAGAAAGGCCAAACAAACTTAAACTAGTTCACTAGTTGGCCTTTGATAGTTTACTAGTATTCTTTTTAACCTAGTTTTAGTAATGTTGAAGTGCATGACTGATTCAGTTAATTTAGGTTTAACTAGTTAACATATCAGAGTTTTTGAAACCCACTGATTAACTAGTGTGTGTTTTTGACACGTGACATTAAGGATATGGAATAGATCATCACTTGGCTTCCCTTAATCTTCCATGTGATCACAAACTAGGTGAGTCTTTTTCCATGATACTGTATAAATGTGGACTGTACTATATTGTTTTTTTATGGAGTTTTTTTTCCTTGCAAAGTAAACCTCCGGCCTCTAGATGGCAGCAATCACGTCATCTGCAGCTATAAAGCGACATTAAAAACCTATGAGATTCCGGCGATGGGTATAAAGTCGTCTCCAGCAGCTTTTAAAACTGATATCTAAACATATTTCAGTAACAAAAACAAAGCAGTTACGATTGTGTCGTGTGGTCTGTACGTTCACCGGACTGAGTCAAGTCCTCGACTATACTACAAACATATCGTTGCGATACATCGTATCGTTTGCCTTTTGTATCGTGACGTGTATCTCCAGATCCTTCTTCCAGCCCTACTGCTCACAACCATCAGCCTGTAGCTCCATGACTGATGGTCTTGTAAACACACGCTTAGCCAGATGAGCGTGTTTCTGCAGGAGTTTTTACATATGTGAGCAGAAGAAAGAGGGCGAGCGGCACGAGCAGCATCAGCAGCAGCAGCAGCAGCAGCACTAGATTACATTAGCAAGGCATGAGGCGGCGAGAAGGTCAGCGTATCAGATACCCGTTCAATACAGCAGCCGCCGCTATCTGAGCTGACTCCCGAAGAAGAAGCCTGCTCTTTGTAAATGTGTTGAGAGAACCTGACGCCCGGACAGAAAAAGCTGACTCCCGAGGAACGGCAACACGTCCGTTTCATCTGCGACAGGAGCAACTTTGTTGCTGACCCGAAACATATTATTCCAACCGGAGGAAGTCGCTGATTTCATCTGGGCTTTTTTTTTTTTTTTTTACATAAAACAAATCGCGCCCCGCATACCATCTGCGCCTCGCAAGACGTCGCCTCGATGTTTGTGACGTTCTGCTGAGCTGGCGAGAGAAAGTTTTTTTTTTCCCCCCCCCGCCGTCGAGCGAAGCTGTCCGGCGAGGCCGTTGGAGAAGCGATCGCTCAAGAAACCTGGTTAAAAGAATCAATTAACGGGGACGTGTTCACGAGCCGAGCCGAAGCGAGAATCCCCGTTTTTTTTTTAAGTGGCAATTAGTGCTTTTCACAGATCGCATCGACTTACATATGGTCTCGCTAACTTTTAATGGCAGCACTTACAGTAGATGAGTAGTTCAGCGCTCTCAGCCCATCGCGGTGTTTGGTCGGACACGCGGAGCAATCAGCCGGGTCAAAGATGGCCGTGTGCTCCAGCGCTGAAGAGCACCACTCTGGTGCCTTCTAATTGACCCGCCGCCGCGCCGGAGAGCGACGCGACCTCCCCAATTAAAGTAATAACCATAATTTGACAATCGCGCCCTCCAGTGAATCACACCGCCGGTCGTCAGCGGCAGCAGGTGAACAAACAATCGCCCAAACTAGTAACTAAACCGGCTCTTTCTGCTCTTTTTCTAGCTAGCATGGCATGAGTATTGTAACATGCTACTGTCACGGGTGGATGATGGCGTTACTGCTCTTGAAATAAAAACAGCTCCTCCTTCTACTGTTTCAACCTTTAGAACAGATATGACTGTGATGGTTCACGCAGATGTTCAGTATTACAATGTACAGTTTTAGTAGAGTGATACTCAAAATGACATGCATTTAAAACCAAATTAGGTATAAATATACACAAATAAATACACAAATATATACACATAAATACCAACGTACACAGATACATACACAAAAAAGTAAACATACATGAATACAAACGCATAAATACACACGTGCACATAAATACAAACATTCACAAATGCATACACATAAATAGACATACAAAATGACATGCACACCAACACAGTGATCATTCTCTTGTCTTGTTTAACCTGGACTTCATCCCTGAACCTAAGCCTTTGAAAGTTAGGTCTCAGAGGCGTGTCATCTCAGCTGATACTGCAGACAGTTTTTCTGCGATGTTTGACGCTCTTTCCTTTGATGACTGCACAGATGTGGGCAGTTTGATTCACTGTTTCACTGATCATTGTGTCGAAATACTGGATCAAGTGGCATCTGTTAAATCAAACTTGAAAATTCTGAAAAAAACGGTGCCCTTGAACAAATGAAGATCTCCTGAGTCTGAAAAGACTTTGTCGAAAGACTAAGCGTCTCTGGAAGTCCACTAAGCTTGAGGTGCACAGACTTCACCTCAGGGATCTGATGTCTTCTTACAATGAGATGGTAGAAACTGCTAGATCTGATTACATCAGAAAACTGGTAGCAGCAAATAAGAAAAACCCCAAAGTTTTGTTTGACACGATTAATTCACTCGTGTCTCCTGCTCCTCAAATCACGCCGGTCTTCTGTGAAGCTGACAGCAATGCATTGTTGAGATTTTTCATTGATAAAATTAAATTGATCAAAGAGAAAATCTCCTCCCCTTTATTTGAAACTCCTACTGTCTCTTAGCCCCTCTCCTCCTCTTTGTCCTCCTTCACTGCTGTATCTTTGGGTGATATTTCAGCGCTAGTGAACAAGATGAAACCCTCCTCTTTCAGGCCAATTTCTAAGCTCCCTTTCTTGTCCAAGATCTTGTAGAAGGTGGTGTCTGAGCAGCTGTCTTTGTTCCTGGATCAGAGCGACATCCATGAGAAGTTTCAGTCTGGCTTCCGTAAACATCACTCTACGGAGACAGCTTTATTGAAAGTGACATCATGATGTCGTCTGACTCGGGTATATCCACTGTTCTGGTTCTCTTGGATCTGTCCTCAGCCTTTGACACAGTTGATCACCAGATCCTGCTGAGAAGACTGAGGGATGAAGTGGGACTGTCTGGGTCTGTGTTAGAATGGTTCTCAAATTACCTTTCTGGGCGCAGTTTTAGTGTATCTGCCAATCAAATGAGGTCTGAATCGGCAGATCTGTTGTGTGGAGTCCCTCAAGGTTCTGTTCTGGGTCCTTTATTGTTTTTCCTGTACTTGATTCCCCTCGGTAAAATCATTCAGAGATTTCCTGATGTTTCTTCTCACATTTTTGCTGATGACATCCAGCTCTACTGCTCTTTTGATCCAACTGAGCCCCAGAGGCTGAACAGCTTAGTCAATTGTTTGCTAGAAATCAAACAATGGCTGAGTGAAAACACTCTGCAGCTAAATGTGGACAAAACTGAAACTAGTAGAAGAACTCACATTTCTTCAATTCTTAAAACTCTTCACTGGCTTCCAGTTTCTTTCAGGATCAACTTTAAAATTCTGGTTCTTACTTTCAGATCTATTCATGGTCAGGCTCCTCCTTACATCACTGATCTGATCCAGCCTTACACCCCAGCTCGGGCTCTGAGGTCTGTGGATCAGAATCTACTTATGGTTCCACGCACACGGTTTAGGACCAGAGGAGAGAAATCTTTTCAGGCTGTTGCTCCTAAGCTTTGGAACGATCTTCCTCTCTCTTTGCGCTTGATGGATCTACTGACTCCTTTAAGAAACATCTTAAGACGTTTTTATTTGTTCAGGCTTTTCCTTGATTTTCTGGAACTCCTGTTGTGTTATCAGTTTTATCTTGATCTTTAAAATATATACTTTATTGAATATTGTTTTGATTGTTTAAGCGCTTTGTGACCCTGGTCTGGAAAAGCGCTATACAAATAAGAATTACTTACTTACTTACTTACTTACAAACATACACGTAAATACAAATATACATGGATAAAAACACAAATACACACCTACACAAATACACAAATACATACACATAAATACAAACCTACATAATGACTTGCACACACATACAATAACATACACATAAATACAAACATAGACAAATACATATACATAAAAACACCAACATAAATACACACGCACACAAAAACACATACACATAAATACACAAATACATACACATAAATACAAACATTCACTATTACATACACGCCAACACATATACACATAAATACATACATGAATACAAACACAAATACATAAATTCACATTAATATAAATACAAAAATACACAAATACATACACATAAATGCAAACGTACATAATTACTCGCACACAAATACACACATAAAATGACAGACATAAATACAAACATAGACAAATACATATAGATAAGTACAACCACATATATACCCACACACATAAAAACACATACATAAATACATACATATCCGAATACATACACATGAATACACACATACACAAATACATACACATAAATACATCCAAATCCAAATCCATAAAAATATACATACACATTTCATCTACAGTGTTATGCAAGTTATTTTCAAAATATACAAAGATGTATAAAAAATACTCACACATACAAACACAGGACAAGATAAGATAAACCTTTTTTTATACCACAGTGGAGCAAGTTTCTCAGGAAAATAAAAATAAAACAAGAACATTATAACAATATGAAAATGTACTTTAGTAGTGCACCGCTCAAACACACTCATTAAGAATTACACTACATACACATATGTCCTGGAATATTTACAAACGCATACTCAAATACATATGTACATTAATTCAAATATGTACACACACACACATATATACACATATTCATAGATGCATGCATAAATGCACACATAAATACATATATAATTACATGCATACACAGATTAAAAGATAGGTGAACACATACATAAACAAATAAACATCATTCATATTTAAATACATCAATACATGAAAACACACATAAATGACAATTATCTTTACTCAAAAACAAATACAATTATGCATACTTGCATAAACTAATGCATACACACAGTAACATATGCTGTACAGTGTCTTCAGACAATAATGTTGATAACAGACTCGTGCTCTCCTGACATAACAAGATCAACAGTCCAGAGAGAGTTGATGAGTTCATTATTAGCTGCACGCTCAGGTCATGTCACAACTGTTGCTCATTCAAAGCCTCCAGTCTTTGAAGCGTCTTCACATATTTCTCCACGAAATCTGTTTTCAGCCTTTTCATTTCTCATTTCTGTGACCATTACTTCTTGCAAGTTTGGAGGGAAAAAGTACATTTATGTAGTTTGAATTCCAACTGGACGTGTAGCTAATGCTTGCAGGCGCCTCGTCGTCGACCAGTAAATGGAAGTGGATTCTACTTTCGAGAGATTATTAAGCGTCCGGACCCTTAAACCTGCGAGGACGCTGATACTCATCTACCTCTTCAGAGGAAGCTCCAGGACCTGCAGAGACCGGAGTTACTGCTGCGATTGGCTTTTTTTTTCTTTTTCTTCCCTCCTCTAAGCAGAGCACTGGGTCACAATCATGCGAAGAAAAACGCTTCCTCGCCTAATTTTCTGCTGCTGGTACCAGAGTGAGGGATGATGGCAGAACTTCCCCCCCCCTTCTGGGTTAACAGTCATTTCCAGCACCTCAGTCAAAAGTGTCAAAAAGTTCTTCTTCTCAAATCCTCGACACCTTCTCGCGGCGAGATGACAGAACAACACTCGAGCTGTTGATTCCGAGCACGAAGATCACGGGGTTCGTGTCGATACCGTGTTAGTGACGGGGTTCACCGGGGGGATCGCCATCGAAACCCTTCTTCCGGAGATCGTTGTTTCTCCATCTAATGTAGCAACGATTATCCTTCGCAGACGACGTCGACACACAATTAATACGAACAGATGTGTCTCCTGCTATAAATACAACCACGTGTCATTTCATCCGTTTTTTTTTCAGAAAGTACAAGAAGTGAAGTTGACAAGAAACGCATAATAAGATGAAAATGTGTTTTTTTTTACAAGTTACCCTAATGACTCGATCATACGCGAAAAAAGAAACACGATCCAGTGAAGACGTGAAACTGTCAAAGGAGTTGAGACCGAGGTGCACGAGAGACGAGCTTCTCATGAACAAACCGTTTGACACACGAGTTCTTCACATGCACGGTTTCTTCCGTGCAATTGCACAACACGACACATGGATCATCGACGCAGCACAGCTTTCACTCTGACGAGAAACAGAAGCTCTTAACCCTTGTTATCCCTGGGTCAAATTGACCCGAAGGCTTGAAAATAAATGTGTTTTTGGTATCCTTTGTCTTATCTCTGGGTCAAATTGACCTGAAGGCTTGAAAATAAATGTGTTTTTGGTATCCCTTGTGTTATCTCTGGGTCAAATTGACCAACAGGCTTGAAAATAAATGTGTTTTTGGTATCCTTTGTGCTATCTCTGGGTCAAGTTGACCCGAAGGCTTGAAAATAAATGTGTTTGTAGTATTGCTTATGTTGTCTCTGGGTCAAGGTGATCCAAAGGCCCAAAAAAAACAAACGTGTTTTTGGTATCCTTTGTGTTATCTCTGGGTCAAATTGACCCGAAGGCTTGAAAATAAATGTGTTTTTGGTATCCCTTGTGTTATCTCTGGGTCAAATTGACCAACAGGCTTAAAAATTAACGTGTTTTTTCATATCCTATTTGTGTTGTCTCTGGGTAAAGGTGACCCGAAGGCTTGAAAATTAATGTGTTTGTGGTATCCCTTGTTTTATCTCTTGGTCAAGGTGACCTAAAGCCTTTAAAATAGATCTGTTTGTGGTATCCATTGTGTTATCCCTGGGTCAAGGTGACCCGAAGGCCCAAAAACAAATGTTGTGATAAACCTTGTTTTATCTCAGGGTCAAAGTGACCCAAAGACTCACATGCTGTATTTGGCATTGACGCAACAACGTGGGGTTGCCAGAAAAAATATCCTTAACCCCTGTGTTATTTTAAGGTCAATGTGAAACAAAGGCCTCAAAACAAAATGTGTTTCTGGTATCCCTTGTGTTGTCTCTGGATCAAGGTGAACGACCTCATTGGTTTCATAAATATCGTCTTGACCCAGGGACAACACATGGTTAGGTGATGAGACATACAGTATATATATCTTAGAGTTCAGGTATATTCCAGTAAGGAATGCCAGTGTGTTGTGTGAACTCACAGAGTTGATTTATGAAACCAGCAACACCTTTGCTCACCAGCTTCAGGACGAAGGGCAGAGCTTTAGATGTCGACAAAGTTCCAGCAGAGGTCGTTCAATCGTCCAGCGTTAGCCTGATATCCTTCCTCCAGCTTCATTACCAGCGTCCTCTACCTTGACCCGTCCTGACCCTCCTCCCTCGTCACACCTGTCCTTCTCATGTCCTCATTACGACATTCCTCTTTACCTTTAACTGGTGCCATCACTGCTATTCCACCCTTCTACACACTCGTCGCTCTGATGTACCTGTTTATGATCTCTTGTCCCAGTCAAGCACACGCATTATTGAAGCTACTGAAGGGCTGTTTGTCGGGTATTATGCACAGCGGTGACCCTGCCGGCTGAAGACATCGCATTTACATTGAGAGTATTCACAATCCTACACCTATAGTAATGACCTGGATGTGATTGAACTAAAGGAGAATTGAACTTCACCTGTTAGCCTGTAGTTCTTTATGCTCAATATATAATTCTCTAATGTTACTGTTCTCTCCAAGATGCAGTAAGTCTCTCATCATGACCATGTCTTCAACTTATTACTTTATAAAGTTCTCCCCCGTCTGAAATCTCAGCGAACAAGAGGTTACAAGAGCGGAGTTCATTATGACATAATAATGGCTTCACTCCTCCTCCAGCCAGCTGTAATCACACCCTGCTTTGTTTATACAACAAGTCCCTTGGAGGTGGAGACTTACAGTATTGATGACGCGTGGTGACAAATATCTATGTTTGACCAATCACAGCAGAGTGACACATACTGATGATACAATAGAGTCCAACTTCTATTTAAGACACACTTGCATCTAAACATTAGTTGAACTTTAGAAAAACATCAGCAGTTGAAAGTCTCACACTAACTATTTATGGTCAGGGACAGGATCGAGACCAGTACAAGATCCAGGACAAACTGAAAGTTGACGAATTAGCATTAGCGACATTAGCTCAGTCCGTTTTGACGACGTTCTGTCAATTGATCTCTTAATGTTGAGATGTCAATGTTGGTGTCATTGACGTCATTACATAAAGGTAAACATGAGAGCAGGACAAGACCACAAACCGTACCAAAATAAGATAAAAAACGATTAGTCTCAAGGCAGGTCAAGACAACACAAACTAACCATGTAAAAAGTTAATAAAGTAGGGTTATAATGGATGAATCGGCAAAAATGTTTCTATTTTCCTTCAAACATTTGCTGTTTTCGATGCGAAGATACTGTTCATGGTAGAGCTGGTGTTACTTACCGTCTTCATAGTAAATTGATCATCATTTCTGTTGATGCGTCTGTTGCCGTCCGTCGGACCCCAACTGTCACTGGAAGACCATGGTGTAGAGAAGCCCTTAAGTGTACCCTTAACTCACTACTCATTCACGATCATTTAGATGGATGGATGGATGGATGGATGGACTTTATTAATCCCTCTGGAGATCTCCTTGGTGAAATTAGGTAGTTTAGAGCAGGTGTGTTAAACAAAATAAAAGCAGGGGCCACAATGTTAAACAAAATCTCCACTCATGGTGAAACTAAAATATATATAACTGGCCCTCGTTTAAAGCAGGTGGAAAAGTAATACCATAAATCTTTATTGTTTTAAATATAGCAGAAAACATTGTAGTTCCACAAACAATAACAAGCCACATAAGAAACTCTTTCTCTGCATCACTGTTTGAGTTTAATGGTATTTCTACACTAATTTATGATTGACTAGAACAATATACTCTGTGATCCCTGTAGCCTATGATACTTTGTTTTTCTTGATCCACTTTGAAGTGATAGTTCATCCAAAATTCTTCATTTTCTTTTTTTACTCACACTCAAGGGTTGGGATTATTTTCCTCGTAATCTCTGTCTTTCTGGAGCATAAAATGGTTGCGGCCACTTTTCTTTATATATTATATTTCTATCTTATTTCACTGCAATACTGGTGTCGATTTACATGGATATCCCTCGATCTTATGCAAAAGAAACACTTCAACATATAGACTTATTTAAGTTATTTTTAAACAATGCCTCATGGCTGGACGTTACAGACGAGCAGTATGGAGGTATTTGGATCTTTTTTTTTAGTGTCTTTTTGTCTTTGAAGACGAATACAACTGAGATCCAGTTGCTACATTAAAATGAACAAACATTTTTGTCTATATCTCTAAAAGGGACCAGATTACTCTGAAAATAATCCCTACCCTTATTCGACATGAGTGTGAGTAGAAAACGAGTGTTGGTTTGAATTCTGGGTGAATTATCATTTTAAATGAATGTACATTTTTTCCACATATACACAACATACACAATTCCAGTGTCCAGTTGATCTCTTTTAAAAAAGCAGGGCTGAGATTAAAAATGCTCTTTCAAAGGTTTCCCAGGCAAATGTGTGTGTGTGTGCTTGTGTGTGTGGAGCATGTGGCCAGCATCGTCATTGATTGTGTGTGAATGTGCATTTGGCGTGCCGGACCGTCGCTGGAAAGCACAGCGAGGATCCGAGAAGCTGTTGGATGGAGATGATTGGCTTTAGAAAGCGCTGGCCCCTTTGTGACAGATGGATGGGTGCTGCGAGAGCAGAGCTGAAATCACCCACTCGCACATTCACGTCGCACGCCTTTTTACATAGGCATGCGTGCACGGAGGCGTGCGAAAACGTCCACACATGGCCCGACATATATGAGCGGAGATGAACGTCTTCTGACGAATCCATTACCGCCGTGATGAAGCTGTCAAATCGCTCGTCAGAACTTTTCCAGCTGATTCCAGCGGCTCTGACCGGCACGTTAAGAATAACTGACAACAAGACGGATGCGGCCGCGGCTTGAGAAAACGGGGCGCGATAACAACATGTGGTCGAACCAGCGAGAGTGTTTTTTTTTTTTTTTTTTAAAGCCGTGGTCGTGCAGCAACAGTGGAGCGTTTCACAGAAATGAAAAATGTGACGCCCGCCGCTTCCACAAGCCAACGCCGCTCTCACTGTCAGCGCCACCATCATCACAGCCATCAGCGGCAACAAATAACAGCAGCGCGCGAGCCATAGCAGTTCACACCGGCGGCCCTGCCAAGGCTTGAACGTCCGGGCAGTTGGTGGGAGAAGCTGCTGAGCCAAAGTGGCCCTGACAAAAAAAAAACACCCGAAAAAGTACAGACGGAAATGTTTGAGGATGTGAAACATCAACGTATTTTATTCATCCAGATGTGCAAATATATGAATGTACGGCTGCTGTTGATATAAAACACTGAGGTGACCTCAGTTTTGTCTGTTTAAAATTCAACGACGGGTCCGTTGTGTTGATGATATTTCCATTTTTTTTGTCACACTATACAAGATAGAGCCTCCAGGTTTTTGCACCTTCTGAACTATTGATTTAATCTCTTCTTTATACTCTGTGTTTAATTTATCCTAGAAAGCAAAAACAAACGGGCCCCAACTTGTGTCTGAAATCTTTATTATCGTCAATGGTTTATTGCAACTTTGGTTATAACTAGTCTATTATGTTTAAAACATCAAAACATGAGATGTTTTCTCTTCATTCTGCAGCATATGTTGGAGATTGCTTCAGTTAAGTTAAGTTCTGTGGGTTTCCTGAGTCGCTTCTGAGGACTTATTCAGCTGAAGAACAAAGATGAAGCGACTCATTGAGGTCTTCCTGAGTCTGGAGAAAAGAAAGAAGATCCATGTTGGTGAGTGCATGCATTTTAATTATATTTTTAACATGTTTTGACATTTTATTGTGTTCTGAATCAATTAATGGTAACGAAATAAAATGGAAAAAGTTCCCAAAGCACATTAATAAAAAAAAAAGAGGATACAAAATGTAAATAACATGGTGCTCTTTGTCTACATGTTTAATTGTTTTGCTATTGAGTTTATCATTTTATTTTTTATTTATAATTAATTGTTGTTTTTGGGGTTTTTTACTGGACAAAGTTGTTGAAGCTCACATACAGTAGATAAATAATGATAAATAGTTGTCGACTTATCTCTCAAATCATCTTTTGTTTTAATTTGGCTGATGTTAGGCCCTGATGTTAGTTTTCTTCTCTTAATGGTGAATATTATCTTATTCAGTGAAGCCACTTTGTTCTTAGCTGGGATCCACTGATCTCCGGTATCTTAAGTCTTATTTGAGATACTATGAATTCCGCGATGAGATGCGACCCACCCTTCTTAAAAGAGGTCACCAGAGATAAAAGTCTAAATGAAATTTGTATTCCGGATAAACCGTTTAATTCCAGTTCCAGACCTTCTTTCGTCTAGTGGTCTCTCCGGGGACCGAGTCGGACGGCTCCGTTTTACAGCTTCTCCTTTAAAAAAAAAAAAAAAGAAAAGAAAGAAAGTGAGGAACCATCAGGAAATCCAAACCCAAAAATCAATATTCGCTCACATCCCAAAGTGAACCGCGAACCAGAGGTCAACCCGGCGAGTGAGAATCCTGTTCTCCCCAAAGGATCTGACCCCAGACGGGGGGAGTGCAAGCGGTCTTAAAAAGCAAAGGAGACCTGAACACTGAGCACAATTAAACACCCGCACGGCCACAGCATGGATCGCACGTCTCCACCAGGGGCGACTTTTGAAGCGGAATGTTCCGTTGAGTGTATTATCAAACATTAGGTTCTGACCGAAGGACTGCTGGCTCCTTCAATTATACAGTTACGTCGTCATAAATGTCTTCGTTTTCTCCCGAAGAATCTGAATCCAAAACCCTGTGGAGACGCTGAAGGAAGAGCAAGTGGTCCACTCGCGGCCCCGCAGGCTTCTATGGCTGTTTACAGTCGGCGTCTGCTATCAAGTGTAATTTAAGCCTGTTTACCAATTAACATCTCCGCTCCAGACAAAATGGCTTCTTTTATTTCCTAAAAGTGGCCAATTTGTCCCGGTTTAAGCTCTGCCGCCGATGCAAGAACCCACGGCAGTCGCCGGGCGCACAAACAAAACAACGTATGATTATGTTGACAGGCAACAAAGGCAGGAGTGGAACTCTGGAGCAATCGCCGAGTTTAAGCTGTCAGCATTCTTGTGGCTTC
Organism: Callionymus lyra; assembly: GCF_982586985.1. Taxonomy (NCBI): domain Eukaryota; kingdom Metazoa; phylum Chordata; class Actinopteri; order Syngnathiformes; family Callionymidae; genus Callionymus; species Callionymus lyra. The sequence goes on from NC_141819.1 coordinate 16,313,722, forward strand.
TTTCAATGTCTTAAATAAAATGACTTCAAAAGTAGTTTTTTTTTTTTAAACTTTCCTTGTAAACAACGCACAGATGTGTCGTTAGATCGCACTGAGGTCAATTTATTTTCTCTGATTTTCACTGTTTTGGACTTGGTTCATGACAGGAGCGAAAATAAAATTCTCAAAATTCATTTCACCTGTAGAAGAAGTAAATCATTTAGCATTTTAGCTACATTGAGCATCACAAGCTTGATCAAATCAAATCTCTTTTTTTTTTTTTTACTCACCCTCATGTTGACTAAGAGTTCGGAGTATTTTCAGTTTTCGTTTTCATCTCTGTCCAAAAACACACACTTAAAACATCCAAATACCTCCATATGTTTTTAAGTGGGTCATTTTGGAAAAAGATGAAGATGAAGACAACTGAGCTCTAGTCACTACATTAAAATGAATAAACATTTTTGTAAGTAAGTGTTATTTGTAAAGCGCCTTTCTAGACCAGGGTGACAAGTGCTTTAACATTCAAAAACAATACAAAGTTAAAGTAAATACCTTATTCCAGTTCCAGAAAATCAGGGAAAAGCCTGCACGAATAAAAATGTCTTAAGTTAAGATGTTTCTTGAAGGAGTCAGTAGATCATCAAACACAGAGGGAGAGGAAGATCGTTCCAAAGCTAATGATCCACAGACCTCAGAGCCCGAGCTGGGGTGTAAGGCTGGATCAGATCACTGTTGTAAGGTCTGACCATGAATTTTAAAATCAGGAGGATCAATCAAATGAGTTCTTCTACTAGAGCAGGTATCACTTTAACGCTTAAAACATGTTTTTTGATATATTGAATTTTGTCCAATTTGAAATTTAGATGTAGACGCTTGTTTTGTTTCCGCTTCACTAGCTTTCTTTGAACACGTCAAGACAGTTCGTCTTATCACTTCTTTTTTTTTCACTTCAAAACCCCTGTTTTGTGAAAATATATCTACTTAAACACATTTTCTGTGGCTGTAAGAGATTTATTAAGTGCAACAGTTTGTCTGTCAAGACCAAAGTTCGTCCGTTGTCTGTGTTAGCTGAGTCGTTCTTTTGGCCCAGATAATGGAAGAACCGCAACTAAGGCTAAGTGGTCTGCATTTATCTTTCTGTCTGATGGCTTTATGACGGAACAACACATAAACATATTTGAAAGAAGCTTTCGGAAAATGTTGATAATGCCACAAAGATTGAAGATTGATGATGCTCTGATGCTCACAAGTACTAAATAGATGAGTGGATAGATAGATAAAGAACATAGATCAAAGAAAAATAACACAAATAAAATGATACAAAGATTAACATGGAATAGAATCATCTTTTCACTTCACTCCTGCTCCCAAACTCGTAATTAATCAATTTAATAGCACGAAGAATGAATGAGTCCCTGAGTCTATTAGTGTTCCATCATGGGAGGAGCATTCGTTCTCCATCTGTTTCTCTGCTCACTGATGACTGGATCACTTAAATAACCTTTAAATGACCAGTGACAATATGTTGCCGATGTACTTAGTTCAGGTTGCAAAGTTGTTTATAGCGGATTAAGAAGTTGATGCTATATTACACAAAAAAAAGAAAAAAAGAAACAAAAGTAAACTGTCATCCGACAACCCAAACTGTTGAAAGTGCCATTTGAGATCCAGCAGGTCGATCATTCATACCATCTATGATGGCTTCATTGGTTTCACGAGGCAGGATAGAAAGAACCTCACACTTGAGTTTCTGATTAGATTAGATTGACTTTATTAATCCCTCTGACGATAGAAGGTACAGAAGTTTCATAAAAACAAGAACAACGTGCAAATAAAAGAACAAAGTGCAAATATAGAGAACATAGATCAAAGGAAATAAAAGGATAAAAAGACTAACGTAGAAAAACATCGTCTTAAATGTCAAAACATTGAGACCGGTTGTTGTTTTTGTACCTTAAGGGTTAATTAAAAATCCACGTCTTCACGACCATGACGTGCGAAACACGATCAATAACATCCACTAATAAAGAGGAAAAGCCCGTCCGTGAACGCATCCTGTAGTGGGTTGCAGTTCTCAAGATCATTTAGTGTGTACAGTAGCAGAGAGTGGGGGGTATATTGCATCAAACCAATCTTGTCTAATTTAGATCTTCCCACGAGAGCACATCTATTATTTACACTCCATCTGCTGGTCCAGTCATCAGTGGAGGAAGTCCTGCCTTGTTTGTCTCTGCAACATGATGTTGGAGACAGCCCAGTTACTCGGAGGAAGCGGATCTATTTGTACACATGGGGGGGGGGGGGGGTTTACTGAGAGCACGTCTTTTTTGGACAGTTGCATTAAACTTTTATGCAGCTGCTCATTTATAGCTTCCTCTAACTTCTCCGCTCATCTGAGATCTCACGTCGCCGTAAGTTACTAACGAGACACTGTAGCAGAACCAGCTGCTGCTGCTGCTGCTGTCGCTCGTCGTGACTTCAACGAGATGTTTGTGCCTCTTGGCCTGGTCGTCGTTGGAATGAAGATTTCTCCTGAATTAACCCTGGACCGTGATGGGTTAGATAACTGGACGCTGCATTGTTCCCTTTGGTCTCTGTGGACGTTTGTGCTGCGTCAGGAGTTTTCAAGATGACCTGGAGTTGTGTTTATTTTCATATTTGCCTCAAATCCTTTTCTCAAAGTCCAGTATTGAGGTTGTTAGTTTTCAAGTGGTGTGTTGGTTTAAAGGACTTTAGAGCTACTAAGTGAACATTTAAAATTCAATCAAATGTGTCATTTTGCTGATTTATTTTTTTTGGTTTCTTTCTGACAATGAATCGTCTGATTCTGCATCTATGGAACATTAGAATTGTCACTTTAATCTCAGAATTGTGACTTTAAAATCTCCCAGAATTCTCGCTATGATGTCTGACTTTAATCTGAGAATTATCTTTTCAAAGTCCCACTTTAACAAAGCTTTGTTTGAAGTCTAATTTAAACATCAGGATTTCCACTTCAAAGTCTCGCTTTAACAAAATTTCAATATCAGAATTCTCTTTTTTCAAAGTCTCACTTTAACAACATTTTATTCTCAGTATTTTCACTTCAAAGTCTCACTTTAAAGTCTCAATTTAATGTCAGAATTCTATCTTTAAAGTCTCACTTTAACGTCAATTTATTCTCATCATTTTCACTTCAAAATCTCACTTTATTCTCAGGATTCTCTTTTCGAAGTCTCACTTTAATATGACTTTAATCTCATAATTTTCACTTCAAAGTCTCACTATAATGTCACTTAAATATCAGAATTCTCGCTTTAAAATCTCATTTTAATCTCAGAATTCTCTTTACAAAATCTCACTTTAACAAAACTTTAATCTCATAATTTTCACCTCAAAGATATATTTTAATGTCACTTTAATCTCAGGATTTTCACTTCAAGTTTCACTTTAATGTCACTTTAAACTCAGAATTTTCTTTTCAAAGTCTCACTTTTGCATCAATTTAACATTTAATTCTAAAACAACAGCAGAAATCAAGAATCTTCCAGACCTGCTGTGAACTCTTCAGTTTCAGTCAAGTTTTCCCTTCAGACTCAACTCTGTGTCGAAGGTTTGACAAGAAGTGTTAATTAATTCAGCAACTTCCGGCACCAAAGTTACCTTCGGTTGCTAAAACACAAACACAAGGTCGAGGGTCCTCAGACTTCCACGCGCTCCGACGGATCATCAAGTGGGAAGAAGCATCCCATAAACGTCAGGAGTGCGGGATCGGCTTCCCACGCCGACGTGATCTGAATGCGGCGAGATTCGCCAAAGACAAGTGGCTCCTTATGAAATAATGTGCTTCCGGCGGGTGGTTTGGCAGGACCGCCGTCAACATCGCGGCTCGGCAGGAAGCTGACATTCACACCATGAAGCGAGTGTGATCCGCTCGCACCCGAGCAGACGAGCCGGGGTTTATATAGAAGCTGAGAGTCAATATCATATGCTCGCACCTGCAGCAGAATATGTCGAGCTCTGACTCATTTCTTTGTGCTGAAGTGTGTGTGTGTGTGTGAGGAGATTCACACACACACACACACACAAGTGTCGTCCACGCCTCACCCTCGTCCCTGTGATTGACAGAGAGACGCGTCAATAATGTCACGACTACAGCGAGGTCTTGTTGGATCCGTGTTCACGTCGACCATTTGACTTTTATTTTGAATTTAAAAAGACGTGTTTTCACCTTTACCATAAACAACTGCCCCTTTTTTCTTTAGTGAAGCAAATTATAATGATCTAAAAGGTGTTAACTCACAGAAATGATTGCAAAAACTAGAACATCCCTGTCACAACAAAATCTTTAAACTTGTGAAATTTTCAAAATAAAAGTTGAACAGCCACAGTACAGTTGTGTCCTATATTAAAGGGAGTAAGTAACAAGTGGTTAAAGGGGGGGTAGGTGATCTTGGAAAATGGTTTGATTTTTTTCAGGTCAGAAAACAAATGATTTAATTGAAATTTTACTTTAATTTTCACTAGTGGCCCGCTCGGATTTAAGTCCGATTTGTCTCCGATTTAATCGTTCAATCATTCTGAAAACGGAACAGAAAGTTATTTCAAGCAATTTGCAGTTTAAAGTTTAACTAATGTATTGATTTAAGTGTGTCTTAAATAGATGTTGGACTCTATTGTATCATCGGTGTCTGTTTGTACAAAACTCTCTTTTCATTGAAATATTTACATTAAAAAATGATCTTAAGCCCCGCCCACTGAAAACACTGTTATTCTGGATTTTTGTCTGCTCGTATAACCTCTCATTCGCTGAGAAGACGAGGGAGAACTTTAAGTAATTAGTTAAAAACATGGTCATGATGAGGGATTTACTGTATCTTGGAGAGGAAGACTTGAACATTTGAAACATGAGAGTGAGTCAGGAGAGTTGGAGTTTGACATTAGTTAACCTTAAATAAACTCTACTGTATATAAGAGAAGAGAAAACGGGTTCCAATGAATCATAATGAGCGACGTTGGCGAGGAAGAACCTTCCTTTAAACAGGCAGAAACCTTACCAAAACCAGACTCTGTGTGTCAAAGAGAAGAGTTTTAAGAGGGGCTTGATAACTGAAGGCCCTGGCTCCATGTCTGTATTTACAGATTTGTGGTATGACATATAGATGTGAGATCATAGAAGGAGCCAAACATCATAGAAGAAGGAAATGTTTGGATGAGATCAGTGATGTACATCAGTGCTGAACCGTGCACAGCATCACCAACAAACTCACAGCATCGTTACTGGTTTGAAAGAGTCGACATCGACGAGAGAATCTTAACATGTGACTTCATAACCTTTTATTTGTCATTTGTGATCTTCTACCATTATTCACTTGATTCCACGTCCTGTTGTATCAAACCCTTAGAAACTACTCAACAGCAAGTGTTAGAGTGAGACCTTGTCTTAAATATGTTCTTCTGTCCTGAGCTTCTCCACATGGAGAACAGAAGTCGCATCATCAGAGCTTCATGCAAGACTTTCATCGTGGCGTGTTGCAGTGACAATTCGGAAAGAACAACCATGGCTGAGAGAAAACTTGTATAACGTTGTGCTGGGACAAATGATTGTTGGCATCAGTGGGTCTGATAAAACCACTGCAAGGTGTTTCTCAGTCCTGTACGTCCAACAAGCAAAATTTTAATTTTGATTAATTTAGATGCTATTAATACTAGTATAGGAATTATCTTATTTAAAAGAGACAGTATCGCTAATAGTGAATTATGTCTCTTATCATACTTGCACCATTTAACGGGTTGATATAGAGAAGTTAGTCTTCACCAAAGTACATTTTTAACTTCTTCTTCCTCTCCTGTTAATGATCTGTTAATGATCAGTAATTAAGGTGTTGTTCAGTGCGGACTCCTTATTGTCATATTAAGGATTAATGAACGAGGTGTGAGTTAGTACTTTACGGTGGTTAATAAGTAGCTAATTTGCTGTTAATACACAGGTGAATAAGTAGTTTATTGATAACGGCTCCAAGAAAACCACGAGTACTGAACCTTAAGTACCGACCTCCAGCTCGCGATCTCTGGGTGGGATCTGCTCCGACACGAGCATCGACAGGAGCTTCCGTGGCCTCAATACCACCAGCTACTGTTCTGATCACCGTCTTTTCAACTGAAATCGCTCGCAGCCCTCCCTTTTATTGACGCCGCTCAAACTGATAAGCAAATGTTGCCGTTTGGTGCGATTTCCTGATGCTGAAAGTCAAATGATTTTAGACACAAAACGTTCCCCGAAGGCACGAGTCCGTGCAATAAAAGAAAATTGATTTCTTTCTTGTGCTGAAAACGGTCTCAGATATCCCGGCGTGACACCAGGGCTCAGTGTTATTCCACTGATGCACCTGATTCCTGTGTGATGGCTGCAGGCTCACATCAGTGTTTTATGTCTGCGGCGTTCCTGCCTCGGTCGTGACTGTCCCCTGGTAGCTGTAAGGTCAGAGTCGGCGCAGTGCTGGAGTTTATTGTCGCATTTTTCAAAGCGTTACCTCCCTTCATGTGACACGTGTAACACTGGTGTTTAATTAGTGGAGTTCATTAAAAGTATAATGGATGCCTTTGTTTGTTCTATTGCTTGTTTTGTGTGCTTTTCTTATTCCATTGTTTTATTCTCAACTGACACCACAAACAAAATTCTATTTTGTGTAATAAAAGATTCTGATTCTAAATGTCTAAACCTGTTCAAAAACTATTTTTCATACATTTTAAAATGTTTATTTTGTGTTTAATTTTCAGTCGCCCCATTGGCCTTTATTTAAGAATCACTGATTTGATTTGGGTATTAGTGGAATAGCATTTATTACCCATAACAATAATGTAAATAAAGTTATTTTGAGTAGTGTGTGACACACTGAGGGTAGTTCTTTAGGTCACATGGTGCCCCTGGAGTAGCTCGTAGTTGCAACAAGTTTGGTGTCCCCTGGTCTAAAAGATTGTTCTTCAAAGAAAAAATAAGTAGCAAATGCTACTTATTTTTGTGTTGTTTATATTTAAATGAAAAGTGATCATGCGGTGGCTCGTCACAAAGGAAAGAGATCACAAAAACCAACATGACGGTTGGAAGAAAAGTCTTTTAAAGTGTCTTAAAGCAACAATACGTAACATTATTTGTAATGTTGGTTTAATTTTCAACAGTCATCATGTAGTAGAACGCTCTAGCTACTACATCAACAATGCTCTTCACTACCTCTGAAGATTCTGTCTATGTCATGTGACCACCAAACTGTTTTTCATGTACTAAGGTTTTCACAAATGTGACTTTTTCAAGTCACCAGGAAGACAAAACAAGAAACTGACACGAGCCTTTATCTTGTTTTGTAAACGTATCCACATGCTGTATTTGGCAATGACGCAACAACGTGGGGTTGCCAGACAAAATATTTTTGACTCCTGTGTTATATCAAGATCAATGTGACACAAAGGCCTTAAAACAAATGTGTTTGTGGTATCCCTTGTGTTGTCTCTGAGGTTGTTCATCTTGACCCAGAGACAACACAAGGGATTACTCAAACACATTTATTTTCCGGCCTTTGGCTCATCTTGACCCAGAGACAAAACAAGGGATACCACAAACACATTTGTTTTCATCTCTGGGTCACCTTGACCCTGAGATAAGACAAGGGTTAAGTGCCAAGAGACTTTTTCAAATCTCTAGAAAGATAAAACGTGAAACTGATACGAGCCTTCATCTTGTTTTAAAAACATATCCACATGCTGCATTTGGCAATGACGCAAAAATGTGGGTTCTTACGTATTGTTGTTTTAAAATATACATGAAACATTGTCTGTGGCTGCATATTAAGTCTGCCATCTAATATACTTAGCTGGGTCTTTGTGACAGAAAAGTTATTAAACTATATAATGCAAAATCAGTTTCAACGAACATGTTTATGAAAGTGAGGAAAGTGAAGAAAAAACCGCAGCAGAACTTTTGACACCTCATTTTATTGTCCCAACATTCAAAAGTACAAATAATTCAAACACAACAGTTTTATGAAAAAGAAAAAAACAAACATTTACAGCAAGATTTTATTTTTCCAGTTTCAGAAATGACCTAAACTAGCAAGGATAACATGAAGTCATTCATCGCAGTAATTGGATTAATAATAAGAATAAGAAGAATAATAGCAATTATAATCATAATAATCATTGATAATTGGTAATAACATAAGCAGGAGTAGAGATAGAGAGAGAAAAAGAGCCGCGGTCATGAGGCCCCGTGAACATTTTTTTTTTTTTTTCCTCGTCTTTTTTGTCTTTAAAGATTTTGTTTATAGCTTTTCTCAGATAGTAAACAAACACGTCTCAGGAGGAAAATGAAAACCGACAAGAAGAGAGCCTAGTTCCTCTGTTCACCTTCCCTCCTCCACTACTGGCTGCGTTATCCTACTGGCAGGCTGCCACTATAAGGCGCTACAGGGGGTGGTGTGAGCCATAGGGGTGGGCATAGAGCAAGGTGACACAGCCCCATGTTTCAACACAAACGCACACACACACACACACACACGCTCGACAATCGCACTCAGGAAGACGCATACGGCAGTGTACTGAGGACGTACACGACGGATGTGGCGTGAACGCATCGCACAAATGTGGATCACACTCACGCGCACACACACTCACACACACACGCGCGGTTACATAAAGAAACATGCACACGGACATGCACGCACACACACACGGTCTAGGCGGAACACTCGCATCGAAAGAGTTCAAAAGTCAGACAGCGTAGGAAATAAGTTCACACATCTGAACAACATTCTACCGGGGTCGTTGCATAATTCAAGCTCCCAATGGAGGCGGGAGCATGAAGGGTCTGGTTGGTCGGCTGGTCGGATGGTTTCCTGTAACGATGGGATGGCGGCGGCGTGGACGGTAAATGGAATGACGGAAGTAGTGTCCGAGGTGTAAGAGAGAGGATGAACTTATGCAAGCAGGCGTCACACCTCCATCTTTTAATAACGAACAAAAGAATCCAATTCTGTATACTTCTGGAACCTTTCCCTCACCTCTCAAAATATATAATATATATCATATTAGAGTATATAAAATATAGAATTGGTACAATCCATCTCATCTCCAGAACACCTCAGTATAGTCAAGTGTTGCCTTTTTGTCGCTTCTTTAGATATTTCGTTGAAAGATGGCGTTTTCTCTAAAAAGAAACTCCTTTCAAAGTCCAGTGCAATGAACGACCCTCACGCTGTGTTGACGCGCCCGAGCCTCCACCAGCTGAATGTCTTATCAAATGTTCCCAAAGAATCTCTCAGACCCACATTTTTGCATAAAGTGTCATCACAAAGCGGTAGTAAGCGGAGGGAGGGTGTGGACGGAGTGGCTTTTTGGAACTACACAAACTTATCACAGGTTATATTGAACCAGAACGACTGTTTATAACATTCTATTAAGACTAAACTTTATTGAAAAAGATTCTAAAGAGTCATTGGAACAAGACAAGAAAAAAGCAATAGCAAATTGAACTAGTAACTAGGTTATGCATAGCGAGTAACTGTTTCTAGTAATAAGGGAAGAGCATCCCCCGACCCTCCAGACTTTTTTTTTTTTTCTCCGTTTTTCGTTACTTTTAGATTTTTTTATATTGTCATTTTGATATATTGGTACAAAGCACAAACGTACTAAAAGTTCTCTCAGTGCAGTGGAAGAGCCGCTCCACTAGAAACACCCCCCTCCCTGTACCAGCGTCACGCAAATACACAGACAATGAAACCAATAAATACATAAATACACATATAAATTAATAAATAGAGAATAAATAGAAATAAATAGAAAAATAAATAGTTTCAACATAGTAAACAAACCATTGTTGTAAGCATTTTGTTCGGGTTCTTTTGCCGCGGTGTTTAACTCAAAGTTAATCCAAATCTTTTTTGTTTTTATTCTTTTTTTCTCCACAAGCAACATGACGACAATTGAACAGTTTCCTCACAATTTTTTTTTTTTCTAATAACTCAACCACCACTTCATAATAAGTTGTCATATGAAAAAGACAAGCTCAAACAAAATAACAGTGACAACTCAGATACAGTAGATATTGTAAAACAAATGTAGACTATATATATATATTTATATGTATATCATCTATTTGTACACAGCAAAGAAAGACACAGTTGTCATAGATCCTCGAAGGAAACAAATATCTAGACTAACAGAACTAGCTAATCATCATAAACCTTTGACAAACATTTCACGCTTAGCAAGGAACTCAAAGAAAAAAGTCAGCAAGCCAAACAAACAGAACGAGGCAAACAAACCCAGAAAACAAATTTTGTTCAGTGATTCTTTCACGGCCGGAATCTGGTCGATACGCAAAGAAGCTCGCCAGATGTTTCCAGGCCAACAATAAACGAATAGTAAACGAAGAACAGCAGCTCAATTCAATGCCAACATCGAAATATTTTTTTGAAACAACACAGAACAACAAACGTGGATATTTAAGATATGTGGATAATGTAGTTTAGCACCTACTGTTGATCACTAAAAGGAACTTTTCTTTAAATGTTAGTACACAAATGCAGAGCAAAGGAAATGATATCGTGTATATTCAGCGTCTAAATGGATTAATGTGCATATAACTATTTACTAATATCCCATACTGACAAATGGCATAAAGAAGAGGACGAAGGGTCTTCTTGCTTTGGGCTCTGGACGATAAAGATGGTTCGGCCAGGGAAAGACCCTCTACCCTCCCTTTTGGGTATCGTCGTCGAATAACCACGCGCTAGTACACATGTGAAAAATTACCAAAATCACCTGCCTTAGTGTGTATTCCCTTTCACAAAACCTTCCTTCTACAAAATCACCGCCAACATGGATTCTCCAAAAAACAAACGTCCTTCTCCAACGACAAGACAAGGTGGTCCCACCCCCCCGCCCCGTCCCCAGTTAGCCAGTCAAAATATTTTTCTCTTTTTTCAAATCCAGATTCTTGTAAAAATTCTTCAATAGTTATTATTTTTAATTATCATTTATAAAAATAGATCTTATTTCTCTTTATTTTTATCTTTTTCTAAACATATTTTTTTTTTTTTCCAAGCAAAGAGATTTTCTCTTTGGCAACAGTTATATATTTTTTTTCTTAAATTACTGAACGTGTCTTCCGGAAAGCTAACCCGTCCCCTCCCTCAACCCATCTCCCTGAACCCCAGTGAGGAAAGACAATATGTTTTGTTAGCGATATAAAAGAAAATCAATGTTAGAAATTTCTTTTCTTTCTACATTACAGGATCGTCGAAGGGGGGACCTTTTAATACACACTAAAAACAAAATGAGTGGTTCACCAATTCAACTAAAGAGCCCCCTCCCTCTCAACCACGTGGTGGGTCATATTAACGACAGTGGATCCGGATATACAAAGAAAAGAATCCTGAATCAGGACAGATAAAAGGCTTGGATCGAAAAAAGGACATTCTCTTCTCTGAAATTTGGGGGTTCAGGGATTTGCTACTGTTTACACAGAAGAGGAAATAATTTCAACAACCACAAACAACTAAAGAATATACAACCAAAGAAACCTGCTCGTCACAGGAACTTCCTAAAAATTATCAACATCTCCTTCTTTTTGTTATACTTAGGCAACGTTGGCTTATAGGTCCAAAGTTATATATAAGCCATTTGGAGTTCAAATTCTAAGACGCTTTATGTCCCGGTCGGATTTTGCTGTTGTTGGATGGCTGCGGTAGGGTGTCGTGTGGTAACCAGAGGGGCTGGGATCTGGACGGGGGGATGTTCGGGGGAACAATTTCTGATTTGACGGGGTCGAAAGGGCGACCGATTTGATCTGTTAAAGTTCAGGACTTGTGTGTCTTGTTGGTTTTGAAGGAGACTTGCAAGACGCGGTCGCCCAACCTGTAGCCGTTCAGGCTGGCGATGGCCATGGCCGCCTCGTCGTAATTCGTCATGGTGACGAAGCCGAAGCCTTTGCACTTGTTGGTGTTGAAGTCACGGATCACCTTCACGTTGTTGACGGCGCCGAACGGACCGAACAGCTGCCAGAGGACGCTCTCGTCCGAATCTGGCGAGAGGTTGTAGACGAAGATGCACCAGCCGGTGCCCGTGTGGCCCGGGATGTTCATGCCGACCAGGCTGGTCATGCTGTCGATGGTGATGGGGGAGAACCTGGGGCAGAGAGGAGGGAAAGGCGGAGGTTATTGGACTCGCAGCAACACTCGGAAGAGGTTCTCAAAATGCCTTAAATGACCCTCGCAAGCATGACACAGCACTTCTCCAGATGATGGGAGCTAAACACACTTTAGATGAGATGTATTGATTTGTCGAGCACTCTCTATGCGTCTCTTCAATCTGCAACTCTGCAGGACCTCCTGGTCTGCTCAAGAGCACGCGGGCTCAGGACTTTTTGAGTCTTTGAGTGGATCTTTTGGGAGCTTAACAACCGGCAGGTGGTTGAATTTAAATTCCTGCTTGACATTCATCTAAACTCACTGCTTCTAAAAATCTGTTTGGCTTCATATTCTTCTTGTTCTTTTTTGATGCGAAAGATTTGGATTCTCGGTCGACATCACTTAATTACCTTTCCTGCTTCAAGGAAAGGAAGACGAAGGGGTCAAGAAAATAAAGCAAACGAGATAAAACAGACTCATTTCTTTTTCCACGTCTCTACTCTACAAACTTTGATTGAGATTTCCACTTTGTCGCAGTCTTTTGAGAATCGGTTGTGTTGAAGTGGTGCGGTGGGAGGGGGGGGGGGGTTACAGGACAAGCTGAATGGAAAATGGCAGCACTTTTCAGCCCTGAGGTATTAAGGTACAAAGTGTATTCTTCCTCCTCTTGCAGCAGTGTGCAGGGCGCTCTGTTGTGTTCCATCGCAGAGCTCGTGGCACTGATCGATAGCACTGCTAACAGCTGCGCCCCCCTACCCAGATCTGCCTTGTACTATATATGGCCGGCATTCACTGCGACCTTCCTTAATGACTTTGTTCATGCTTCAGCACCACTGTGGCGCCGGAGACGCGTGGAGATTTTATTTTCTTTCTGGTTAACCGCTGCGCTGGAGAGAAGATGTTGAAAACTTTATGGGAATTAAGCGCATTAAGAAGATAATTAAATACGATGGTTGATGACTTAAATTGTGTCCTTGAAAGGGCATGTGTAAGTTAAGAGTTACAGTACAAAGCTAAACTAGCTTAACACTTGAGCGGTTCAACAATACATATGCTAGAAAGTTTTCCACTAAACAGCGAGATTTTTACGGAGCCCCAGACATGACATGATAAAAGAAAAAGTATAATTTGTGGCCAAAACACAATGTAATATCTCTTTTCTAGTCTAAGAAATTATAGAAATATTAATGTAGTTCATTCTTTCCATTCATGGTCAGGCTCCTCCTTACATCACTGATCTGATCCAGCCTTACACCCCAGCTCGGGCTCTGAGGTCTGTGGATCAGAATCTACTTATGGTTCCACGCACACGGTTCAGGACCAGAGGAGAGAAATCTTTTCAGGCTGTTGCTCCTAAGCTTTGGAACGATCTTCCTCTCTCTTTGCGCTTGATGGATCTACTGACTCCTTTAAGAAACATCTTAAGACGTTTCTATTTGTTCAGGCTTTTCCTTGAATTTCTCGAACTCCTGTGTTGTTCTCAGTATTATCTTGATCTTTAAAGTATGTACTTTTTTGAGTATTGTTTTGATTGTTTAAGCGCTTTGTGACCCTGGTCTCGAAAAGCGCTATATAAATAAATATTACTTACTTACTTACTTACATTAAACTCTCTGGTGTCAATTATATGAGAATATAAATAATGTCTAAAAAACCAAACTATAGCTAGCCTATTATTCAACGTTTAGCTATTCTTGTTGTGGTTAACTCCAAACTATATGAATGTCTACATCACACTAAGATTCCTGAAACAATCACTTAAAAATGACAATAACTCGACCCGAAGATTTCGAGTCCATAGCTGTGTTCTTTAGCCATGAGCTATATGGGCTGATGACGTGAAGGGGTTAAACTTCCATTCATAAACTCAAGTATTTAAACTATTGTGTGGCCAAGAATTACATTTTTGTCATGTCTGGGGCTCCGTAGATTTTGGTCATTAAATCTCATGACTCTTGTTAAACTACTAATATGTTATTACTGTTATGATTTGCATGAACCAAGCTTTTCTTGAAACTATTTCTTAGTGAGGATCTTAAACAGAGTAAACTGGTCATGAGACGTCATAATTGGTTTCTGGAACTCATCTGTTGTTCTCTGTGTTATCTTGACCTTTTAAGTATATATTTTATTGAGTAATGTTTTGATGGTTTAAGTGCTTTGTGACCCTGGTCTCTATAAATTTAAAGTACTTAATAACTTACTTACATGCTGTAAAGGCAGGAAAAGTATTTCCATTGTGCCTTCGTAATATACATAAAACAACCAAAATGTTTTGATGAAGATATTTCAGAAGTTTTTGGGTATTCAGATCTTTTCATTATATATATTTTATTATTATTGTGCTGTGTTGATTTTGTGTATTTCCAACAGGGATGGAAACTCAGCCACTGTTGATTAGTCATCTGGTGTGACTGAAGTAGCCCCGGGAGTGTGCTGGGTGAAATCTGCTATGACCTCTTGACAACTAGTGTTCAAATGTCATATCTATTTGATCTAAAATTAGTTCCATGGGTTCCGGCAGAAGCAGCCCTGCATCGCCATCTTTCTGCTGGGGTCAAGCACTAAGTGGGGGAAAAAAGAAGCTCAATCATGCTTCTGTGAAATGTCTGTAACACAACCTGGAGTTGGACATCAATTGTAATCGTCTTACGCGAGTGACTTCTTCATTATTGCTCGTATAGGAGTCTTAATATCAGGGTTCTAAATCTGTTGAAGCATCCCTGTGATTGGGAGGAAGGCTGTGTAAACCAGAGCGAGGCGGCATGTGAAACTTTACAACGTAGCCATCAGATTGTAACACCGATGTTACAGATGAGACCAGGGGTTGCATAGCAACTGTGTTAGCTCAGCAGATGTCTATTCTTTCAATTCCAAAGCCAACCATCCCCAGCTCTAACACCTTTCTTGTCTTTTAGTTGAAATAATACAACTACAGACGCTGGAAATCACTTTGAAGTCAAAAGATAGCCCTACAATCAGGATTATATAAATGGATTAGAGTCGGGGGTCGTGCTGGAGACGTGGCGCTCACGTTAGCCCTCAGATGTCACCGCTAGCACAATAAAGATGAGAAAATGAGCTTGAATCGCGTCCTTTCAAATCTGGTTTCTGTGGAATTTAAAGGCCATCTAGTTGAAGCGCTGTTTGTACATGTAGATAAGTTGAATTAAATGCAACATGCAAGATGCCAGCAGCAGCACTTGAGACACCGACGAGAGCAGCTGGAGCCCGGGGTTATGTAACACCTACGGTGGTGAGGAAGTAAAATGAAATATGGAGGCGAAAACATGGAATTCGAGCGGAGCAGTGCCGAGCAAAGTTGTAGCTGTCTGTAGAAAAACATGTTCTGTTTCCTGCATGGATCCAGGTTCATCCACACGCATCTTTTGATTGAACTTTAAGCCAAAAAATGAATTACTGGTCGGATGCTTGGAATTCCAGTCACTGTGTTTGTGTAGATCTAAACTGAGCAAGGCATTTATGTATGGTGTCATAAAGCAGGTGAACCTGAATCCAGTAGAGAAACACAAACACCTAGAAATAAGGAACCAGAAATCAAAAACCACTGTCTGCACAAGAAACCACCCAAAACAATAGAAACAACACCGGCATGTGTCATAATCAAAACAAAGCAAATCCATCACCACGGAAAACAAGACAGATTGTTTTCTATTTCGGACACCTAAGGTGTTTTCAACTCAAGCTCACACGGAAAAAACAAAATCAAATAAAGAACCAAAGGATGCAATCGACCTGAAATACTGTCGAACGTAAAGTGATAGAAGGAAACATCAAAGAAACACTGAAAATCATTGAGTCAACATGGACATCTGGCATTGGGTGAAGTTTTTAATTACCTCTTTACGCCATAGGCCATATTAAGCAAATTGTCCAGCCTGTAAAGAGAAGGAGGGTTCTGGGGTTAATGGTGGGCAGATGGTCGACTCACTCAATGGAACTAATGTCAAGTCTCTGTAGGAATTATTCCTCATTCGAGAGCAAAACAAACCCATCAACAGTTGGCCCATCGCACCGAAGAGCCTCACCAGTAAGAGCCTGTCGCCAGTTAATGAACCTACAGAGTCGTCAGTATGTTTGTCATTTGTTCAGTCGGCCATTCAGATTGTTTGAGTTTTCACCTTTGCTGACAAATGCTTCAGCGTGTTAAAGACCATGGACTTCCTTCTTCCTGTGTTCTGCCGCTCTGCTGTATTAACCCGTTTCTGGTCAGTCCTTTAAAGTGGTAGTTAACCCAGGATTCAAATAGTTTCTACTCACCCTCATGTTGACTAAGGGTTGGGATTATTTTCAGAGTAATCTGTTCCTTTTTAGAGTAATAGACAAAAATGTTTGTTCATTTTAATGTAGCGATTGGAGCTCAATAGTCTTCGTCTTCATCTTCGTCCAAAATGACACTTAAAAACATCAAAATAACTCCATACTGCTCGTCTGTAACGTCCATCTTGTATTGAAGCCTCGACATGTTCCGGAAAGACTTCAACAAGTCTATAGTTTGTAGCATAAGTTTAAAAAACAACAAGCGATACAGACAGGAAGTACTCTGGGTAAACATCGTTGGTGCTTTCGGAGCCACCACAGTCTACTGTTGCTTAAAATACCGTTTTTCGGAACCGTTTCTCATCCTCAGGTTTCAATACAAGATTAACGTTACAGCCATACACCACAGAGGTATTTGGATGTTTTTAGGTTTGTCATTTTGGACAAGGTGAAGACAACTCAGCATCAGAGGCTACATTAAAATATACTTTTTGCCTATAGCTCTGAAAAGGAAAAAACAACCTCAACCCTTATTCAATCGAGGTTGAGTAGAAAATGATTGAAGTTTGAATTTTTGATTAGCCATCACGTTTAAGAACATTCTAGTGACCACAATTGAATGAGAGAAAAAAAAAGGAATACAAAACCCAAGTACAGAGCTTTGTCTGTGCAATGGTTTGGAATTTGGAATGACAGCGAGAGAGGTGATTAAGAGTCGGATGGAATGACTGTGTGTTACAGGAGGCGCCTCATAAATAAATATAGCAGTTTAACTGTTCTAGTTTAAGGACACGCTCAGCTTTTATATCCTCTTTCACCTGCGAGCTAAGGCTATTGCAGTCACTCGAGGTAAATAGTGTGTGTTGGGTTTGGTGTGGCTTAAGAACATTGCAGGTAATTGTGTGTTTGATCTGAGTGGAGGAAAGATGTGGCCAGAATAGAAATGTTGCTCTTCTTGGACGGATGCAGTCATGGTGAGTCAATGACCTCCATTCCTCACTTGGGCCCCGCCTGTCTCATGTCCTATTAACTTGTCTGGCCTAATGGAGGAGGGCTGCGGCTTATTGAGCAACAGCTGGCTCGTCACGTCTCATTCGTCCTCAAAACACAACAAACTCTGAGAGTTTCACTCCAACGCTTTGGTTGCTGATCCAGTCATCACCCACCTGGGCACCCCGACTCTCTTTTTTACTGATATTAAATACCGTATTTTAGATTGAGTCAAAACTATTTTCCAGGTAATATGAAATCATAAATGCTCCTGTTGCTACTTTTATATTCATTTGCTTTTATACGCCTGTCATGTCTAATTACTGCGAACACGTTTTGCAGTCGGTGTAATTAACATTGTTAGTTTCTTGTCAATGTATCTTTTGTTAAACAACAGAAGGAAATCTTTTTTTCTATCTTCGTTCATTTTTATGATGATTATCATAATTGTACTTTAGCAGAACTCTACAGCCAAATATGATTATATTTATTATAACATCTATCAAGCCTTATGAATACATTATAATGTCTTATTAATGCGCTATTAATGCAGTAAGACCTTATCAAAACCAGTTATGTTTTATATTGTAACAAAGCCAACAAACACAAACACATACTGGAAGAGGCATTTTAAGACATTCACAGTATGTGAGACGCATATATTAAATATTCTTCTGCGGTTTGACCAATTTCTTATGTGAAATAATGACTTCATATAAGGAAGCGCAGTTATAAATCGTTTATAAATATCATACATTATGATGGAATTATTTGAATTGGATTGGACTTTCTGGAGATGAGGGAAAAAGGTTTTTGTTAAAACAATTGACCAAATTGTGTAGATTTACATTTAAATTGACAAAGATTGATGTTAAACACAATACAATGAAAGCATTTTTCCCTCTCATAATGAGGGTATTTGCTACTTAGTGTGGTGGCTACACCTTGGGTTCTTTAAAAGTGAATATCGGCTCTTAAAACGTATTTTTCAAAACAGGTTTAAAATCCCTTCGATATAATTAAACATTGCTTTTTTTTTCATTTTGTTTTGACAGCAAACATGGGCACTGTTGCTCTGTGAATCAGTGGCCTTGCCAAGATGAACAAAAACAGTTTTTAAGAAACAAAAACCTTTAAAATGACAAGTGTTGACTGATTTTTTTTAATTCAGTAAAAGGCTTGTCACGCTCTGCCGATGTGTCTTTGTTTTATGTCGTGATTAACCATGAAAGGAAATCTGAGAAAAAGAGGAAATGCTCGAGAAGGATATTCAGAATAATTAAACTAGTAATTAGTCCATTATGCGGTAAAAGAATACGCAGGCTGATTGTGGGTAAATGAGTCAATTGGCGAGGCTGAGCAGCAGCAGCGGCGGGGCCCAGAAGCAGGAAGGCATCTGGTGGCCACTGAGCCGCTGGGCCACGACTCCACAACCTGCCTGCTCACGCCGGATCCCTCACGCTTACATGTCCGGACAAACGTCGACCCAACGCCTCTCATAAAACACTGAACCAACGATCAATATGAACAATAGCACCTCTGTGTTCACAGCTCTTCGATATATGTTCGGACACAGAAATCGATCCTTGCGCGGTTCTAGAGGTTACATCTTGTGACCTATTTGAATTTGATCAATAATACAAATCGATTATATGAATTTAGAATTTTCAAAGACTGAAAAAATTTTTATCCAAATTTTCGTTTTTTTAAGCTAAGGAGAGCTGGAGCAAAGGGACGCAGCCAGGAAGTGTCCTGTGGTTGTGAGATTTGATGGGAAGCGACAGCTCTCCTGTGGAGCCTGTAAATTGGCTTGGCGTATCACAGACACACAGCCACGCTACATCGCTCAGGTGTCACACCGGGGAAGGCTCTCTAAAAAAAATAAAAAAAAATTCTTCCAAGCCCTGACTTTGATATAGAGTAAACAGCACATCCAGAGCTGCATCATTGAAAGTGAAAGAATTCTATGAGCACATTTAGGATTAGAAGATGGGGCATCACATCAGAGGATAAGGGGCTTTGTTATATTTTAGGGGTTTGAGGTGAATCTGAACTACCTACAAGTCTATGAAGAGAGAGTTACTAGACAATGGGTGATGAAATGATATCAAAGAAGTTGTACATGCTGTTTTCAGTCAGTTTTTTTTTACATCATTCAAGAAACTGAGCAGGGGGAGAATGAATGGATTTCTCAGATTAATAAATTAAAGTTGGAGGATGAGATGGTGAGTTTAAGTGGTGGTGGATGATGTTCTTAAGTTGAGTTAAATTTATAATATTTGTCCTCGGTCAAATTTGGATCAATATAAAACCTATTTGATGATGAAACGTGTGAATGACAGAACCCCACATTCTCGACTGAACCATTGACCTGGACTGAGACAGAGCAGCTGGACTGAAGTGACAACCAGATCATCTCAACACGTGTTTGTTAAATGACATGCTTTAGACACATGAAAATGAAACTGTTGTACGCTAAGAGGCTGAAAACCGTCACTGAGATTGCACTTTTAGTGTTTTTGAACACACTGAAACTGCTTTTAATTTCAGTTTTTAAAATTCATATTAACATTGTTTAATTGAAGTTGTGAATGAAGTGAGTTAAATAGAAAGAAGAGCAGAAACGATGATCAATTGAAAAAATAAACCCTTTATACAGTATTTATCTACAGTTCAGGCCAACGTTTGGACACGCCCTTTCTTTCAATGTTATTGTCAAGACTATTTAATTGTAGATTATCACTGAAGGCATCAAACCTATGAGTGAATACATGAATACTGCTGAATACTTTGCAGAATTTTAGCTTTTATCTTGATGAGACATGACACAGTGTTTACTTAGCAGGTGTCTTGTCTCAAAAACCAATGAGCTGAATTTGGAGAAACCACTGACCATCATAACTTTGAGATACGAAGTTCAGCCAGACCAAAAACTTTTAATGAGCCTGTTAGGTGTGTCCAAATCTTTGGCCGGTACTGTACAAATATATTTTTATCTAATTGAATGGATCCATCTAGTTTCAGTCGTTTTAGCTTGTTTACCTAGTTCCATGCTTATTTGAACTCTGAAAATGAACACACATCAATCCTTTTTTTTTAAAGATGGCGAAAGCCAACCTAATGTCACATTTTTAGTTTCCAAAATATCTGCAGGACTTCCTCACCTGAACCTCTGGGCCTGGTGGTGGAGCGGGCCTGGGTACCGGCGATTGGGCGACTGGTACAGTTGCGACAGAAGAGCTTGGCTGGTCTTCTGGCTGGGGTTGTTGGCGAACTTGACTGTGATGGGCTCAGCCGCTCCCGATGGCTTCTGTCCGTTCAGGCCCTTGATGGCCTCCTCAGCCTCTATCCTCTTATCAAAGCGGATGAAGCCCACACCTCGGGAGCCACCTGCGGGGCCAGCAGATCACAAACAAACACAGCCTCTTTTACTTCACAGAGTTTTGGATGAAACAGTCTGTACAAAATACTGCTTGAAAAACAGGCTTCACTTTTATATGAGCAAACATAAAAAACAAGAAAGAAAGTCCACTGCAGCAAAAGGTGAATATATATGAAGAAGGATGAGGACTAAATTATTTGAGCATTTTGCGTTACTTCTTTCCAGGCTGTCAATGAATTATGTGGAGCCTTGTATACATATTAATGCATTTATAACGGTTTGTTGCTCAGAGACTGACTGACTTTAACAATGGATATCGTCGACTCACGTATTCTCTTGTAAAGAAGAAGGAAAAAAAAAGGATCTGAAGGACAAGAAAATCTGTCACACGGTCTCTCAACTTTAGAGGGTTTCCATTATATGTAGTGATTGTTCTACAATTTTGACAATTGTGCTGTGAACATGTTTCCATTAAAGGTTGTTTTGGGCAGACGCCTCGAAAATGTCAGATCCTGTCACACCGCTGCAGGAAAGTGGACGTTTTAAAACCTTGGTTTTTTTTTTTTTACTGTCAACTTTGGCAGGAATACATTTTTCAAGTATGACACCAAGAAGAGTCTCTTTCTGGGTTTATGTGCACTCAGTGTGTCTCAGGCCATATTCTCCGAGACATGTGACTCGACATGTGACTCGACATGTGACGTGTAACTGCAAAATAATTTCGGTTTCAATTAATCATTAATTGGTGGAACCCTTTACAATGGTAATACAATTATTCTGATTGAAATATTTTTTTGTAAATTATTTTCCTTTGTTAGGATGAATTCCATCGGACTAAAATGGCTTTTTAAAAAGTGCTATTATCATGTCTTTGTCCTTTTTCATCGTGCTTTGCTTTCACAGATTTCAATAAAATGTAAGAAAATCTTGAAGATTGCTGATCCAAATTACAATCTGTATCCATGAACCACAAGAAGAATTTTGGTGCAGAAAGCTGTTCTTTTTCTTGTGTTCAGTACGTAATGCATGGAAAAAACGGAACACTTTACCTACATTGAACCAAAATTGTATCACATTTCATTTTAACATAAGAAAAGTAGAAGCTATGATATTGGGTCAAAAAAAAAGAATCTTTCCCGAGAGCATTTCTACTTTTCTAGTCATACATTTGATTGACTTTGTCCAACATTTACTGGACATTTGAGATTTCCTGAAGCTCAGCTTAGCTTGTAGAACTAATTTCCAAAATCGTGAAACTAATGTACAAAATCGTGAAACTAATAAGACAAACCAGGAACCATCAGTAGATTCTGATCCACAGACCTCAGAGCCCGAGCTGGGGTGTAAGTCTGGATCAGATCACTGATTTAAGGAGGAGTCTGACCATGAATAGATCTGAAAGTAAGAACCAGAATTTTAAAATTGATCCTAAAAGAAACTGGCAGCCAGTGAAGAGTTTTAAGGATCGGAGAAATGTGAATTCTTCTACTAGTTCAGGTCAAAATTCTCGCTGCAGAGTTGTGTATTAACTGCAGGCGAGACAGCTACAATAGAATCATTACAAAAGTCCAAACAAGAAAACACAAACGCATGGATAATCGTGTCTAGCACAATTTTCCTGAGTTTAGAAATTTCCTTAGTTGAAAAAAAAACAGTTTTTGGTCAGTTTTCTCTATTGATGTACTAGAAAATATGTCTAGTTGGAGTCTTAAATATCGACCAAGGCCTGTGACGACGACAATGATGATGTCACAATAGTGCCCTTGAGCTAAAGCGGCATCTTTAAAAGTCACCTTGAGTCTGGACAGAGACGGTTACGCAACACAAACTGAAAGAGCATTTCTGGCTAAAGTGTGATCAGAAGTTTATTCCCTTCGCCAAGCACAAAAGCTTTATCTATTGCTGGGAGTGACATTTCAGTCGTTCCCTTGGAGATCTTGGAGAGGAATTTAGAGCTACACTTCTTGGGAGGTCCTTTATTGCCATACACAAATGTGTGTGTAGCTGACGGTCTGTATGTGTATAAGCTCAGTGGTATCTATTAATGGATGCTGTGCCATGTTTTAATGAGGCTGCCTCCATGGCCCAGAGGATGCTCGCTCGGTGACAGCAGCACACGGGCAAAGAGACTATTTACATAATTCTGTGTCTGCACACAGGCACGTCTGCGCAGCTCACACTCAATAAAAGCAAGGTAGCGGGGAAGAGGGAGTTCTTGTGTTTGAGCATCATGTGTGTGGCGAGTTTCTCACACATAAAAGAGCAGCGGATTGTAACGTGATGTCCCACCGCTCCGCACGTCTTCCCTTTTCTGTTGACTTGTCTCATCCGGCTTCATGCTCCACAACTTTTATTTGGGAGAGCACATTGACCGGTTCACTTCTGGGTTTACTCCATGTAGCGAGCACCAGCGCCGACCTGGACTGTGCATGAGCCCGAGGCAACGTTCTGTTCTTTGACGGTTCATTTCCAAACACTGTGCAAATCTCGTTCAAATGCACAACATTAATTTGTGCAAAAATAGCCTTTTTATTTTCAAAAGTGTACTCATGCCGTAGACTATGAAGATATTTCACTTCATGTAGGTTTATTTAGATAGATAAACTTTATTCATTTATTTAGAATATTTATTGCAAATTTTAAGCATTTTTTTTGTTCTTACCTCCTTACTCAAGCTTATTTAACTACAAACTGTCATGTTATTCAATTTAATTTACTTATTTTGTACTAAACTCTCTTTTCATTGAAGCATTTAAATAAGAAATATGTGCTTAAGTCCCGCCCACTGAAAAATACTTTTTCCTGAGCTAAAAATCTTGTTTACAATAACCACAACCACTCTGCTGTGTTTGGTCCAACATTGAGGTTTGTCACTGCGCGTCATTAATCCAAAGATTCTCCATCTCCTAGGGTCTGGTTGTATAAACAAAGCAGGGGTTGATTACAACTGGCTGGGGGAGACGGGGGAGAACTTTATCAAGTAATAAGTTGGAGAGGAAGACCTCAACATTTGAAACATGGGAGTGAGTCAGGAGCGTTGGGTTTTCACTGTAGTTGCCCTTTAAGAATGATAATGAAAATATAACTTATCTCAATCTATCTCGACCTCACTTCACACTTCGGAAAACTTATCTCGGGCTCTTGTCAGCTCGTGAGTCATTTTCAGCTTAGAGTTGAGATGTAGCAAATTGGTTCCTCTCAGCTGGAAATACCTGGAGGGACACAACTAGGTGACATCCTTAACAGTCTCCTCTGTGTGGGGAAGCTGTGGCACAATTCTGAGTCACTGAATGACGACTGAGCTCCTCACCCACTGATATCAACCTACTTGTTTAGACCACACACTCCTGGTTGGAACACGGAGATCACGGCTTGAGAAATGTCTCTTTACATTGTGAGGAATATTTATTTGAAAACAAAATATACGACTAGGTAAAGAGATACTTTGTATCTAAAGAAGTCTGTTTTAAGAATCTATTTAAATACAGTTTGGGATCTTTGAACTGACAACACATTGACGTCTGCTTTGGATATTTCAGACGATAAACTCCTCACTAGGAATTTGCTATAATTTATCGTCCACAATTTATTGAAAAAAAACAAACAACACAAGACTATAAGACTTCGATAAATGCAAGTAGGTGCTTCCATTACACATGCAGCATTAAACTTCAGTGTAAGGGACAAGTGCAAATCCTGCCAAAAACATTATTTAATGAAAACTATTGTGAGGCCAACATAACTTACGACAACATTTTTCAAACGTGTGTCTGTTGTATCCTCAGCTAAAATGATTTGAACCAGTGACAATGACATTCTTCCTTTATATCTGAACAAAACAACAGGAAGAAAAAAACACTGCTGTATCTGTAACGGAAAGGAAAGCTTCTTTGTCTCTCATTGTAATTGGCTGGAACCTGTTTTTTCCTTCTCTTATGAAGTGTTTTTTAAACTGTTGTGTCTTAAAATAATGAATCATTTGACACTTTAAATAATATAATATTGAATAGAAAGCCTGACCATTCAAGGCCACCATCACTTCACTCAGAGGTTCAATGTTAATGGCCACAATTCTCTTTAGTCGTGGATTAACCTCCTCGATTATTCTTGTTTTCTCACAAATCCTTGCACAGACATGTGCGACACAAACTTCTGCTTCCTTATGGCTCCTGGATGATCTCATTAACTTCAATTCTGTGTAAATTATTCTGTTTAATTCTCATTTTAACGTTTCCCAGCTCTCTGTCCCTTGACAGGCTTTCACAATTTCCTCCTCCTTTCC
The DNA here is from genome assembly GCF_982586985.1 of Callionymus lyra. Lineage (NCBI taxonomy): Eukaryota > Metazoa > Chordata > Actinopteri > Syngnathiformes > Callionymidae > Callionymus > Callionymus lyra. Next base: position 16,338,800 of record NC_141819.1, read on the forward strand.
TTCCTCTTGTGCCAAACTGTGTACCTGCACATTTTAATTAGCTTGTCAGGGGCCGAAAAATAACAAATCTAATGGGATCTACATAGTAAAAACAAACAGCCATAGCTGTTCCTACATATTTCTTTGTTTATTACAGTTGTCAGGCATGTGTTAGACTTGGGGGAATTATCGTAGCTGCTGCCGTTTCTTGGGAGAGCTGTTTTCTTGAGATATAGTTAACAACTATGAGCGTTAGTGGTCATTTGTATTTCCTGTTTCGACAGGAAAATTGAATTAGCATGAAATGTTTCTCCCACCGACGCCATGATTCACCTTGCTAATTGGTTACTGTCCAGTTCTGGGACTCGCTGGCAGACGGAGCCACAAAGACTACATCTTCAGGGGTAGTTTAGAAAAGAAGAAAGAAAAAGTGTTGTCCATTCTCTCCATCCACAGAGAGGAGACGAAAGAAGAAGAAAGGAGTGTTTTTGTCTTTTAATCCTCACATTTGTTTGGCCTTGAGCTGCTCCAAGGCTGGCTCTGGCTGGAGGGCTTCGAGACAAACGCTTGGCATACAGATAAAGGCGCGGCACCAACAAACACATGCAAATGCTTAAGTGATGACTTGAAGAGGAACGATTGAGAATGAAGTGTGAAATCAGGAGTGGAGATGTCCACGAGTGGCTGGTAGCCATTCCCAAGTACACAGATGCAAGTGGGCAAATGAAATGTGTCTTTTGTGAGGGTGTCCTTGACTCTATCGGTGACACTCTGAGTGTGCTTTAGCAGTTACCAACTGTAACTTTACGACTTCACCGCTTCATCTTAATGGTTTTCACGCAAACCAGTGCCAATAATGTTGCATTGAATTAAAATAAATCTGGGTAATTCGTACAATTAAATGTACCTTTCTAACTTAGTCACATTATTCTATATTTATGATCGATTTATATAGCTAGTGTTTTTACTACTAGTACTATTCACTTTAGGTTCATGAAGTCGTTTTACTTCTATTTCAAAAAGGATTCTTGAGTATATGTACATGCAAGACCCTGGTCAAATACAGCGTGAGAATATGCTGTTGTTTTAAGTTCTTAGTTGATATCAATTGAGAAGCTCCACCATAAGCCTAAGAGTATTACTGAATCGTGTGTACAGTCAATATACGACAGAACTACACTAAATGATTGTTATTATTATGTTTCAAATACTGTACCTAGGTTTATGTAACCATCAGATGACCCAGTCTGACTCAAAGTATTACTTTTCTACTTTATAATGGTAATTTACTAAATGTAAAAATGTAAAAAAGTACTGTAATGCATTGCAATGTTTGTAACTGCCACAGGACTATAACACCCATTATAACACCTTCCTGCATCTCCATTGGTCAGAAAGACAGATAAGATTGAAGTAAATGCATCAGTGTTGTGTATTCTGTATGAACCACTAACCATTAATAACTTTATTGACATACAGACTTTAACGAAAGCGGTTCTCACTTCTATTGTATGACACTTAAGGCGTATGTATCTAATGATAATTATACAACATCTTTACTTACAGGAATTCATATTTGGAAGTAAGCAAAAGCAAAAATGGTGTAAAATGATTCAGCATCATCATCTTATAATCTGTTGCTAGGTAATTGATATAATGTCTTGACAGAAGATAGCCTGACCTTTAAATTCCTCTTCCGCTCCACAGACTCGTGTGTCAAACAAATTATTAGTGGGGAAAACATTCTTTTAACCGGATCATGTCCACGATTTAAAATGCAAATTTAAACTGCATGCGAGCCGGAGATACAGCGAGTTAATCGAGCCGTTTCTATCCTCAAACTTCCGACGGTAGTGTTTTAATTACCGGTCGCTAATCCTTTATTAACGCATTAGACTTAAAGAGGGTTTATTTTTTTTTTCTCGTTATAATTTTAACAGAAACAAACTTGTAATCTACGAGGCAGGCTGCCAGTCTACGGGTCCAAACTAATGAGGGTCTTTTCAAAAAGCTTAAAAAGACTCTACTTATCAACCTGCAGCCATACGGGCAACAATGGAGCACAATGTACTCAGGTACAGCAACCCCTCTCTCCGCCTTTGCTCTCTTTCTCCTCCACAGTAATCAACGGCGGCTTATGTAACTCTCTCTACCTGTGCTTATCTCGCGCTAACACACACTGACAGGCACATTGGCTGACTTACTAATAACATGCTCCATCCGGGGAAGGTGGAAACAGAGGGAGAGAGGCTGGTAAAGCAAGGGCTATGGGTGGGGTTGGGGAAGAAAAAAAGAAAAAGAGAGGGAACATGCGGTAAGGAAGTGAAAGAGGCGATAAAAGGGACGATGATGAAAGGAAACAGATCTATTCTTTCCTTGCTTCTACTCAAACAAAGCCACGGTTTCTGTAAAACCCACTATCATTTCTCCAAACACTGACTGACAGAGAGAAATGACCGCTCCTGCGAGAGACCAGAAAAGAACAGAGGGGTGAGAAACCTTGCCGCTGGGTAATGAAACGCAAAGACTTTCATTTTCTCTCTTCAACTCACAGAAATCTACTGCAGTGTTTCCTTGTAGGAGGTTCAACGATAGAGCGACCAAAGCTAGATAAGCAAACACTTGAAATGTTTTCGGCGGCGCTGTTGTTCCGTCTCCCGTCCTTTCATCCTCCGAGGATTAAAGTACGCGCCAACTGCATCAAATGGCTCCACTTGTTTTTTCCGAAAGACTCATAATATGGCAGAGGCCAAGAGAAACCGACTCTCTGCTGTTTTCTAATTAGAGGCAGGGAAAAATGCTATTTGTTTGTTTCATGTAACATTGGTGTGCTTTGGTACAGATGGCGCTCTCAAACGCAGCGAGAGGAGACTTTGAAGAGTGGAGGTGCCCTGTGCTTTAGCCTCTGTCAGCGCAGAGCTGCAACCATCTGTCTTGTCGCTATCGCTGCATGCTTATGCGTCCATGCGACTCGACTACCAAAGATAGTATGTTTTCAAGAAGAAACGGAGGAAGAAAAGACGACAAGAGCCAGGTGGAAGCCATTTTTAACATGTCGGACCAGTTTTCCTACTTTCTTACTATCATGGAAAGACGGTTGGATATTTGTTGGTATATATCTATATTTATATCAAAATATATCAGGGTTCTCGACAGCACAAGTCAGCGTAGGGGCTCCTACTGTGCTGTGATTTTGATCCCCTACGGTGTGAATTGGGCCCCGACGCTGTGTCTGAAGTGGCATAGAGAGGATTTTCCCTGTTGTTTTTGCCTTTATTTCACAAAATTTGGCCCTCAAAGTGCAGGAAATACCGTTTAGTGTTACAAATTCCAAAAGTTGTAGCGCCATGCTCAGGCCCCCCCATTACTTAATTACTATGCTGTTAATTAAATCCTGGTGAGAACTCTGTATATCTATATCAATATTTATATTTATAATGACATATATCTAAATTTATATTGATATATATTTATAATAATAATTATATATATATATTTATAAAAAAAAGGGTATATATATATATATGAAATATGAAGTAGCTCTAGATCTATATTTATATCCATATATATGTATATCTATATACTGTATATACCAAAAGCCACATTGACTGGATGTTCTAAAATGTGCTTTTATTTCATTTACTGTCTGTTACTTAATTGCTGGTACCTTTTCAGTGATTTAGTATTAATGGCTTAAACCTGCCTTTATATAATTGTAGATTTATATTATTTATACAATTTTCTTTAACAACTTAAAGCCTCATGATGGAAGATTGAAAATCTAGTTTCTGGCTCCACCTCTGTCAGAACGGTGTAACTGCATTGTTGCCGCTTCTCTGTTGCAGCGTTTATGTCAGTTTTGTCTTTCTGGTAACTTGAAAATAGTCTCCCAGTACTTCATATAAAAACACTGTCTCTGACCCACTGCTGTAAAGCAGTTCAGTGCTCAACGTCAGTTAGTGAACAACTAGAGAGTTCTACTGTGAGCCAAAACTTCAAAATAAGATTAATCAATAATTATAAATTCTAATTCAATCATTCAAGGGATCAACACCTGATCTTATATGGTCCAAACTTGCCATTTATATTTTTTTAAATGGCAAATTCAATTTTAAAAAATGGTCTTGGAATCACATAGTTTCTCAATACATCTTATCAATTAGACTAGTTGTCAATCCAGTGAAGGTGGGGCTTGCAGAGAGAGTTGCATTATCTTTTCGCAGTGACACATGTTATAGTGACGATGGATGATCAGCTAATGTACATCTTTATTTGTCATACAATCTACTTTAAGAGCCACTGTAAACATCGTCAACTGATGACATCAATGCTTAACTTAAAATCTGCCTAAAATGCTTTATTTTTATTTCAATCATTAACCTTTAAACCATTTTTGCGTTAATGACCAAAAGTTTGGCAGATATTTGTAGTCGATGGCTTGAGGATGCTGAAATTTGTGCTGCGTTAAATTAGAGACACGTTTATTCATGCTATAAAAGAGAAAAAGCTTTTCCTTCCAATCGAACATATGGGACCAACCTTTTAACAGAAAATTGCCATTTAAGATTTTACAGACTTGCATTTAAGCGTCGAGGGCCTAATCATCCCAACAAAAACAAGAAATTCTAAAAAGAATCGAAGGAGAGGAAGGAGAATCGACTTCTTCTAAAACTGCTGAGTAATTACCAGCTGTCAGAATGGATTTCTCCAAGAGAGGCTTTTGTATCTAGTGCCAACTAACATTCTAGAAATATGGCAGTTTCTTGGTACCTCACCAAACTCAATTAAACCTGTGTCTGGGCCCACTTTAGTGCATCAAGATATTAACTGCACTTTGATAAATGACTCAACAAAAAGAGTTGATTAGAACGGCTGAACACGGCTATCAATTTCTACCTAGTTTTATTACAGTTTTAATAGGCTCTATCTTGCATTTTTCACTCATTTGTTTAACACATTAGTTTCTTGTTCTACAAGATCAAACTACGACAGCATGAGGATTCACCCGTTTATGTTATTGTACATTAATGCAATACATTATGTAGAAATGTTAATTTACACAATTATGTAGTATTTACCTCACTTCTCTTTTTGACAAACTGATCAATCCAAGATTTCTTTATTAAAATAAAGTCATTTGATTACATTTTTTTTTTGGTTTCATGTGACTCACAAACTCAATAGTTAAGTAGTTAAGTGCTGTAAAAACATTGATTCATCATTGAATTATCCTAAAAGAGCCACATTAATGAGTTAGCTACAGTTCTATAAAGTAAGATGAATGTATAACTTTGGTAAATGTGACCTATAAACAAGTTTTTCAATTATGTTTTAAAAGGTAAATAATCGTATTAAGATTAAGCAGATATCCTGAATTGGTTTTGACTAACGGATCATTTGGAAAAGGTTTGTTGCATTCACATTAACTCACAGGATCTTATCAAAAAAGTAAAGACATCGTAGGAATGTATAAAAAAAAACATTGCATCTGTGCCTGTTAAGATTTGCGTGGAAAGCAATCTTTACAGATTTGGTTTTGGCTGTCTCAGCCCCAAAATGAATGTGACATTTTTATGAAGTTCCTATTTGTTTTTTGCGCAGCAGAGTGGCAGGCAGATGAATGCCACTGATAAGACCGTTTAGTAAACAAACTTTCTGTTCCCAATTTGGCAGAATCTTCAGAAAAACAGTTTGTTTGTACGACCACAGAGAAATTTGATCAACATCCTATTCCTGCTTCTTTTGTGCATCTAGAGCTACTCTTGAGCCTTTGCAATTTAATAACGGTATCTGTGTATAGTTCGATGTAAATTGAAAAAAGATTATTTAAAATAAACATTACAGTGCATATACAATATTCAAAAGTGATTGATGACTCTTCAATCAACAGAAAGCTTCTCAAATAAAATAAAAATAAATACAGGTTAGAAAATAAAAATGATATTAGTATTTTTGACTGCATTATGGGACAGTCATTAATCCCTTCCCCTCTCTGTTGTGATTGGTCAAGCATCAAGGTTTGTCACTGCGTGTCATCAATAGCGGAAGTCTCCATCTCCAAGGGACTCGTTGTATAAACAAAGCAGGGCATGTTTACATCTGGCTGGAGGAGGAGTGAAGCCATTATTACTTCATAATGAACTCCGCTCTCGTAACCTCTCATTTGACGAGATTTCAGTCTGAGGAGAACTTTATATATAGAAAGGCGCTATATAAATAGACATTATTATTATTATTATTATATATTAATAAGTTCAAAGCATTGTCATGATAAGAGACTTTATGCATCTTTTGCTACATACAATGGCAGATAAAGCCAGATAATTCCCAGATTGCTCAACCAATCACAATCATGTATATGCCTAAAGGATCTATAAGTACACCAAAGGTTCACACCCTCAGGTTCGAAGTTTAATGCCTTTCATAAATTGAAAAACAAAACTAGCTTGGCATCTGTCGGTTCACATTCCCGCAGGACACATTTCTGAGCGGTCGGTCGAACAGTACCAGAACCAGGTTCTTTCTTCTGCATCAGTTATTTAATCTGGAACTGGTTTGTCAAGCTACACAAATTCATCTGAGGAATTCTTGCTCTGTACTTACAGTTTCGGAGAGTCACTGGAGAGACTTTACTCGCAGTCACTGTCTCTCTTAATGGTTATCTATGTTTGTGTTTTCTGCTTCTTCTGGTGTAGTTACAGGGACGCGGCAAAGATGAGCCAGTAATGCGAGCGTACTGCCCTGGAGGCTTCTTTAGAGTCCTCTATATTTTTAATCAGCAGCAGCTCTATCGTCTAATTAATCATTAACATTTCTCCTGCTGATTATGGAAGCTCCGGGGACACCTTGAAGAACGTCTACTATACACACACACACACACACACACACACACACACACACACATACATTCATCACCGTGTGTTTGTGCATACATACATGTACGTGTTCTCAGGGAAGGTTTGTTTTGGTTTCTGACTGATGTTGAGACTGTCAGACGGGTTTAAGGTCCAAACACACATCGTTTCCCTCGGTAGAGTGTCACATTGAAATGCCTGTTATATAACTGTAGAGTAATGTTTGTACTGTTCATTTATGGAAATAAGGAGTTGTTGGGTCAATGTGATATGTATACATCTCTAGCAGGATCTCTAGAATCAGATGCACGTTCTACTGCCATCATTAGTCGCATATTATTTTTTAGAAAAGACGGGAAACTAGTGTTGGAAGAGTCAGAGTTGAAGGTTGGGAGTAGAAAAGACGGGTCAAGGAGTTTGAAGACAAAGTTAGGGAAGTTACAAGTAGAGGCAGTGAACGTGCTGAACAGAGAAGATAACCAATGAGATTCATAGGTGTGTCTAGGGAGTCAAGAAAGGTAAAGGTGAAGGAAGTTGACTAGTTGCTGAGAAATGACATTAAAGATTTAAAAGAAGAAAAAGGTTAAAAAAGTTCTGCAGGTACTAGCAAAGAAATGTGGTTATAACACATAAGATGAAGGGTTTGATTGCAACTATGAAGCTATGTTTGGACCCAATATATTTTTGGTAACTCTATGAAGCTCAGTATCTGTGTGTTATGGTTTTTACGCCAGTGTTTTTATACACCATTATACAACTTGAACATCATTATTATCCAAGCACGATGACGGAAGCTGCAATAATGAACCGCTAACTAATAATTTTCGAGCCAAGACTGGATAAGATGAGCTGCTAATTACTCTACCACGTGCTAACATGCACACAATAGGAACTCCTCCTTTGATCATTTATCTATTATGAATATTCCTCAACAAACTCATCATTAAGAAAAGGATATTTTATGTTAAAATTGATGCGTGTCCTGACTATCTCGAAACCGTCTGTTCTCCGCATAATGCCACCAATGACAACAATGATTCATTAGTTTTCTATTGCGCAACAAAAGATGAAGATAAATAAACAATAAAGTTGTTTAAAGACAAATGGTTAATCTTGACATTTAATGAATCATCGCGCGGCAAAGTGATGCATAGTCGTGATGCATCGCAGGCTGTGATTAACCAACATACCAGCATTTTTAACAGATGGGAGAAAATGTGTGCTCGCCATAAACCAGTGTTGATGAGAGCAGAAAATATCCCAAGTTCTCCTTCCGCTGCCCCACTCTTAGCTCCTCACTTCCTCTCATTTCTCCTCCTACCCACGTTTACACTCGTCTTCACCTCATGTGACTTTTCTTTGTCTTTGCGCTCTCATCTGCACCCCTGCCAGCACCTCTTTTGTTTCCCTTCCCTCTCTCACTCTTTCCCTTTTGCTCCGCCGGCGCCGACATGTAAGCACTTCACTGTCGCTCTGCTTAGGCAAATGAGTGTGATTTTAAATATGTTGCTCCATTTCTCCTTCATCAGTACACAGTGCGCATGTCGCTCAAGCCGGTCGGAGACTGTGGGAACACAGGGAACTAAAACACGTACAACCACTGCAGTGGAAATGAAAGCATGGCTGGAGAAAGTCCTCGGAAACTATTCTCATGTTTGAGTGAAGGTCAGCTTTTCGTAAAATTGTCTGATGTTGACCCTCAGCGGACATATCGGTTCAATGTTGGATGTTTAAAATAACACAAACACTATCTTTTTAATTCTTACTAAAAACCTGAAACATTATTGTATTGCATTGATATATTAATTTGTTCTTTTGTTTTCTTTCTCACAAAACTACCAAGAAACGTATCATGCTATGTTGTTAAACCAGGATGAAACTGCAAATAAACAAATAATATCTGAACATTAAATGCAAGATTTAGTTTCTTTCTATGAGCCGCATGACCAAAGAAAAACATTTAATCGCTTTCCTGAGTTTAAATTAAACTCTATTTTCTGTATACATTTTTTATAATTGTCACTTTAGTCTCGGTGTTGAATTAATAGCTATTATATTTTGTATTTCAATGTTAAATTTAAGGTGTATCGATTTAAAGTGATAGTGTAGATAATTTTGCATCCATAAAAATAAAAATCAATGTCCAATTTTGTATTAATTGTGGCGGTCTTACATATAAAGTGGACATTAAAACTAGATTATGATGCAAAGATTCAGTTTGCATTAGTCAAGGAACAAAATAAATAAGCAAAAATATTATTTACGGAGACAAAGAAAATATTTAGTACAGCTACATTTCACCTACCGAGAAAAATCTACCTAATAGAGCGGAAATGTTCATTTAGAGACAAAAGTGAGGTCGTAATTACTTTTCTATTTTTACGTTTTTCTTGCACATGTGAGCAATGATTTGAATTGTTTTGGGAGAACAAGCAATAAAGCTAAAGCAGACACACAGGATAAAGAAATATGTGCCTGGCTCTCTCCACTGATGGAAATGAATGCAACCGCTGTCTACAAAACATAAACTAGTTTCAGTAGCATCCAGGCCAAATAGTTAAGAGAAGCATTAAAATAATACTTAGAGAGGTCGAACTGTGGGAGTCGATACTATTGAAAATGAAACAAAAATATTGTTCAGTAGGTCGTAATGTTACATTGTGCTGCTGTGAAGTCATTATCGGTTAAATAAAAGATGTGTTTAAGTGAAGACAGAGGAGCTTCTGCCCCATGGATACCTGTGACCTGGTCCACAAGGATGCGGGACGTGATGATGCGTCCGTATTGGGAGAAGAGCTGCTCCAATTCTTTCTGGGTCATGGTCTTGGGAAGCCCACTCACATATAAGTTGGCGTCACGGATGGAGGCTGAGCTGGGTCGTGCGTATGACACCTGTGAGGAAAAGAGAGCTTCATGAATGCAAATGTTACAAGACCTTAATTAGTATTTAACCTTCCGAGCACAATTCAGCGAGACTGGGATTAGAGCCGAGTGGCTTTTGCTGTTGATTTAAGTGTGTTTTCCTCAAAAGTCCTGGTCATTTAATCGCCAGAGAGGAAAATGGGATTTTCTTGTACAGCCTTCTCTGGAGAATACCGTGGCAAAAAGATTTAGCTTCTCAGAACATTGTAGAGGAAGAATTTAAGTTGTTTTTTTGGGGTTGGGACAGTGAGTACTCTGAGCCTGTGGGAAGAAAATCGTGTTTGTTATAGTCTGAGGTATGATCTCCTGGGAGAACCGGGAGTGGAAGACTTATATGGTTCCAGTAAGAGAACAAATTAATGCCAATAATAGCTCCCTCTTCATTCTTAAAGTGTAGCTGAGCTGTGGTGTCAATCAATGTCCTAAAAGCCTCTGTAGCTGAAAATACTTCTCCTGACGGTAAGAATGCATCACCTGACAGCAACGATTCCTTCGAGAAGAAAACAACAACTTCAAACTTGTGCTCTTGGGGTGAGTTTGAACTGTTTATTTTCAGTTTATTCGTTTTGCTTCCCAGAGTAAATGTTTCCTCGAAAACAAGGACGCATCTTAAAGTAAGAAAGTTTATTTGTAACAAGTTCACTTAATGTGTTAATTCAATTGTGTGTCAAGTTGATCTTGGACCTCATATTGTACTCATCAGTATAACTATTTTCATGGAAACATTTACATTAGAAAATGTACTCTGCTGTGATTGGCCCGCGTTGGGGTTAGTCATATAGTGTCATCAATCCCGGAAGTCTCCACCTCCAAGGTACTTGTTGTATAAACAAAGCGGGAGTGATTACAGCTGGCTGGAGGAGGAGTGAAGTCATTATTACATCATAATGGACTTTGCTCTCGTAACCTCTCGTTTGCTGAGATTTTGGAATAGGTAGAACTTTATAAAGAATAAGTTCAAAACATGGTCATGATGAGAGACTTACTGCATCTTGGAGAGAAATACTTCAACATTTGAAACTTTTGACCAAGTAAGGAGTTTGGAGTTTGACATTAGTTGTCCTTTTACTGTGGTGCAACTACAATAGTTCAACACAATTATTCAGTTCTATGTGTGATTAAGAGATGAAAGTAGGATTTATGTCGAAACTAGCCTTAGTTCTGTTGGTCACAGAGTATCTGTCAAGATTTTCTTGCTCTTTAAGACATAAAAAATGTTTAATTGTATCATCATTCACTTGTTTGGTTTGGTTCTCTTAACATCTAGATCTGCTTTATTAATCCTTCTGGAGATCTCCTTCGGGAAATTAGATTTCCACTTTACAGCAGACAACAGAAGGTACAGCAAGTTCATAAAAGCAAGACCAAGAATAAAGTGCAATTAAAAAGAGCAAAGTGCAAAGAGATAACAAGGTGCGAGTATAAAGAGCATCAAAGGAAATAACACAAAGAACTACAAGGATCCAAACAGAATAACATCATCCCTTCACTCCTGCCCCCAAACTCAGAGTTATGAAGTCTAACAGCACGAGGAATGAATGAGTTCCTGTTCCTTAACTACATCAACTTTCATGAGTTTGTGATGAAAATCATATTTATTGGTCAACATACTTTAGAGAAGGTAGTTACAACTGACCTATTTTCCTGATGGTGTAGTGGTTACAACACTTCAACACAAATGGCCACAGTTTAAATACTGGTTTTGCAGAAATCCTGCAAAATAAGCCCCTAGCCTTTGTACACGCTGTCTTAGTATTTTTCTACTTTTTTATTAGGATGAAGGAAATACATTTTAAAAATGTGGCCTTTGATTCCAGCATGGTTTTAGTTCTGAAACTGGTGATGTTCAGGATTCTCCGATCCAGTTTTGTGTCACACCATTATTGCAATGTTTATTTTGTTTAAGAAAAACACAGACCAGAACACGAGAAAAAAACAAAAAAACATCATTCAATTATATGCGATTAATTTTCTTCCTTAAAAATGTAATAAATGCCTACATAACTGAACCTTCATTTAAACTTTATACTAATATGTACTGGTGTTTAGAATTTAAAAAGCAGTTTGCTGCTCAGCCTGCAGTCATTATTCCGAGCTAGTTGTCAGCTGCCATCCTAAACATCTTAATACGCAGACCCCCATTTTGCTTGAGTAAAGTTTGTGTAAATCCCATTACTGCTGCTGCTGACTGGAGCAGCTTTCCCTTCGAGTGTCTTCATTACCTCTGACATGCAGGAACATAAGCCATCAAACAAAGTTAAAGTCAGGCAGACATGGCGGATGTGCAGTCGCAAACTCAACCATCAGCAAAGAATCCCTGCTTTAAGTGGGTAAATGAGATGGTGCCCGTCTGGTTTTCTTGTTTCCCGTTTTAAACACATTTCCTTCTGCAGTCTGCTTAATCTCACTTTTCACTCGGCTTCTCTCCACTCCAAACTTCCAGATCCAGCCTCTCTCTTCTTCTCCACTTCGCTCTCATTTTCACTCCTTGTCAGCTAACTCCAGATGTCTAATCCATCAACACCTCCTCAAACTGTGAGCAGGATTCTGTACGAGTGTGATGAATGTGTTAAAGCACCGTGTGCATGACGGTGTGTTAGCGCAAAAAAAAAAGAAAAAAAAGTTCCGCTGACTGTAAGTGTGAAAGGAGTGTTCACGAGCGACGTGGTAAAAATGTGTCTGAATTTATATGCATCATGTGTGTCAGTATGAGCTTCTCTTACCTTTGGCATGCTGCTTCCCCTCACACCTCGGTGGGGAGGAGGCATCGCAGCCATCCCTGACACAATCTGAGGTGTCATGTTGCAGGAAGCTGCATAAACAAAAGCGCCGAGGCACAATGGAGGGACACACTGCCGGAGAGCATTTGAATCTCTGGGCCAAGCTTCTCCTTGCAAGTGGGAAGGATGTGACATGAAAGAGCGACAAACTTAATTTTAGATTTACTGCCGAGCCTTTTAATTTACCTTGTAACCTCCGGGGCACTTGATGCTATTGTGAAGCGAGAGCGAAGAGAGGAAGAGACAGGAGGGGACGTGGGGCCATGAGAAGTAACGATAGATGCCAAGAAGTCATTAAGCTTTCTTATTTTAGAACTGTCATCTGTAGGATGAAATCAACTGTAAATATTTAAAATATATGCTTTAGATATGTTGCTTTAAAAGGCTTGTGATGAAAACCTCTGTATTATCATGGACAGAATGAACCTGTTATCTATAACTACATTGCTTGTAAATATCTGTGCATAATACAGGTACTTATCGCGGATACAAAAAGCATCCTTTCTAAGTACTATTGTACTCATCAGTCTGTTTTCACAAAACTCTACAATGTGATTAAGCCCCGCCCACTGAAAACTCTTTGTTTTTCTGGAGATAAAAACTTGTTTACCAAAACCACGCCCACTATGCAGTGATTGGTCAAACATTAAGGTTTGTCACCGCACATCATCAATCCTGGAAGTCTCCACCTCCGAGGAACTCGTTGTATAAACAAAGTGGGGCGTGATTCCAGCTGGCCGGAGGAGGAGTGAAGCCATTCATTTAACCATAATAATTGAGTTTGCTCTCGTAACCTCTTGTTCGTCAAGATTTCAGACGGAGGAGAACTTTATAAAGTAATAAGTTCAAAACATGGTCATGATGAGAGACTTACTGCATCTTGGAGAGGAAGACTTGAAACATGAGTAAGTGAAGAGACTTGGGTTTTCATGTTAATTGGCCTTTAAATGAAGAAATGAAGATCAGTGAAGAAGCTAGACAGAAGCTAGTTTGAATAAGAGAGACACGAGGACCAGCGATGATGAAAGCAGTAAAGGTAGAGTGCTACGATCAAGAGAGGTGAAGAAGTGAGCGCAGGCGGGAGGGAATGAGTGGAAATTAATGGCGGAGGTGATCTACGACAGAGGAGTGAAAGTGAAGAGTTGTAGAACTCTGACGAGGTGGAGACACATGTCTGTGAGGTTTGGGCGTGTCAAACAGAAGATGTTAGAAATTGAAGTACCAGGTAAAAGAAGAAGGAGACGAAGACGACAAACTATTGATGGACATAAAGAACAGAGGGATGACGAGAGAGGATGATCAAGATCAATGATCAATGTCGTTGACTTTCTGTGGCATTTTCTGATTGTAAAAGTCAAAATAGAGTCGTATCATTTCTTCTTCTACAATGTTACACCGGATGATGAAAAAAGAATCAAATCTCAACAAAGTGATCAATTCTGCAGCCTCGCAACAAGAACGGTACATACAGATGGTAATTATTGATCATTGATTATTGATAGATAAAGATTGAACACACTGCTAGACTCAGGTCATTAGCAAAAACACATCTTTAAAGAGTTCACTGAGAGTGAAAAAATTAAATAAAATTAAACTAAATATTGAATGCTCATAAATCCATTTGTGTGGCACCAGTCTGTAAAAATGGTCTAACTCACAGCTACCGATGGCCGTTAAAAAACACCAAATGAAGCAGTAACAATTGAAAATCTGATTGTCCAAACTTCCCACGTTGTTCAACTACGGAATTAAACCAGCGAATTGAGTCCAGAGCGAAGCAGCTGTTCTGATCAGAGGCCAGTTTGCTGTCGTCGAGGGACCAGAGGGGGAACCTCAGAGGGTTCTCACAACTCCAGACTAATCCGATCCTATTATATTAGATTATATTAGATTAGATCAATTGACATGAATGAGAATCAAGAGATTACCCCTGAGCAACAGATTACCGCCTGGCTTTAAAGCAACAGCATATCTGCCGGCACAGAACACTATTCCTGGGAATAGAGAATAAATTCATCAACTAGAAATTTGCACCACGGGGATGAATTCTTTATTTCGCAAATGGGTTTGGAAAGAGGACCCAACAGTCTTTGAACTAAATTATCTGTTGTCTCTCCCTGACTGTCAACTGTCAAGCCTGCCTTTTCTCCACGTCACTGAGTTAGAATTTGTATTCTTTCCACGGCTCGGGAAATTGACATGTTTGTTTCATTTCTGCCTGAAATATCTATATTATTTCATTTCAAACCCTGACTGGTGAAGACTAATTAGAGTACTGGCTGTCTTTGATTTGGCCGGTGTTTGTATTCGCCAGACTCCTGCTTTTTAGTCTCATCTCAGTCTGCAGAGTTTTAAGATACAATTCCACTGTTGTTTTTTCTCATTTAAAATATTAAACGGGTAATTAAAAAACATGGTTATAGTCCTAAAGTCAAAGATGATTTGTCCAGTTACCTTGATTGTTTTGGTCTGAAGTCTGAGTCCATTTAATGTGTTGATGGCTTTCTCTGCATCCTTTGGATCAATGTAGTTGACAAAGCCGTAGCCCAGACTCTGACCTGAAAGAAAAAAAAACAAAGAAGAGATCAGCACTGAGTTATTTTTTAATTTAAAACACAATCACAGGGTTTTAATGTTAGTTAAGATCCAAGTGAAGCGAAAAAGTGAAACCAATGCAGTTCTTCGAGTGTCCACTTGACTTCAGAAAGACATAACCTCAGGTACACGGACCAAGCAAGAAATACTTTTACTGCATTAAATATATATTTTTGTATAAGGGGCGTGGTCGACTTGACTCACCCAATCATAAGTCACCTTGCCCGAACTCTGTGATGGTAGACCAGGAAACTGTGCTTTAAAACCATAATTTAGTACCGGACGAGTGATGTCGCAGATACTACGTTCATAATTTATACATTAATGGTAAAGATGCAATTCAAATATTTGTCAAATTCAATAGGGCTAATATCTGCATCGTAATACCAAGTCAAAACATCATTGAAAGCGTCAACATTGGTATGGGATCCATTGCTACTGTTCCTGGTGATGCCATTCCAACCTCTAAATTCAAAATTCCAAGCAATGTCCTCTAAGATCAGGCATCTCAAGCTCAAGGATAAAGTCATCTATTATCAATGGCCCAACAGTAAGAAAACCCCTCTCATAATAAGTGATTTTTTTTTTGGCCAAAGGTTCACATCGAATGTGTTTTTGAGTCGAGCAATGATCCAAATGTTTCTCTGGCTTAGGAAAGAAATCGTTAAAAATAAATGTGTGTAATGGTAATAATACATTTTAATTGGAGGAACCTCCAGAGTGTTTGGAGTAGTTTCTGAGTGTTTCAGTCTGAATCTCTTAGCTCAAAAACGGGAATTATGAAGTGGAGTTAAAAGCTATACATTCCATAAATGCCTCTGAGCTAGAAACCAGATAAAAGATTGCTTTAACTGAAGAGTTCGCTTTCTTCGAGACACAAAAGTCATTGAGGGATAGAATATTTCTAGCTGGTGGAAGATTTGTTTCTCAAATGAAATATCTTTACAGTGTTCAATACCATAATCCACTCTGGTGCGTTCACAGAGAGCCGTCAACCTATGGCCAGAGATATTTAGACAAAGTCCTCCGTTTGTTCTACTAAGAAACATAATGAACAATAATGTCTCTCAATGGAATGATGAGAAGCACTTCAACAAGATCAAGCATATAGTGGACAGACATTCCAGACCATTGACTCATTTCTCTACTTAAAACTCTTTCAGGCTCTACAAGGACTCACTATTGACGGAGTCTGAGTTTCACAAACAAAGAAAACAACATCTTTATGTTACAGCAGCTTCTTCATCTGCAGTAAAACCTCCTATACTTCTGCCTCTGATTCCAAAACAACCGATGTGATCTCGGTTGACTCCTTCTGAACTGATAGCAGGTGTCTTATATCGCTGTTATATATTTGAAGAAAATGTGAATGTTTGGTTTAAAATCCTTCAATCCCATCGTAAAGTAATCCTCATTAGCACCTTTTGTTATTTTGACATCCTTATATTAATCCAAACACCTAATTGCTTTAAGCGGATCATTAAACCACAATGAAAGTTAATGAAAAATGACATTACTCATCAATAATTGGTGAATCGTTCACTCAGCATATTGAGCAATAAATGTCTCGGAGCTCTGTGGGAAATTTGGCAGTGAACTCTTTTCCCCTGTAAAGTGTCTCAGCAGCAGAATCTCTCTGAGTGCGAAGCATCTCTGACATATCCTAGTGTTTCCTCCACAGATCAAGCTTCTCAACAAGCTCGGGACTTGGAGTGGAAGCCTCCAGCCATCAGAGCTCTCGCTCAGCTACTTTTCCTCAAACAGCCGCAAACTATTAACATCGCACCAGCGCAAAGAATCCCTGTCAGTTTAAAAAACGGAGACAAAGTGAATCACAAAATATAGAGCATGGCTGTTTCACAAAATAAATACATTTGGGCTGTGGATATCAACACACGGAACAGCTCGGCGCCGAGCGGTAGAAGGGCCGGGAGGGACTTGTAGTCCTAACATCAAACAGCTGGTGATTTTCTCTTCTTCTCCTCTCTCCTCGCTCTTCTCCACTGGATTAACTGTGGATTATCAGACACTCTTTATTGTTAATTAAAAACCTGCCATCCTGGAGAGACTTCAGCTATTTTTAACTACCTCTCCTCTACTCCATCTTCCACTCCTTCACTCTGACTCTCTGCTGACATCAAGTTTTAACTTTGGCAATTTGAATATGCCTCACAAAAGCACTCCTGTGAATTCTTGGTCTAATTGTGTTCTTAGACAAAGTAGAGGCACATACGCAAGAGGTGAGTCGAAGGACAGCGTGCTATAGATGTTAATATACGGAGAACTTTCATGTCTAGAGATGGAAGAGATTTCCCGCTATTTAAAGGCTGAATAATGGATTCAAACAAAACTGAAAGGATGTTTCACTTGTTTTCTGAAGGACATACGATTTCAGTGATCGATGAGATTATAGTATTGATTGTTATATCTATGATTTATAGTCATACAGATTAAAATGCTATAAAAGTCACACCGAAATCACACATCTTACACAAAGAAGTAGAAAGAATAACCAGGACTGAGATGCGGAGCGGAGCAAAAACATGAGAAAATCAAGACTACAAAGACTATGGAATCAACCACTGGTCCAAGTTAGGACCACCCCTTCAATTGAAGCTATAAATAACTCCATCATCAACACCTCTATTGTACTCTTGAGCAATACCGTGTGAAGAACGTTCCGATGGGCTCTTACTTTTAAAATTACTGCACAAGCTTGATCTTCTAGATATGACATTACACTATACTTTTTGCAAATAAGTCTTTTGTCTTTTGGTAAATCGGTACCTACGTATATGTTCTATGTTTAAAAGACAACTAATGTTTTGATTTAAGTGTGTCTTAACTAGATGTTGGACTCTATTGCATCATCAGTATGTGTCTGTTTGTACAAAACTATTTTTTTTATTGAAATATTTACATAAGAAAATGATCTTAAACTCAGCTCTATGAAAAAATATTGGAGATTAAATCTAAAATTAACCATAACCACACCCCCTCTGCTGTGATTGGTCAAGCATAAGGTTTTTTCACAGCATGTCATAAATCCTGGAAGACTTGTTGTATAAACAAAGAGGGGTGTGATTACAGCTGGTTAAGAGGAGTGAACACCATTATTACTTCATAATGGACTCCACTCTCGTAACCCCTCATTCGCTGAGACTTTATAAAGTAATAAGTTCAAAAAATGTTCATGATGAGAGACTTACTGCATCTTGGAGAGGAAGACTCCAACATTTGAAACATAAGAGTGAGTCAGGAGAGTTGGAGTTTCACATTAGCTGCCCTTTAATTGATTTAAATACGATTTAATTGATAGAAGTGGGTCGGCTCACTGTTGGTACTGATAAGCAGCTGTACCGAGTATAGACTCAACCCATTCCAAATAATAATGCAGAAATCCTACACTTGTAACGCCTGAAGATATAATACAGTGACACTATAAATATGGATTTATTCAACATCCCACAAATTAGTTCACAAAAAAATATATTACTCAATGGGCAGTTTGGACATAATCTCAAAAATACTCCTGCCAAGATATTCAAACGCGCATCCGTGCCGCCATGGTGGCTTTATTGCACGGCGGCAGACGAGGTATACTTTTCCAAATGTAAGAGATTAGACATTTTCTTTGTGGCAGAAATCCAGAGCACGCTTCGGGGAGCCCCCCCACTGAGCCACGGATAGACAAAAACATCAGAAAAGCTGCTCGGAAGGGACCAGCAGGGATGCCTTCATGACACGCAGCCATGCCTGCGCATTAAAAAGCTTCGCACTTGAGGGTCAATAAGGAAATTTGGAGATTTCATATGCTAATGTGGCACCAACCTAACACCAGGAAGAGGTTTAGAAAAGCAGCTCTATCCTTAACAACAAAGACCATTATCCATCTCAACAATAAAGGGAATGAAACTTCAGAAGGTAGGAAAGTAACTGTGATAAATGGATGTGGAGCTACATGGAATATAAAGCGAATCGATAAATGTGTTTAAGGAGTCAGAAGGCAGCATCCGCACGCCCTTATTCTTTGTCCTACTACAAATAGTCTGTATTTATTTGGAACGGCTCACCTTCATCACCCTCATATTTACTTCATATTTTTGGCAGAGTTGATCGTCTGCAGCTGCCGAGCGATCGAACCCCCAGGTGGGCCGACAGATAGAGGAAGACAGAGGCAGACATCTGCATGCAGCACCAGGAAAACTCCAACAGGGGATTCCGCCCACCATTTCCAGACTGCAAGGGAACAGCAGGGAGCCTCAGGCAGACTGCCTTCAGCTGCTCACAATTCACAAGGATGGATGAGAGGAGAAACATCAACACTGGCAACACACGAGCCCAAGTAAATGCCACGCATTCAAAATAACCATGAAGTACTTTCTCCACCATTTAAAGTGAAAGTCTAAAGGCCAGCGAAGGTGCTAAAGTCCAGAAAGAAGCGTTTATTGAACATGAAAAACATGTTTTCTTTATCAAAGAGGCTGGAGTTACATAACGGCCTGGTCCACATTCGAGCAGCCCACCTGGAATGTACATTACAGTTCCAACACAGATGTACATCTTTAAATAAATACAGCGTTGAATTATTCTGACCTTGCTTTCCAAATAAATGACTCATGTGAATGCATAATGTAGAAACTGAGAAACTTTATGCTAAGCCCACGTTTGCTTACTTATACACGGACACAAAGTACCATGTAGAAAATCTATTTGTAGTACTATATGAAGCTCAAACTAGGAGTTATGTTTCCTTATTTTTACACTTTATGATTTGCTGCTAGCATTTGGAGTTGGTCATCGATAATATTAGCACAGTGTCAGACATTCAACACATTTAGAAAAAGGTCACGATGGTCATTAGGGATGTTACAGTTAGCGGTAAAAAAGTTGAACATGGTAATCTTTCTTTAAATCGTGTTTAACATGGATCAGATGAAGTTTCACAACCTTTCATCGGAATTCAATTAATCACGCATGACTCAGTATCTGCCATTAGTGATATAATTATCATAAGTGTTTCATGCATTTAAAGTGCGTCGTGAACAATGGTCCTCCGAACAAAATGTGTCCTCACTAGGAAACGCACATTCGCAGCTTTTTACATTTACATTTTATTTGATTTATAAATATTACTTGCGTTGTTCTAAAAAATGTTTACATTTGAGTGTTTCTTTAATTTATATGTTATTTCATAAGTGTGCTTTTATTTTACTTTCTTTTTACTGTATTAATTTCGTTCTAAACACCATAATGAATTCATTATGCTAACTAACACAATGTTTAATGATTTAGGTACATTTTGAGATTGCAACAATACCCCGATAATGAGGATAACAGTCATCATTTTCACATCAACACTGTCTGAAAAGTGCCAGTTTGTTATTATATAAAACGCAAACGATACCTTGTCTTTTCAAGAGAAATCTGCAGCACCGACATCAAATCTGAAGCTCTTCATGTTGCGAGAGCCGCGACACAGAATGCAAGTTATGATTAAAAATTTCACAACAAATAAACTTGGGAAGCGAGTAAACTGAGGAAATATGGTAAAGCCATTAAACAGAATGATTAATAGCCTCTAATGGGGTCGTAGCTAAGAGTAAAATCAGCTTTGAGCTGATCAATTAGCTTAATGGATAAACTAACTTATATATTTTAATTGTCAATTAAATGCAAGAACCCAAATGATGCATCGCTTTTCATAATGGCCTTTTAATGGGGTTAGATATTCATTTCCCTTTGAATCCGCGGCTGCTTACAGAGCCGCTCGTGCCAATTGTGTCGCTTCTAACGACTCGGTTACAACAATGGAAAGTGGCATCTTAATGAATATTATGTAAATCTAATAACGACTGAGGTCATGTAATAAAGATTGTGCCCAAATGATATTCGTGTGAAGCCAGCTTCATCACGAGAGGAAACGCAGGAAATGACTTATGTGCACAGATCATGCACACACGATGATTTGTTTCTTAAACACTTTTAAAGAAGGAGAAACAAGAGTGAACCAACATGAAGGGGAATCTCCACCTAAACAGGAACATTATTTACCTTCTTAAAGAATTGGAAGATAACATTGTTTGTTCTGCTCCAGACAATATAAGTTTGTTGTGTTGTGGTCATTTTTATTATTTTTTTTCATACCTAATTGCAAATTAAAAGAATTTCTTCAAATTTTTTTGTTAAAAAATTAAAATTGAGCAGCGTTAACAGAGTATTCTGTGTCCTTTCTGTAATATTTTTGGACTAAATTGGGTGTCAGATCTGGAAGGTTATGTCTAAATATCTGGTGAATGTCTGGATTGTTCAAATTTATTTTTTAATAGTTGAAAGAGAAAATAAAACTGATTATATTATAGTACAATAATGGTAACTATCCCTAGACTCAGCCTGCGTCCTCTTACCGAAAATGTCAACAAATAACCTCGGAATACGTAAAAAATAAAAATGGGTGGAGTTGAAAGGTCGTTAAATAAACGATAGGATACTTTTATTATATTGCTAGCAAAATAAAATAATAATAAAAAAGATTTTTTGGTAATAATCTCAAGTAAAATGAAATAACTATAACCTTTTACTTGAGATTATTACCAAAAAAAATTATTCTCAATTTATTTATTTTTTTCATAAAATTCTCTCTGTTATACAAAATACTTATAGTTACCACATGTCAAGAGTAAAAAAGGCAAAAGTAAGGTATAGACTAGTGTATGTGGAGCACAAAGAGAGGCCCATTGATGGCAACATGAGACATTTGTTTGATGAGGCTGGTAGTATTTTTTCACGATCATTACTTTGTTCCATTTTGTAAAATCTAAAAGCCCCATCATACAGATATGAAAGCTAACTCCTCTCCTGCCATTATCAGCCAAGACTCACACAATGGACTATATATTCTTTGATCTCTAGAGGAAGCTATGGAAAGTAGACACACACTGGAGTTTTAATGGCTCTTTTTCTTTTACTTTGTACCTGACATGAAATATATATAGAAGACCGAAATCTCTGGAACAGTGTGATCATTTGGGATGAAATAAAAATGAGAAGTAAGGTTTTTAGAACCTAATGTTTTCATCACATTGATGGCTTAGATTTAGCCGCTCATTAACCAATGCAGGAGAAGTTGAGAGGACACACACCTTGAAAATACTTCATACAAAGCAGAAGTTACTTTAAAACTACGGCATCACAAAAAGTGTTACTAACTTTTTTACTGTCTTTTGGACAATTTCAGTTTTTTAACAATGCATCTTTCTTTCTTTGGCCACACTTCAGTCTGGTTCTTCTCGAGGTTTCTGCAGGATAGAATTATGTTTTTCTTAGTTGCCACTTTTTGCTCATTGTGATTCCCTAGAGTCTGTTTGTCTTGAGATAACTCTGTTGTGATTTAGCACTTTCAATAAAACTGAGTTGAATTGAAGAAAACTGTAGAAGTCAACAATGAAGAAGAAGAAGGACAAAGTGAGGATGAAAATGACAGGAGGACAACAATATAGACGACAAAGACGGTGACTAAGAGAACGACAAAGAAGACGGCGATGTTGAAATAGACATTGAGAAAGAAGAAAAAAGAGAACGAAGAAGAGGAGGACAGAATGGGTGATGGCCAAATACTCACTCAAAAAATAATTAATTTTAATAAAATGAAGGCAACATTTTAATAAAAGGCAACTGTAAAAGAAAATGTAGTAGAAGTTAAAGACTAAGAAAAAGATGTTGCTGAAGAACAGAATGCCGAAAATTTTTAGAAGGAAACAACAGCAATTAAAAATAAGAGAACGATTAATAAAAACAGAAGATTGAAGAAGACAATAAGGAGAAAGAAGACGTGTACTTAAGAAACTCATGAAGTGTGTAAGAGTTTTCTTTTTTAATCATGAAAACGTTCTTGAACTCCAATCCTTCGCCTCAGGGGTTGAATGTAACCTGTCGCCTGCCTGTCAAAATCTAAAAAACGAACTACAAACAAATCAAAAATGCTCCATCTTAAACAACAGATTTAGAGTTTGATGCATAACATGTGGAATGTTGAGTCGGTTTAAATAACTAAATTCACAAACAGAGCTGCGTCCCCCGCACACATCTACTGTAGATCCATCTCCCACTCACTCATTCAACACATCTTTCCATCCTGGGTTGCCAAGGTAGCAGTCACTGTAGCAGTCAGGAGGCTCCCACTCTCGGTTCCCAAGGCCCAGCTCCCACCAACACACATACATATGCCCACTTAGAAGCTCAGGGACAAACATGCATGAAAAACTCCCCCTCACGGTGGCTCCCTGAGCCTGAGGGCCAGTGGGCTACAACCTGAAATCGTGTGGGCCGATTGGTTGGCAGCGCTGGTGAGAGCGAGAGGGCATCGTGACAGACCGAAGAGTCCTTTCATTCTTGGATAACCCCCCCGTTACGTCAGAGTGCCAACTCTAAAGCATCCGCTCAGCAGCTCCACCTACCAACCCGGCAGCTTATTTGCCACGGACGGAGCGACCGGGGGACTGAACCCTGGTTCGAGGTGAGGGTCAAGAGGTGAGGCACGAGCCCTGAGGCACGTCCAACCTTTGGATCGTTGTCAGGAACACGGGACAGTCAAATCCCTGTGTGCTCCCTGTAAAGGACATATCTGGTGGAATGAAATGAGACAGTCTGTCTAATTTGAAGGTCACTAGAGAAGCCCTGTTACTGGGGAGGATCTTGGGACATTTAGTTCTGAGCACAAGATGGTGGAGGTCAGGGATGGGCGCTCAGACGAGAGTCTGGGTTTTCTTGGGACGTGATAACCTGAAAGTTTAATGTGTCCCGCTTTTTTGGTCCCTCACGGGTTTTGTACACACCTCACCTCTCATGGCCTCGCCCGGACAAAATACCTTCTCTTTGCACGACTTCTCACGAGAGTATCATGTTTTTTCTTGTTGTTTTTTTTATGTTTTTATTGATATTCTAGTCAACTTGACTGATTTTGCGTGAGGATGTCCAAATCTGGAGCTTACGTCAACCTGCATCCTGTCTGTCTGGAATTTTTTTTTTTTCTAATCTTCTCCTGTGCTTGTGTGGGATTTCTCCGGGCACTTCTTCTCCTCCCACTGTCTACAACATTCTTTCATATTTATCTGTGTGTGAACTGCTGTCTGTTCCTCTTATATGATCAACATCTTCCTGGAGAGTATAGTTTAACAAACTAATTATAACTTATATAGTCTCGTAACCTTCACTAGAAAGTTTGTGTCTTTCTACCAGTTAGAAAAATAACTCAAAAACAGATGAAATCGATGCAATGACACTTTTAGGACCAGGGTCCTTAAACTTTTTCCTCTGAGGGTCAGTTTGTTACAGATAACGTGCGACCGTCTCCAGGGAGCTTAAAGGTTAATAACCCTCTCTGGGATCTTCACAGAAAAAAAGTCAAGAAATGTATCAGTAAACTAACAAATAACCCTCAGTAGAAAGATTTAAAGATTTTAGGCCCTACATTGTTAACATCTTTCAAACCAAACCTTTTATGGAGAGCAAAAAAAAAAGGTCAAAAATAAAAAAAAAAGTCTTGATTTTTATTTAGCTACTATAGATATAATACTATGCTAATACTATATAAATAATTTAACCCCTAAAGTGAAAGGTTCTATTTTGTTGTCTCGTACTGTATATGAAAAAAAAAAGAAAAAAGTGTGGTATTGTTCAGGGGCCCCAATGTGGAGACAAGTTTTAGTTCGGGGACCACTGGTTTAGGATGTTGATAATTAGACAAGGAACTGATGAGTATATGTTGGTGGTGTTTCCATCTGGATTTAGAAAGGTTTTGATGGATGTAGTTTTAATCTATGGCTGCAAATCACATGCACTAGACCAGCCCAAAAAAAAGACAAAAACTTAAGTCACAATATTAAAGCTACTTTCATGTTACTGTGCAGTAAGTGTTGTTGTTGCAGTGGACATATCCTTTAACTGATTCAATCTTCTGTTTGATTTCTAGTCAAGGAATTCATCTTTCTCTGTGATTCAACAATTTATTTTAAATCACTGAAGTTGTTTTGATTGTGTGATCGTAGGATGTTTTTTTGTAAACCCTGCAAAATAAGCTCCGTGGCAAAGGTATGGGCTTTAAATGTTGCTTTTTCTTCTAGCTGGTTTTTGTGTGTATGTGTGAAAGTGTGTTTATAAAAGTAGGGACAAAAAAATCTTCTTGCATTGTTTCACTGTTCTGAGAAGCTACTATTTGAGAAACGTCATTGTTTTAAAGTTTTTTGTTGGACATCTGTTATAAAGCGATTTGCCTGAACTGTACAAGGAGAATATAAGATCTCTTCTCGGTTAGACTGACAAACCTGGAGCAGCAGCAGAGCTCCAGCCGTCTGTCCTCGAAGATCCTGCTTGGATGCATTTTTGATGCTGCAATACTTGCGGGTGCACTTGGTGTTCCGTACCAGAAATGGAACAACCATGAGACTAATGGAAGTTTGCTGCTAAAGCCACGGAGATATGCATGCGAAGCACAACCGAGCCCGGCAAACCCGAAATCCTTTTTTTTGGGACGTACAGTGCCCTTATGTAAGAATTGTTCACGCTGTAGGTTTTCACACTGTATCGAAGTGGCTGTCTGTCAGAGGTGCTCTGCTTTTAACTGCGCTACAGCTGACATCACAGTGCATCCATTTTTCATTGCCAACATCTGCTTGGCTTGCTACACTGTCACTTTAATTTGCATCTGTTTCCAAGATTCCGTGTTTAAAAACAACACGGGGAACCTTGTGATGGTCTTATGCACGATATAATCCAGACAATTTATTTTAAGGTCCAATGATTTATGTCAGTCAAATTCTAGCTTCAAGCAACCAGCTCGTGCCAAGGATAACCAACTGTACATTTAATTGCATTTATTTTTGGACTCTGATTTAATCCTATTTACAGTGTGTTAATGCAAACATCACCTTCATTTAAAGCAAGAAATACATTCGCTGATTATGCTTAAGTGTTTCCCTGCAGAGCATTTACAGCTAAGCCTTACCGGCCATTTAAACAGGTCTCGTTGCCTTGTTTTCTTACTATTTCAAATCATGATTTTAATGCCTTTAAAGAAATAAGAGTGAGTTCACTTCATTTCAGCGACAAAACTACCCATGATAAGGGAAAATGTGTTATTTAATTTGACAACATAAATGGCTACTTTGTTGTTTGTAACCTGACTGTAGGTAAAACCTCAAAGTAGATTATCTTTTTAATGCACGTGTATGCGCTTTATTTGATTGCATATTCAATGTCTAATCTGTGACATTACAAAGAAAATAATTATATTTACTTACTCAAATTACACCATGTAAAAATGTATGTAACGTATCACTGGATCACAGACAATTTTCATGAACAACTCTAGTACATTTAATTTAATTAATGAAATATTTATCGATTATAAAATCAAACAATTGTTGCTGATACATTTGTTTTTCTTTGAATTGTGACCCTAGTTCAAACCAGGAACAACTGTGGAGCTGCATTTTTGAAAGCTGTCAAAGTTGTGGGACGAAACACTTATTTTTGTAGCACAAAATACATTCAATACTTCCCACTGGTTTATGTTCATAAACTCACTAAAAAGCCCCAAGTGAAAAGCTTAGTAATCCTCTTAAATCACATTACAAACATAAATTGGGTTCATTTTTCAGCAACGATAACTATTATTAATAAAAAAAATTTTACACATCTTTTGTATTGTAGAAAATCTAGAACAAATACTGAGCGATTAATCGTGTGTTATTTAAGAGTTGTTATTAGTCTACTAAAAGTTAACTTGATTTGTTGATATACAATAGATTTCAGTGAAAGCTGAGTCTGGTATGTGTTCATAAAAAAATGAGAACCTTGTGTCTTCGGTGTGGCGACACCAGACAGAGGTAGCGAGCCAGACAGACAGGACGGTGGGACGGAGAGAACGTGGGGGAGAAGGAAAGAAATCCAGAGGTGGCTTTTATAGCGGTTGAAGTCAGTGAAGGTGACAGATGAAGCTGGAGCGTCTACGCCCGTCCAGGTCTCTCAGCACTCTGGTTCATCAGAGCTGACAGGAGCTGGTAGACAACAAGCTCAGGACCTGTCTGTCCTCTAAAAGCTCACATGCTCACAACATGTCAGCACAATTTCACAGGTTTGCCAAACAAAAATGCTTATTGTCAGACTCTTCAGGCTCTTCCACCTATTTTTTTTTTTTTAATATTTAAACTCTTACCAACACAATGTTAAACTATTGTTAAGTGTTTCTGAATTGACAAAAATATTACAGCAACTTAATATGTTCTTCATGAGGCTGTTAAGAGCTAACAAACTCTTATTTTTAAGGTCAGAGATCAATAATTGATTAAAAAAACAATTAAACAAAAACAAGCTGGGTACTATTGTCAAGAGTCAGAAAGATAATGTGGAAAAGATTTAATTGTTTTTATTTCCCACTAGAGGCTTAAAAATGATTTTTTTTAATTGTTTCAATTTAAAGGGCAACGAATGTGATGATTTAAGTGTGTCTTAAATAGATGTTGGACTCTATTGTATCATCAGTGTCTGTTTGTACAAAACTCTCTTTCCATTGAAATATTGACATTAGAAATGATCTTAAGCCCCGCCCACTGAAAACACTTTGCTTTTTTGTAGGTGAAATCTTGTTTAAAATAACCACACCCACTGTGCTGTGATTGGTCAAACATTAAGGTCACCGTGCCTCATTAATCTCAGAACTCTCCACCTCCAATAGACTTGTTGTGTAAACAAAGCGGGGCATGATTACAGCTGGCTGGAGGAGGAGTGAAGCCATTATTACGTCATAATGCACTGCGCTCTTGTAACCTCTCGTTCGCTGAGATTTCAGATGGGGAAGTAATAAGTTCAAGACATGGTCATGATGAGAGACTTACTGCATCTTAGAGAGGAAGACTACAACATTTGAAACATGAGAGTGAGTCAAGAGAGTTGGAGTTTGACATTAGTTTCCCTTTAAGATATATTTATTTGGTTAACATCATAAATGTCTGTGCTTAAGATAAAGAAATGCTGTAACATACAAGTCTTTAATAGACATTTATTCAGATTGAGCCTCAGGTTTTGAGTGATTAAATGTATGTTTTAGTTCTGCTCAGAAAAAGGAAATCCAGACCGATGATGATGGCTCCTTTGGTATCCAATTGTAATTCTTGGTCACAGCATCCTTCAATGTATTGGTGAATCTGGACTGCAGTTTGGAGCCTCTTCCAGCAAAGAGGGGTAAAAAAAAAAACAACTCCTTAAGTGGCAGCAAAGTGCGGCAGAGATGTATTTCTGAAGCCAAAGTAGAAATATTTTGGCTCCAGCTAATCTTTTAAATTTAATTAAATGCAGCGAGGTTTTTTACTTCCTGCATTAATGCCTCACTTGTCTGCCATCCAAGAATGGCTTTGCTGATCTTGACTGCCTGACTGCCCGGTGCTCTTTAATGAGATTATCAGAAGAAGAGTGTCAGTAAGTAGGATCTAAAATGAAAGCCATTATGGAGCATTATCCATGAGATTCACTCACCCAGCCCCCAATCCATCTGCTGTATGACCACCCACACAGCCGCTATACCCAGATTACCGCCACGATTAGCTCCGCCAAGTACTTCTTAATTTAAACACCTCTGGAGAACATGTGGCACTTTGCTGCTTTGTCGAGCCGCAGCGCAAGAACACTCGCACAAACACGGGTGCAAGGTTTGTCCTTGACACAACCTCTTCGGCTGGGAAAGACTCCAGTCGTTTCTCCCTGTACGCACTTCTGGTTAAGTTTACTTTCTTACTCATTTCAGCTGGTTAACGTGCACAAAGGAAATAAAACTTATAAACACCATTTTAATTTGGCCAAATTTTAAATTATTTTTGCTATTAAATGATAAAAAAAAGGAGGAAGATTGACCTGTTATCTTGTCGCGAACGAGTTTGCAGGACTCAATCTCGCCGATGCTGCCGAACAGGCTGCGGAACTCCTCCTGGGTCATGTTCTGCGGTAGGTAGTTGACAATGAGGTTAGTTTTGCTGTCGTCGTTTGTCGGGCCCGTCTGCATGGGCGAGGGGCACCCGCGGCTGTTGGTGGTCGGCCCATTAGCTGTGTTGCCTCCTCCGCTGGGGCCATTTGTCACTGCAGCCTCCATGTTACTAATGATCTGGGAAAGGAAGAAGACGGAGAGGAAACATGTGAAGAAGAAGAAGAAGAAGAAGAAAATAGGCTCTGTAGCATTTCATGCATGCACTTTAAAAAGAGGCGTGACTTTTACTTATGTACTTTCGGTTTGAGAAGATATGAATTTAAAACCCTTTAAAAGTGAGGTCAGGGTTTTTAGAAACATCTTTACCAAAATAAAGATATTTAACTGCAATAATCTGGTTCTTGTTATTTCATAAATGTTCTGTTTGATATATTTCATCTACATTCTGGTTGGTTTATCATCTTTTCATCATATTTTAAAATTCATTTCTTTGAGAATTTATGGACACCAAGTATTATATCACTAACCTTTTACCAAAATGACGTAAAAAATAAGATTACTTAAATCATCTATTGACATTAATAGTCAATTGAGTATTAATTATTTTCATCACAAAAGCATGAAATTAGATTTCCTAATCTGTAGCCACAAATTGTAAAATGGTGCACTTTTGTCGCGAAAATATAATCTAAAATGTTAAAACTAGAGGTTCATTAAAAACTAGTTTATTTGAGCAGCACTACACACTTAAGACTTAGGACATATTTACAAGACAGTAGCAGCAAATAATGCATTTCACATTAACCTTTGCTTTAATTAGGAAAAACACTTAATTTAATCAATACATATAAGATTCTTGCTTTTTACTCTATTATCAGTAAAATAATTTTCAGTAAGGTGTAGGTGTAAAAGGCAACATTACCTCTAACATCCAAATACACAAACATAAAACAAAACATTGATTCCTCTAATAGCTTGTGCTCTTGAATATGTGAACATAACACAAGGTCAGTCCTTCACACACTTGTCTTTACAAACTGCTGCTGCTGTGTTAATAGTTAATAGAAGAAAGCTCATAAAAGCATCTTGACATTACCATAGAAAATAAATCTACGCATCTGGAAAACGAAGACACAAAGTTTTTCTCTTGTTCGTTTTGGATTAATTAACACATGTTGCAGCACCTTTTGTTAATTCCATCCCAGAGTAATGTTTGTGTGTTTGTCAGCCGAGCCTCTATTTTTAACCAGCTCCAGCAGACAACTGGCTGGTGGTTGTGGTGGTGGTGGTGGGGGGTGGTTTTCTGGTAGAAGAAGAACAACAGCCATGTCTTATTTGACTCTATTTATGGATTATGAGAAGGCCCGACCTGTGTTCTAATAATATCACTCAAAGTGGATTTTAACCGTTTAACAATTTGTCCAGAAATAGTTTTCAAAAACCCATTTTAGATGTTTACAATTCTGATGCTCTAATCTATTTTTAGAAATTGGACGAAGTGGTGAAGAGGATAGCCAACAATCATCTGCCTGAGGCGAGCATGCTTCTAAAGATACCGCCACACGACGTATATTACTCAACAAAAATAGTATTTTACGCTATTTTTTAAGGCAAGAATAAAGCTTAAATGCTGCCAAATTAAACATCGACATATCATAAAGTGAGCGTCGGTTTGGATTAATTGTAATATGTCTTGGACTTTACTATATTATTGTATTTTTCACATTTAATCCAAGTGTTTAGCATCAGCACAAACATAAATTGAGTCCTAAATCTGCCTCCGTCCTCTCATTTTATTCAGACAGACACAAGCAGACAGCTCTGTTTTCCTGCACATCTCCAGTTAGAATAATGAGTAAAAGTGTGCACATCTCTCCTTCACACACACACACACACACACACACACACACACACACACACACACACACACACACACACACACACACACACACACACACACACACACACACACACACACACACACACACACACACACACACACACACACACACACACACACACACACACACACACACAATAGTCTGTGCCCATAGCGGAAAAAAAACAAATAGACAAGGAGACGTCTAACAGCACAGAAGATGAGAGTTGCATGCAAATTGTTCTCTCTGACAAAACCTTCCCTGCTCATCACTCTAAACCAACAGAAAGAGGGGCAGAAAAAGACAGCAGCGAGAGAGAGAGAGGAGAGAGAGAGTGACAGAGCGAGGCTGTGCACAACTGTGTCCAAGCATGGCTGTGTTGCTTTGGAGGGTCTGTTTGTATTCCCCGCTGAGCTCCGTTCTACCAGGGACTTTCAACTCGGTGGGACATTTTTTCTGAGGAGTTTTTACACCAAAATGGTTCCCTCTAATTAGCAGAGACCCGCTGAGTCCCAGTGGCCAATTATACTCTTCTCCTCGTCCCTGCCCACCAGCAGTTGTGCTGCTCAGCAGTCCACTTCATGTCGGTGGCGAACACTCTGACTGTTGAGTCCGGCGCTGTTGAGAGAGCTCATTTCACATCCTGCTGACTGTGGACAACACCAGCCGGCTCACGTCCTCCATCTCAAGACGCTGAAGGCAACTAGAGCTACTTTTAACCAGCAGCACAGCAACTCTAACATCACTGACCTACCATCGTCCATAGTTGCATTTCTCACGCACGTTCTATTCATTATTAGTGTTATAATTGCAGCTTTCTAACAATAATAATCCCTCGCTTAAGATGTTGGTTTGTATTAGCTTGTTCGCTAAAGTTTATCCAAATGTTCAAGGATTATGTTGCAATGATTATTTCTTATCACCAACTCCAGGCCATTTAGACTACACTTAAATACTTCACTATTCGTTTGTAAAGGTTTTAATAGCATTTAAGTGCTCGGTTATCTTTGAATAGATGTTTCTTTCATCTAAAATCAATAAAGAGAAAAGAACAATTTAGTGTTATCAATCAAACAGTAGCAGCAAAATAATTAGTCCTATTAAATTTATTATCAATAATAATGTTTATTTGAATCCATTTCAGCCATTGGTGCATGAAACATAATTTTAAAGTAAAAGAATCTAAAGATTTGAGCCTAAAAATGACAAATACTAGTTAAAGTTCAAATACTACAGTTTAATATTTGTGTATTGCGAAAGAAGTAGATCATTTAACCATTACTACTCCAAATATATTTACAGGTAACCTGGGTTTATTTTAATCATATGTGTTTGGCTTTATTAAACAAATTTGCAATATAAATTCCATTTTAAATATAATTCAACTTCAGATTAGTTTTTTTTAATGAAATATTAGAAAAGAAAATGAACTTTGAACTGTTGGACTATTTGAAACATGTATAACAACTTTCACTTCTGGCCTTTTTTATTTTATTTTTTTTTAACCTTTAGCCAGTTGATATGTTAGATGTCTTGGTGTTTTTAAAGGACTTAAATACGTTCTACATTGAAACTGAAATTAACATTTCTTTATCAGTAATGGTTATAGTGAAAAAAAGCAAACATTGCTGATTAATTTGCCTTCTAACAGTATTACAATAGCCTCTGAACTCACTTTCAGACTTAAAAGAATGTTCTCTTTGTCTCCGTTAATTCATCGCTGCTTCTTTGTGCATTAAGACTTTAACTGTTGTGAGAAATAATAATTCTGTAAATGTTTTTAATCAAAGATTATTCAGATTAACCTATTTAATCGCCTATGCTAGTGCTGCTGAATCTGCTTTGTGCTTGTTTGTTTTTACATTAAATTAACTTTGATTTTACAGACTATTTTAAGATCACAATGATTTTATGACTATTTTAATATGAAGATGATTTTATGACTATTTTAAGTCTATTTTTCTTTAAACCTCTGCAGCAATAGAGTATTTAAAATGGACCTGCGAGGCCTAAAACAATGTTTAAGTAGCTATAAATGATAATCTACTTGGAGCCAGTGAGCAAATGTATAAGACCTGAAGAGAAAAATGCATTTTGGAAGAGTAACTTAACCAAGAATATTTAAGTCATGCTCATGTTTGTGTGTAGAAATGCTAGCTATGAGGCACAAAGGAACTGGTGAAACCTTTTCCCTCCTAAAACCATGTCTACTGTCTCTCCGCTCCATCAATATCTGCTCCACTTTCCATTGTCTCCGTCAGCAGCGTCACTGTCAGTGTGCATTCATGTAAACACAGCGCGAAAATCAGATCATATTACTTCATGGGTGTGTAAAATGGCAGGGCCATCCATTTGGCAGCAGTCGTCTCCTTACCATCTTTGGCTGCGTCAGCAATCCCTTCTCTGCCCAGCCCTGGAGCTGTGGGAGCTCCGCCTGACGCCACTGTGTCTCTGTCGACCCCTATGGAGCACAGGGAGGGAGGGAGGGAGGCAGAGCCCACAGTCAGCTTCATACACTTTACAAGGTTACAGTTGTAACGGGATTTGGGGAGCAGCAAAGGAGGTGGAGGGTGGAGGATGGAGGATGGAGGGGGGCAATGGATGGATGCAGTGTACCTTGACAGTCATTCTCGCAGTCAAACTAAAACTACCAGCTCTTTCTTTTTCAACATGCCCTGACCCAATTCCATCTTCACTTTTAAAAGCGATTTAAGCAGTTTTTACCCATCAAATAAAACAAATACATTAAGTTAAAACATTTTTTTTATTAATATGTAATGAATGTACAAATATAAATTGGACTAAACTACTGACTCCTTCAAGAAACATCTTAAGACATTTTTAATTGTTCAGGCTTTTCCTTGATTTTTTTTATCAGTGTTATCTTGCCCTTTTAAGTATATACTTTATTGAATATTGTTTTGATTGTTTAAACTCTTTGTGACCCTGGTCTAGAAAAGCGCTATACAAATAAAAATGACTTACTTACTTACTTACTAAACAGGCAGAAAATAACAAAGAAAAATCACCTAAAATCACCTTAAAAGACTGTAAGCACATCTTGAATTCAGAAGGCATTTAAAACAATTTGAAATGAGTCCAGGGAAAAAAAAAAGAAAAGACAATCCTATTTAGTGGTGATGAAAAATGCTTGTTTTGATAATAATCTGTGTTGGCATGATTCATGATGTGTAATGTCAAACAATTACTCAGTTCGTCTATTAATCTGGAAGCGTATTGGTTTTTACACATGATTAAGAGTATGTGGCTGGTTGAAAATTGGGAGCATCTGCTGGCGGTGGACTTGCTGCTGGAGGCAGGAGTGATGCTGCCTCCTCGTCTCCGCTGATCAAATCTGCTCTCGCCCTCAGAGCAGTGAGAGGAATATTTTAGCATTAATGCTAAATGTCTTCCATGAGAATCTCATTAAAATGTGGGTTGGAGCTAATTTTGTATTGCAGTGGCTGGAGAAATGTCATAAAATATAAGTTAATGTTATGTATTATTGAATCATTCAATAAAAAAAAGGTATAAAATCTGATCATTCAAAGCCTGGTTTCATGTATTCAGGTACGGCTGATAGATAATCTGCTCATGTCAGTCACCGCCGTGCTCTGGAGCCGGCAATGACCTCAGGTTTATGGGTTTATAATGAGGGGTTCCCTCTTGCTTTTCTGTTGGCAAACAAGCCCAACGGATGAAGACACAGACACGCCACAAATGAGCAGGGAGTCTGTTCACCGGCTTAAACGCCCAGAGCTATCTATGGATGCTACAAGCAGCCAATTTACCGGGAGGAGAGGAAGAGAGGCTGGATGACCTCTGCCTTCATTTACTCATCGGGAGAGACAAAGGGATGGAGTGAGGGATCAGATGGGAGGAGGGAGGAGAGGCGAAGGCTGAGTAATGGGGAAGACACTTCTAATACTTCAAAGAAAAGGAGGGAGACGGAGGTGGGGGAGGAGAACCTGAACATGTTCTGTTGTCAATGTGTCTCTAAGACGAAGGGAAGGGAATTCATAATGGAACTTTAAATGAGAACGTACTGTCAGAATGGAAGGAAAACAAGAGGTGTCTCTGCAGAACAGTTGAGAAATGTAGATTTGATATATCACGGGTTCAATCCCAGCCATTTTAATATGGAGACTGCTTGAATACTTCCTAAATTAGGACTGTGATGCCTTCAGATACTTCATCCTATACGTAACAATAAGGGCTGTATCTATGTCACAACCATCTTGATTTAAAATATTATTCGACATATAGAAAAATACTTATCTACTGTAACAATAAAACATTTTTAGTATACACATGAATTTAATAAAGACGTGATTGATATGTGATATAATACAATCTGTCATCAGGTTTTGAATAAGTTGCTTCTCCTGTTCTTGTAATTCAAAAACTAAATAATAGCATTTAAAAAATGTTTTACTGAGAAACGTGCTGTATACAAAACACTGAAATATGTTGTGGTTGAATTAGAGAATATAAAAACAAAATAATACAAAATGAATAAAAATAGATAAATGAAAAATAATAAAATAAAAATACAGGACAATACTTGAATATCAATGGCCATTCTAAAATACAACAACTGTGATTTTCTTTAAAATACTTAAAAAACTAAAATGTCATGAATAATTAGTTATTATTCTTTAATACATGCTTCAAATGGTTAAAATATTGCAATACATTTGTGAACATAAATAAAAATGTAATTTGAATTTGGACAAATTGGTAGCTAGATTTATACTTAACCGGAAAGTATACATATATCTCTTATATATTTGAAATAAAACCAACTTTAGCACATTTAAGTACATATTTTTCACGTGTTTATTTTACTTACTTATGATGATCTGTCATTCTTTGTTAAGCACAGCAGACTTTAAAGGTGGGGTATGAGATGTTTTCCTGAAGCATGTTAAACTATATTGCTTTAAATCTCCTACAATCCATGACTAGAAAAAAAACATCTACAGAATAATATAAACATGGGTTTCCTGTTGTAAAAACACCTTCCAATTACTTTATCTGATCCATCAAAATGATTGGATGGTGCCTTGTCAAACAAAACTATTTGTCCCTCCCCCTCCTCTGTCTCGCCTCTTCTATTCTCACTTTAATCAACTGTTCTTATCAGCCACAGATTACTTAATGCACAGTATTGTAGCTTAAACCTTATGGCAATATCACCCCACCTCTGAGGTTCAATAAACCTATATAAAATGCTTTTTGTATAAATATCAAGCCACCTTTCATCACAATATCAAATCATATATAATTTTTATTTCGCTTTTTCACTTTGGAAAATGTGTAAATATGTGAGAAATATCACAATTAAAGGTTTGTTTGAATAGTCAATTCTTTAAATTCCTTTTTTTAACGCCTTGCAAGCTAAAACAAACAGTAAAACATCCTTAAATATGCTTTAAACCTGGATCCTTATTTATTTAGTCTAAAAGTATTGACTCAGTTCACAGCAAAACCTCCACATAAGTCGTCTACGATATGCTACATAAAGATGGGAAGCTACCCTGAAAAGCAAATGTTAGACGGAGGTGAAACATCCAGATCATTCCGTAAGCTGTCTGTTTGCATACTGAAACCTTTTAGATGAGGACGGATCTCTGCGGCAAACACACCGCTTTCAAAATGTGTGATGATGAAAATGTAGGAAGCGGCGAGCGGATGCACGAGTCTTCATTTCCATAACTAACGTATAGAACACCTCAGCTTGATGTTGGCAAATATTACTTTTCTAACAAGTGATTCTAAATTTATGTATCAATCTTTTTCTAAACGCAGCCCACTGCTCAATATTCAGCGCTCAGACGTTCAATAACACAAACACGGCAGCAGCCAAAGCAGGCACATACACAAGCATACGGTTTCATCCGTCTTCATATTCCGGCTGTCCTTGCATTTATCACATGAACACCCATGGATCTCCAGATAAAAATCTCAAATAACACTGGAATAAGGGTGCAATGCAATTACTTTCACCAGCCATTGAGATGAAAAACTGCTCATGGATACATTTTCAATTATTCAGGGAATACATTTCAGTCAGTGCTCAGATGCTGGGAAAACTTATTATATAATCAATACACTCTATAACGCCATTAATATTTCATGCCATAAAAGTGCTTCCTGTCTCCTCGGGCTCTTGGCTAGTGGTGTCTGGGAGTTACAGTCAAACACAAGGAGGATTATCCACCTTCAGCCAGGAAGTATACATTAGTTCATGCTTTCTAAATTGCAACCAATATTTATATATTTATTTGCTGCATTGTGATCGATAACGGCGCTCACTCGGTGCGAAGCGAGTCCAAATGAACAGTGAATACCACCGAAATGTTAGCCAAGGTCTTTATTGCCCTTTTCACCCTAGTCACCCTTTACATTTTCAAACCAGCCACAGTACACTTGTGTACTGTAGTGTGTAGCTGTTCTCCTCAAACAATCAATGAATGCTGATTTGGCAACGATGTATAGAGGCTGGAGAATGTGAGACAGAAAGCATCAGTCTTTCCACAGCCAGAAGCTACAAAATGGAGTCAATGTGCAAAGTCTGTCTTGCTAGATTTATTCATAATGTGTAACATTCAGTTTGCTAAAGAAAACCTGTAGATTCTTACGTGAGATAACACTACGGATCTACCGTAGAAGAAGGTGTGACATTTGATGGACCTTGCTTTCTTCCACAGCATGGTTTTGATGATCTTCAGAAGAGGTATTTTCCAGATATTTGCTTTTCTTAATGAGCCAAATCACACGTAACAACTTAACGTATTATCTTAAGATGATGCAGTGGACACTCCTGGCTCGACGACAGGTTCAGGCCGGTTATAAAATGTTTTGTTCTTAAAAAATAGGCGTGGCCGACTGTTCCCAAAGACATTCAGAAGTTATGAATAAAAAACATGAACATTCAATTGTAAATGTAACGCTTTTGTTGTTAATTTCATTTGTTGAGTACAAAACGCATCTGTTTTTGAATATAAATCAATTTTTTATCTGAAAAGAAATATCACAATAAATAATGGCAAATACTATTATTAATAAAGTGCTTAACACAGTTGTGTTTGCAGCATATTAGCCAGTTATGAATCATAATAAACAATGTATTAACATTTGTTCGGCATGGTTAAAATCCACACTAGAATAGGAACAAAGACTTCACTCTAAACAACACCATAATGACAGATTAATACAGTAAATATGGATTTAATGCATTACTAAGTTAGTTTGTGTTGTTCCCCATTAAAGAGTATAACCTAAATAATATTGCACATGATGTAGATCCGTATATCTTGCATTTCTGGATTTATCTAAGGTTCAATTTGTTGCACAAAAAATATCGGAAAACCGGCCAATTTCTTGCTGAATGCGTTTCTATGTTGGTTGAATTTCATCAGATGGTTGGCTAAATGCATGTTGTCTTCTGATGCAAATAATCATCAAAGAAATGTTAACCTTTACGGAACAAACTTCTTTTGGGAGTTATTTGGAAGGTTTCGTTTAACCATAACAGACAATCTGAGATCCAGCAAGTTGTGTTGCTACATTGTTCCCTCTTGTGATTTAACACAATAATACTTGTTACATATTTCCTGTGGAAATTGAGGGTAGTACGTTAAATGAATGATCTAACCAGTTTATCAGTACCAATTTTCCTAGAGCTCCTCCGCCTCTAGTCCTGTATCTTATTCCGTCTCATCTCGCACTGTCTTCGCCGCTGCCTGTGTTCCATGCAAGGCGGGATCAATCACACTAGATACGACTCCTCCACACGCTCACACAAACATTACGAGACATGTTACTCAGAGGCCTGCACAGAGTGCTTCTCTGCTCTACTATGGCCTGACATCCTCCAGACTCATCAATCTGCATATACTTTACCGAGTGGTTCCATCCTCCTCCGTCTCATTGTGTGAGTCACTGTGATAAATGTTCAAAACTGCTGGAGCCGTGGAGTCCAAACTAAATGCTGCTAATTTCACGAGCTGAGACCAGATTTCACCGCGATATTGCGGATGTTGAAGTCTTCCATAATCCATCGTATTGTTTGATGTATTGATGTTTGTTGTGTTTCTTATATAGTTGTTCAGTTTTATTGTGAGTTATTTAACAGGTTTTTGTGATCCATTAAAACTCGAGCAACTTTTGTGTGCTACTATGGAGGGGAAAAAAAATCAGTATTGGCCTATCGAGACTCTCAAAAATCCACAATGGGTATCAGCCACAAAATTGACGACCTTGCACCTTGAATAAAAACACAAAAGTACCTTTGTGATTTTTGCGATTATACACAGAGCAGTGCTGGAGGTCGAGATTGTATTCACTGACAAAAGAACAGTATGATTAATTACGAACTGTATATCAGGTGCAGATGTTGGCTTTCATTTTAAGGTTGAACAACTTTACAGTTTGCAAAGTCTGAAGGACCATGTTAACTTAAGCTGGATCAATCTTAACTGGGTACCAACTTGCACAAAGGGAAGCAAACCAGCAACCTTCTTGCTCTGAGGTGGTTGGCTTGTTTAATTTCTGATCAAATCTTCATTAATAGTAACAATATGAGTTTTTTTTCATAGTAATTTCACTGCATATTTATAACCCACCTTTTTTTTTAAATAAATGATACGGTAGATTTCTTTGCCTTTCTTTTCTCCACAATTAATCTATTTAAATCGTTGTCATTTCACGTTCGAAAGAAAAGTACTGATAGGCCATAACTATATATTTGAAACTACTGTTTGAATTATCATTTACAACAAAGGTGGGTAATTCAATGTATGAAGGGGCCACATTATGAACAGTGTCTGAAAATGGTCTTAAAAATTCTTAAATACTTAAGTTACAAGTGGAAAGTAGGAAAAAAATGATTGAATGTTACAAGAATAATACACAGTGTACTTTCATTTTGATTTTTTTATAGGTTATATTTGTTATTTTTAATTGGAGTCAAATGTGTTTGTGTTGAACTATTGATAACACATTAAAATGTGCACTATATTGCAATTAAAAAAAATAAATTTTAAGTGATCATAAATAAAAAAAAATTACAAGAGAAGGAAAAAGGGGAGTCTTAAAAACAATGAAGATCTTTATCAAGTTATATTTGAATCAGACTAGAAATCAAAAAGCCCTCGGGGGCAGCACTTTGCCTGGATCTGAAATAGACGTGACTGTGACATCTTGATCGGACTGGGAGGACGTCATTTTCCGAAGAAAAAAAGAAGATGTCATTGAATATATAGCCATCTGCCTTTTTGAAGGATATTTTTGTTCTTAATTGGAAAGTTACCATCGTAAGATTGATTTCCTCGGTTTCATTTCATACCATGAGTCACCGTGTGATTCATGCCAGTCCTCAGAGCAACCCTAGTTTTACAGCGATGAAGTTTGCGCCTCAATTTTTAACACACAAGTGAGGAAGAACCATCATCTAGACATCTTCAAATGACAGGAAAGCTCTATAGAGAATGACAACTAAGTGTATGTTGCAGTGTCTTATGAACCTTCCCTGTTTGTCACACCTTTGTCTGGATATTCTTGAGACACTTAAAAGTAAATAAAAACATCTCCTCACAAAAAGCACCTAATCCAGGATCTTTTATTAGGTTAGGTTAGGTACAATTTTATTGATCCTCAGGAAATTGTTTTTTTTCCAAATTATCCACAGCAAATATAGCAATTTTTCATAAAAAATAATCAAAATAAAAAAGAACAAGAACAAAGAGAAATAAAGAGAAAAAAAAGACTATTACTTTGGCAAATTAAGATTTCCCTCATGCCATTGTGTCCCTTTCTACATCTGTTGTGAAAAGAGATTTAGGGATTATGTTACAATGAAGTTGTTAGTTAGTCCTGGTGCCATCATTACAACATTTATTTCTGGTGTGACGTTGTTTTGAGCTACAGACCAACGTTAACCTGCTATCCACTCTGCTGTTTATTTCCCGAACAGCTTGTACTTTTACTCCCCCTTTTGTGGAGCTGGAGTTACTTTTAGCCGTTCTAAGACAGAAACAAATAGTTAGGTAGTCGAACTCGCTGCCTCAGCATAAATTGCAGGACGATTGCACAACAACTCCGAATAGCTGCTGGTTAAGTGAAGACGTGCACCTGGGAGGCATGCAGCCCATTTCAGTCTTCAGTTCTAGACGTGCACTTGGTGGGAAAAAATAGACATTGAATCCCATGTTTCAAGTGTTGAAGTCTTCCTCTCCAAGATGCAGTAAGTCTCTCATCATGACCATGTTTTCAACTTATTACTTTATAAAATTCTCCCCCATCTGAAATCTGGGCGAACGAGAGGTTACAAGAGCGGAGTCCATTATGACGTAACAATGGCTTCCCTCCTCCTCGAGCAGGCTGTAATCACGCCCGCTTTGTTTATACAACAAGTCCCTTGGAGGTGGAGACTTCTAGTATTGATGACACGCGATGACAATCCTCCGAGCTTGACCAATCACTGCAGAGTGGGTGTGGTTATGGTAAACAAGATTTATTCTCCAGATACAGTAAGTGTTTTCAGTGGGCGGGGCTTAAGATAATGTTCTAATGTCAATATTTCAATGAAAAGAGAGTTTTGTACAAACAGACACATACTGATGATACAATAGAGTCCAGCATCTATTTAAAACACACTTAAATTAATTGTCACCCTTTAAATAGCACCGCATTTATCACATATAGTTATTATATGACATTTTTTAAGAGATGCTTATTTGAACAGCTATTGTAGTAAACAGCCTGAGGGTCTATGATGAGACTCCCAGACATGCAGACACCAGGGGAGTAAAGACTTCTTCTAGCATTGCAGCCGCAGCCTTTATAGCATCCTGTTTGTCTCTTAGTTCATTTATCAATATAGACAAGAAATCATTCCTTAGTCCAGAGTGCAGTTGAGGGAGTGCCTGAGTGCATGTTAGCATGTGCTTGTGTGGGCCGAGATAATCTGGTTATTGATTCTGCTCAGAACCGGAGCTCATGTAATCAAATAGCCGCAAAGACAAGACAGACGTCCATCAGAAACCTAAATCAGCAAACCGTTGGAAAGAGATGGCTGAGAAAATGTTGACGGAAACGAGCAAAAAAAATTGTCTACAGACAAATCTAGTGAAAGCCTTGTGTCTTCAGTATGTTTAAGTCATAAAGTCGTTTTGACATTTAGATCCTAAGCTACATTAATCCACAGATCTACTGTACATCTAAGCTTATCATAAAACTTGCTTCCAAAAAATTCACCATCATTGACTATAGTCAACGTTTTAGATTGAGATGCAGAATTTATAGTCCACTTTTACACTGGGAAAATCTAATCCCAATTTAACGAGACGTGGTACGATCCAAAACGGCCGGATCTGCAGCAGCACATTAAAGTACAGCAGCAGAGCAGGAGAGATCAATCCCGGAGCTAAACCATCTCCTGTGGCATTTGTTCAAGTGTGGACACAAATTCTCGACTACAGCAGAGCATGGTATAGATTTTTTTTTTTTCCAGCCCATGACGATGATCAATATTTACCTCCACGACGCGGTTGTTTGGTGAGAGACTAGCAGTACACACTAGGAATCAGACCTCTCCTGTTACTCAAGCTAACCAGGCGCCATGCTAATTCAATTTCAGAGAAAGTCCATTACATTTCGGTCCATCATACTGTGGAGACCGGGGGATGATTTTGCAACAACATTATATATAACATCATATATATATATAAGAAGTAGCAGAAAATACGTTACAGTACTGAATCAAGTTATACCAAAATATGATTAAAATGAAATGAAATTAGGCCTCAAGCAGATGTATTGTCACAATATGTGATTGATTACATGTAATCTTTAAGTAAAAATAAATACAATAAACATTTTAAAACAAGCTACAACAAGTCAAGCTTCACAGTGAAGGAGTGGGCCTGGAATTATCCATCAGTTCCATCCAAGGAAGCCTTTTAGGTCAATATTAATGTCCTTTTGATATATCTTTGCTGAGTTACTTTTTAAAATATATTTTAAATTGCAACATATGTTAGTTCACCAATAGACAATGAGTGTTGTTCCTACATTTAGGGTTATGTGATTGTTGGCCAAATAACTCAAAAACGGATTAAACTATTTGTATCAATTATCAATATAAAGAACAGCTAATTACTATTGGTGGTTATAGGCATGTAGATTCATAAATCTTATAAAGGTTTCTTCCTCCCAAACAACTCTTCTTTACCTAACAATTGTTGTAGGAATAAATCCCAATTTCCACTTGCAGTCTCTTTGAGATACTATTTTAAATGCCATATAAGTTTACAAATGATGTGGAAATAATTAAAGGGTTTGAATTTTTGGTGTAAGAAATAATCATAGAGTGAGCTATCTAATTGATATTTAACAGATGAATTAAGGTTTCACAATATTTATAAAGGTTTTAAAATGTTCTTTCCTGGATTTTAGCGTCTAGATAAACCTGAAGATGTTGTTTTTTACAGTCATTTAGGAGGAAGACCGGACAGTCTAGTAGCAACACGTGTATAGACTTGACTTATATCTATCAGTTGATTTATTCTTTAGCGCATGTTTTACTTCACACAGAAATATAAAGAACACATCTTATCATCGTTTTGTGAGTAATCTCAAAAAAGGATGTTACATAAAGACTTTCTTTAACTATTCATTCCACGTTCAACGAAAAGCAAACAGCAGAGCATTAGAGACTCAAAATGCTACAAAGGAATCTAATAACCAAGACAGATGAGCCATTTCCTTCTCACTCTGGGATTAATATCCCATCAATAATTCACTCAACTACAGAAACATAAATGCTTAATATGTCAGAAGCAGCGAGGCCTGTCAAATCTCTGACCTTGAAAT
This sequence comes from Callionymus lyra, assembly GCF_982586985.1. NCBI lineage: Eukaryota > Metazoa > Chordata > Actinopteri > Syngnathiformes > Callionymidae > Callionymus > Callionymus lyra. Next base: position 16,382,664 of record NC_141819.1, read on the forward strand.
GTCCTTTAAAAAATGCAGAACCTGCACTGGGGCCAGTTTAGATGCCAAGGAATATAACACACAGTCAGACAAACTCTTGCACGTGAACACACACACACACACACACAAGCAAAACCTGCCTGTGGGCTTTTTTTTTTTTTTTTCTTTTTTTTCTAGAATGCAAAATGCCGATGATACAAGTCCGCTGCGTGTGCACTGTCTCACGAGAAACTGCCACTCAATTCCAAACATCTGTATGAATAGCAGAACACACAGCAACAGTCAAGAGGGAGACGGAGAGGAGTGAGGGAGAGGACAAGGGAAGGGATGGAAACTGAATGAAACACTAAAGAAGCAGGGAACGCCGACGTTCCTCCTGCGTCTTTTTTTCTCAACAAAAAGCGATGCTCACATGAATACCTCTTTCCTCCCACTATATTTTCCATCGGGAGATTTTTTTTCTAAAAAGGAGCGACGCACAACAAGGGCTCCGTCTTCTGTTTGCTAGTGGGCTGGGGCGCTAACACTCCCGAGCTGATTATATGTCTGTCTGTAGCAGTTTGAGCTGCTGCCAAAGGAATTACGTTTCATATTTGTGAATGCAGCTTCTCCTCAAAGCAGAATATCTCGCCATGCTGCTCAGATTTCTAGCTTTTTTTTTTTAAAAAAAAGGAGGAAGAAGAAAAAAAAAGAGGGAAACGTCTTAAATAAATGAAGAAAGTCGCAGTGGAAGCCTATTAAATTTACAACGCAACCGTTTTGTGAGTCTTCATGTGTGTTTAGGCAGTGCACAAAAGGAATATTTAAAAACCAAAGCGTGCTAATTGGAACAGAGATTGTTACAGCAGCTTTTTTATTCAAACAGGCTTCTGGCTCATTAAGCATTTCCATCCAGCTTTGAATTTAAGAAAAGTGGAAAAGACGCGTGCAGAAAAATGCAATATTGACACATAATGGTCCAAATTGAATATGACAGAATAATGCATGTAAGAAAATAGCTCGACAGGAAATTACACTATGTATGAAACGGCAAAAATAATTGTGTTGTCATTTGACGAAATAAACGGATCCATGGAAATATGTGGCAGAATTTAAGCTTGTTTTAGGTTAAAACTCTGAGTCATCGGCGGATCGGGTTTCTGAGATGGAAAATGTTAAGTTCAATAAATCACCAACATGGGAAATCCAATCTAGGCTGCCAAATGTAGTGGAACAAGTTGGGACTCTGTGTCTTGCTCAAGGACAACATGACTCATCATTCTCAGTGAAGGGAATTGATATTGTGACCTTGTGACTGCTGACAGACTGCAAAAAAAAACTACTGATCTATGGGGCTTTTGAGGTTTCCAATGTTCTCTTCACTACATTTGGAATAATTTAGGGAAATATTTAAACAAAATGAAATGAACATGTGTGTAATTTAACTGATGGATTATTGGCTAGATTGAGTTATGAAAAACAAGTTTATTTATTAATTATTCTTCTTACTTTTGATCATGGCATTATTGTTGGCCAAAGTGGAAATTAATTCTCTCTCGTTTTCCCATTATAGTTTATGTTGTATTCTTCAGCGTCAAATAGTCTTTATAATACATTATCTCTAAGACAATCATAGACAAAACCTAAAATGTAAAACTGTGAACCTTAAACTAGAGTTACAGGGGCTGTATCTGATCCAGATGCTATTCTATAAGTCAGTCAATAAAAATAATAATAATATACTCCCTCATAAGACAGGAACAGCTGTACTATAGTTGATGTTATGGTGGGAGACGTTTTACATCAAATCTGTATTCGGGTTTAAACATAATCACTTTCAGTAAAATTGAATCACCACTGCGATTGTGTTTTACACTCCTATCAAGCAGTTAACTTACACTAAAACTCAAATATAATTTATCGAGAGAAAGATGGTAATGTTAAGAAAATAAAGAAAGGATAAATAAGTTATTTAACGATGGTAGAAGGTGTATTATAGGATTATTGTAGAACATTTGCAGAAGAGGTGATAGAAAATATTGATATTGCGATACATCGCGATGTTCTTTCCCACAAAACTGTATCAATATTTTTTTCTTTCTCCATTTTCTGTTTTTCTGTTTTACCTTTAAATCATATGCTATGTGTTTTCATCTTTTGTTTAATCGTTTAGAGTTAAATAATGTGTTTGTAAAATAATACAATTTGCTGTTTGTTTATTTTTATGTTGCTAATAAACTTACGGCCCCTAGATGGCAGCACTCATTAAGTCCCCTGCAGCTAAAACATTGAAATCTCATGAGTTACAAGTGATGACTGGGGATGAGAGGATACAGTCGAATCCAGCAGCTTTTGAAGCTAAAGTTTGGATACTTTGTTTTTTTTAAACAAATGAAAGCAGTTATATCTTCATCAAGAGTCATGTGGTCTGTAGTTGCAAACCAAAGACAAGTACTTGCACAATAATACTATTGTAATTGCAATTATCTTGTAATATATTGTTTCCCCTTTATCGTGATATAATACAATCTTGAACCATAGATGTAACAAACAGAAATGTTTGACCAAGATTTATATTGGTTGCGATTTATCCGATACAAATAAATAAGAGTAAACCTCTTTTCTACCTTCAGACGTGCATCACCATCCATCATCATAGCTCAGGGCGAGCAGAAGACATTAAAAAATAACTGTTCTTGGGTCAGTGGCTGCTTTGTCTCAAAATAAGAAGATAGATAGATAGATACTTTATTCATCTCACAAGAATGATGAAATTAAAAAAAGCCGGTTGATTGACAGAACCAGTGTGAAGTATAGACATCTCTATTCTACTTGATAAGAAGCATGCGATGTAACTACTCAACTAAACGCCGAGAGACATTAAAATATCATCCCACTACATACATTATTCACTGAGGAGGATGAAGATCAAATTAGCTACACTATTTTAAAGTCTCTGGCTGCAACCTAATGAACATCCAAGACCCACGAGAACAACATGAAAGCTCGTAACACGCCTTAGATTTTCTCTCGTAGAATGTCTGTGAAGTCATGAGGGTCTTGAGTTGTCATGGAATAATTCACCCTTAGCATTATTTATGCTAGCTAAGCATAGATAGAGCTTTTAAACAGGTGTAGCATCAGTGACAAAAGCGTGAAGGCAATACATTTCTTTACAATGATATTTGCTTACATTAGAAAACCATCACTAATTAACAATAGAATGAGTTAATGTTCTTCTTGTATAATTGCAAATAGCTGAATATAGAACAGCAAAATGTCCTCTTTTCCGATCCCTTCACTTATTTTCTTTAGTGTTAAGAGTGTAACAGTGTATTATGCTTCATCAAATAAAAGATCAAGTCTTAAACAACATGTAAAAGGTACGTCTATGAGAACAAGCAGAGAATAGATTGTGAAGTTTTTTTCAAATGGGTCCAGTTCAAGTGATTGTTTTTCCAAGGGTTGCTGCTTCTCACATTTTTACTGCGAGTTGCAAAAATTGCAGTTTATTAATTTAAAAAATATATTTTTTTCTTCTGTTCAGAGCTGGGAACATGAGTTTAAGATGAAGTCAAGCATACTCAGAGACACACTTCAAATTTTAGAATATCCTATTTTATCAATAAAACGTCTCCTTCTACTATGGCCTACATTTGTACTTCACATCCTTTATTTGGGCAAGGAATAGGGTTTATATTCAATGTATGTTTTCTAGTATTTCTAAGTTCAAAGCAAGTGCTATGTTAACATCGATGTAACATCGAGGTTCCACTAGATGCGTTTACTCTGCTGTGTCAAATTGCGATCACTTCGGGATCAAAATAGTTTTCACTTTGAAAGGAAAAGGATGATATTTTCGTTACAGTGCTTCTCTTACTGTCCCACTGGTGCTGCGCCTGAGCTGAATTCATGCATTTGCATTTACACTGTGGAGGTTCTGGCCGCAGCTGAGGCGAATCACAAACCTATTCTGCGAAACCTATTCGTGAGCATACACTTTTAAATGATGGATTCATATCAGCTACACTACCATGACTGATACACACACATCTTGTGAAATTAAGTGAAATATAAGCCAAAATATGTGTTGTCACTTTTTGTCGAAGTACATTTTTAATTATTTTTTTCTTTATGTCGTTTCACCATTATAGGAAGTCGACCATTATTCTGTGAACCCTTCGTAAACCAATTCAAGATCAGAAAAAAACATAAGCTTGACACAGAAATTGAAATATAGAACATTTAGAATTATCAAGTCTATTGGACCCTGAAGACGACAAAAGAGACTGTATACTAAAAAAAACGAGAGATAATACATTTCCAGGGAATATACCATGATCCAGTGTGCAAAGAAGAATTTCATGTTGAGTTTTTTTTTCATGTTCCACAAATCACCTTGACCTTTGGTCTCGTGAGAACTTCACCCGCGATGTTCACGTTATACAGTATTGCCTTCGTATTGCATCTCACGCCGAATTATATTCATGACACCTCAACCTATTAGCATTGACGCGAATAACCTTGGAGCTCACGGCGTTCTGCCTGAGGGTAATAGAGTCACTACTTGTTTATGTGCGCACGAGTGTGTGTGTGTGTGTGTGTGAGCGATGATAGCCAAGGTACCCCACAGGCTCCCACCAGGTGGCTTCCTTCAGCATGTTCCTATTAAACACCAGCCTCCATTTTATCCATGTACGTACCCCCCTATTCAAAACCAGATTTGATGTTCAAATATGTCTTCATCTCTCAGTCTTGCTCTTGCTAGCTCCACCAGGATGGAATAAAGGGGGAGACTAGGCCAGAAAAACAAGCAAGGGGAGTCGCCTCCCTTTCAATTAGCATTTGGATAGCAGTCAGTGAAGAGAGAAAAAAACTCCCAAACATTTACACGCAGAATCCAAATTAAGTCTCTACTAGAACCATTTTGAAATCAGACAAAAAAAGATAGTCTTTGGAGATGGTGACGCAGTGACGGTCGAGATGACTGCTACTTGTATAATTCATCTCCTCCCGAGTATGACGGACGTGAACGTCTTCTAAAGTTAAAGTGAGTCACGGAAAGCTGAGCGAAGCAGAAGACTTGGAGATGGCTGTCAGTCTTCGCTGGCGAGCGGGCGTGAGTACGCACGGAAACACAAGACGTGGTCTTGAGAATGATCCACCGTGCACGGCACATGGTTAACAGACTTACACTGAGCGCACAGGCGGCGTGACGGATAACACGATTACTCATCCTATCATTCATGAATTGGAAATGTTTATTTTAGAAGCTCGAGCAGAAGTTGTAAATGCTTTTAAAAGAAAAAGAAAAAAAAAAAAGAGCTGCAGGTTGTTAAAACTGAAACAAGGTGTAATGCTCCTTCATCCTGTCCTTGCTCTTTTTCCCCCATGCATCCCTGCCACGACTCCCACCTTCCTCCATCAGCATGACTCTCACATTCACCCGGCGAACACCGGGAAAATCCAGCATCGTTCCCCTTTTTATTCCAAACTTTGCTACTACGATCACCGAGCGGACGTAGTAAAATGAAGTGGTGATAAAAATCTATTAAAAAAAAAACTAGATTCTCCCCGGAATCAACAACACAGACGTCAATCACAACAATAGTCATATCAAACTGTCCGATTTCCTTTCCTTACCATCTTAAACCCATTCCACTCCATCTGGGAGACGCCGGTCGTTGTCTCTCTCTCGCTCCTCATACAAAAGCAAAAGCGACGCCTTTTAGCAGAGAAAAAAAAATCAACTCTTTCGGTGTCTAAGTGTCGCTGGGCTCAGACTGCCTTCCCTCGTCTCGCTTCCTGTTCGAACGCTAGTGGCGAGTGGAGAGCCGCGTGCTGGAGGTGGATGAAGCAGACATCGCCTTCTTTCCACAGATGCTGAGAGCAGAATGATGAGCCTGGATGAGAGTGCTGGGCTGCAGCAAGTTCCCTCCCCTCCCTCCATCCCTCCCTCCATCCATCCCTCCCTCCCTCCATCCCTCCCGTAGCCACCCGCCCCTTCCACTCTGCTCAACTGGAGATCACAAGCCGTCTCAACCCCCTCCCCGCCGCCGCCGTCGCCGCCGCCGCCGCCTTCCCGCTTGAGCCTGCGATTGGCTTCTCGGTTTGCCTGTCAGCCCCCCGGTCTCGCCTCCCCCTTACCGAGTGTTAACACCTTCGCTTTCGTGCTGGCTCAGAGCCCTCGTCGGCGCACGCCGGCCTCAGCCTGGGAGTTTGGCAGGAAAAAAAAAAAAAAAATAGGCTTTTTTTGAATCCCAGCAAAGCAATCAATCGTTGCTGAGGTCTGTGCTTGAGTGAGCCGGACTGAGACGCGTGGAGCTCTTGGAGAGTGATTGCAGCCTCAGGCACTATGGTAATAGGATGCCTGCGCAGCACTGTGTATATAAATTAGCTATTATGGCTGAATGTTTAAATCCCTTACACATTTACTAGACCATGTTGACAACTTATCAAGACCCTTCTTTCCTTTGCTGCCACTTAAACTACCCCAAAGAAAAACACTTACACTATCGAAAGGTTGTAGATTTTTTTAAATAGGACGTATTGATTCACTTTGATTTTCTGTGAAGCAAACATTAATAGGCATGGCGTCATATATTTATCAAAGCAACAAGTTTTTACAATTTGATGAGTTCAATATATAGATTTTTTTAGGAAATATACTGAACTTGTAATGTTTTTATTTATAATTTCAATATTGCTAATACATTTAATTCTTTATTGAGATGAAAACAGGTTGAAACTTACTTAAGTGAAATCATGAAACTTTGTTACAAACTTTGCCAAATTATTACTTAAAGTCTAGGTGTCACATCCAGATACTTACAAATGTCTACATAACTTTTTTTTTTAATGATTTATTTAGAAAACATACGTCTAAATGTCATTTCTTGAGACGGCAAGGGACCTTATGTCAGATCTTTTTATGTTGTAACTTTCTTCATTTGCTTTAAAAACATTTATTTTGCAATGATAATTCAACAGAGTACAAGTTAAAACTTAAAACTTTCAGTTTTAAAAAACTAAAGAAATATCTGAAAATCCCATCAACATGTAGGAATTTATTTCGTTTTCAGTATTCAGTATGAAATTCTCAATTTACAGATCATACCCAATAACTTTGTGGTTCATCCCTAATAAGAAATAAGTGTATACATGTATCAAACTATTATGCTAGTCTATGCTTCTGCAAATTGCATTACTCTCTTAACAACGCAACCTTAACCTTTCTCTACTTTTAAATACCAACAGTGAAAATAATAAAACGTATTCTTTCATATTCATATTCTAAAACAAGGTAAAGTACCAGGGGAAGCAACTGTGAGACTCTGTAGTAAACAAACAAGAAAATGCTAGTTTTAATGCATCAATTGACCAACAAATGCCTTCATAAAGAAGCCTTGAGTTCAAATTAATCCTTTTATCCAAACACAACCTTTCAATGAATCAAATACGTTCACCATTCAATTGCTGTTATATTATTAGACACCATCACATATTCAAAAAGCATAATATTGACGATTTTATGGTACATTTTAACTGTCATGAAAACATGATTCAATTTAACCAAAGACACAGACAACTCAACAATCAAAGTCTTGCAGGAGCCAAGGTCTCAAGCAGCTAAATTCCTTCTCTATTTTAGACATTGTCCATCTAAGATAGATGTTAGAGTTGGGAGTCTATTTCATATCTATGAACAACGACACCTGGATAAAACGGAAACAATAACATGAGTATATGTTTGAGGTGGATTTATTTGTTTAGATTACGAATATATTTGCAAACCATGCGTGTCTAACGTGTAAGTAAATGTCTCAAAATAGCTTTTCATGGAGTGGAAATGTGAAATACGAATTAATATATCATTAAAACCATATAAGTAAAGAAGGGAGAATTGTAAAAAAGGATTTAGGTAAAGTGCTCGTAGGAGCGAGGCGCACGCGCACACACACACCAAGCCAATGTATTTCACATTATCAAGCGTTTAAAGCCGCACCACGAGAGAGTTTCTAGTGTAGACAACAGAGACGAGACTTCAACTACTTGTTATCTACTCACCACGACCATTCTTGTTCTCGGTGTCTGGGAGGCTCGCAGGAAAGAAGCCGGATAACGAGTGCAGGCGTGAAGATCAAAGCAGCGACACGGCGGGAAACTCACAAAAGCGGATTATTTATTTATTTTTTATATCCAGTCAGAGAAACGACTTAAAAACGACAGTCAAACCTGAATCTTAAAAAAATTAACTACAAATGTAACGATAAAAAAAAAAATCTTTCCGTGGAAAAAAAGAGAAGAGTTTATTAAAGCGACGCCTGCTCTGGTTGGCTGCTGAGGATGGAGGGGGCGGGGCTCCAGAGGAGGAAACTGCTAGTGGTCCTCGTGTCTGAGAGAAGGATGCGGAGACAGAAGATGGACTCTCTTTTTTTTTTCTAGCTGCCACAACAAAAGCAGAAGAAAAGGATGAATGTGGAGAAGTAGATCGCACTCCTGCTGCTGGTTTAAGTTAAAATACTCATTTGCACACCAGGACGCAGACGATTTCGACCTTTTTTCTCCTTTAATATTAAACTAGACGCAGTTTTTTTTTCAATTCTAGAATAAAATAGCTTGCGGTCTGGGTGAAACCGACTCTGTCCTTCCGGTCAATATCACAAGCAGACAAGAAGAGGGAGCCCTTGCTTTCCTCGCAGGCACTTACAGGACAGCAGTCCCTTGATACACGTGAGATACTCCTTGTAAAATACTTCTTTGAATCCCCCAGAACACTGACCGTACATATCGTGATGAATAAAAGATGAATCAGGGCTACATGACTACTTGTTGTATTAGCAGTAAGACATAATGTTTTAAGATTTCTGTATTTTTTAAAGAAAGACTTCTGGTGAACAATCTCTTTGTTTTCTCCACTATGTTTGCTAGTGATGATAATATCTATTTTTTCTTCACTTAACCAGAATCAGAAACTTTTATTGCCATATTATAGATTTTTCTTTCTTTATTTGTTGGTGATGAACATAGCACCAATGCATATCTTTATACCTTTGAAAAAAAGCTACACTAAAATATGCATGCATTAAAAATGTATTCAATTAAAGTGAAATACATTTTGGTAGCAGGAAATCTGATGTAGTCAAAGTTTGAATAAGTCTTGTAATGTTTAATAATAACACCAGAATGTGATAAGATAAATTAATATTATATCATTTAGAACACACAAAAATGTATTTAGAACTAATCTGTATATATTCTTAAAAACAATATAAAGGATGATATTTTTAAAGAACATTTGAGATCCAAAATCATTCACCGATTTATACAGTTCTGTGTTGGAACGTTCTCTCTCTGGTGTTAATTAAAGTGATGTAAAAAATACATTTATAATATTGACAAATATCACATGACTTAAGTTATTGTTAAACCCTTTGGATACATGATAAACATGTCAAGACAGCAAATGTACGTATTTGAAATATATATTGAAATGTATTTTTCTACCCCTAATGAAAAATAAGTGCGGAACAATTTGTTTTCACATCAATCTCTCTTAAAATGCCTTTTAAAAAATAAATGTGATTCACAGCTAAATAATCTCACCCGGCATGTCATTTCATTAAATTGCTTCGCAGGACGATGGTTGAAAATGACTGCAACAACTGAGTAAATTAGCTCCAAACACAATCTGCTCATCTCCCCCTCGTCTTGTGCGCTAGTGTGAGTGTGTGTTTGTGCGCTCAGGAAATAAAGAAATGAAGGGAACCATGCTGCTGCCATGTCCTAGTTAAGCCTGCACACTGCGCGTTTGAAAACTGTGTACGGACAGATGGAGGGAGTGTTCGAGACATTCTATCAAGGGCATTCATGCTGATACTTTATAGCCTGGATGTCGTAGATATTGCACTGCAGCTTAATTATCGACAGCACTATTGTCTTTTTTTTTTCTCTCTCTTTCTGGCTCTTTGCTGTATCGAGGAAAAACACAATGTCAGGCCCGTGCAAAGTCAGTAGCAGGTGGACGTCAACATGGGGATCAGGTTCATATTCTCTTAAAGTGAAACATCCCCAAAATGTTTTTGGTACGTTTGTAGCTGTGTGTATTTGAACATCATATTTGAATATATAGTTATACATAGACCCTTATCTATTAATATTTATTTCAACGAAGGTTAAATTAAGTGACATTACTGTTGGTAAAGTCCTTGATTCATTTGGCTTGTATTGTGCTTAAGGTTAACAAATGTGTTGATTGTCAAGTGTGTCTTAAATAGATGTTGGACTCTATTGTATTATCAGTGTCTGTTATAGTAACTATATGTGATACATGCGATGCTATTTAAAGGGTAAATATTAATTTAAGTGTGTAATAAAAAGATGTTGGACTCTATTGTATCAATCGTTTGTTTGTATAAAACTCTCTTTTCATTTGAATATTTACATTAGAAAATGTGCTTAAGCCCCGCCCACTGAAAACACTTTGTTTTTCTATAGGTGAAATCTTGTTTAAAATAACCACACTCACTCTGCTGTGATTGCTCAAACATCAAGGTTTGTCACCGCACATCATCAATCCAGGAAGTCTCCACCTCCATGGGACTCGCTGTATAAACAAAGCGGGGCGTGATTAAAGCTGTCTGGATGAGGAGTGAAGCCATTATTTTGTCATAATGGACTCTGCTCTCGTAACCTCTCATTCGCTGAGATTTCAGACGTAAAGTAATAAGTTCAAAACATGGTCATGATGAGGAACTTATTGCATCTTAGAGAGGAAGACTTCAATATTTGAAACATGTAAGTGAGTCTAGAGAGTTGGGTTTTTACGTTAGTTGTCCTTTAATGAATCTCAAGATTAACTCGTGAATACTTGCATTAACCAGGATGAATATAGAACTGATGAAAAAGTTGAACTTGTTCAAAAATATGATTGTATTATTCCACTTCTCAGTGAGTCTGTGTTAAGAGTTGTATTTTGTGCTGCTGGTGTGAGACAATGTAATACTATATGGTAATAGCGTTTCCATCGTCCTCGGAAATACTTGAATAAAAGAAAGTCTAAATCAGTGGCGTCGAGCTCAATTAGTCACAGGGTCAAAACGGTTGTGTAGTTGTTGACATCCATAATCTCTGTTTCTCATTTTCGCTTAATCGCTGGCGGTAATGATTTGGGCCCCAAGGCCATGAGTTTGACACATGTTGTCGAAATAGGTTAGAAAAATAAAAATATCGCTTAAAGTGCTTTTATGCAAAGATTATTCTGATATTCAAGAATATCATAAAAGCAAAAAAGGCTCTGAAAGACGAGTGTTTCTCTCGGGATGAAGACAAAGACAACTGAGCAGGGGTTGCTACATTAGCATGAACATACATACTATCACTTTAAGCTCCACTAAGTCATCACATGACCAATTCACTTCTGAAAGCATCAGTCTTTAGAAAAACATGATTTCAAAGTCCATCTTCCTGCAAAGTATTTTCGGATTTCTCAAGAGTTACGAGGCTTCTGCCCACGACATCCTTCACGTCTATAATAAATCATGAAACCGAACAAATAGTGTTTTGTTCCCTAATTTATAGTCAATACTGCATCATCGCTCCGATTGGATTTGACCCTACACGACCGAGAACATCGCCACAAAAAGCTGAATTTTAAAATCAAAGTTGAACCTTTATGAATGTGGACCGAGCGAGGACACAGGAGTGATGGGTGAAATCACACATTTTCCAAACCAAATCACACAGAAAGGATTCGCTCGGAGCTGGATTCAGATCAGGGACCTTGCTGTGAGGCTGGAGAACTAACCGCGATGCCACTGTGCTCTCCCAGCGATGCTAAAATTCTTTCCCCCCCACCCCCCCTCAGACCCCATGAAAACACACACACTTACACACTCACATTACAGACACAGAGACAGACAGTGTTTTCTCACTCTGACATGGCTGCGATTTTAAAGTGCCGGACCAGAGAAAGTACTTGAGCCCCATGCTCCTAGCATACTAATTCACGAAGAGAGAATTGGCTAATTGTGGTTAACGCTCGCCTCGGCCTTTTTTCCCACCCCGGCTGTGCCGGGGCGGCCCTTTTAATTGGTGGCTACGCTACACACTATTTGAATCGAGCGTGATTACGGCGATAATTGAAGATCCGGCAGATGTTTCAACATCTTCTATTTCAAGAGGTGGAGGTGTTATCTTTATTATTATTATCGGGGGGGGAACTTGTTGTCGCCGATATGGTGTCGGCTTTCCCGCTAACTCACGGAGGAATAAACAAGGCTCAGATGTAGGCAGAGGGGTTTTTAAATGAGGGTCGGGAAGTGCGTCGGCGCCGTTTAAAAGCGGCGGAATCAAATTTGGAATATCACAGCAGTCAATGCAGTAAAAGAGCCCAATATGTTTAATAACCCGGAACACTCTCCTCAGTATGCGGCAGCTTACTCAGCCCTTTTTTTTTATGATTTGTCCTTGAAGGATAGATTTAGTAGCAGAAGGGAAGTGGAGACTGTAGTAGGAGCTCGCTGTGCTACTCAGACTGATGATGGCCACTGTCTTGGCAGGTGTCCACCCTCTGCCGGTAACAATCAACAAATGAGAGTAACGGCCTTCAACTGGCCTGTCTCCTTTGCCAACTTCAATCTCGCCATCGGTGGATCCCGGACATCAGGCGGACATTAGCATCACGCAGCTGTAGCCGAGCAACAATAGCTAGTTTTTGGGAGCTGCGTTAGTTGTTTAGTGTTAAAACCAGCAGCTTTATTTTTCATCGTCGGCGCACGATTCTTTTTTTTCGGTAATTTTATGGTCTGAGGATTTTTCGCCGCACCTGCGACGCTGTCTTACGTTAGATCAAATCGTCTCTTTTATTTCCTCGCGGGAGGGGAAAAAAAAGCCACGGTGTTCTGACATTTTAGTAATAGCCTGCGCAGCTAAAAGTAGCTCTTATGATTACTGATGCTCTGGAGGAGCAGATTGGACACAATGGCACCAGTGAGCAAATGATGTTAAATGACTTTTGCTCAAAGAGAGTCATTCACGAAAAAAAAGTCTTTGAGCCGGAATAGGAAGCGGATGATGAAACGGAAAAAAGAGGAGGATTGAAGATTTTAAGGAGATGCATGCAAATGTTGCAACAATTGTTTTAACAGATCAATTTTTTTTATTAAGGAAAACCTCTTTTTTTTAAATTTATTCATGAACTATTATCAAATGGCTATTCTGATGTATTTGAATGTTTTCTTTTCACTGGACAAACATATGAAGTAGCTTATATTATTTAACATGTAATATGTTGCATATAATACTTATTTTTATTACAGAGGTTCTGGCATGAATAAACCCTATAAAATGTATAAATATTTGAGTTTTTTTTGTTTCAAACATTAGATATGTTAATGTTAATGGACTAGATTTATCCAATATATATATATATATATATATATATATATATACATATATTATTTTTAATTGTTCAAATCACATTACAATAAATTATCCCTAATACTCTCTTTTATTATAGAATTTATCGTGAGGATTTTCTTGGGCTTCAATGTTATGTCACTGGGGTACATATAAAAACACAAATTACACTTTTTGCACGTATCATTTAATTACCTGAATGGTGTTTTCCTCTCTCTAAAACACTTGTATTTACTTGAAGGACGTCTGCAAATACTACAGTTCCTGCAGTTAAGTCATTTGTAAAACCTCTTCATCCGTCCCCGGACTATCCTCCCAGCACTCCTCTATTGATAATGTCCTCTTTTGCTGCACTGCTGCAGCTGCCTGATAACCACTGATGCTATCGTGGTTTAAGAATTGTTTTTTTTCCTGTCACTTTTTGTGGTGAAACTACTGAGTTTAAAGGTTTTAAATGTCAGATGTTGAAAATTAAATGAGGCAGATAAGATGAGATTTCATTACCTCTGCTGAGACGCCCGAGTTTATCCGTCTATAGGGTCGTGTCATGGCCTCGACTTCGACCGCTCAGGCAGGAAATTAGTTAAAAAAGTAAAGGACGTCCAGCTTTAAATTGCTTTAAATTCATAGCATTTCTTTATAACTGTCGCTTTTTCACCAACGTGATGACGAACTCTAATCACTTCTTCTAAACATTTCGTAAATTTAATCCAGGAATCTTTAAAATGCCAATCATCAGTTTGACAGCTGACTAATCCAATTAAACCTTTTTCGCGCACCGTCCAATCAGCGTGACATTGCTTTTGTGACCGTGTAGTGTCATTCAAGTTATGAATGTGGAGAAAGAAAAACGTACAATAATACTTTATTAATTTTCAGTTATACAAGAATAACCTGATTGAGTAAACCAATGCAACGTGGTCACTCTCCCAACACATCAAGTCACTATACGTGAGTCGCCACAATGAAGTGGCTGCTGATGTTGTTGTGGGTCAGTCCATTTCTACTAGGTTGTGCGAGAAGGCAACCTGATTTCCTCGCGATCGCTTTTGATCTTGATTTCCAACAATATGAATTATACATTAAATAGTAAAAAGGATTTCAATATATAGCAAATAAATGTAAAACAACAACAAAATCCAATGAAAATCCAATTATACGTGGAAAATAGGTATATAGAGAAGATCTCAGCGATCTGTAGTTATGGTTTAAGTGTTTTGTTTTTGTTTTGACTTACCAATATAAAGATTAATGACGGATTAAAACGCTATACCTACAGTATCCCCTGAAGAAAATACCTTTTTGTAATGAAGCTTCACTTACAAAATACACAGCAGATACAAAACATATCTAAACTATATTCTAAAGAAATGCATCCAAAAGGCCTCCAAAACCTTAAAACTAATTCCATTTATACTTTCTACTTTTTCCAAAAAAAGGTGCATTCCTGTTGTGGATCTAACAAATGTTGGTGACATTTCCAAAACATTACTAACCAATCCTCACACATCCTCTTTGCTGCATGTCTGGAGACATGAAACATATTCAGCTTAACCCCTGCCAGAGTGATTCCCATGTCGAGAAACCCTTCAGATCCGAAATGAATTCTCCACACTGATCCTGGAACAAGGCCGTGCTGCATTTGTCACAGGCGCTTCCTTGAACTCAAAGCTGTTTGCTCTGGCTGCAGCTTTGCCGACTGCAGAGTTGTGACAGCCGCCGTTTCAAAGCTCAGCCTGAACGCTTTGTCACTATCTATGGAATACCGAGTGAGCGCTTAATCAGTGGCTGAAGGAACTCTGTAGGCTTGGAATCTCCATAGGAATAAGAACATATAAAGAACATTTAGCCACCGAACTCATTTGTGACCCAGCTGTTTAGTAAAGAAACAATCTTTAAGATACACACAGGTGAACATGACAGATACTCGGATCCATAAACTAGAGGAAACTGTACGTTTTTTACTGGAAAACAAATCGAGATAATGGTGTTTTTATGTATTTTTTAAAGCGATTTTAACCAGAAACATTAGGGTATATTTTGTGTTGCTCCTCTGTCTCTGTGTGAATTAAATCCAAATTATTAAATATTATTTTTTGGATATATTGGTCATAGGACAAGCAAACTTATGATCACGTTGTTGTTGGTGTTCTAATGTAAGGTAAGGTAAAACTTTATCTTACCTTAAATAATAATTTGGATTTAATTCACACAGAGACAGAGGAGCAACACAAAATAGACTTTTTAATATTTTGGTTGATTTGTCACTCACTTGTAAGACTTTCAGCTGAAAACTGCACTAAAATGAATAAACGTTCATGTATCAAGATATTTGAGATATTCGCTGGAGGGTAGTTATTGAAACCATTGTTTATCCAGTGTCATTTGCGGAGGTATGTCCGCACATAGAACAAAGTTCTAGACTTTTGTTTCATGTTCATAAAAGACTTTCAAAGATTAAATATATGACTGACTTTATCCAAAAATACCTAACTCTATTATGTTTTCTTTAGGAAAAAAGATTCAGAAGTGATTTCAAACAATCCTATTTTCTATAATAATGTGTTTTATATTTAATATATTTGAATATTAGACAACACAAATGACGTTGAGTTGAGGCCGACATCAATGAGGAGCTCCTTGGGTGAGTCCAGAAAGGCTTAGGTATGCATTGGCAGTTGAGTCCAGCATGTGCATTGGCACCGAGAGTGAATTCTCAACAGGACTTGGGTGGATTAGTGTCCATTTGGACGAGAGCGCCGGCTGCAGCTTAGGTTGACATTCAACTTCATCTGTCCAGTAGCTCAGACTCATTATATTGTTGACTCTGACTGTAATAAGCAAACATGTATATGACGCCCGTGCACAGTAACTCTGAGCCGAAAACTAGAATCTGTCATATTAAACAAGATCATGGAGGTGCATCCTGAGGCAAGGCAGCGGTGGATTTTCAGGACTGTGAAGACGGGCGGATCATTTTTTGTTTGATCTTTGTCGCTGAATTTCCGCGCTCACAGTGTGACTGGAGAGATCCATCTGGAAATGGAGTTTTATCTCCCCCACCCATCACGACATACCCCTGAGCTTAAATGTTATTATTGGGAAAATTAATTTAAATATGTATATTTCTTTCTTTCTTTCAGTCATTTCTTGTTAAAAATTATGATAATCATTATTAATCATTATCTACTTTGTTCAATTATGATATATGAAGGAAATAAGTGAATTTCTTCGATTATTTAATATAGAACTACACTTTGTAAGTACAATTCAAAGGTCACTTTTTTCAATATACACATACAAGTTTGCTGCAATGCCCTGATATACTTTTGGTAATGTTTAGTTAAATAGTAAAAAATAGAGATTTTTTCATCTGCACGGAAAGGTTAGTTATATTCATCATGTCACAGCACAAACTCGAACAATCTCTCACCATCAGACCTGCATAAATGGCATCTCTGTGGCTCTTGATAAGCTATAACCTTTTAAAAATTAGAGCCATGCAGAGTCCTCACACAGGCCAGGCCTGCGGCGCTATGGACCAAATCACGCCCAGGCTGCACAAATCCAACTCTGGAAATGTCACTTCATGCTTAGCCGCTCTTTTCTCATGCTTGAGAAAAAGCAAGTGGGCAGTACATAACAGGAAAAAACTCCAAAGGCTCTGAGTTAAATGCCTCCATGCTTGGAGGTGAGTTTCAATAGTGTTATGCGACTCGCCTGAAACACACAGCTGATGGAAGAACACAGTATGTACTTATAGTTGCTGCCAGCAATATAGAACGTTTTCTCCAGTTTGATGCTCACTTGTTAAGACGTTTTGAAGCAACCGTGTCGTGGTGCAACAAAAACCCCCTGAATTATACAACATGGATCGAAGAATATTAGATTATCAGTATCTGTCAATCTTGAAGCTGACTTGCATCACACTTGTTTGTCTCATGCCCCAAAGAAAAAAAAGCAGAGATGAACACAGGTCTACTTGTTAAAAATGCTGCATCATAGATTCAATTCACTTATTGAATTTACTTATATCAGGTATTTGTTACAAAAATAAAGAAGATTTATTTGACTAAATCATTTAACTAGTGCTTCAGAGCTGCAGATAAAAGGTCTTGTTGGACTCACAGTAACACCACAAATAAGGTGATTCTTAATTTAAATGAAGGCTATTGTGAGCCTTAAAATGTGTCTGTAGTTTCTGGTTAAAAAAAATCTTAAAAAAAGCATTATTATTTACACTTTCTATCACATGCGACAAGACAAGCGAGTGCTGTGATTTCCTTCCGGTTCAATGTTCAATGACTGTTAGCGACTGAAAGGCCCATTGAGTTTTGCTACAGGCTTGGCCTCTAGTACAAGGAATTACGATCTTGTCTTGAGAGACTATAACTATTGCATAGGTGAGAGTCACTTTAAACGATAATAGCTAAAAGAGGACAAAGCCTTTTTCTCGGATTTAGTGTTTCATCTGTGGTATTTCATGTTCAGGAATCACTCTTGAGGGTTTCAAGACAACCTACAAGAAGCTTTACAAGTCGTCCTCCATCGTCAAGTTGGGGTTCTTAACAGCCAGAAATCAAAAGAGCTCGAGAAGAGTCAGATCTTTTTCACCTTCTCCAGATCTTTTTTTTTAACTTCTCTTTAAATTTTCGTCATCCATGTCCCTTCAGGGGCCTTGTAGAAAACAGATCATTCTAAAGTTAAATTTACAACAACGTTAAACCAGGCGTGTCCCAAGTCTGGACCACATTAAAGAGCATCCAAGTTGTTTGTGGCTCACCATAATAGTAAATAAATAAAAAAAATCCAAACATTCAAATGTGAAATAAAGGCTTTATAATTGTCACATCAATTATTTTGAAAAAGTCCTATTAAAAAAAGGCCACAATATTGTGTAAATCGGTGATGACACTAAATGCTTCATAGACAAACTTTTTTTTTTCAAATCCACTTAAAGATATCTGTCCTTGATCTTTTCAACGAATGAATAAGATCAGTGTTGTTACCGTGTGGTTAGACGTTATTCAAATGAATATATCACACATAAAATAATTTATTATAAAGTCAGAGATACAGATGTTTTACTTTCTTAGCATTTGAGCGTAAATGGGCCAATATTTCAACAAATAAATCAGTTTCATTTTATTAATATAGTTCATATTATTCATATATAACACAAAAGTATTTTTCTGGTTTGTTCCATCAATTGTCATCTACTGCTTGGTAAAGCTAGTGTTATGCTTACTGGAGCCAATACACGGCAAGGAGTAAGTGGAGGGTATCCCGGGGCAAGAAGGGACAAGTCACAAATGAACCTCTAGTCTGTTTTGAGACGAACCCGTTGTGCCTCGTAGAGAATCTAAGTTAAATTGTAATCGTATCGGTGAGAGTTGAGATGGAACGTAACAAGCGAGATGCTATGAAAACAACTATGAAAAGCTTGGACGTCTGCAGAAGCAGCTCTTGCGACTTTAGCAGTCAATACGAGCCAGTAGTGCGTAGCCTGGCCATTCATCATTTATTCATGGTGACAGCAAATGCTTTGCCTCGTCCCTGTCAATAAGCAAATCAATAATATGGCATCAGCTTTGAAGGCATCAATCCTGAGAGAGGACAAACTAGTGTAGTTAATCAACATGTCAGAATCTTAGACGCGAGCGATCGATCAAAAAATCAGACACATTTCCTTTCATCGCTACTCTTCAAACACAACCGGCAGATGATAAATAAATCATTATTTTTTTATGATAATGTCATTTGAAATCATTCATTAGCGTCAGATGACAAAGCTGAAGCTTTTTGTCCCAACATGTGTTTTGCTCATTTCAACGACACGATTCAAACTTGCATAAATTCGGTAAATCTGATGCTTATTGTCCGACCTGATCCAATGCATGCATGAAGCAGGAGCAATTTTTACTTTTAAAAAGGGATCATTACACCGCCCCGGAAACTAAATGAGTATAAGTCACGACCCTCACAACACGATTGTGGTAAAGCTGCATTTTTTCCTGCCAATCGCCAAAGAATCATCTGCATTTACTTGCAAATACGAGAGTATGCAGAATTTCCCCGACACAATAAAGCCATCTAGCCAGCCTTGTCTGCTTCATTATTCCTTCTCTATTTATCCGTTAAGCTGAATGATATAAGTTCTGCGGGATTTGAAAAACATTGTCAAAGAGAGCCAGAGAAATTGCTTCTGAAATTAAATGCTTTCTTCCACCGAGAAATGAAAAACCGCCATGGGATGGTTTGAATTGAAGATGATAAAAAAAAAAAAGGGAGGAAATAGGAAATGTGTTGCATTATTGACCCATTGAACTGTGGATGTAAACACTGACTTGTGACAAACAGCCATTAAAGTCGGAGCATAATCCAACGACAACTTGGAAGATATGTGGAAACGTACTTATGAATATATCACTGTTATTTGGAATAAACGTCATTATGATAGAATAGTAAACATGTATTTATCATGTAAAAAAAGGTGTGTCTTACGACACCCCAGAGGTTAAATTATCTTTTTTTTAAATCAGATTTTTTTGGCGGTTTAATTATTTCTAAATGAATCTCATCAGCTTAATCTGTGTTTGTTTTACAAAGTGTGTTTACGCGACAGTCGGATGCCTTGGCTTGATGTATTAAAAAATCAGAGTAATGTGTAATGAAATGTATGTTAAAAGGAACCCTGCGGACTGACTAAATTGGAAGGGAGTGAAGAGAAGGAGTGTTCAGCGTGTGTGTGTGTATGTGTGTGTGTGTGGGTGTGCGCATGTGCGTGTGTGTGTGTGTGTGTGTGTGTGTGCCTGCAGACACCTGCTCCTTTCTGCAGTGATGGCTCCCAGCGGGACACTGGCTCAGCTGCTGATCACTAGGCCCTCCCTGCAGCACTGGTGGCCACACACACACACACACACACACACGTCACACACACACACACACACACATTCACATGACATGCGGTTCTTCTCCAGTGAGTCCGAACCCTTTAGTCGCCCTCCCAGTGTCTCTTTGCTTCTCCTTACATCTCGCACACCACATGTGCTCATATGAAGTGCAAACAAGCCTGATGGACACACACTCGGATCAGGCCACGTTTACAGTGCGCGGACACGGAGCTTTTTCTACGCTCCG
Source organism: Callionymus lyra (assembly GCF_982586985.1). Classification (NCBI taxonomy): domain Eukaryota; kingdom Metazoa; phylum Chordata; class Actinopteri; order Syngnathiformes; family Callionymidae; genus Callionymus; species Callionymus lyra. The sequence continues at coordinate 16,403,181 of NC_141819.1, forward strand.
GTCCCTTTGGAGTCTTCCACAAATAACCCCGATGTTTGATGTCGTCGTAAACATTCGTTCATTGTTATCGTCTTCTCTCAGTGTGTGTGTGTGTGTGTGTGTGTGCGTCTACTCTTGCTTTTGGCCCTGGACGCACTTGTTTTGTACGTGATGCCAGTTGTTTAGCATAAACCAGCCCGTTTTCCTGGAGATCCAGAAACGCAGTAATCAAGACGGGAATGCGGTAAGTGTTTTTTGGACGCAGGGAGGTGGAGATTGTTGTGAAACAGGGATGAACCTTCTGAGCTAATATCCTGAAGAAAAACATTCTTTTTTTTTTTTATTTACTTCTGGAGAACCACCCAACTGTCTTGTTTTGGAAATGTTGAAAGAGAAAGGATTTGAGTTGTCAAACAAAGCCACAGAGTCACAGAGAGAACGGCAGCTGTCTGCAGCAGGTAATCAGGGAAGCTTTCCACAAATTAACGACAATCAGATCTCAAGCACAGCCGACTGCTCTTTTCTTTTTTTTTTTTCCTTCTTCACGTCTTGGCGATGAAGCCACAAAACAATTCTTCTTGAATTTTTTTTTATCAGGCTCTGATTTCTTGTTTGCTGTCAAACCACCAGCAGAATTGGCCTGCACTGTTTTTTGACAGACGGGTATCTGTTTAATTTCTTTTTTAGTCCACGCCGACTGTGTCCTCAGTGTTTTTTTTTTTTTTTTTTAACGGTAATTAGAATGGTTTGGCTGTTCTTTTAGCACAATCTAACAGCTTGAGACGACTGAGACTATTCACTCAAATGGCCACAAACAAACACGCTCCAAGCATATGGAATATTTCCTGTTTTAAATATTATCAAGGAGGCTACCAGAAGCTAACCTGGGTAACCAATACCAAAAAAAAAAACGAGATAAGAGATCATAAATCATACTTAGAGAGTCGCAGTAAAAAGGGAAAATTCGATGTGAAAATCGTGATCGCCAAATTTCCCGGTGCGTGTAGAAGCCACTTAAATCTTCCATCAAACATAGTTAATGCATGCAAATGATCCGGCTGCTTAATGACGGTACCATTAATCATTATCACTGGTCTTTTTAAGGAAGGGTAATCATGCACGAACACACACTTACTTAAACGCAACACAGCCATATGCACTCGGTAACACACACCAACACATATTCACGCCCTAGCACACATAGCCAAGAACAATGATGAGGATCAACCACGTGAAAAACATGCGACAATCCAGTGGAAATGTTATTATATTGGAGGTTAAATAAAGATATAATCCTAAATCAAAGTGTTAAAACCATCTGGAATCAGGGTATTTGATCGACTAGCATCAAGGCTGCCAAACTATCACGTGTCCTACTGAAGTTAAAAACAAGCAAACGTTTACTTTTTACCATGTTTTTTATTAGGTGGCACCTTTTGAAGCTTCGACTGCTTTGCATTCGTGGAAGCCCTGGCATAGCCTCAGCGTGGCACGAGGGCTTCCGGATGAAATTGTGGAGTGGATCTGAGCCAGCTTTAAAGGGGGGAGCTGAACCAATGAAGACCCCGCAGCTGATCCATCACCCACAGTTTCATGTCGTTGAAAATGCAGCGAGTCTGAGATTTTTTTATTTTTTTTTGTTGTGCCTTGTAGTTGAACTGGGACCTACTTTTTTTCTTTCTGCCATCAATAAAAGTAGATATAAATGAAATTGTCCGTCACGGCCCTCCGCTGTCATAATTAAGAGTCGTACTTACTGATCAATCATGAGCTTATTTCAGCGATAATCTAAGCTAGACTGTTCAAGGAAACACACACACACACACACAAAGACGTTCATATCCCTCGACAACAGTCTGGCAGAGGCTAAAGACAGAGTGGGCGTAGACTAATTGGACAAACATAATAATGCAAATATTTACTAACACTATTCAGGACACACAACAAGTTTTACACCATGGATTTGCTCTCTCTCTCTCTCCCTGCTCTTGTAAATGCATCCTAGTGTGATCATTGAATAGATGGAGATAGATAGATAGATATATCGCTCTGTCTGTCCTCTTACCAGGGGTGACCTGGAGCCCATCTGGGCTTGCGATGACAGGAGATCCCTGGGAAATAGCGGCGAGTGCGTCTCAGGGACGGAGCCCAAGCCACTAGCTGCTAGTCCCGAGAGCTGCCCGTGCCTCGCCATCATCTTGAGATGCTGCTCACAGAATACACACACTCACACACAGGCGCAGGAAGAGAGGGAAAGAAGAAGAAAAAAAAAAGGACGGAGGGGAGAGGAGGATAGAGAAACAGGTAGAAAAAGGGACAACGTGGATGGTAGAGGACACAAGAAAGAAGAGAAGAAGAAAGAAGGGGGGAAATCACAAAAATACTTTGCTTTCCCACAAATGGATGTGTTTAACAAACACAAGCGTACACACAAACTTACAGAAACGTGCACATTAAAGCACACCATTTTTTTTTTTTTTTTTACCGTCATCTGAAAAAAGGCAGGTCTGATTGGTTTAGCAGCATTTTTTTTTAGTGGCGACAACAATGGGATGAGAAGTCAATAGTAATAATGGTAGCCATGTGTGTCAGAAGAGGAACAATCCCTTGTCTTGGCGTGAAAACAGCAAAACATCTCCGGGCACAACAGCACAAGTGATGGAACAGTTAGACGTGGGGATGGTGGCACACACACACACACACACACACAGGTGAAGTGAGGCGAACAAAAAAACAAAATCTCTTTACCTCGTTGCTCAACAAAGCGGCGTTGAGTGTTCGGCTTATTTCGAACATGATCTTTTCTTTTTTTTTTGCGTTCTGTCCGTTAATAAAGACTTCTTCGGCTCCCCTTTTTTTTTCTCGTCTACCGGTCGGGGGGTCAGTCCCGAAAACACACAAAAAAAATAGGAAAGAAACCAAAAAAAAAATGGAAATCAATCAGGAAAAAAAAACAAGGGGGTACAAAAAGAAAAAAAAAATCCTTTTTTTTTTAAAGATTTTCTGCAAATGGAAGTTGGGATTTCTCAGTCTCTTTTGATGCGCCTGCTGGCTGAGGTGGTCGCGTCTGTGCCCAGGATCTCCGCACGCGTCTAAGTAGTCAATATGCAGTTTCTTTTTTTTTTTGGGGTGGAAAAAAAAAAATCTCCCCGGAGTCAGCACATTAAAACAGGCAGTCAGGCGGTCGGTGGGTCGGCTCGGCGGGCTGGCTGGCTGCCTTATCTGTCCCCCGCACACTGGCTCACACAATACGCTCCGATCCTCACACTGCTCGCTAGCAGATTAGCCTGTCCCGAACCATAGCACTTAGTTTAAACTCCCCTCCCTTTTTTCCCCTCTCTCTCTCTCTCTCTCTCTTTCTGCATCACTCCCACCGCCTTTCTCCTTGGCTTCCCCTCCCTCTCTCACTGTATCTTTCTATGCATCTCTCTCTCCCTCCATCCTTTTCTCCCTCTCTCTCTCTCTCTCTACCCCCAATGCTAATGGAGGTGCAGCTACAGTTCACTCCTCGACCACAAGGTGGGAAAACTGTTCTCGCAACAGTCCTTTTTCCCACAGCCACTCCTATCTCCCCCCCCCCACAGCGTCCCCTTAAACAGACGTACAGTGAGACCGAGAATTAAACTTAAGCATCGCCTAATCCCCGACCAAATCAAACCAGTTAGAAGATTGTCCTGTAAAGAAATTGCTTTTAAAATAGGAAAGATTCAAGGTGGGGGGAAAAAAAGAAGCTCCCCTGGAAAGCATCCAGCACCTTCGTGGTGGGGTTCATATGGAGTTAAGGAAAGTATTAAAAGCTTTGGTCTATCAAGAGGGGACACGAGTGGAAATGAAAGCTAGATCCCCCCCCCTAAAAAAAGAGCAGCGAGCTGATGTGAAGGTCAGCCGGATGTCCTTTTTTTTTTCCCACCCCTCAGCAGGGTGTGGCCCAGCGATGACGAGGCAGTGAGTATCCGGCGTTTGGCTCGGAGATTCCGTCTGGAAGGAAAATGAAAAGTGTCAACAACAAAAAAAAATGACATCAGGTAATTATTATAAAGCAACATGACTCACGCCGTTGTCTTTTGGTGGCTAAAAGCTAAAAATACAAAAATAAATACGTAGATGACTCACGAGTCAAACGACCGCTCGCCGAAATGCTAAAGCACGTACGCGAAAGGAGAGATTTAGAAGCGGAAGCTGTTCCTGAAAAAATGGTGACTTTGATGCGACTGTTTAATGTTCGTAGATCAAATGGTTAAAAGAGAGCAATTAAAAGAAGCGCACACACACTGGACCATCTGTTTTTTGGTGGACAGTGCTCCACACAATGTTGGGGAACAGAGAAGATGACGCACACAGAGAGGACCGAGTGACGACTAATAGAATGAAGAGAAAAGGGAAGTAGAAAAGCACTAAAAAAAAGGAGAATAAATCCACCAAGAAGCTCATTTGGTATTACTTATCAGTTTCATCTTGCCCTTTAAAGTATGTACTTTATTGAATATTGTTTTGATTGTTTAAGCGCTTTGTGACCCTGGTCTGGAAAAGCGCTATACAAATAAAAATGACTTACTTACTTACTTTTCAAGACAATCATTCGTGATTTAAGAATAGTTTTGGCCAAATTCAGTAAAAACAAAGTCTTAACCACTTATCTTAGGTGTTTTCTAGTCACCTTAAAACTATTTTTGAATAAATAACAACACATTTTGTCGCCATAGTAAAGGTTTGTTTGTTTAAATGAGTTTATTGTATATTTTTTCTCATGTGATGTTGTATGTTTTATCTGTTTCCTTTTTTGCTACTTCATGAGCATCTACATGTCAGATGGTTTCAAAAGTTAAAGCTTGAAGTTCATCAATAGCAAACTCATGGTTAAAACAAAAAGATTAAAGATCCGTTATGTACAATATGTAGTAACCTAGCAAAAAATGTATTTTAATAAATTTGACCTGCCCTTTCTTAACATAGAATACATATGTTTGGAGTATTTCAGCATTTATAAGTTACTTGAGATTGCATAAATGTTCTAGGGATAGCGTTGCTGCTATATATGACGAATAAATGTCTATTTATGATGAATTTAAGTATAAAATAAAAAATAAACATTCAACCTTGAACATTTCTATATTTCTTTAAAATAAAAAAAGGTACATATGTAGTCTTTTATAAAGATAAGGATGTTATTAGAAGCGTAGAAAAGAAACTACTCATGATAGTCACATCAGTAAAATAAAAAAAAAAGAAAAGTCAAGAAACATAAATAGTGTTCATTGACGTGTCGGTTAAATCTTCAAGTTACTGTGACTTTTTGTTTCCCTTAACCCCGAAGATCGGCGCTGCCAAGTGAATTATTAAACGATGTGTTTCTTCACACCGCGTAACTATCGACATCCTTCTTTGATACTGGTGGTCTGTGGCGAGCGGCGGTCCGTCACGGCCCTCGGGGGGATCCTGTCAGTCGAATCATGTGTGAGAACTGATTCCTCAGTCAGCTGCCTCTCAAGCCTTCCTGGCTGACCCTTCCTCACTCCCATGAGCCCCTCTGATTGCTGTCACCATAGTGATTCTTCTAATGCACTGCTGGCTGTTGGTGCTCTGGTCCTACAGAACCTCCCCCACCATTCCCCACTAAACTCAGTGGCAGGGATGTGTTTACAGGTACGGCGGTGATATGGGATTAGGGTGTGCGACGATGCCAGAGAAGTCACCGTCTAGATAAGTCAGATAAAGATGGTGACGTCCACAGATGTTTTCTAGCTCTGTCTGCTCTGCATAAGTATACATTATAATGACAGGGAAACACAATGACCCTCAAGGTATGAGGTTTGTTTCTGCACAACCGTTGGATAAACTTACTTCGTCAGTACAAAGATGTACGCACTTTCTAAACCTGATGTCGTCCAAATCCCATTCGAGTTGATGAAACGTAAGTTGTTTCTGAAATATAGGCTTCGTATAATAAAGCCTTCTTGCATTCGTCCATCCGTCCATCCGTCCATCCGTCCATCCGTCCATCCGTCCATCCGTCCATCCGTCCATCCGTCCATCCATTAATCCATCTATCCATTTATCCGTTCCATCCGTCCATCCATTCATCCATTTATCCGTTCATTCGTCCATCCATTTATCCATTCTTCCATTTATCCGTCCATCCGTCCATTAATCCGTCCATCCATTTATCCGTCCGTCCATCCATCCATCCGTCCATCCATCCATCCATCCATCCATCCATCCATCCATCCATCCATCCATCCATCCATCCATCCGTCCATCCGTCCATCCGTCCATCCGTCCATCCGTCCATCCGTCCATCCGTCCATCCAACCAACCAACCAACCAACCAACCAACCAACCAACCAACCAACCAACCAACCAACCATTTATCCGTCCATCCGTCCATCCGTCCATCCATTCATCCATTTATCCGTCCAGCCGTCCATTTGTCCATCCATTTATCCATTCTTCCATCCATCCATTCATCCATCCGTCCATCCGTCCATCCGTCCATCCATCCGTCCATTCCTCCAGCAGTTCAGGATTTCATAAATGGAACAGGTGTTTTTCATGAAAACAATAAAAATTGATCAAGGACCCCTGGACAGTTGGATGTTGTATTTATAGAATTTGATGCCAAGACCAACGCTGAGGGGAAAAATTAGTAGGAGATTGGTTTCTCCTACTAATTTTTCCCTCAGCAAACCACAAAAATACCAACAAACATCTAGTTGATTTATTTCTGTATTGAATGCGTATAAGAAAATCACATTTACACACATCCTGAAGGGTCAAATGTTCAGAAAAGCATAAAGAAACACGTCCTCCTGAGAGGTAATTAAAATCTGACAGTCAACAGTAAGGATTGTGAACGTCTTTCATGTATTTCTCCTTTTATTCCAAAGATGGATCAGCTTTCTTTCTGTCATTAACTTGCTTTTCACCACAACATTGCAAACGCTGCTAATATGTTCAGTTGTAGGGGAAGAGAAGTTAACAGTCTCAATCTTTCTGTATGATAATACATCGTAACTGGCTATAAAAGAAGGAAAGTATTGCATTGCTAGCATTTTTAATAGCATAGCGTTTCATATCATATCCCTTCATAGCACATCCCTTCATAGCATATCCCTTCATAGCATAGAGTTTCATAGCACATCATTTTATTGGTTAGAATTGAATAGCATAGCATTTTATAGCATAACCTATCATATTGCATTTCATAGCATAGTGTTTTATCAATAATGTTTTACCTTACCTTACCTTATAGCAAAGCATTCAATTGGATAGCATTTCATAGCATATCATAGCATTTTATAGTGTAAAGTTTTATAGCATAGCATTTAATAGCATAACTTCTCATAGCATAGTGTTTCATAGCAAAGCATTTCATAGAATAGCCTTTCATAGCATAGTGTTTCATAGCATAGCGTTTCATAGCATAGCGTATCAAAGCAAAGTGTTTAATAGTATAGGATTTTGTAGCATAGTCTTTCATAGCATATCGCTTAATAGCATATCGTTTTATAGCATCACGTTTCATAGCATAGCATATCATAGCATAGCATCGTGGTTAATAGCATAGCATTTCATAGTATTGCGTGTCATAGCATAGCGTTTCATAGCATAGCATTGTTTCCATAGTATGGCATCCTTTTACTTGTGTATATTTGTCTTCCTTCAATGAAGTGTAGTTACTTTTGGAACAAAGTGGATTTTTGCATTGTGTTTGCATTATATTTGAACTTGTGTTGTGAAACACTTGTTTTGCTGTATGTTCCCGTTGCTTTTTTAGTTTTCTTTCTTGAACGAATCGGATTGTTTTTCGAAACAGATTTAATTTAATTTTTACCTTTTAATCTCAATTGTTAGCTACCAGCAAACATTTTAGCTACTGTTGCTTATGTTTCTGATGGTCTGCTGCAGGCCGTTGTACTACATTTCTAAACAATATAATGAATAATAAAATAATAAAAAAGGCTGTGAATCCTTGCATATCATTATTTATTTGATCATGAGGATAAATTAGATATTTTATTGTTCCTGATGCATCGCTCTTGTGATAATGTAGAGTGGAGAGCCCTCTTAAGCACAAAATATAACTCTGCATCTTTTTATTCTCTTCCTGTCATTTGAGAAATAATCAGTCTGACCTATCTGCTCAGTGGTCTGTTGATGCTCTGCATCGGATACAGATCACACACACACACAGAAAATCATTGCCTTCTCCTCGGTCTTATTCATTTGGTCTGGTTACACGCCTGCTTATAACCTGAAAATTAGCGGCGGTCTGAGCAGCGCCGGCTCCTGGAGTTGCGCAGCTACTCATTTGATGTACTTAATCAGGTGCAGCCTTTGTAATAGAAATGGAATAAGAACCAGCTTGATTGGCCTTGATGACATCTATGCTTCAATTGTCTGGAAAAGCTCCAGGTTTAATCAATCCCCAGGATGAATCAGAATCTCCGACGGCTTCCTACAATGATTGGCTTTCTTTGAAAACACTATTAAATGCAGGTCTGGATGCAATAATATTGAGACAACAATATCCCAATTATAGACTGCAGGGTGGCGAAGAGGTTAACCCTGGCGGCCTCGCGCACGGTTCAAATTACAAACAGATTTTCGGATGAGCTTGTCGATTTTCCCATGGTTGTGTCGGACCGGATCGATATTAAAGAACAAACAAAACAACAATTTAGATCAAACATGGGTAAAAATCTGAAAAAGTTTCCGGCTTAACAAAGCTCAAGAGATCAATAAAGATTAACGATTACGCAGGTGTATGAGGGTAGAATATTAATAATGCACATGATTTTAACAGGGCGTAATGCAACATGAATACAACTATAAATGGAGGATATATATATATATATATATATATATATAAATCAATTAAGACAAGTTGTAGCACCTCTGCAAGGCACCATTTTCATAAGAAATACACATGTGCATAAAAATAAAGGTTTTCATAAACTTGTTAAAATGTAAAAATATTAAAGTAAGTTAATGGTGGCACAAATGAAATTTCAAGAACAATTTAAATACATTTTTTTAAAGGATTTTATGTTATTTATGTAATGCAAGTTAAACAAAACACAAAATGCATTTAGATTATTATTTAATCACATTAAATCACACACAACAATCAACAATGCATTTTAATATTATGTTTCATTCCATTATAAAATGGAATGAAACATAATATTCAAATGTTTTTAGGCACACACAAATAAAACAGTTCAAGCACACAATTATATATATATAATATTTCTGGTAAAATAAATGTGATCATAAACGTTTTGAAATATGCGAAATAAAGTTAAATAACCCCATTTTCGAACGAAACTGGGAATAGCTTAATGAAACATTTTAGAACATGTTTTGTAAACACAATGTAGATTTATTTTTTTTAGGTGGCAGTACAGAATAAAAAATGAAAAAGAGAACCAAGCACCAGCTATTATGCGAACAATCAAATTAAAAAGTGTTTTTTTAATGTATAAGAAAGTCGTTTTTGATCAAATTAAACGACAGAAAAATACAATAATAATTCCCTTATATATAAATATAACATGAATGAAATGTGGTAATGATTTTTTTTTTTTAATTTGCATTTTCAAGTAAAATAAAACCAAACACGAAATTCTCGCATACCTTGAACGCCTCATGAGCCGTTGCTAGGGCAACGCTCGGCGAGCGTCTCCTGCTCTGTGGCTGAAGGCAGAGGAAGATGGAGGAGAACATCGTTCAGGAAGCACAAACCGGTCAGTACACATGAGTCTTGACCTCCTCCTGGTTCCTGCAGGTGTGATATCACACGACACATGTTCTCTGGATGAACACATGCCAAGTGTTCAGCAGCCGCGCGTGTTTCTGAGGATGCTAATGTTGTGCTAACCCTAGAGCTAGCAGGTGCACGGATGTAAACAACGGTGACGCCAGTGTTACTGAGATGCTCGACTGAGGTCTTCACATGTCATAGTGTGAACTCTCACAGTGGGAGTGATCGTTGCTCAAAGAATGTTTTATTTTAATAAAATATGTCGCGGATACAAGTCGCATCAAGCTAGCTGGGTTTCTGTCAGCTGTCCTTCATTGTGGCTAATTAGCTGAGCGTCGGAATTTTGACATTATTCCAGGTTATTGAAATGTATATCAAATAGTGTTCAATATAAGTTCTTATTTAATTCATTTAAGTACCCGTATGAATGATAGAATGATCATATTGGGACTATGGTTTCCTCACACAGTGTACTTTTTAAAAAATGTGCTGTCGTTTACTTTTATTTTTCCATGCTCCATTTTAATTTTAAATCTATTATTTCCCACTGATATTTTTCTAGATTTGGATCCTAAACTCAAGTTTAATTTATATGTATTATATGTATAATAATATTTTATATATATATATATATATTATAATTTTATATTATTGTTATTATTAATTATATTATATTATTAATATATGTATTATATATAATATCATTACTTATTTTCATTTTAAATCTATTATTTTCCACTGATATCTTTCTAGATTTGGATCCTAAGCTCAAGTTTAATTTATATATATATTATATGTATGATAATATTATTTTATATTATTATTATTTTTAAAAAGTCGTACTTAAAATTTCTTTTGCACTGCTATTTGTTTGTGTCTGCCTGTGAATAACGGATAGAGCAGTAATGTTTTTCTTTTATTGAATTAAATGACAGTTTATTATGGACCCAACCAAAGGTGATGTGGTGATGATCCGAAGGCTAGAAATAACAATTCAGTGGCTCAATTCTGGCACAATAGCACAATAAATGTTATGACAAAGATCCTGCTATTACAGAAATATATCTTGAAATCAACACGGCTCGAGCCCCTCATTTATTGTTACTTATCTGGGGCAATTTCACCAACAAATAAGTAACTGGACTAAAGTTGGTTAGTAAAGTAAAGGTTATTTGTAAATTGCCTTTCTAGACCAGGGTCACAAAGTGCTTTAACAATCAAAAATGATACACAGTTAAAATATATACTTTAAACGATCAAGACATGATATGATATGATATCATATGAGACAAACACAGGAGTCCCAGAAAATCAGGGAAATGCACAAATAAGAATATCTTAAGAAGTTTCTTGAAGGAGTTAGACGATCCATCAAACACAGAACGTAAACACAATACAATACTTTTTACCTGGAAGATTTGCAAATAAAACACAATGTAGACAATGTGTCCTTCATGTGAATGTTATGGATTAAATTGCTCAGAATTCGGCAACATACTATTTCTTTAGTCTTTTTTTCAATTGACAAATTCAACTTCTTTCCAATTGAATAAAAGAACAACAATGAAAAATAGTTTTACACTTAGTATACACTTCCACTTTACTTTCTTTTTCTGTCTAGTTGCTCTTGAATGTATGAGTAAAATACATGTCTTTATTTTAGTTTAAAAATTGTAACATGTAAAAAAATATATATCCTTTTTTGTGACGCCTATAGCCAATGAATCCGGTGGTGAAGATGCTCTGGTGGGGAACGTGAACAAACTGATGCTGAGCCCTCCAGGGTACACGGGATCTCCTCGAAAAGGACATATCGTCTTCGATGCCTGTTTTGAAAGCGGTGAGTTGTAAACCTAAAAAAATACTTGTTGTTAAGGGTCATGTACAACAAGATCTAGCAACTATGAGGAAACTACAGTTTATAAAACGGTATACAATTTATTCACAAGAATTAATATATTTTATTGAGTATTGTTTTGATTGTTTAAGCGCTTTGTGACCCTGGTCTGGAAAAGCGATATATAAATACAAATGAATTACTTACTTACTTACTATGGGGACAATATGATCATCTACAACATGAAAAATCTTGTTACCTATTTCCTCCCATTTCAAAAGCAATGAGTAGTTAATGTTTATAGACTAGAGGAGGTTATGCCTTTTCTGGCATTTATTTCATTGCTGTCTTACTCATAAAGTACTTCATTGGAATTGATAGCGCTCATGATGGGAAAGTAGGAAGTCCTTCAATTTTGCCTTCGTTCTGTAGCTCTATATGGATTCAGGAATATTTTTCTCAGTCATCATTCACTTGTATGGCTTCTAACTGCTGCTGCACACGCGCCCTGCTTCATTCTGAGCAAGTAAATACGGAAAACATGACAATATGTAGCAGAACATACACACTTGTATCAGTTGCCAGTCGCTAATGTTGGCTAAAGAGTTGAAGCCGTTTATTTGGTTCACTCATGTCATGTTCAATGGGCTGTAGATTTTTTTGTAAAGCATACACACTGTTTTAAAATCTCCCTATGTTGTTAGATTTTTATTTAGTTGATAGTATTTTTGTCTTTACTGAAATGTAAAAAACTATTTTGTATTCAGGCTCGAAAAGAAACAAGCAAGGAGGTATAAGTTGAATAAATAGAACATAGGAAAAAGGAGATACGTGTTCAAGTATCCCTGAGGCCTGATACGTGTCATCCTGTTCCATTAGTGCTGGAATATCAATGTGATGATTTGTATATTAGCATGCTCCGCAGATGGTGTGGTCAGATAAGATCAGGCATTGATCATCGGGCATAGATCTCCCTCGGTGGGATCAGCTAACATACACGTCTCTCCGGCTCAGGATGTATCTGCTGAACGATTTATGCCATTGATATAAATACCTTTCCGGAAAATGCTTTCCAAAATAACTATGAATATATATCCCTGGAAAATATCAAGTACAGTATTTCAGTGTCTTTATAAATCCTACATCAATATTTATGAATGATTCACATTTGTATTACTGTGTCTGTACATTGTTTTGATGTATAGTGAATATTTATTATTACTCGTTTTGCAAAACACTTAATTAAAGCAATTAACAAATGTAATGCTCATCATTGTTATTGATCTATAAAGACGTAAATGTAAAACTCAAAGCTATCTGAATTAGCCCCGTATAATCCCTGTGATATGGCAATTAATAATCAATTGAATGTTCGACCAAGAAGTGGCAGAACTTTTGTTTTTTTTCTGGCATTTTATTGTTTGTACTCAAAAGTTTGAAGGGATTTTCATGATATTTTGACATTTCTTTCAACATCAAACTTGGGTAAGATCTAGCAAAAACCAGGACACTTCACTTTATAAAACGATATGCAATTTAATCACATAAATAAAGTAACTTTCATGTCACTATGCTGGTAAAATATGTTGTTAAGGCTCATGTACAACATGTACAACAACTCTTTTTTTTATGTCCCAGGCCAGGTTTCAGAGAGGCCTGGACTTTTGTATCATAATTATTCTGAATGATCCAAACTTTAATCTAATCCGTTTTAACTTCTAAGAGCATCAAAAATACGGTGTGATGGCAACAACAAGAGAAACATACCCTTACGTTCTTCTTTCTGTCACGCGTTCACACCCTCAAATCTGATGAAAAGTTGTTTTTTTCTGCCGACTTTCCTCCTGATGAAGATGGCTGCAGCCTGAAGGTGACACTTAATTAAATATGCATGAAGTGGATCAGTCGTTCTGAACGTGTGAAGACCCCGGTTGTCTTTGTTCCACAACAATCCGCCACCCATGTGAAGCATGTTTTTTATTTTGTCGCGTTAGAATTAAAACTAATGCGTTTATTATAGTTCTAGAAATGTAATCTGTTTGCCAAAGGTATCGAACCTCATTTACATTTAGATGAGTCTTAATGCACTTTAGCCCCTTTTTCCCTCCACATGGTACCAGCTTGACTCGACTCCACACGGGTCTAATCGCTCTTGGTACCGGAATGTAGTTCTTTCACTGCACTTCTGCCCCCTTGGTGTTGCCGGTTGTCATGGTTACGCAGACAGGAGCGCTTGGGGTTATCAAAATGATTAAGATCGGCAATAATGTCAGACAACTTACTACATAAATGCACATTTGAGCAAATTAAAATACGGTTGAAATGTCACCAAAAAAAAGGACAATTGTAATTAGACGAGTGATATAATAATACGTTGGTCAAACCCTTTACTGGATTCCACACATACAGAATGGTCACTGTTTCTGTGGTCAAAAAGCTCGACAAAACATTTGTTATTTTTGTATTTTACATTATTTTGTCAGAGATCTTCCAGGCTTGTTATCTGAGAAAGAAAAGTTACTCTTGAAGCTGATTTATTAGGCCTTAACATAACATTCAGGTTTTATTATTGAGCACTGTGTGGAGATTTCCTCCATTCTTATCTTGCCCCGACACATTTATAAAGTCTCTCACTTCAACTGTTGGCATTTTCAGTTAAATCCTAAATTCTTTTGTGAGTGCTTCACCACCATGTTGCTGTCCAAGGAGCTGTCTCATCGACGGGCTCAGTGTGGGTGCTGGATATTTACTGCACATCTGGACTTTTTTTAAATCATCAATTTGTTCGTAAAAAAAGAGGTTTTCTTGTCCCTAAAGTTGCTGTGATCACATATTTTCCTCTTCCCAGACTTTGACTGAATTTATACGTTTGATATTTGAATACCTGGAACCGATTATATTGCGTCACCATATGAAGTTCCTCTGACGAATGATGTCTGCCATGATCTAGTACTTTTGGTGGTAGTACATAATACGAATATTTGCTAATAGAATAGGCCAATCAAGGGTTAGATGTGTATGTTTTTATTCAGAAAATCAAATCTTATTATTTAAAAGTGTCTTTGGGTCTCTGAGGTGAGAGAGGTGGATATAGTTCAACTAATGTGTTGATTTAAGTGTGTCTTAAATAGATGTTGGACTCTATTGTATCATCAGTGTCTGTTTGTACAAAACTCTAGTTCATTGAAATATTTATGTTAGAAAATGATCTTGAGCACCGCCCACAGAAAACACTTTATTTTTCTGCGGATCAAATCTTTTCTTACTAACACACCACTCTGCTGTCAAGGTTTGTCACTGTGCGTCATCGATCCTGGAAGTCTTCACCTCCAAGGGCTCATTGAATAAACAAAGCGGGGCGTGATTACATCTAGCTGGAGGAGGAGTGAAGCCATTATGTCATAATGGACTTCGCTCTTGTAACCTCTCGTTCACCCAGATTTCAGACGGAGGAGAACTTTATAAAGTAATAAGTTGAAAACATGGTCACGATGAGAGACTTACTGCATCTTGGAGAGAAAGACTTCAACATTTGAAACATGTGATTCAGGAGAGGTTTCTCATTACTTGTCCTTTAAGTTAGTTGAAAACAAAGAACTATGTACAATATATTGTGTACTGTGATATCATTTGTTATTTCCAATAAATTATAGAAGGAAAATGCAAATCGTAAAGTGAATCAGGACACCAATGAACAGTATCAATTTAATTGTCTTGCATTCATATTTGTTTGTTCCTTTATTATCTCAGTTTCATGTCCTCTGGGTTTTGGTTCTCAACAAATTGAGTTGTATATCTGCTTTGTGTACATTCTTCTGATTTTGGGCAGCTCAAAACTATCCGAGCTTCCATAAATGTGCCATTCAGAACTACTAACGCATGAATGTGTCTAACCTCAAACTAATTTACTGATTTTCTCTAAGATAGATATCGTACTGGCAAATGGTCATTAAATGTGTTTCTTCAAATGGTACTTTCAAATGATAATTGTATTCTATGACTTGTCCTTCTTTACCGAGAAAGAAACCTTGAGTGTATTATGCCAGTTTAGTCCAATGAAATATGAACTTTGTATGTAGCCATCATCAAGCTTTGTATACGCAAAGATCCAAAATCCTCACACCTCTCTTATTTAGACTGAAATATTGAGACAACCAGACTCTTGTTCGTGGGCCAGTCATTTTAGGGGAACTGCCAAAGAAACCAATTAAGAATACTCAAATAACTTTGAGGGATGAAGTTGTCACATTTAGATGATTCAGTTTGTTGTAGATCTGGCTCTGAACCCAACATCCATATTTATAATTAATGTGTAGGGCAGGTCATATTCTAGGGTGGGAATTGGCCACTTGGTTATTTGTGATTGTTAAGAAGCTAGTGTCCAGGATGTAAGATTTGATTAGAGCTTTATTTTTGGCAAAAAAATGCTTAAATTTAATTTTTTTTCTTGTCCTGGACTGAAAGGAACAGAGGAAATCTGGAAGTACATTTGCATCCATGCTGGGTCATTAAAGACGTTAAGCCTGTTATATTGATTAATTAATTAATGAATTAACAATTAATCTGCAGGGGCTTGTGAATAAGACCAGTTTTATTTCATAAACAATAGGTTGCATTTATTTGATAAAACCTCTTCATATGGAGTTATTTGAAATATTTTGATAATCTACGGCTCTGATAAATGGGTGTTGATGGATGGGTCACATTTCTTTTTGTTTCTTTTCCTCCTGTTTTCTGTGGAGCTCACTAAAACTTAAATTACCTTCACTTGTCTGGGCTTTCCAAAAGAAGAGCCATTGGTGTGAGTGGGAGGGAGCACTCCCAACATCTGATGTATTGAGAGCCACTCTGAGTCTCTCTGTCTCCCTTACATGTCCTTGGCAGCAGAACAGCTTCACTGCTCAAATCACTAAATGGCCTCTCTAGTCTTCCCTTTTAGCAGTTTTCTCTCCTCTCTCTTCCTCCTGAGTCATGAGCGGAATATGGAAATGCATTCGAGTTGTCCAAGAAGTTTCTTCGGAAAGACCACCTCGTTCAATGAAAAGCATTGTTAAAGGACGTTTAAGTTAATGGCTTTTATTATTCACTTGATTAATGGTCGTGTCTTATCACATTTGGTAGATAAAATATGAATTGCTTGTGTTGGCATATGAACTTCATTTTCACGTACATGGCTGAAGGTGCACTTTCTGAAAAATTTAAAGGTGGTTCAATGACCTCAAAATAACAAAACATTGCATAGATATAATAAGATGTACCAATCGTATTTTCTCAGAGGGAACATTGTGACTTGAATATGTCATATTTAACATGTATAGAAGAATGCAGAGAATTAAGTTCAGTCTCTAAATAAAGGAGAAAATGTGAATTTCCAGAAGAAAATGCAGTGTGAATGCTGGATGTACTGAATCTGTAAACTGAATACTAATTCAATACTTTCAAGCATTTCAAAGTAAAAATGTGTTGAAACAGTTGAAATGATGGCATAAAGTAGGAAGATGATTTGATTTAAATAAAGTGAAAAAGGTTGAGAAGAAGAAGAAATAAGTAGAATTTGTAGTAGAAGTAGAAGTATTATGTAAGTACTGGGAGAAGAAGAAGTAGTAGTGGGAGTAGAATAAATAGTAGACGTAGAAGTAGTAGTTTGAGTTGAAGAATTAGTAGAATTAGTAAAATAATTAGCAGAAGTAGTAGTATGTAGTACAAGAAGTTGTAAAAGTAGTAGCGGGAGTAGAATAAGTAGCATAAGTAGAAATAGCAGTAGAAGTTAAATAATTAGAAGTAGTAATGGGAGTTGAATAACTAGTAGAATTAGTAGAAGAAGTAGTACCTTGTAGAAAAAGTAGTGGTAGTGAGAGTAGAAATAGTAGTAGAAGTAGTAGAATTAGTAAAAGTAGTAGCACCTAGTATAAGAAATAGCAGAAGTAGTAGTGGAAATTGAACAAGTAGTAGAATTAGTAGATGTAGTAGTACCTAGTAGAAGAAGTAGTAGTGGGAGTAGAATAACATGTAGAAATATTAGTAGAAGTAGTAGTGTGAGCTGAATAAGTAATACAATTAGTAGAATAATTAGTAGAAGTAGTAGCACGTAGTATAAGAAGTTGTAGAAGTATTAGCGATAGTAGAATAAGTAGCAGAAGTAGAAATAAAAGTAGAAGAATAAGAAGTAGTAGTGGGAGTTGAATAGGTCGTAGACTAATTAATAGAAGTACTAGTACCTAGTAGAAGAAGTAGCAGAAGTAGTAGTGGGAGTAGAAAAAGAAGTAGAAATAGTAGTGGAAGTTGAAGAAGTTGTAGAATTACTAGTTTTTCCTTCAGGATTCACACAATAAATTAAATTGCCTATGGTATCAATGATTGTTGTTTTGTTATTCGTCTCTGAATACATTAGAAGTGTTACTGTAATGTAACACCTGCATCATGTTGCAGTCACACCTATGGTGTCTCATCCTGTTTTCTACTCCTTTACTTCATCCATTAATGATCATTGCTCGTCTTGCTCTTCTCTGTCTAAATGTACCTCAAATATTTCAAACATCTGTGCCTGGCTTCCCTGACATTATATCCTGATTTAAAATTAGATTGCCGTTAAACAAAACAACCTCTTGACATTGATAATCTCTGTAACAGCCAGTTTGGTTTGGTTTAAAAAAGCAATTTCCAAAAGAAAGGCAGAGATGTCATGTATTCTTCAAATTACCATAATTAACAAATCCTTGTAATATGTTGTAACAATAAAAAAAACAAACCTACAGGAGTAAAAGAAATGTCTTGAAAATGTCTTGAGTTTCTTTCTTTAATATTAGTTTATTTCTACCCATGTTTTTTTTTAACTTTTTGCATTAACTTATTGAGTCGTGTCGGTCGTTACAGAACAATCAGCCTCGAGCGCTGAAGTTCCCAAAGGGAGAAATACTAGTAAATAAACATAACTGCAGGCTCCCTGATAACAGGTTAGCGCGTTGATAACAGTCCTTCTGAACGCTCCTGTTTGACCTTCTCCTCGCCTGAGGCTCGCCAAGGACTCTTCTGCTCCCAGAGCTTTAATGTCCGAACTTTTGCTCAAATACTGTGAAGCTTCTTTTACCTGTTTTTTGATTTCATTTTTTAAATCGCGTTTTTAAAGTCATGCGTGTAACGTTTTAATTTGATTTAAAATAGTATATAAAACAAAAAATGTAATAAAATGATCAAATGACTTCTATGATGTAGAATTAGCAGGTTATATTGTCATTGTTAGCACTTGACAAACATGTTTTAAAGGCTAATGCTAAAGAGTTGCTTGACACTTAAATGAAGTCGTGAAAGGTAAGGAAAGGTAAGGAAAAACTTTATTGATCCCTCAGGAGGTCTCCTTCGGGAAATAGTTTTTTTCCCAATAGCCACAGCAAATACAGCAATTTTTCATAAAAAATAAATCAAAATAAAATAAGAACAAGAACAAAGAGAAATAAAGAGAAAGAACAAGATGATAGAATCTAAGTCTAAAGATAAAGATAAAGATAAAGAACATAGATCAAAGAAAAATAACAAAGACAAAGGATACAAAGACTAACATAGAACAGAACATCCAGATACTTTCACTCCACTCCTGCCCCCAAACTCAGAATTGTACAATTTAATAGCCCGAGGGATGAATGAGTCCCTGAGTCTATTTGTTTTGCACCTGGATAGGAGCATTCGTGCACTCATTCTGCTTCTCTGCTCACTGATGAAAGTGCAAAATGGTAGCGATCAGAACCACATAATTGGGTTGAGAAGTATCAAATAAGTTTTGTTATCTTCTCCGAAACAATGTGGAATTGAAAATGTATCTGATGACCTATATATACCATATAAGTCTGATTAAATTTAAAGAAATCTGCCACCATTTTATTTTCCATTTTTCTAGTAATTCCTGAATTGCATTCCTAAATCTAGAAAATAAGTTTCTCCAGATGTAATGTCAGAACACCAGTTAAAATTGGAAAACCAGTTTCTAGTATCTTCATGAAGACGTACTAAAACTTCAATACAATATTTATATTTTTATTTATATGACAGAAAAACTGTCTGTGTGAACTAAATATATGTTTCCCTACATATAGCTTCTGATCCACTTTGGTTCCTGCACCATTTGTTGTGTCAGGATTCTAATGAACCATCAACCAACCATATCGTTCGCGGCATCAGGAAGAGATAAAAGCGGCACTTGTTCAGCCTCGTACTCGACTCCCTCCACTAATACAGATCGTCTGCCAGTAGCATGTCCAGAGCTGTGGGGCTAAAGCAGTGTCTGGATGAGATTGATAATACAATTAAGCCTGTCCCAGTATGAATGCATCACTATGACCCATTACTACAACACCCTCTTCAGATGGAGCACACCATTCTGGCTGTAGGGTCTTTTGGAATGGGAAAAAAAGAAAGAAAGAAACAATCATAAAGGCTAGCTGTAAAATGTGTTCTCTTTAGAATGTAGAGGCAGGCCTGTACATCATCAGATATGAGCGAGCTGCCTGGATATCTGGCTGCTGTCCTAGGGCCTGACTTCCCTCATCTGCATTGAAAGAGGAGCTCACTGGAGCGTATATGGACTCGTAATGTATTTCTTATCCATAGGGGCTTCGACTTTGTTTTTTAGAATATGTTACACATCTCAATTGTTTCATGAGAAAAGTTAGTTCACCAAGCCTGGTAGTACACTTATTATTACTGAACTGTCGATCCTCTCTATGGTTACAACAGATTTGAGTGTATTTCTAATACTTTTCTAATTGCGCTCTTGTAAACAAAACAGTATAAAAGTGTCTAGACTTGAGTAAACACTTACACTGGCGATGATTTACTTATTTTTAAATTAGCTCTTTCTTCAAGTTCTAAAAACGTATTCTTGGAATTCGGATCAATTAATTTGGTATTGAACTCGGTAACACTTTAGAATGAGGAACACATATTAACTATCTATAAGCTACTTATTCACATGTGTATTAATAGCAAATTAGTCACTTATTAACCATTATAAGGTACTAACTCACAACTTGTTTATTGTGACGATAATAACACCTTCATTTACTGACTAATAACAAGGACTAAATAAGTAATTAGAGGTTAACTATGATGACTTTTCTTATTTTGATGTCCATTTTACATTGGTTTTGTCGTGTACTGAGAAGGTCACTTAAGAATAGGGAACATCTTCTTTGTTGTTAGGCCTCAATATTGGGTAGTTGTGATGCTAATAACAATATCTATATATGTATCTTCTTTCCCAGTATAAATAGACTTTAAATAGTTAAGTTATTTGTAACTTTATAACTCAAATACATGTTAATTAAGTATGAACAAGCTGCCACTTTAGAATAGGGAACATATTCTAAATAATAAGACTTATTTTAAGTAATAAGATATTAATACCTTTAAGGTATTTGCACCTAATAAAGAGTTGTTGAGAAAAGCTAGTTGTCATCATAGTTAACCTCTAATTACTTCTTTATTTCTTGTTATTAGTCAGTAATTAAGGTGTTGTTAAGGGTGAACTCTTAATGATTATGCTATTAAGTGTAGAATATCATCACAATGAACAAGGTTTGAGTAAGTACCTTATAATGGTTATTAAGTGGCTAATTTACTATTAATGCACTTGTGAATAAGTAGTTTATTAAAAGTTAATATGTGTTCCTCATTCTAAAGTGTCACCTTGAACTCATAAGTAGAGCGAAGCCAAACAGGATCATATTCTTTCTCTAGCCTTTCAAATTATATTTTATCATAGTTATTATATAGTTTATATTTTAATCATGTGTAAAATAAAATAATTCAATGTTTTTTTATTAACAACATGCAAACATTCACAGCATTTGTTCATTTTGTTGTTGCAATCGAACCTCCGGACCTAAGATATCATTTGTCAATATGTCCTTGGCACCTAAAGGAACAAAGAAAACCCACGAGATCCCGGGGATAACTAAGGACGAGAGGATACAGTCGACTCCAGATGCTTTTAAAGCTGATGCTTGGACGTATTTCAGATATAACAAATGAACCAAAAGAGAGTGCAACAATCAAATGTCATTAAAATGTATATAATTTTACAGATACTATTTATTTTCAGCTTTTGTTTAGTTTTAAGTGAAAATAATAAATAACAAAGGTTATTCATTCTGCAAACAAAATTTGTGTTAATAGTTTTAAACTAAGGCAACAGTAGTGCAGTATACTCCAATTTAAGGACATGTCAATTTTGTTGATTTGCTTTTTCAGACATGCTATAGAGGAAAACATTTTAACCGGTCTTTTCAATCGCTTTAACTGGAAACTTAACAACTTTTAGGTCATCTTATTTTCCTGTGTTGTAAACAGGCTTACATGTAGCGGTTTGATGTAACAAATGTAAAGCTATTTCACATATAACCTCAAAGACCTGACGCTTAAACTGTGTTTAATGCACTTTTGAATACCTCTGATATTCCGTAGAAGTTGGAGGTGACCTCTTTAATCTTGCCTGCAGATGAAGTGATAAGGAGTCAGGGGAGAAGGCGAGCTTTAGGAAGTCACGAGGCAGGAGATTGATGTTGCCTCAGTGACTCGCCTTAAGACGTGCAAAAGCAGAGCGAAGGAGAGAGAAAACAGACGTTTTGCTGCAGGACTCAACAGAGAAGCTACCCTATGGCTGGAGTCAATTCAGTCTTTATCAGTCCTCCTCGTCTGTGTCCAGGAATCCTCCTTACACCGCGGGGGTGGGTGGGGGGGGATGTGTTTTTCCAATAATGAAATAAAACACGGCAGAGAATAGGTTTAAGTTGAAGCCTGGCTTTACTACTTGAGCTTTAAACTATAGTTGACATACAGTTGTTTTACACTAGAACATGTTTTTGGGAATTAATGAATTCGATTCTGAGTTGTGTGTTGGTTTAAAGTCAATTACCTTTACGAGAGGTGTTTTTTCTTTGTATTATGTGAAATATATTAAGTCATTCTAGCCATTCTGGTCTTACACTTTCTCCTTTCTAACTTTGAATAAGACTATTTACATTGAAAGGCATGAAATTAATCGTTGTGATCACATTACAACACGATCTACTGTTCAAGGGCAAACCACAGATGTGCTACTACTACAATCATTATTTAAACTTCATAGTTGTTTTGCTATTTTGCAATTCAGGTGTTGATATCGAGGTGGGTTTGTTGTCTGAACTGTGTAAATAATCCGATTGCTTTTCCTTTATCCGGCTGTAGATGGGGAAAGATTCTATCATTTTTTTCCCCCCAAAACCCTAAGCTGATGAGGATTGATGGATGGATGCTCGCGAGAGGAGGCATAAAATATTTACAACATGGCCACTTTCGGCGCGGCCTAACACTTGATTTAATTTCGAGACAACTGGCTATTACCATTGTCACGATTTGCCTGCTCCACTTCAGGCCCGAGGCCCGAAGAACTGCTTTAGCTCCACGATGATCCATCTGCATGGCAGGAAACATCCATCCAGTGGATCGCTACAGGCTGCAGGTTGGCCCATTGTGTGGGCTGAGCACTGTGACTGCTCCCTCTTGTACCTCCATAATGGGATTACATTAGCCTGAATCTTCTGCTCTCAGGCCAGAAACACACACACACACACACATACAAATAAGGGCTGAGGTGAACGGCTGACCCTTCTTTTGGCCGACTCATGGTTTTCTTTCCCTTTTTTGGGGGGGTTTTGCAGTGACGATTCCTTAAGCATACCTGACTTTTTTTTTTATTAGAGAATATTTAGTGCAGACTGTATTGTAACTAAAACCTTATTCTTTTCAGAAAAAGTACTTGCTAATAAACAGCTCTATACTTGTTTATGTTACTTTCTATTTCACTGTATAATATCCACCATAAAATTAAAAGTGGGATCAATGGCGTGTCATATCGCTGCCGCTTTGCAGGCTGAACAAGTCATTTCCACCTTGAAGCCGCAGCTGTCTCTCACCTGGCCTTGCAGCGTCGGGTTCAATAACCCAGCCGCCCATAGCTGCTGTCTTTGCTGCCCCTGACAAACTATTCAAGTGTAAGACCATTTCAATTGAGTTCCCACTTTTACACATCTTACTTTTTCTTTCCTCCAAAGTACTTGAATGAGTTTTCTCTTTTACGTGTACGAAATCTTCACCAGAATAGTTCCGTCTCCTTCTGCTGTTGGAATGGATGCGGGGCCTTGCTCAAAGGTTTAACCTTACGTTTTTCAATGAAAGATAATCATTTTTATGTTTTTTTTCCACTTTCACAACGGGGTCATAGAGAGCCGGCTACTTGGCTGAAAACTTGGACGGGTCACTCGCCAGAGAACACGTTTAGAAGAACAATCAATGCTCTGTTCAAATATATAGTTGTGTTCAAACTCCTGCACTCCTGCAGGGAAACAGCATATAGCATAAAAGAGTTAATTTACTGTTTAATGTAATCATTTTGGCAGCTTCCAATGGTGGAGAATGAAGAATAGTTGTGTGTCTGTGTTTTGCATTCTAAAGAGTAGTCTAGTGCATTCCTGGGGCAGAAGGGGAGGGATCTGCTTTGACACTTTGGTCGTTATACCATCTGTTTGTACGTGTTTATGCTCCAGAATCTCCTGAAACTTTGGGATGGTGAAAACACAACACAACACGGCTTGTAGAGCTTAAAATACACCTTTTTTTTTTTGTGACATTTTCTTTGGAAATGGAAAGATCAAAAGTAAAAGCTGTTTTTGGTAAAAAGCACAGTTTAAGTTATATTTTCCATGTATTCATGCATTTTTATTGGTTTATAATACACAATAGAATAGTTTTATATGGACATACAGTACATCGTTTAACTGGCAAAATAGGTGATGCCAACTCTGACGCCATCTTGCAACACCAAACTGTTACACAACAAAAAAAACAAAACACATTTTGTAATCACAGTTGCTTGAAATCTGATTATTTTCAGGGATTTGATCATGAGCTGTTTTTTTTTATAATTTAGTCATGTTTTATTTTCCTTTCCCTTTTGCTTCTTATTTTATTCTGATTTATTTTTTATTTTTCATGAAAAATTGCTGTATTTCTGTGGCTATTGGAAAACAACAATTTAATAAAGTTTTACCTTACCTTACCTTCTTCTAGTTTTTTAAAACGGGTTCTTAAATGTCATGAACTGCTTCTTTCTATCACTTGCTCTTCTACATGTGCTCATGTTGAGTTCTATCTTAACAGCTAATTTTTCTCAGATTTGCTATCATAGATATTGCTGCTCTTGATAACCAAACCGATACTATTGAAAATTGCAAAAACAATGCATGTTTTTCTAAACTTAAAGTCAATACTTCAACCAGGTATCCTCTGGTTAAAAAAGCCCAATATGACATTTTCAAGCGCACGTTCAAACTTTCTGAGCGCTCACTTTGACAGTCGCTCACACGTGCGCTCACCACAGGAGTCTCTGCTCTGTACAGTTGGAGTCCAGATATTCACAAGACACAAATTGGAAGATACAAGTAAACCCTATAATTAGAATGCCTGTCTTCTAACACACCGCCATCTTATAGACAGCCACGAGAGTCGGTACCTGGGAAATATTTCCCATCGGATTAATTATCCTTCCACTGATCATCTGGATCGTTTGTTGTGAATGGTGTGAATGTGTCATCCTTGGATGGCTGGTATATCCCTGTCGTTTGTCACCATCAAGACGGTTTTCTTCAGCTGTAAAATGCTTTTCATTACAAGTTTTTCTCTTCGTAGTTGAGGATTTTTGTGTGAAATATAATGGTCAGGGCTTCTAGAATCTCTGCACTGGTGATCTGATGTGTTTTATTGTTTCTCCAGGGAACCTGGGCCGGGTTGACTACATCAGTGACTTTGAGTTTGACTTGTTCATCCGACCAGATACCTGCAATCCCCGCTTCAGAGTCTGGTTCAACTTCACTGTGGAGAATGTCAGAGAGACACAGGTCAGCACTTTTTCTCAAATATTTTCCCCCCCTATGATCGTAAAGAGTGCAGTTCAACACTACATGGATAATGATTCGGTTTTATGTGTTCCGTCTGTTTTCGGTGAGCTTACGCACTGAGACGATATATTTCAGACCTAAAAATGAAAGTGTTAAAGAGGTTTTATTAAGTAAAGTTTGGAGTATAGTCTTGGAAAAGAGATACATGAGAAATGGCAAATAAACAACTTGATTATTTCACCCACTGGTTGCCACCTGAATGTTATCCAATCAAAGCCTGTGTAGCCGTAGCAACGTGTATTTCGACATTAAATGACATTTAAAATGTGATGACTATTTACAGCCTTCAACTTATTTTATGTTCCAACCAAATAGGGTTGGAGAAATTGATTCAGCTTCCTCAGTGTGATAAGACCTCATGAAGAAATGCATGTTTTCAGTTCTCTGAATTATATTTGAAACTGTCTGGTTGATATTCATGTGTGTAATTCACTACAATGTATGTATTAATTTAAACTATTAAATAACCGTGTGCGATTAAAAAAAACCCTTCATCATGACTTAAACCACATAAGGTCAAGGCCTGCGTTTGAGAAAGTCTTGTTTTGTTATGCTGTGCCATTGATATTTTCAATAAGAAAAGGTCTGTTTCGTGATTAATTAATAATACTTAAATTAAGTAACTAAAAACTTCTCTTACATTCTATTTTCTTCAAAGTAGCCACTTTATTTTCGGATGAATGTTATGCAGACCTTTGGAATTCTTTTGATGACCTTCAAAAAGAAGTCACCTGAAATGGTTTTTAGTCCACAACTGTGTTTTTTCGGGGTAACTTAGTGGATTTCTTTGCCTTATTAATGCAGTTGGGAGCAGTAGTTGTGCAGGAATAAGGTTGATACAGCCCTATTGGACAAGCTTATAATTCATATTATGGAAAGAATCGGCATCATCAAGTAAATTTAATGAGTGGCCTTAATTATTTTAAAAATAATTAGGTCATTCAGTATGAAAAATGAATGAGTGGAAGCTGGTCCAGACTTTTGGCCTGTACTGTATTTATTTCGATTAACAAAAGCTACAGCCCAGAATATGTCCAACAATGTTAGAATATATATAATAAGGGAAGCAAGAATTTGGTTTCTAGACAGTGTTACTGTTGAAAAGTTTGCTGTACAATGAAGGGTACGAGCCACATATGGTGCTCGGCTTTGAACCGACAAATACGAGACTGCAAGTGTGAACATAATCTGTAAAATAAGAATCCACATCATACCGTCACCGCCGTCTTCTCTGGAGGGTCCAACGCAAGCCTATCTGAGGCTATTCGGCCTATCAGTCCATCTCCCCGCAGTGCTGTAGTCAGCACTAATCACATTTTATGGCTCCGAGATGAATGGGAGGCCTCGACTTGGAGCTGAATCGATCCCAAGGCCAGATAGACCAGAACCCGCAGCCTGCAGCTTCAGCCAACAGGATATTTGCTGTTGTGGCGAAATGACAGAAAGTGTGAGATAGAGCGTGCAGTTCAGTAGGACTTAATAAAAAACCATGATATTGTTAATTATTGCAGCTTGATATATGGTTGGACCAGCCGTTTGACTGAATGTTCTCATTACCTGCATGTTCTCCTTATATAATATTGTCTTATCTGTCCAGTTTCTCTAGTACGGATCTTATTGACTCTAGTCGATGAAAGACGACTCTTCTAACACTGCTCATCATCAATGCACGACCACGATAAATACCATTTCACACACGGATTCTTAACAAGCGAGAGTTCTAGCGACGGAATGCAAGTTGCTCAACGGAGGGAGTGTGCTATTGAGATATCAGCTGTTTTCAGGGGAGAACTGGGCTGTTGGAGTGTTTCATCCAGCTAAGCCTTGCTAACTCTCAGCCTGAGCCAGGGGAACGGTGAACAGTAAAAGCCTGTGATATTGGAAGTGAGATGGCTATTTTGAAGGAATGTAAGCTGGTGAAACAGATTTGGTCTGGCTCAATCAGCTTAGCAGCTTTGTGGAAATTGGCTTCGTCGTACCACCGGTTATGATAAATGACTGGATGGATGAATGTCTGTTTTCAAACGTCCTCTCTTTTGTCATCCAAATTACTCACCTTTAAAGTATTCTTCTCTTGAAATGGCTATTATTAAAAAAAAGAAAAGTGAATGGGCTATGTGAGCAGTTTTTTATTACAATGAATCACAACGTATTTTAGTCAGGATTTGTTGAAATGGCATTCAAAGAAATATAAACTACATTTCCGATTTTTGTGATCTTTATTTATTGAATTTAACTCTATTATTTTACTTTATTCTGATGATATAGTTTAATTAAAGTTTTGCTCACATGGCTTATTTCTATTAAGGATGAAGATTATTGGTGATATTTCTGATTCTTTTGTAAAACATTTTTTTTACAGATTATTATAAATAAAATGGACTCAAACCTGTTTTTTTTAGAATTAACAAATGTAATATTTTGAGGGGAAGAACTCTAATAAAACAAAAGGGATCAGGTTTACTGTATTGATTGATAATATACCTTTGATTTCATCTTAAATAATACAATTAAAACAAAAATCCCAATCCTTCTTTTATCCCAATGTTCCTTATTTATGATTTTCTTCTACTTTTCTGCTTTGAATTGGATTCGACCAACACATCAGATAATGTTTTGAATACATTGATTAAGAAAATATTAAATTGTTATTCTTATGTTAATACATTTAAAAAAAATCAGTGTTTTATTTATTATAATATTAGACCAATAAAAGGCCTTGACATGTTTCACAATATACAAATTCCTCTTGTGTTGCCAGCTTTTAATTCCAATTTATTTAACATGGTCTGTTTTGATGTTATCCAACTGTGCTGTGGATTGACACTCAAGTTGGTCTTGACAGACGTTGTGTTCTTCCGAGAGTGTATGTTTGTGCCAGACGTAATGTTTTTCACCCCTTTGAACTTCTGCATGTGTGTCACAGCTTCCAAACATATGTGGCTGTCCCAGTTTTTGAGTCCCGGTTCCTGATCTTTAATGACCAGGAGCCAGTGGATGAGTTGATATGACAGCTCATTGGCTAAGTTGATATGCCATTCCATTCTGCTGGAGGGCTGTGCTGGATGTCAGGCTCCGTGAAGGGTACGGCTGTGAGCTATTATCATAAGAGCCTTCAGGGAGCTGTTGAGGGAAGACAGGCACTAAAACCTTGCGTCGAGCACCTTCAACTCCTCCAACTGCTGCAGGGGTGATTTGTAAGCCTCACTTGTCCAGGGAAAGCACAGTGCAGGACAGTTACTCACCATAATCAGGAAAGAGGATGAACTGGAGCGGTATAGGCCATGTGTTGGCAGGAATCCCTGAAGAGCCATCATCATGTTAATGTTTGAGACAATGCTCACCTTTTTAAATTCATCCTCTGTAATGTTATGGCCATTCAGCAGCATTGCATAAACCCCCGGTATATACAGCCTTGAATAAATGATTCAACAAATGGGTTCCTTTAAATAACTGGATAATGTGTTACATGTTTCTCCACCTGAAAGTGCAAAAGTCACATCTTCGTCTTCTTAAATAATATATATATATATATATATATATATATATATATATATATTATATATTTATTAAGAAATGTAGAGAGAAAGAAAATAATTATGTTTAAATGAAAAAAAAAACCAACCCCGTCATACTGTAAACTGTGTTGGGTATGTTACTTTAAAATAATAACTAGGCCCTTGGGTTGTCTCTGGGTCAAGGTGACCCAAAAGCCCGAAAAGAAATGTGTTCATGGAATCCCTTGTGTTGTCTCTGGGTCAAGGTGACCCGAACGTCTGAAAACAAATGTGTTTGTGGTATCCCTTGTGTTGTCTCTGCCCCCCACCCCCCCAAAAAAGGTATCCCCTGAGTTGTCTAAATGAACAACAGAGACAACACAAGGGATACTACAAACACTTTTGTTTATGGGCTTTTGGGTCACCTTGACCCTGAGATAACGCAAGGGTTGATTACATTATTAGTTACTCATTACTTCCAAAGTAACTAGTTACTAGGGAAAGTAACTAATTATCAAGTTGGCAGTGTACAGGTCAGTGTAAGTTTGGATGCTGTGATTACTCAATTCAGATAAAAAGCCGGAACGATAAATTAAATAAACATCGTACATTTTGTGGCCATTTTATTTATCCCAGGAACATAAACACACACCAAAGTCCCCTTTTTTTATTTTACTATTGGTCACACAAACCGCGCTTTGTGACCCTGGTCTCGAAAAGCGCTATATAAATAAATATTACTTACTTACTTACAAACCTATTAAATAATAAACAATAAAATGAAACAACAGTGTGAAAATCTTAAACTATCAACGACCTTTAAAGAAGAATAACTAACAAAACACAACTCAAAGTGTGAAATAAAAGAAATAACAAAAATAAAACCAGTGCAGACAACAATGAAAAATTCACAAAACATAGTATTTCTGTCTCAGTGCCTGACCGACTGAAAATCCATGTGTTTTTAATTATTTATTTTTTAACAGTTTATTATTAAAGTGATAGTGTTCAGATATAGTGTTACGTGTTTAGTTTTAAAATGTCATACATTCCTGAACGCACCATGGCAATCCCATTGTCATTGAACGACAAGTACAAACTAGTGAGAAACTAACCTAGTCACTGTAACTCGTTACTTAATAACCTGATCATAAAATAGCTCTCGATCTGTTATTATTCACACCTTCTATCCGACTGTTTCTCTTACCGTTAACTGAGTCGTGTAGGTGTTCTGATCGCCCTCAGTGTTGACGGTTGGATACCAGCGCAGGAAAGTTCTCTGGCGAGCCATTAGTCGTTACGGTGTAACAGGGCTGCCATTATATGCACCACACAGCTGTTCAGTGGTGGAGCGTCACAGTGGGATCGCTTCCCACTCTTAAGGTCTGTGGGAAGCATCAATATCACAAAATGATATCGAACGTCTGATAAAAGATTCACCTCATGACTCATGGAATGACTCAAGAAGACGCCGGTGCAATTTGAAGTGATGGTTGAAAGTGGTAGTTTAAGGGAAACTTTGGAGATAATACATCAGACACTAATGATGGCTTGGCTTTCTTAAGTGACCTCACGCTCTTAAGTGAAGCAAACGCATCCTTCCCACTGTCAAGGCTGATGCTCCCCGGATCGCTCCGTAATGACACGAACAAAAGAATATGACAATAACTGCATTTAATGGATTTTCAAAATGTTCTCTGATAGCGAAATGAATGCTCCCTGGGTTATCTATGGTGACACCATGTTCCCAATCATAATTTATTTTTCTTTGCTCGGTTTAAGATAGTGACCGAGGGCTTAAAGACATGTCTTTCAATCAAAGATTACTTTTAGTAAGCGCTTCGTTTATCATGACTTAAACAGCTTAAGCTTGTAACAATGGTCTCAATTAAGGTATTCACTTGATGTTCTGCCTTTTATATTTATTTTGACACAGGTGCTGTTTTAACAGATGTTGAACCCATTTAATAGGAAATATAAAAGGGTTATATTATGGACGTGTGTGTTTAACTTTTATCATCAATTGGTTTCATATTTGGTCGTAAAACTTCAAAACTATTTATAAAAGGCGCGACCAAACTTTGTCCAAAAAGGTCCAGATTAGGTGCAAACAGATTATTACAGATTATTATAAACGATAAACAGGCACACAATTATTACGAAGCCTCTATATTCAATAGGCCTCTTAAAAAATTTAAATTAAATATGTGTAAATAGCAATAAGTAGAACAACCATTTTGGATATTCACCATTTTAGAAATGATCTGTAGTTTGTGGTCAACAGTGATGATGAGCCATAAAACAAACTTTCAAAAAGAGGAGAAGATAAACCTACACTAAGGCTATGATTTTGGAATTTTTATTATTGACTGTAAAATGTATCTTTTGGGCTAAACAGAGCTAGTCTTCTAACACGTGAACCAAGGCAATTCTGATGTACATTGTCTTGTTTCAGTTCCGTGTTCCAATCCTGTCTGAGGACACAGAAGTGGGGGTTCGCTGTTATATCTCCAGCTCAGCTCCACAACCTGCTTCACAAGTTTTATTACACTTTAGGTCAGAGGTGGCGTTTGGAGTTCAGTTCCTGGCACGGAGACATCTCTACTCCCCAAATCTCTTTCTCACACATGAAGCAGACAAACAATATCAGCATTAATACAAGTACAATACTGTCATATGTGGTTAAGTACATTTTATAAATATACTTTAATTCAACATTTTTCCCACAATAAATAATACTATTTATGATTTATTTAAATGTCATTTTTTTGGGGGGCTTTTAATTTACATTTTATGTTTAACATGCAAGATCCTGGCGATGACTGAGGACGAGAGGATACAGTCGATTGCAGATGCTTTTAAAGCTGATCCTTGGACAAATTTAGGATTTAAAAAATATGGATAGTATAGAGCCAACTTCTGCTGCTTTTGACCCTTGGTCAAGTTGACCCAGAGGCCTGAAAACAAATGTGTTTGAGGTATCCCTTATGCCATCGGGGCAATCGGGTTACCTTGACCCTGAGATAACACAAGCTGATGTTTGGACATATTTTTTACTATACATGGTCTCGATCGTATTGTGAGATTAGTGAATCGCTACGGCGCTATTCGAGAAGAAAATTACAAAACTCACATATAGGTGTTTCTCTTTATAATCATGTTGTTTTAGGTCATTTTACAATTTATTAGAGATGTTAATCCAGGACTCAATGATAGTTGAGGAGAGAGCATGGCTGAGGTGTCACGGAAGGAAGTGTGGCTCAGCCGGGGCCTGGTGAAGCTCCGGTTCATCTGCATGAAATGACGCGTCTGGTGTCAGGACATGGATCATCCTTTTACATCGAGTAATGAATACAGATTGCACACCGGATAGAGGGCCCCTGCAATCTGCTGCACCACAAATGAAACAACTGCCGTTCTAATCAAATAGTCTTTTCATGCCAGCACAGCCCTCAACTTGGGCAAATTCAATTCCAGACTCGCAGATTTGTGGGTTGGGGGCTGCAGAGATGCAGGAGGCAAGGGAGAGTTATAAATGTTGTAATTAGAGCATTGTTTAATGTGTGTGTGGAAGTGTGTGTGTGTGTGCATGTTTACACTGGGGTGGCGTGCCTCCCTGGCATCATGTTGTCGTTAACCACTTGGTTATTTTAGATAGCGGTCGGAAGAATGGCTCTAATCACAGCAAACGCTCTTACACAAACACGTGCGCTCGCACAAACACACACATCGCTAATTATGCCAACTAGTGGCTTGGGAGAACATGTTCTCTGTATTCTGTATTTAGGGGAATGCGAGGCACTTTGCGGGAGCACCGCGGTGTCTCTTTGATGCTGCTTTTGTTTTTTTTTTTGTTTGCATGGTTTAATAATTTAATCACGCCAAACGTCCTCCTTACTGTCTGTCGGTGAAGGGTAATTACTCCGCAGATTGTTCTCCTG
Source organism: Callionymus lyra (assembly GCF_982586985.1). NCBI lineage: Eukaryota > Metazoa > Chordata > Actinopteri > Syngnathiformes > Callionymidae > Callionymus > Callionymus lyra. Next base: position 16,436,183 of record NC_141819.1, read on the forward strand.
GTGCTGGAGAAGAGAGGGAAGATTCATATCCGTTGGGATGAAGGTGTGGAGGAGCTGATGGCTGTAATTTAGCAGAGCGCTGATTGGCTAACGTGTGCGGCGACGGCTGTTCGACTGCTCTGACGGGCTAACGTGGGCCATGTGATCGACGCCTGCATGAGTCACTGCAGAGAATATGTGGATCTACTCTGAGTCTCTGCCAATGCCAGAGCTATTTACCTACAAGTGTTTGTATTTGGTTATTTTTTAGGCCTGCCAACGAGTTTCCAAGATACAAACATTTGTGAACAAGTATATGGAGTGTGATAAAAAAGATGAGGATGATGAGGTGTTAAACATCTTAAGACACTTTTATTCATTCAGGCTTTTCCTTGATTTTCTGAGACTCCTGTGTTTGTCTCAGTGTTATCTTGACCTTTTAAACACAAACACATTTGTTTTCCAGACTTCGGGTCAGCTTGACCCTTTGATAACACGAGTATTAAAAGTATAACATAAATTCTGTTAGTTATTTACTCAAAAGAGGGTTAAATATATTGAGTATTATTTTGATTGTTTAAGCGCTTTGTGACCCTGGTCTAGAAAATATTACTTACTTACTTACTTACTTAATATAATGTATTTTTCCCAACAGATACAAAAGCTTAGGAGATGTACTACTTTATTCAACTACAGTGTTTTGTTAGGTTTTCTTTTCATTTGGCTTCATTTTCATTAGTATTTCCTTGATTTTAAATAAATAAATACATATTTTTTCATATGTTTGAAAAGTATTATTATATTTTTTTCATCCGTTCGTAAATGACAGTAGGACTTTAAAAAAGAGAGACTATGGCGCTGCAGTGGGACCACAACACTGCTACTTTTGATAAATAAATATGATTACCATAATCACTTCTGACAGATTATGTAAGAAAAAAAAAGATTCAACATACAAACTTTTACAGAGTACAAACACTGTTCAGTAAATCTAATGGCAGCTATACAACAATGCACTATATTGTGATATATTGTGATGTATTTCATACTGTAGTAACAAGGATATATTTGTAGTATTGTCGAGTACTTGACTCTGATGTTTGCAGAATTTACAGACCACATGACTCTTGATGAAGTCGTAACTGCTTTCATTTGTTATGAAACCAAAACATTTTCAGACATCACCTATAAACCTTGTGTTTTCTCTGGGTCAACCCGGGTTGACCCGACAGTGCCAGAAAACAAACGTGTCTGAGGTGAGGGATACCTCGAACACATGAATGTATTTTCTCGTCCTCAGTCTTTGCTGAGATTTCGCGAGATTTCACTGTTCACTGTATTTAATGCTACATTCCTTGCCTCAGAATAATCATTTTTCTTTTGTCTGTGTGTTTCATAATTTACTGGTTGAATGCTGTCAGCCGTGTGTGTGTGTGTGTGTGTGTATGTGTGTGTGTGTGTGTGTGTGTCTGTGCTGCGGTTGCTGGTGCCTGCAGGTATAGTTTCAAAAAAAACAAACCGTCGATAAAAACAAAGTGATCATTCAGGTTGGTGGCTCACACTCACTCACACACACACACACACACACATGTGTGTACAAGTTTACCTCTGTGTGTATTCAGCCTCAGGGTCGTCCAGCTTCCTGTGTGATGGTCACATCTGTTATCAGTGTATCGTGTCATGCCGCGTTGAAAGCTGCCAGTTTACATGTACACGCGCTCGTACACACTGGGAAGAGATGGACGACACCTGTCTGAACTGGTGCTACTATGGAGCAGACCGTTGGAGACTCCATCTTCTGCATTGTACTTTTATGTGAGCTATATATATATATATATATATATAAAATCAAAAGTAACATATATATATATATATATATACATATATATATATATATATGATGTTACTTTTGATTCGTTATATTCTTTATTAACTTTATATTCTTTTTTTTTTCAATGTTTTCTATCAGATATAGCATCAACAAGTCACCATCCACATTCCATCTTTATGCCCTTTTTTTTTACGCATTCATAAATCTGAAAAGGTTTTTCTTCCTCTTCATTTACCTGCTTCAAGAAGTATCCTAGACATCTGGCTTTCTTTGTCTCCAAACTTCTTTTTTATGAGCTGTCCCTCTGATATACTCATTTCTGATCTTGTCCATTCCAGTCACTCGCAACGAGAACCTGAGCATCTTAAACTCTGACACTTCTGACTCCACTTCTTGTCTTTGTGTCAGCGCTCCTGTCTCTAAACCATACATCATGGCAGGTGTTATCGACCTTAAGGGATTCATGAGGAGCTCAGTCATCTGTCAGATTAGAGACCCCGTTTCCTCCTAGAAACAGCTGATTTAATGTGTTTTTTTTAGAGATATTCCAAGGCTGTCTACTGGTCACCTTCCTTTGGGGGTTTTTACTGATGTGCTCTGGTCAATAAAACCATAATGGATTCCATCTCTTGCTGAAGGTTTGTGAATCCATGCTTAAAGTAAACACGCGTGACCCGGATGATTGGAAAAAAGTGATCTGCTTTAAAAAAAATATTTTTGCATTTATTGTGAAACAAACTATCATCCAGCCACAAATCACTGCTTTCATTAGACTGTACAGCCACACTTGTCACTTTCAAGTAAATGATGGGCAACAAAAAAATAGATTCCTTTCCACATCTACCTCCACTTTTGAAGCTCCATTGATTTTTGTGCGTTTGAGGCCAAACAGATGTTGGTTGTCTCTCTTAAGTTGAAATGTAGCCTCTCTTGGGATGCAGCAGACCTGTGGTTTTTCGACGTGCTCGTAAAGAAACCCCCTCTAGATATAGGTGAAACAGATGAATACGGGCAAAACGGAGATGGCTCATCACTCCCTAATGGTCGTAAACAAGGTTGTCTGTCTTGACGAATTGTTTGATGTCTGGAAGGATTAACCGCAGCGCGACACTCATTGACACGAGTCAGCAATTACACTCAAATCACAGGGATTTTTTGAATTTGAATAAAAATCATCTAGTCGTGAGTCTAAGCTCATATGTTTTGATTGCTTAAAAGTCAACTAATGTGTTGATTTAAGTGTGTCTTAAGTTGATCTTGGACTCTATTGTATAATCAGTATGTGTGTCATAACCACGCCCACTCTGCCGTGATTGGTCAAGCATCAAGGTTTGTCACTGTGCTTCATCAATCCCAAAGGATTCGTTGTATAAACAAAGCATGGTGTGATTACAGCTGGCTGGAGGAGGAGTGAAGCCATTATTACGTCATAATGGACGCCGCTCTCGTAACCTCTCGTTCGCCGAGATTTAAGACGGGGGAGAACTTTATAGAGTAATAAGTTCAAAACATGGTCATGATGAGAGACTTACTGCATCTTGGAGAGAAAGACTTGAACATTTGAAACATTTAATTCAGTTCTTTGTATCTAATGAAGTTGAAATATTGAACATTTCTATGACCTTAAACCTTTTTTTTGTAAAATGTAACAATCATGTAGTTCTGGCTTGACCTGAGGCTCTATGCCTTTCAAGCACTTCATCATGATACTCAGTATCTGATAAAATTGTAATTATTATTGATCATGGATTAAATTAACACATAACTCGGCTCCATCATTCTCAAAGCTTTATTTGGGAAAACGCTTCTCAATTATTAGAGACTCATTTGCGGTATGAAAGGCAGTGTTTGCGACGGATCGCCAGAGGGTTACATGGATTCCATCAAATCCAAAAACACGGAGACGCGTGTGCTATCATCGTCGGCCAACGTTCAACACTGACAGTGAATGTTTCGCCGTCGAATCTCGGGGAGAAAAACCCCCCCAAGAGAGAAGCTAGTCTCTCTGGCTACTGGACGTGGTGAGCGCACATCGCTGCTCTCCAATGAGAAGCCTGAAATGTTAAGGACCAAGAGGAGTGAGGAGAGAAAATGAAATGGGGGAAGACATGTATAATAAAGACAGAGAGGAGTTGAAGTTGGTGTATAATGAGCAGTTGGAGTGTGAGGATCGCTGAATTAATCAGACTGCTAGACCTCATAGAAAGTCGGCAGAAAGCTTTTTATGTGACAAATGTGTAATTAAGAATGATTTTATAGCGCCCCCTCCCCAATCCCAACCCCCTAGCCTACACACATACACCCCTGACGGAACTTAATATAGGTGCGATGTGTTTTTTTCATCTGGATGTATGTAGAGATATGAGGTAAGGTGGGATTGTTGACATACTTTTCTCCATATACATTCTTATACACCTGACCTATTGATCAAGGGATAACCTTCCTGGTATCAGTCGGCATCAGTCGTTATGCAATTCATCCTCTTGCTGTTAATTGATATAAATTGGTTAAACACAGGGAATATGAATGGGTCAACTCCGTAGGTCTTCAGTAGATGCTGCTTGTGCACTTGATACCGAGCTGTCCGTCATCAGCCCGGCTGAATTAACCCTCGGCCTCTGTGCCTGCAGGGCCCGGCGCTTCCATTTCTCTGCAACAAATACAGGTCTTGGCCCCGACAGCCTGGCAGCCAGCATAGTTAACGACTTATTTACTGTTTAATGGCTGGATACTTCACCACCGCAACAATTAATGAGAAAAAGCCACACTGCTAAACCATAGGGGAGCTGGCTGGTGGAGGTTATTTTCTCCCAACTTTATCTGTGCTCAACCTTCTGCTTCACGCAGATAAACTCCCAACACCTTGCTTTTAGACAGACAAGCTGACAGCAGCAAGGACAGCTACATTTACAAACTATGGCGGGGGGGTGAAAAAAAATGCTCACCTTGGGTTATTGTAATAGGCTTTTATTTATGTCTGGCGAGGCTTCGACGTATACAGACAATTTCACATTATCGTTGTACGACTAACACAATATTATTTTTACTGCAGCTGTCTTAACATATATCACACATGAAGAAATGAAAAACAAGCTTGTATTCTGCCCAAATGATTAGTTAACATGTAAATTAATAGATATTAGTTAATCTCAGTTTTACCTTTTAATTTCAGGTGATTCTAGGGGTGCACAAAAGTCACTATTATTTTTCATCACGAACCTGTTAAATAGCAACCATACTACTCAACAACACTGTTCTAAAACAACAACATTTAAGTGAAAATAAAATACAAATCTAAGTGTTAAATAAATAATTAACCTAAATAAGGAAGTGCAGAAAACGGTCAAACTTAAGCTCAGTTATCACTTTTATAGCAACAAGTTTTTCTTCCCACATTTTGTAAAATTCAATTGATAGAAAGCCCAATGTTTGCTCTGTGTACATTTGTCCAATGAGTGTTTTCATGTTATTAGTTATTAAATATGATCCTAACAACATTGAATGAATGATTTTGTGTGTCATGGAGGTGCAGAGAAAACAGACAGTCTTCCTTAATCACACATGCATTGTTGATATCTATCAAACTATCTAACTATCTAACTATCTATCTCTTTTATGGATTAAAATCTTATTAAACCAACATATCGGCATATATTTTTCATTTGACCCGCTGATCAGGATGTAGTCAACGCTCATAATGGTGTGGATAACTTGGCGGGTTGATCGAGCGGTGAAGCCGTGCCGGATTATTGTATGAAGTATTCTCAAATTATTATCTTTTTTTACTGGTCAATATGGGCAAGAACTGGCATCGATAAAATATATTGCGATATTTTTCACGGAACATTTCTCACAGTTTAAAGGGCAAATGAAGTCTAAAGTTTTTGATTAAAAAACGAGTTTTTTACTGTTTATTCTTTAAAAAAAACTCCATCTACGTTAGTGGAGGTGTGGAAACGTGTGTTGTATTTGAATCTTGGCTAAAATAACATTTATTTTTATGTTTACAAGAACATTTTTTAAATCAGAGGTGAAAGTATTGCAATGTTCTGACATATCCATCATTTTCTCATCTGAAAATGATTGAATAAAATTGAGTATTTCCACTTCTGGAGCAAAAAAAAAAAGAGAGAAAATACACATTCAACATTTCAGTTCCTTTTTACATCTTTAAATACTAATTGAAGCACAAAGAGCCCCTTCAAGAAGAAATAGCTACTATTCAATGACGTTTGTGTTTCTTCACAGATATGTGTTGGATTATGCATCTGAAGAGGTGATGAATGACCTTGAGAGGTTTAATTGTATTTATTTTTAAGCTCCAGTATTAAAAAAAAAAGGTTTTCATCTCCTTTCCATTCTTTGAGCTTTATCTTTTTTTTTTTGTTGCCCATTCTCTCTTGTTCTGGCCAGCTCTGTGTGGCTCTGTGAATACCATCGCTCAAGCATTGAGCTGTTGCAGTCACTTTGTGGCTGACCATGGTGCTGAAAGCCTGCTGCCGTCCAATTGCCAGAGTGTTCATTTCATGGTTCATATACCCTGTTCTTCATTTGTCAGTGTGCTGTTAGCCCTCACTGTTATTTCTTTAACCCCTTCCCTTACTGATAATAACAAATCAAATGCACATTTGTTTCTCTTTGCACTTATTACTTCTGCACGTCTCAAGGTTTCAATTAAGGCCGACCGCGTTTGACTGACGCCTCTCAGAAAGGTTGGGATAAATAAGATGGAGTTTAAGTAGCATGTTTTTGTAGCTGTGGGGATTTTTTTGTGGCAGCTCATGTTTTAGTACGTTCTTGCTCTTAATTTATTAAAATATGAATAGAATTATGAAGCTTCCATGAAAATATGTCGAGGAATATACTGCTGGTAAAAGACTGCTTTTACTTTGTAATGGTAATAGTTTGACATTAGTTTTAAAAGCCAGTGTAACGGGGCAGTCGGGTGTGCAAATGTGGATTAAATTCCTATTTGCAGTCCATCCATTTCTGTGCACGTTGCTGTTTTTTTATTTTTATTTTGAACATTTTTTATCAATAATTCAGCAACAATTATTCTCAATTTCGTATTTACCTGGTTTGTAATTGATACACACATTTTAAATTCAGGAATAATACTACAAATAGATGCTTATTGAAATAGTTAAACAGTTGAACCAGTGTGAATGAGGGGAATTTAGAAGAAATAATTAAAGTATTGTGACTAAAACTGGTCACATTCATAGTAAAGTTTTTTAAGTTTACTATAGTAACATTTATTATTGCATCTTTACTAATGTAGTAAACCTATTAAGGAGGATATTTTTCCATCAATCAACAATCAATTCCCAACAGTGTCAACAAAGTGTCTTAAAATAAACGGTTTCTTGATCAAGTTTGGGAAATCCTTTGGGATCAATAATTTTCTGTTTGTGTTTGTTCCACAGCGTGGCGACTAGGAAGAGATGTTGGTATCCATTCACCTAAACATTGGTTTCATCTTTAATGCCAGTTCATTCTTTTTCATTCTCCATTTCAATCCATTCCATGTCCTTCGTTTAAAAGACTGTCTATTTCGATTCCAAATTGTCCTTCATGCCAAGCTGAATTTGTGAACGCTGCTATGCGAGGCGCTAAGTAAATGTGTTTTTCAATCTATCTGCTCCCAAACAATCCTGTTCTCATCCTTCTCCCCCTGCTCCTGGACTCCTTCCAGTCCCTTGTGCTTTCGGACAATCTCAGTGTCGTCTCATCTCTTGCCCGCCTGCCTGGGTACCTTCCTGGCTGCCCAATATGCCTGCCATTTTTCTTCCCGGGTCAATAAATAACCTGCTACCTCTCTGGCCCTCGGCTACACTGAGGCGGATTTGTTAAAATATCAAATACAAGGTAGAAGGAGTTGATACAGTCACATTGGATTAAGGACAACAAGCTAAGAAGTGAAAATGCTGAAAGTGTTGTGAGAAGTTGAACTCAAAGGCAAGCAGGGTCTTCTTTTTTCCAACAGCCCAGAACTTACTACACTTTCACACCTCGATGAAAACAACAATAACTAGTTGTTTGAGTTAGCTATAGTGACACTTAACAATGTAATTAAAACTACTGCTATATCATTTAACTTTGACTTATTGAATTATACAAAACTGCGAGAGAATTCTGATCCACTCTAGTAGGAGAACTTACGTTTCCACAATCCTTAAAACTCTGCATTGGCTCCTTTCAGGATCAATTTTAAAAACTTACTTTCAGATCTATTCTATTCAGTGATCTGATCCAGACTTACACCCCAGCTCAGGCTCTGAGGTCTGTGGATCAGAATCTTTTTTTGTTTTTAAAGGAACCTGGTATCTCTTGATTTTTTTAAATCTAGCTTGATGGTGAAGGTGAAACACTGTGATTATCATGGGCCACAATATTGACAAGTCAGTTTCATTTGAGCTGCTTCCAAGTGTGTCTAAACAAGAAGGATCTGTCTCGCCTGCAGTTAATACAAAACTCTCTAGTAGAAGAACTCACATTTCTCTGATCCTTAAAACTCTTCACTAGCTGCCAGTTTCTTTCAGGATCAATTTTAAAATTCTGGTTCTTACTTTCAGATCTATTTATGGTCAGACCTTACATCAGTGATCTGATCCAGCCTTACACCCCAGCCCGGGCTCTGAGGTCTGTGGATCAGAATCTACTGATGGTTCCTGAACACACTTCAGGACCAGAGGAGAGAAATCCTTCAGGATGTTTGAAGCTTTGGAACGATCTTCCTCTCTCTCTGTGTTTGATGATCTACTGACTCCTTCAAGAAACATCTTAAGACATTCTTATTTGTGCACTTTACAAATAGCTATTACTTACCTACCAAAAATCACTTTACATGCTCATGAGAAATAACAAACATTATTTTTAAAATTCATATAGAAGTATGATGAGTGGGACGAAACATCTTTTTTTGCAATGTTAACAAATAAAATAAAAATAAAAATAAGGAGAAACATAGAAGCTATCCCACTTTAATATAAGAAGAAGATAAGTTTACCTTTTTAAAAGAGGCAAATGTGGTGGAAACAATAAAGAGAAGAACAGAGTTTGGCGAATAGACACATTTTTTGCAACCTAATTCATGCACTATATTTATGACTGCTTTAAAATGTCTTGTAATACCTTGAAACTTAATGGAGGTCAGAGAGTTCTGGGTATCTGGAAGTGTTCTGGGAAAGAAAACAGCATTAATGTGATAAACTGTTTATCCTCTTTGGTTCTACTTGGTTGCATAGAAGAGGCCCTGTTATTGGATAAGACATCCCTTGATGACCAGGTAAAAAGAAGAAGCAAAAGTTCCTCTCTAAAATATGCCATTATCCAGATGGCACCATTAGCAATTAAGCCAGAGCCGTTCTCCTCTTTTATAATTGACTCCATAGGCTATTAGGCAGGTTGGCACTGGACCTGGTCCACTGGTGCACACTCCAGATGTTCCATTATGGTGTGTGGTGTGCGCAATAAGTGAAGGGAGGGAAGAGAGTCTGGTTTTGTTTGGTGCTGATGGTGGGTCCAGAGCTGTCTGCAGATGGACCGAGTGCTGGGTGGGTGCTTGGAACAAGTCACATTCAGTTATATCAATGTCTCTATCACTCTGTCTGTTCTCAGTCTCTTTCTTTCTCCATCTCTCAATCTCTGTGTCTGTCTCTTCTTTTCTCTCCAGCCTGGGGGGGAAAGAAAGATTAAAGTGTTCTGTGTTTTTTTTTTTCCTTCTCCTGTGCTAGATCGCTGTCTCCTTGCTTTTTGTTTTCCCTTTTTTTTTTTTTTTAATCAAAGATTCAATTATCTCACTTCCTTTGTCTGTCATTTCAGTGCGTATACGCCGAGTGATGTTTGCAAGGCATTATTAAGAGCATTTGCCAAATCGAATTGCAAATAACATTGAACTGACTTGTTTGGATTAGATTTCACATGACTCACTTTCTATTTGCTCATGTGTCGTGCGGCGTATTGCAACACTGTGGCGTCATTATGGCGCCTTTAAATACAGTTTCGTGTGCGTTTCCATCTGCTTTAAGACTTGATTTCTCACCGCTCTCATATTTAAGAAGAATCAAACATTTAGGAAAGCTTTTGTCATGTTACAATGTTACTATCTTAAGTAACTTTTGACCACTCACTCAAACCAACCTTCCTCAAGGCTGCTTTGTTTAGTAACTTAGATGTTAACAACGATTATGGTCATCTGGACTTTGAAAGGTTTTGAAGGTTACGTTTATATGCAAATTGAAAAACACAACATCCAATTGAATAACAAAAAAAACCCTGTATAGTGATGTTATCGACTAAGAATTGGGACAGCTCTACCCCTTGCTCTACTCAATGCTACGTAGTATCAACATGTGTATTAAAACAAACATAAAACATATACAAATAGATTAGTTTGAACATAAATAATGTACACAGGCTTGCATGAATATTCTTAACCCATTGAATATTCTTTATTCATTTCATTGTCAGCTGTCATTTTAAGAAGCTCCTTGTCAGAGGTATGCGCTCTGTGACGTTCTCGGTGTTTTCCTGCCGCCGTTGGTCCGTTTTGCTGTGATATTGAAACAACCACTTTGATTTATTTTTAATCTGTGTCGCTCTCCGCAAACAATGACATATCCATTATGCAAACATGAGCTTGAGTAAATCAACAAAGATGTCTTGATTACTTCTGTCAGTGCAATTGTTTTCAACGCCGGGTCTTTCGCTTTTAAATCGTTCATTTAAAAAGTAAAAAGAAGGTGACACTTAAATTAAGTATCATGATACTATCAATGTTTTTCACTTGTAAAAATAGTCTTATTTCCAGAACTAGCTGTAGCTGGCATGAAACAACCTTCCAAAGTGTTTGTATTACATTACTGAATAGACTTTCAGTAATCCTTTTAAAGCTAAAAAAGGAGCTAAAAGGGCATTAATTATTCATCTCCCAATGGCTGGTGGTAAAGAGGAGAGGCGCTCTAGGGTTTCCATCAGCTATTAGTAAACAAATCAATGCCGCAGGCTGAGATCCTTGTCGGTACAGAGCCTTCTGCCCTTTACCGTGACTTTCAGGTGGAATCCAGAAACGAACTTAGAACCTGCGGTTTGTGACAAAAACAAGAGTTTCATTTTGCCAAAAAGAGCTTGTACGGCGACGCTTAATAAAGCCGTGCCGCTCAGTCACAATGACATTCAGAATGTAACGTGACATTAATCAAATCTGTTGGAACACGTGTAGTTTGCTTTCATATCCCAACTGAGCGGGAGAGAAGCGTTTGCCTCGGTTAAACTCGCCTCCTTGATTTGGTCATGTACCCCCATCGATATTTGATGCAATCAAACGGCACACTTTGAAACCACATAATCCAATTCCTTCGCAAGATGGCTTGTAATTCAGTATTACTGTAATTATGAACTGCATTTTCAACCGTCCGTCTGGGGATTGAATCAGTCGGAGGAAGGAGAATATATGATTGGGAAAACGGGAGGTCATCAATACTTGGCTGCTTGTCATCTCTTGGTTGACCTGAATCCTGCCTGAATGGGCTTTCTTTGGGGGATTCCGCCTAATTCAATCTGCCGGAGCTAACACACTCCCTGTCCCCTCCGACTGGTTGACAACTGCTCCGTCTTGATTTAGACTGGAGCCCGGGCCCCCTGCTGGGAGACGCACAATTCTGGGGAAAAATGAAGCGGCTTGATTTGAGCCTTCATATTGTGCCGAACACATGTCAGCGCGAGCTACCTACTGCACGCCTCCAACCGCACATGCTAATGGAGCTGAAACATCACACGCACTTCTGCGCCGCATTCGCCGATTGAAGTCGTTTTTTTTTTTACAAGCCTTTTGCATTTGCATTGACAGTTTTACACAGATCCTCTTCCTCACAGGCGCCCACCTTTTAGAAGACGAGATGCTAAACTGGAGACATGCTTATAATTAGTTCACCAAAGTTTGATAGAAGATACCAGAAGGCAGGGTGGGCAAGGATGCGGAGTCTGCTTCACTGACAAGAGACGTAACTTGAAAAGGTTTTACTCCATTTTTCTGTGCCAATAAGAAATGGAATAATTAACAAAACTGCTGGTTACTGTGTGTTGTTTTTATCTTAAGCTTTGTTAATGAGGATTTTGAATTTGGTTAATACTTAAATACTTTTCTTTATGTCTATATAATATATTATATAACATGTTTATTGTTATGCATTTTGTTTTTATTTGTATTGTAATATTAATATGTTATATTATTTTCTCTTTTCATCTTTTCTCTTGTTTGTTTGTAGTTGCTCTTTAACTTCCTAAAAATACAATTTCTATGATTTTATTATTATCTTTTTTTCTGGGCCCGCCTTAAAATAAGCTGCACTATTTTAATATTAAATACATTTTTTTCTTTTTTTAAATATAGGCCTAGTTGTAACATGATATATTTTTAAAATTGTATTTTTTTTTCAATGACTGTGTAACACGGTACACCCACCATTAGAGTTTATTTATTTTTATTTTTAAAATTTTATTTTAAAAAACAAGGCGGGGAAAATGTTCCTTTTTACAGGCAGAAACCTTGCCATTTGCCACTTGCATATAATCACATAAAAAACTTGTCATCTGTTGTTTGCGTTGAGTTATTTTTTTACGCTGCCGTCTCCAATGTCTGACTTTGGATTGATGCCAAGATAACGTGCAGCATCTTTATTTACTTCTTCTTTTTTTTTTTTTTAAACCAGATTGAACTGATTGTGTTTTCTATCATTGTGTGTGTGTTGAGTGTTAGAAATTGACTGATCGGAACATTATAAAACTATTGGAGAAAGTCTTGGAGAGTGAACAGCTCGAAATGTAGTTTCTAATGAACGTCTTCTAGTGAGTAGATTTTTTAAAACTTGGTTTGGTCAGCATCAAATTTACGGCTGTCGACCATCAAATGTTATATCTGTCAAACTGAACTTTCTAAAGATTACCGTAGTGTGTCTGTAACTGTTCATTTTATACAGGTGGCGCTCTAGCAGGAAGCACAAAAGTGAGACGGAAAAGAGTGCCTAGGAAGCCATTGTTAATATTCAAGGTGTTTTGAAATCAAGTGTATATTTGACTCTACAAGATTATTCACCTCCAGGAACTAGTTTTAATTTTAAAAGAGAGTGAAGTAAGAGTCATTTAGACACTTATCAAGCTGCATATTGGAACCCAAACGAAACAATGGGTGTTCGAATCTATTCAAAGACTTTTTCTTGGTCTTGGTTTTGTGTGGTTCAATTGACTGCCTGACATTCCAATAGGTTCCAGCGTGCCCCCTGTGATAAGAACCTGATAACAAGCCCAACGATCTTCTCCAAGAACAGTCAATAGTTTCTGACCATTATTTTGTCACTTAAGAGATAAGATTAAAAAAAAAAAACCCCGGCCTGCATGTTTTCGAGTGAGGGGTAGAGCATCTCAAGGAATCCAGAAGTCCCCAATGTCATAGAAAATCAATACGTCTGGACCCTTCGCTAAAAAAAACTCCTTTCCCTTCTGACGCGATTGTGATTAAAGTTGTGTTTCTGTTTGCTTTTTGTGTGGATAAATCTGACGCTTTTTATTTTTGCGCTTTGCCGACAGTATTGTATAGTTTGACAAAGACCGATTGGACGGCGCACG